>NW_025764892.1:2275956-3017206 GCF_003918875.1 Haliotis rubra
GGGTTAGGGACCTAATCCAATATAGCAGGTACATGACCGGTGTAATACGTGAGTACCATTTGTTGTTTTTCCTTTTTGCATTTTAATACTTTTATTTCACACAAAAACGGGAAACCAAAAACGTCGAAAGTACATTATGAAATGGGTTAATGTAGACATTTTGGGCTAATGGAAATTGGTCTGGAATTTGCACTCAAGCCTCTTTCACACGCTAACATAAATTTTGTAAAGTAATGATTGAAGGCTAACTCACCCCGTGGCCGTCACTACACATGCTCATGTCTCCCTCGTTCCTTAGTGCGATCCACATTATCCTTACAGTGTTCCCTACATCACTTTTCTGTCACAAAATCACCGATTTATATAAAGCTGGCGTCATTCATGCATGCACCGTGAAATCTACGCCTGACGCCTGACGCCAACAACCCTTTTCAGTTTGAGGCATATCGGCTCATTCCACGCCACGTTAATTTGTAGATTACGGAATGGGACGAGTGTGCCAAATGGCATCGGATCCATTCGGCAATTGTCCGGAGAATAAAATCACGAGACACCAAGTCTACCCGTAGCATTCGTGAATTGTCCGTGACCTATTCGACTCTTTCCGTTCATTTCCGTGACGTCACAGGAATGACTCGATAAATTTGCACATTGTGCAACAGTGTGGACGTAGCTCAGTCGGTTAGCTGTCGAGCTAACAATCCGAAGGTCGCGGGTTCGCGTCCGACGGGTTCTCACAAACTGGTTGCTTGTCTTAATGACACGTGACCTACGGCAGAGATCGTCCTCACGAGAAGTTGTGGTGCTGTATTCTAAAGGTGCTCCGCTGTTTATTATCCGTGTGATCACTGGAAGCAAAACATCAATGAACTCAAGAACAAATCGTGTTGGTGCTGGATCCAACATACAAAATGTTGGTCTTGCTGATGTTAAAAGCTTTAGGACCTCTGCTTCTGAAAATGGTGCAAAAGCACTGATGAAGTGTACTTGACCCAATGGCGTTGGTTCATGATGCGTTACAGGTATATCCAATGAATCAAGTTCATTTCGAATCTTGCAGATTTTGTCAACAAAAAAGCTATTGAAGTTATCCACAAGTTCCCCAGATCAGACGCCTGTGGGAGAGCAGAATCCTTAGCCTTGCCAACTAAGCGGTTTAGGAGCTGATACATCTCTCTGCTGGATCTTACTGACTGTAGAGCTGATAGAGTGTATGCAGACTTTGCCCTCCGTACTGCCCTAGTTACACAGTTTCTAGCGGCAGTGAACATTTGACGATACACTTCTAAACCCGACTGTCTCCATCTCCGTTCTATGACACGACGCTCTCTTTTTAAAGAAGCGATCTCTTCATTAAACCATGGTAACGACGAACGGTCGGGAATATTCTTCTCTTTAAAGGGTGCATGCCTATCAAGGAGATGGGATAGGGTGTCATTATACAATTCACATAAAGTTTCCGGATCATCAGTTTGGCTCGTGAAAAGTAGTGAGTTTAGTAAATCTGATCTAAAGTCCTCCCTATCAATTTTCTTAATATTGCGAGATCTTTATAAGTTGTGTCATGCAACATCCGTTTGGTTATGATTCCAATACATATTTAACAACGAGTAGAAAGTAGTCTTGATTTTCTAACTTGATGAAAACAAACTATAATCTCATTAATTCTAACAGATTTTTTTATTTTTAAAAATGGCGGCGCCCTTTCGGGAACATCCGCCAGTCTGAGGATAAATGGTATTTAGGTTTGTTTTCACCGAGTTACAAAATCAAAACTACTTTCTACTGGTAGTAAAATATGTATTTTATTGATGGCCAATAGGATTTTGCATGACATAGCGTATATCATAACAATTTCTCTCGTGGCAGCGAGGTGGGTGTCAATATAATACTACTTACAATATTTAGTCACGATATGGCTGAAATATTGCCGATGTGACTTAAAATCTTAACTCACTCACTCACTTACAATATTATTGTTACTTCGACCACAACCTCACTTCCGAGGAAGAAATCGTTATGTTACAAGTTGTGTCATAGAAAATCTTTATGGTCATCAATCATATGCATATTTTACTACAACTAGTAAGTAGTTTTGATTCTTTAACTTCCGTGAAGCGATCTGAACACAAGTAAGATATCGTTTCAGGCTTCCACAATGCTCGCTTCGCACTCACAAACATAACCCATTTAGCACGAACTGCGGGGTCCTGTGGAAATCTGTGCATGGGGACACCATCGCCCGACCCCTAGGAGCAATTGACGACAAAGCAACGATTCGGCATGTCGTCGTTGATGTCGAGAAATCATCAAAATGATGAGCGTGCTACACATTTTCTATACAACTAACTGAAAATCGTTCCTCATATGATGTCACTGCAGTGCTCTGGCGACAGAGTTACGTAACCTGTCTGTGGTTTTGTTGGCGGGCGAGAGGGAAGCAGGCGACTTTTTGGCCACTTCTAATCGCTCGGTATTAATTAACCACAATTTTTTAAAGAATAAATTTGGTGTTCCGCATAAGACTAACCACAAATCTTTCATATGTAATGGTTAAAAGAGTAACAAAAAACAAAGTTTAGTGGTTCTTTAAATACAAGGCTGAATTGTCAGTGCATACGACTACGAGGGCTAGTTATCAGTGAGTTTTAATTCAAGGGGAATTATCTGTGAAAATTAAATGCAAAGGGCTATTATCAGTGAGTACATAAAGAAAGGGAATTGTATCAGAATATGAATAAAAGGTGAATTGCAGCTGACATGAAAAGTGGTATTGTCTGACAAACCCATTTGTACCATGTGTTCATCCAATAAGGTTTGGTCTGCATATTATACTGAACCTTCCCCATGAAATCCCCAAGTTCATCGACCTCCCACAAAGCCAGGCCTCAAGATGTACTCAACCACTGAGCATTTGACATTGTAACCTTTGGCTGTTATAGAATGCAGCTGACCCTCATTGTGTACAGCTCATAGGGACCTGGGAAGAAAAGTGTCATATTCCCTGTATGTCTGAAACATTCTAAAGCAATATTTGGTAACTGAAGACAACCTGCAGTGGTTGAGGGATCAAACAGGCCTGGAAAATCCTGCCCAAAGTATAGAAACCCCCACCATCTTGTGTTTGAATGCATATGGTAGTCATAATAATAATGATTATGATAAATCAAAGCACAATTGATAATGTTTCATTGAAGTCTCTTTTCTCAAAGCATGAGGCATTTATAAAGCCAGCACCAAATCATTTAATCACCCAAAGCCTGTAATTGCCTGCCAAAGAATGGTGCTGACTGCAAAAGTGGTTCATGCATATCACGTCTCACAAGGCATGCAGATTATGCATGTTTCTGTATTTAAATACCATGACATCTGAAAATGCATGTTAGCAGTCATAAAATGGTAAATTTATCATATTCATCTTATAACAACAGGCTAATGCTGTAGATATCTCATTAATAATATCCAATGAAGTAATGGATCAAGATTTTTCATATTCATGCAACTATTTTGTGGTAATTGTAAACAGTATCACATAGAGAACTTGTTTAATAATTATCTGAGGACAACACAAGCATATTTCAAAACTGTTACTGTAAACAATGACCTTGGTTTGAAAATACACAGTGCCATTTAAGAAAGTGGTCAAATGTAACATATGTTATATTTGGGATTACACTTTCTTTTAGGTGGAGTCCCATCCGGGATTCGAACCCACACCCTCAGAGTCAGGTACCTAATCGCCAGCACACAAAGTCAGACGCCTAGACCACTCAGCCTCCGCGGCTTCCACAAAATGGAAGTCGGACAACTGGTAGTCCAGACTGTGGACTTTGTGTACCCCTCTTATAAGTGTTAATTGGCACGGTTCCCATGGCCACGGTGGATTGTGGAAGCCATGGTGGCTGAGCGGTCTAGGCGTCTGACTTTCTGTGCTAGCGATTAGGTGCCTGACTCTGAGGGTGTGGGTACAACAAATCCCGGATGGGACTCCACCTAAAAAGTACTAGAATCTGTACTTTACTAAGAAAGTGGTTTGTTAAGAAATACTGAAGTCAGTCTATATGATTATGTTGGTATATTCATCATTCAGTGTGGCTGTGGAATTCAATGGTTACCCCTATGTCAGTGTCTGATGTGGGATGAACAGGTTCCTGCTATCTCATGCTTGTCTCCCATCATTCTCTTCCCACAGAGGTTACTCCTGTCATATCTTCCTACATAACCTCTGTTCTAATACGGCCCTTTCATGGTGTGAGTGTTCAAGACTCGTGATTGGAGGCAATCAGATTTAGTTGTGCAATCAGCGACGTTGTTTCAAAAGTGATCATTCGCAAGGCTTCGGTAATTTCCGTATGCTTCGAGAAAACTATACTTCTTCCCCTGCGCGATGCGCAAGCGTTTCTTCTAGACAGAACTCAGTCATGTTATGGCGGATCAGTGGCGTCTCCATCACCCTCGTTGACAACGGACAAGCTAGCCATTAATCGTCTTGTGTGTAACATCAACACAAGTCCCCGGCAGATGGAGGATATTTGTGGCCCCACATTTGCTTGTGTTAGTCAAGTTGAATCTAAGTCGATGTAACACGTGTTCTGATTGGATAGAAAGAAGGGAGATAATTCGTGTTGCGATCTTTTGCCACTAGGGGATTTTACGAGAACCGGGAAATATGGCCGTATTAGAACAGAGGTTCGTAGGAAGATATGACAAGTAACCTCTGTGGGAAGAGAATGGTCTTCCATGGGAAAAACAGGTTTCCAGTATCTCATGTTTGTCTCCCTTGGGAAGAACAGGATCCCACTATCCCATGCTTGTCTCACCTTGGAAAATCAGTAATACCCTATTACCTCATGCTTGTCTCCTCTTGGAAAAAATAGATTCCAGTCCTCATACTTGTTTCCCCTGAGAAGAACACCATCCCAGTATCTCATGTGTGTCTCCCTTGGAAAGGACAGGTCATGGTATCTCTACCTGTTTTGTCTGTCTGGCAAGATACAGATTACATTGATAGATTCAAATCGCTATTATTGGTTTGTATTACAAGGGGGTATGCACATTTAATGAAACATCGAGAACAAGTAGGGTTGGTCTAAGTTAATGCTCATCACGTACCGCACGTGCACTTGTTTCACTGTTCCAACTACCCCCTTGTAATACGAACCAATAATAGCGATTTGAATCTATGATCATTTGTCAAACAAATTTTATCCTAAGTTGAATACATTCCGAGATTTAAATGTTCAATTGGCAAGGTTAAATTATGAAGATTTGCAATCTTAATTTGACTTTATTCTATTTACTTATTGTTTAAAGTGAAATTCATCAGTACGTTTTAACTGCAAACAGGCTATAGCTGATGTCACAATTCACTCACTCAGTAGGTGCTAACAGCTCACAAGGGGGAGCCTGTGCAGCTTGTCACATCAGCAGATTCACAATCATAGACATGCAACATGTACAATGTGTAGACTGTGTGCTAAAGTGGTTTTGTGTAGTTTCAGTATATTTTATACTTTATCAAACCTTTAGTGTGTGGTAAATGTAGATGTTCTACTTAAATTCTGTGGTTTAACAATAATGTTTTGGTTTGACTGCCTGATTCATCCAATACTTAAGTGCATACCCTATCAGTTGTGTCAACATGCTTATCAAATACATGTCAAGATAGACTGTTACCTTATAGCATTCATCTCGTAAGTCAGATCTTCTTACACATGTTAATGTTGATATGAAAATATACTGTCCACATGGAATAACTGACATGATTTGGAATTGATTTATTTTTCCTTATCCTGACTCATGCTCTTTTTGCTTGTCTTCTTCTTCTTGCGAACATAGTGGAACACTTGTATCTCCCTAATTGAAGCTCCCTTCAATTTAAAATCACTAATTAGTATTCACCACGAGTTACCTCCTTTCCACAAGCGCGGGAACGAGGGCGCCACCTCTACCCATGTGCCTCACTCTCTCCTTCTTCGCCCAGTGAGCTGGGGCGAGAGAGCGCCTGTGTCTCCCGACACACTATATCCTTTGAAATATATTTAGTTAGTTACCTCGTATAGACATCTATAGAGGTTTAGCTAGTATCCTTCAACGATTATATATTGATATTTAGTCGTTTTTCTACAGTTTATTCACGGGACGCCGTGTTTGTTTCAGTGGATTACGTTGATGAAAATTCTGTACTATTGCAGATTACGTTTTTATGCTGCTGCTGATCCGCCTTTAATATGATGTACGGTAGCCATGTTTATTATATTCACATTGCAGTTCGCGGTACTAATTTATCCAATTCTACCTTTTTATTAATATTTACTTTGCGTTTGGCACGCACAGCAGATAGGTCGCTGTGATGCAGACTCTAGTATGACTGATACACACGGAACCCTCGCCAGTCTACTGCTGTTGGCCGACTCTCCCCGCGTGTGGTGTTCGGCTAGAGTGGTGGAGAGGTGTGGGACGAGTCCGCCATCTCCAAGAAGCATCCTGCTTCCCCAGACATCCCATCGCCGCAGCAGAAGACTAGAGGGTTTTTCTACCACATCTCAACAGCGAGACCGTTCCATCGCGAAGTTTGGGCCTGTTTGATGATCAGCCGGTCATCATACCAGATGTACATCAAAGATTGACCGATGTCGGCTCAGATCAGCATGCAGCCTGATGTACCAACGCAGATATCGCGATGATCGTCCTGAGGGTCCCATCATTACCAACACTCAACGCAGACGCCGTGACACCCAGGGCAGCGCCGACCTCTGAGGGAAAATCAACGAAGTCTACTAGGACTTTCTCAACCGGAGATTGTTCCAGCCGATGACCTGGACCTCTCACGATGATCAGCTGATCATCATCCCCCGACGCACGCCACAAGAAACGACCGGTGACAGCTACAACGACATCAGCAGAGATCACCATGCAGCCTGATGCCTCTACACTGATGTCGGACGATTTTTCGGTGGACCCTCCATTAACACCGCGCAGATAAAGCACCGACGACCTTCGCCGCCAGACCATCCCAGAAGACATGATGCGACAAATTATGAACATCATGGAGGACCACTATATCTCGCGGTAGCAGGGTCCGAAGCCAGCGAAGGCTCCAACGTGAGACAGCACCCCAGAGGCACCCCCGTCAACGTAGCAGCCAGGACGATGTCACCTTCGCGAAGGAAGTCACGGACCACCTTGACGGAAGGACCTAGATGTACAGCCTTGGCGCGAAGGCCTTCGGCGGCGGAAAGGACCTAGATGTACAGCCTTCGGAAGGCGGAAAGAACCTAGATGTACAGCCTTCGGCGAAGGACTTCGCGAAGGCAGGATAGATCATCACCTTATGCGGTTTCATCCCTAGATGTGGACTCGGACCATCAGACATCACGGAAGCCTTCGCGAAGGTCATATCGTCGTTCCCGGACCGGACGCAGAGGAAGCCAGCGAAGGCATGCCGAGGACACCTGAATCCAGATCATCATCATCTAGAAGGACATCGAGGGACTATACAAGAGCAGCGAAACTATCAACGTTCCCCTCACAAGTCTCGAGAAGATCAACCCATAGACAAGTTGATCATCGATATCAAGTATAAGAACTACAATCGTATATTGGTTCTGTTGAATCCATGACGAGGCGTATGTTGGCTGGCCTAAATAGATCTAGAACGATCAATTAGACACTTATCACCAGACTTCGTGAATACGACTTCTGAATATGATAAGATGATCCATGCGCCCCTACTTAGGCAAGCGTCCGATCCACATCCTGTTAAACACAGAGGCTGTTCGCGAAGCAAGCTCATATATATATTTATATATATATATATATACTAATCGGGCTTTGATTCGACACCTTCGCGATGGTCGCGAGGCTAAAGTGGCTCCAAGTCTACTTCACCCAGAAGATCTAGAAGGGATACTTGAGAACTTCGCGAAGTCTCCGGCGTTCACCGAGGAAGTCTCCTCCAAGGTTTCCATATACTCAGCCACTCGTCATATATAGCTACTCGTCCAGTCCGTTCAAGGCGCCGCATAAGTTGATTATCAACTGTATGCCAGATGCCGCCTCTATAAGCCACTACGAAGATAATTGCTCAGGCTATTTACAACACAGAACGCCGCTGTATTATTAGTCAACGACATTTCATAGATCTTCACAGAAATCAACTATTCCGTATAAATTGCTAATATACAACCTCGACGACGATACGATTATCTACATGTGACCATTACGCATATCTGCGCAGACAATTCAATATCGAAATTGAACAGCAGCCTGGTTACAGCGAAAGTATAACTCTTAATCGTCAAAGTTTCTGAGAAGAAATATGTACAACAAGTTCAACGTTAATTCTACAATTATGACGATACATTCATGTATACAGTCTACAAGCTCACAACTTGCAAGTTGTTTATACCCTTATATATAAGGAAGTCGGAATTATATTCAAAACTGAAATTACTTTCGCGACAACCAGGAAAATAACCTACCCAGCATAAAATTACAGAGCGAGATATTTTCACCGGAGGTTTTCAGTAGCGATTACTATTAACCCTCGAAACACGTGGTCACTCGGATAACTTCCGGGAAGCTACGGTGAAGACCGACGTTTATGCTAATATCAACGACGACAAGAATTTATTCAAGGTGGGTTTTTCCGCTACACCGGTGACATCACAGCGGGTATTATACAGAATCAAAATGCCTTGTTCTGATTGGACCGCGAGGGACAACGACCTACACAGAGGTCGATCTCAATTCACAGTTCAAGACTTACGTCACAAGTGACAACTATATATCAGTGAACGAGCAAGCCTCATTACAGTCCAGTTAACCTGAACATTCATGATTAGACTGCCTTTCTTCAAGTTAGAGACCTCCCCTGTCAAGTTAAGACGAGGGATCGGCAGTCAGGCGATTTTACATAAAGTTCAACGAGGACAGACACACCTGGTTGTGCACCTACATCGTCAAGGACTTCGTGAGCGAATTACCTAGAGCGAAGATACAAGTGGATCTAAATCCACAGCGTTTTCAGACTACAGCTGAATTTCATCAAGCGACTAACACAACTAGATGGTTAGTAAACCTACTAAACTTCTGTTTGGAGAATAAAACGGAAATTTCACGCCCAACCTGGGGATATGAATATAGTGCTCCAACACCTCACAAGTGAGGTTTATGAACACGCCTGGATGACATACTTGGACCCCATGATACGATGATTCTATCAAGTTGGCCAGCAAAGAGCACTGTAAATTTATCTCCACCAAACCAAACAGGAGGAAAAATGCAACAGATTATTTCCTCTATCATCAACTTACGCAGAGTGAAGTCTCATGTACTATATCTCCATTTGGATCAGAACTGTCATACTACGTGCATATGCGGATGGACCTATTCCGACCCTCCATGAGCTTAATACTCATGATATTATAGCTTAACTTCTACAATTGTTTTACACAAATGTGATTGAAATAATGGAGGGTTATTTCTGAAATCCGATATGGTGGTTGCAAACCATTATCTGAGAGATATCACCACCGAGGGCGTCTCAGGTATACACCAATTCGATCCCATGGTCCCTCGCACAACAGCTGACAGTTCCTCGGAGAAGATAAGTCAATCTAACAGATTTTTACTTATCTTATAACAATACTAAATAGCTTCATGCTATGTATAATTTACTTAAGTTCCTTTTATCATCACAGTACTATGATTATTACATCATACAATATATAAGTTAACAACTCTACAGAGTTTGTTATTATATATATTTACCTTAAGTTATTCATATCTTAAGAGTAATACTATGGTTACATGATAAATGCATTAGCTAACAAACTCTACAGAGTTTTTGGCTATTTTATACATAGCTTAAGTTAATTAAGCTAACAAACTCTACGGAGTTTTACTATTATATAGGTAACTTAAGCTAATTATACCTTAAGCATAGTACTATACTCATATTATTAAAATATATTGGCTAACAAACTCTAAGGAGTTTTGCTATTATATAGGTAGCTTAAGCTTATTCATATCTTAAGCTTAGTACTATGTTTATATCATATAAGTAGATTAGCTAACAAACTCTAAAGAGTTTTTTGCTATAAGTATCATCATATTTCTAAGCAATATGGTTATATTATAACATGTATTAGCTAACAAACTCTACAGAGTTTTAGCTATTATATATGTAACTTAAGCTTATTCATATCTTAAGCGCAGTACTATGTTTATATCATATAGGTATATTAGCTATCAAAACTCTAAAAGAGGGTTTTGCTATTATATATTTCGCTTAAGTTTCATCATATTTTAAGCTTTATGGTTACATTATAACATGTATTAGCTAACAAACTCTACGGAGTTCTTGCTATTATATATGTAGCTTAAGTTTTCCTTCATAAGCTCAATACTAGGTTTATATCATAGCTAACAAACTCTAAAGGGTTGTTTTAAGCTATTATACAATTAGCTTAAGTTTCATCATATCTTAAGCAGTATGTTTACATTATAAAGGTATTAGCTAACAAAACTCGATGGAGTTTTGTTATTATATATATATAGCTTAAGTTTCATCATAACTTAAGCTCAGTACTATATGTTTTTAACATAAAAGTATATTAGTTAATAAACTCTAAGGAGTTTATTTTGCTATATACTTTTAGCTTAAGTCTAATCTTATCTTAAGCTTAGTACTATGGTTACACTATAAACATATTAGCTAATAAACTCTACAGAGTTTTTGGCTATTATATATGTAGCTTAAGTTAATAATATCTTAAGCACAATACTATACTCATATTGTAAAATATATTAGCTAACAAACTCTCACGGAGTTTTGCTATTATATATGTAGCTTAAGTTCATTATATCTTAAGCACACTACTATACTCATATTGTAAAATATATTAGCTAACAAACTCACGGAGTTTTGCTATTATATATGTAGCTTAAGTTAATTATATCTTAAGCACACTACTATACTCATATTGTAAAAATATATTAGCTAACAAAACCCTACAGAGTTTTTTATATATATGTAGCTTAAGTTAATTATATCTTAAGCTCAGTACTATACTAATATTATAAATATATATTAGCTAACAAACTCTACAGAGTTTGGCTATTATATATGTAGCTTAAGTTAATTATAGCTTAAGCACAGTACTATACTCATATTATAAAAATATATTAGCTAACAAACTCTACAGAGTTTTTGCTATTATATATGTAGCTAAAGCTTATTCATATCTTAAGCTCAGCATTATATCTATATCATATAAGTATATTAACTAACAAACTCTAAAGAGTTTGCTATTATATAATTAGCTTAAGTTAAATCATATCTTAAGCTTAGTACTATGTTATATCTTAAAGTATTTTAGCTAACAAACTCTAAGGAGTTTATACTAGCATATTAACAAGCTTAAGTCTATTAGTCTTAAGCATTGTATTAATGTTATATATACTTTATCATAATAAGTACATGGTAATAACCTTTTATATGGCAGCTGATAAGTTAGCAGCAGGAATTCATCAGTTCAGTGCCTTTATGAAGTTCCCATAGGGTTATTACAATCATCACAGTTCAAATCACTAATTATTAAAAATCCAAAGTATTAGATATTCCCACCTCCGTTCCGTAGGATGCTACAAGCAAAAAAGAGCATGAGTCAGGATAAGGAAAAATATGTAATTTTTGGAGTAAAATTGATATTTTATACTTATCCTGACTCATGAGGTCAGCCCTCCCATCCTCCCCAAATAACACTTTGGATTTCCCTGTAAATTCAAATGTTGGGCTCAGTATATGAGGAGAGAGTGAGGCACATGGGTAGAGGTGGCGCCCTCGTTCCCGCGCTTGTGGAAAGGAGGTAACTCGTGGTGAATACTAATTAGTGATTTTAAATTGAAGGGAGCTTCAATTAGGGAGATACAAGTGTTCCACTATGTTCGCAAGAAGAAGAAGACAAGCAAAAAGAGCATGAGTCAGGATAAGTATAAAATATCAATTTTACTCCAAAAATTACATTTTTTGCAACACCTTAAAACTTTAGTATGTGGTTTATTATACTTATAAATCATGAATAAACATCATAATAAAATTAATTTTAAATACCCAGGGAATTTAATGATCAGCTGAAACCTTTGAAAGTTTTGCACTTCAGATCATTTTCATATTGATAATGATTAGCTATGTAATGTAAGAACCCATTCAAAATGTAATTTTTAATGTCAGAAATTGTACTGTAAGTTTAAATAGATTCAGTGTTTGGTCAGAGTTAAAACTTAGTTGCCATGGTTACTGATACCTGGTGTGATATGATTTCAGTTCTGCAACATGATGATGTCCACAGCAGATGAATGTAAGAAGATGTCATTAAAGATGATGGACAAGAAAGAGAGAAAGAAGAGACGGACGAGTAATACTCCAAGGAGAGGTAAACCTTTTCAAACAACAGGTTCTTTTTATTTGATAAAATGGCAGTTTATGGACTTATTAAAAAAAATCAGAAAATATTTAAAGAATTCAAAATTTGAGTTCTTTGTCTTGTCATATATATCAGAATTGTAGCTTTCTTTAAAATTTCTGATTCCTTTCCTTAAGAACTATGTAAAAAGGAATTACTTTTCAACCACAACAAATTAATTATTTCTTCTTTTTTTTTTTTTTCCTAATTAAGGATACACTTTGTAGGCATTAATGTTTGAATAGCAATAGTGACTGGTATCAAAGACTTATGAACATTGACATATTTTTAGACATATATTGATGCTGCATTAATGGGTGAAATAAACATGAGTAGAAACTGGTCATGTAATGGAAATATATGACCAGTCCCATGGGCACTTGTACAGTATCATCACTGATATTAAACTTTAAAGGTTTTTCCTTTTCTCTGGCTAAGGATTTTATAAGAGTCTACACTTTTTCTTGCCACATATTGTTTGGTGAGGGATACATTAATTGACTGATGATCTTATCTGTTGATGGCCTGAATTCCCACTATGTCAAAAAACTACAGTTGAAAAACGGATGAGGAAATTTAAAAGACAAATATTTAATTTGTTGTGGGTCTTATAGAATGCATGCGATAGATTAGATTGAATTTATGAAATGAACGTCCTCCATGTGGATATTGATCTAGGTGATGACGAAAATATTCATGGGTCAAGGACGTCCCTGAGGTCAAACTCGTCAGTAAAACGTAAGATTGTGTGACACAATGTTGGCGATGTTATATAGCTTGCTTTGTTGGATGAATACTTGGACAATTGTTTGTTAGTAACTGACAACATTGAATTATGCATGCTGTTAGTTACATACTAACCACGCTTGTTGCAGCTATGAATGCACAATTAGGGTATGAGCACACTGATTATGGTACATGTGTGATTAAATCAGGATGAATGGTAAGTTCTGTGACAGAAGTAATTGCGAAATGTCCCTATCTAAAGTTTTGTTATTTTGGAAAATTATCAAAATATAGATTGGATTATGTGGTTTCATTCATGTAATTATTCTTCAACCATCAACCAGAGGAGGTTCATGATCATGATGATGTTTCAGATATAGCTGTGATCATTCTTTTTCCTCATTTGAAGTTTTTGTATGTTAAGACCATGATTTACGTTCATAGTAGGTTTGCAATAACAATAGTTTGCTCAGAAGGGGAATGATTATGTTTTGATAGTTCTACTTTTATTTAATTGACCATGACTACTCAAAAGAGGGATGTGAGCAAGTTGTGACTATTGGTAATGATCATCATTTGGGACTTTCTTGAGAGAAGGGGTGGTGGGGTAGTGGTTAAAGCGTTGGCTCGTCATGCCGAAGACCCGGGTTCGAATCCCCACATGGGTACAATGTGTGAAGCCCATTTCTGGTGTCCCCCGCCATGATGTTGCTGGAATATTGCTAAAAGCGGCGTAAAACCAAACTCAGTCAGTCAGTCAGTCAGTCTTGAGAGAAATTGAGGCTGCCTGGGATTAAATTGTCATCATTCATTATCATCATTATTTTGTCATCCTTCATCATGTCAAGAGATTTAAGAGTAACCTGTGTATAGTGGTACCCTGTTAATCTGTATGTAGTGTTCCTATTGAAATCACCCTGAATAATGCTTTCTGGAATAAGTGTGTCCAGATGGTGTCCAGATTATCAAAGTCCAGACTAGTGAGATTATCAAGGTCCAGACTAACGAGGTGTCACTGTATTCATCATCTTTATTATACTGCCAGAATTAGAAACATTTCCATGCCAATTTGAAGATGAACAAGAAATTCATTACAAGGATATTCAGCATGAAACTGTTGATTAATTACTAACAGCATGGCATGTACTGACTAATTAGATGTGTTTTACAGCATGGTGTGTTCATGTGACAATACTCAAGATGTTTGTGCATTGATGGCAGTGCAAGGGCCACAGTGTTGCCATCAGTGTTTGGTGTATATAGTCACTTGTATCACAACACAATACTGATGACCAATGACAGGTCTTGCTATAATGTATAAACATGTAGTGATAAGGAAGGACATAATAGTGGGATGAAGTCAACTTGTGAGTAAGGGATCTAGCAAAAACAAAATGCTGTTGCTCTAGTCACTCAATCTATTGTGTTTGTTTCTTTTGACTTTGCCAGGTTTTTTTACAATGGCTAACAGAAATTTATTGAACACAATAAAATTCAGTCATAAAGAACTGAAACGGATCACTAATTTTAGTTTGTTAGTTCATTACTGGTTCACGCATTTTGACTAAAATACACAGCAACAGGCTTGAACCCAAAACATAGTTTGTTATATCCTTCAGTTCATCATAAATATAGTTTGTTATATCCTTCAGTTCATCATAAATATAGTTTGTTATATCCTTCAGTTCATCATAAATATAGTTTGTTATATCCTTCAGTTCATCATAAATATAGTTTACTGTGTACTTTTCTAAATATTGTTTGAATACTGATTATACCTCAGCATGAAATCAAGAGCGGAAAGTAACAATGGCCAAACACAGCGAGTTTTGAGACAAAGTGTTCCTGATGCCAGAACCATATGATTATTTTGATTTAACGTTGTATGTGTGTGTGTGTGTGTGTGTCTGTCTGTCTGTCTGTCTCTCTCTCTCTCTGTGTGTGTGTGTGTGTGTGTGTGTGTGTGTGTGGTCACAACAACTAAAGTTAAATTTCTTCTGATGTATGAAAGTTATACTTAATATGGATTTGTGTAGTGCAGCATTCAAAATTACGTGGGGTAGGGGAAGGGATGGTCCTGGATTTGAATTAGGTTGCCCTTAAATTTTTAATTTCTAACAATTTGGGTCATGACAAAGACCTCTTGACTTTCATGCATAATTTTGAACACTGGCATTGAAAGCTTATCACTGTCACAACTAACAGCATGCTGATATCACAGGGTCTTCGACATCACGGAGGTCAAGCTCCATATCATCACTTCTGTCACATGAAGCATTTACAGAAGGTATACTTGTACTGGTGTATGGAGTGTTTGTGTGGGAGATGTTTTGTCTTCACTGGGGGATATCAAGGTGTCTGGAGTGGGTATTGTAGTGTTTTGTAATTAAATGTCTACACCGAGGAATAGCGAGGTGTCAGGAATGGGGATTGCAGTGTTTTATGTGGGAGATGTTTTGTCTAAGGTGTAGTTAACATCTTGGGAATACTTGGAAAGCTGTTCTCCACTGTTGCTTGTTGTGTCGGGATCCTGCTTACTGGGTTGTTGTTTTGTCCAAAGGGGAGCTAACTGTGTAAGGCATGTTATCTTGTCAGAATTGTTGTATCCCGAATGGAGATTGTGGTGTCTTTAAAAGGTGTCCGTTTCTAACAGAAAGTAGCAAGGAATGAATATGTGTGGGGTGTTGAGGGTTACCAAGCCATATGACTTTAACATTACATGCAACTTCAGTAGGGAATGGGGGCCGTGGGGTAGCCTAGTGGTTAAAGCGTTGGGTCGTCACACCGAAGACCCGGGTTCGATTCCCCACATGGGCACAATGTGTTAAGCCCATTTCTGGTGTCCCCCGCCGTGATATTGCTGGAATATTGCTAAAAGCGGCGTAAAACCAAACTCAGTCAGTCAGTCAGTAGGGAATCAATTGATGATGACTTTAAACATTGGGTGGGAATCTGTTCGTTCACATTTTTTAGGCCACAGAGGACGTCACATTATCAGATTATGATTAGGCATTATGATACATTTTGTACCAATTGACGCAGGATGACATATTACGTACAACTTTAGATATTATGACGCCTGATGTACAATTTGAAGCGGGATGTCACATTGTGTACCATGTGAGGCAGAAGATACATAATATACAATCTGTGGCAGAATGACACAATCTGTTTGAAGCAGGATGTACTGTTATGTACAGTTTTAGGAGGGATTAATTCTGTCATTGTCTCATGTACAGGGCGGTGGGGTAGCCTAGTGGTTAAAGTGTTTGCTCATCATGCCGAAGACCTGGGTTTGATTCCCTACATGGGTACAATGTGTGAAGGCCATTTCTGGTGTCCCCCGCCGTGATATTGCTGGAATATTGCTAAAAGCCGCGCAAAACCAATTTCACTCACTTACTCTCATGTGCAACTTTTAAGGAACTTCTTTGGGTGCACTAGTGGCTAAAGCGTTTGCTTGTCACGCCGAAGACCTGGGTTCGAATCCCCACATGGGTACAATGTGTGAAGCCCATTTCTGGTGTCCCCCGCCGTGATATTGCTGGAATATTGCTAAAGGCGGCGTAAAACCAAACTCAGTCAGTCAGTCTTTGGGTGCAGAAGCACACAGCTCAAGGCACCTGTGTTAGGTGATACACCACATTATGTGGATATATAGTTGGAATTGTGGAATTGATTGTTGAATCTGGGTTACCAATTGTTCCTGCGTGTTTCATTTGTGTAACTAATGAACAGGGGAGCTAACTCTGTGTGTGTTTTACACTGTTAACATTCATGTGGTATCCATGTCCATATAGTTTCTGTGTATTCAGATAACCTAGAAAGTATTTGAATTAACAAGAAGTGTGTTTTGTACTTGCCCTTCTGTGTACAATCTGTTGTAATTATGTAAAGTCTTTACCAGCTTAAATGTCGCCATATATAAAGCAACAATATATGATCATTAATGTTCATGTGTAAAAACATCAGGTTTTTGCAGCCTCTATCAATCATGCTCTTGACCCTTCTGTCAATACTTGACATTGAGCTAGTTCATTTGTTGTATCAAATTGCCCATGTATTTAATATAGTCATGTCAAGTAAGAAACACCATTGTGACAGGTATTAGCTGTAGGGGGCAGCGTGTATTATCCACCCTGCTGAATGTAAACATCACTGTATCACTGGTTAAGTAGTCTCTATGACTCCCTGAAAATTTATTAGGCAACCAAAATTGTTACACTTTGATTGAAAATTGAAATTCATTTGATTATAATTACTTAAAATCACTTGTATATCCCTTTTACCCTTATTAGGCCTGACAATTCTGTGTTTCCTTGCTGATTTATTTAGCTTTTTCCCATGTGCTTCCTGTCTTTGTGTTACAATATACATGTGTGACATCAATCACTTCTCTGCACCAGCCCCTACAGTGAAAGCTGACTCACAGTTGTCTGTGAGGTCCAGCAGAGCAAGCAGATGTAACTACGGTAACAATGTCTGCTGTGGCGCTGTGATCTAACTCTGTATTTGTCTGTGTTATGGTCTGTTTATTACCTCTAACAGACTTTCTCACTTTACTTGAGATAGTAATAAACATACAGGGGAGATTTCTATCCTGTCAGATATTTCCTCTTTGAATAGCTCTATTTTCTTCAAATGGTGTTTGCGAACGTTTAATTTGAAACTAATCAGAAATGCATGTTAAAATATGGTGAGAAACTTAAACAGATCACAAAAACAAGACAAAATAGATTTAAATTTTTTAAAAACCCAGCAAGTTTTTAAATGAATACAAAATTTGATGTGAACAAAATATTGCAAAGAATTGTTTTAAAACCCATGGTCATTTTGGTGAAGGGTTTTGATAGAAATTTCCCTGTGGTATGTGTGAGAAACGACAGGTGAGAGTTTTGGGGTGCAGTGTGGAGTGTTCTTGTGTTTGTAGTTGTTTATCTTTTCATTACCTTGATTACTTACTATGCCCAGATATCAAGTTTATTAAGTCTCTGAATCAGCATGGTTAAAAGTATCCTGGTTGTAATAGACACATTTTCTGTAGAGAATCAGCATGATCAGTTTGAAGTGTGGCTCAACAAATTCTAATACAGTAAAGTGACAATTGCTATCATTTTTACAAACTATTGGTTGCAGGATTCTATACGTTTATATTATACTTAGCGTTACTCATAGTACCACATGGCATCTTTTAACAGATTGCAGAGAAATTATTTCACTCATGAAGCATGTTTGGATGTGTATCTCTTGCATACCCATGAGTACAAGATACTTTCTTTTATGAAATGTATTTAACAGTTTAGTAACATGAAATGTGCAAAGTAATCACTTTACAATATAATTGTGTGACATATTTGGAGGATAGTTTGGAGATGTAAATGAAAATTGTCTATGTTATATTGATCAAGTAGTTCCTAAACTTAAAGGACCCATAAAGGTCCAGGTTAGAATATTGATCTTCAGTAACCCATGCTTGTCGTAAGAGGCGACTAACGGGATTGGGTGGTCAGGCTTGCTGACTTGGTTGACACATGTCATCGGTTCCCAATTGTGCAGATCGTTGCTCATGCTGTTGATCACTGATTATTTACAGACTGCCGACATATAGCTTGAATATTGCTGAGTCTGCGTAAAACTAAACTCACTCACTCCTAAACTTAAAGCTTCGACCTTATTGTATGCTTGTAGTAGTTCACTATGCAAACACAATTTTGTACAAGTGTATATGCTGAACTGGCGTATTTTCATCATCTCAGATGAAATTGAGGAGGATATACAGGACGACCTTGACATTAAAGAAGACATCATGCTCAGTTCAAGGTCATCTGTGACTAGGTCACCTCGTAAATTGCGTAAGACAAATAACAATTTAATTATAAATACATGTCAGCATAAAAGATTAAGCAACAAGAATTATCTGTTTCTGTATCTAAGCTTTAAAGTTATGAAATGATGTCAAATTAATTAACTTCATAATAACATTGAATTTTCTTTATAAATCCTATGTGTACAGCACCAACTGTGTAACTGCAATTGATAGGCATTCTGTTAATGTACAACTGAAGCATCCTTTTAACTTCAATACTTCAATTCTTTTGGCGAAAATAGAATTTTTTAGTTTTATCCTGGTATGAATGAAACTTCACTTCAGCTCTAATTTTAACTGTGGTTATAACAAACTCTAGTTGACCAATAATTTAAGTTTGTTATAATCATAGTTCATTATACTGTCTGCCGAACAATTATCACCGCGTAACAGTTATCGCCAATACATCCGTATCACGCATGCGCAGTTCCGGTTACTTACACTTCTGTTATTTTTTCACACAGTATTTGTCACCATTAAGGGCAGCAAAAGAAAATTGTTCACAACAAGTAACATAAGAGAAAAAGAATTTTTTTTATCGTGTCACACGATCTATAACAGCAAGTTCAAGTTCACAAAAGTCATTAATTGTTTCATTCCCTGTCAATCTGCTGTGAAAAAACACTCAACTAGTCACACAATCAATCAATTATTTTATCATATAAATATATATTATTTCACACATGACATGAAAAATTCTGAAATGGCGATAACTGGTACAGTTAATTGTGAGAAAACATCTATTTGTAATGCCATGATTCCCTTCTGCCACGTTATATATAACAATATCGACGACAGTGAATGGGCTGGACACATCGGTGAATAGCTAATTAAGTATCATAATTAATTCTGTTTCATTAATTTAACGAATGGTGGAGTAATTTTGTAAATACCGCTAAAATATGGCGTTAACTGTTCGGCAGCCAGTACACATTTCAACTAAAAGAGAAATCAAGTGGCGGGTAAAAAACCAGTTTGTTATATCCGTCAGTTTGTTATAAGTGTGTTCATTATAAACAGTTTTCTGTCCTCTTTTATTGAGGTAAAGTGATGCTCAGTCAACTGAAATAAGTGGTGCTGTAAACAAATTTCCCAATGTATTTGTAATTTTCCACAAATCCATGAATGGCCATCTATTGGAGATTATTCCCATGTATTTTGGTTATCCCAGAACCACAAGAGAAACCCGGATCTCTTCTGTCGTTAAGATCCAATCGTAATCCACACACAGAGGAAGGTAACCATGTATTTTGCACCTAGCTTGTCGCTTCCTGTAGCCTGTGCAGTGTTACAGCAGGGGGCTCTCACTTCCTGTACGAGACTGTACAATCCAAATTGGGCATCGGAAATACATGTATCACTGTTGGCAGTTCATTGTTGAAAAGGCTTCTGTGAACACTTCCTTTTATCATCAAGACTTGAGAAGGACATGTGAGGGACGCAAAGTGTACATGGACATTCGGTATTCTGTAAATTTTAAGGATTCGTGAGACAAGACTTGCAGACAGAGTAACCTCCCTTGAGTTGTCAAACATTCTGATTTGGATTTAAATAGGCTGCTATAACGATAAATATGTTAGGGGGAAATGTCACTTAGTAAGGTTTGAAAGTTTGCGTAAATGTCAGTTATGTTGTTGTTAAATTGTGGAAATTAATTCCTTATGGCAAATGATTAAAGCAGTTCATGAAGACTTATCGTGACAATGATGGAGCACCTTGCTGAAACACTGCATTAGGTGACGTGGGGAATGAGTGGTACATTGTGTTCAACTACCTTAGGTTTTGTAGATCTTGTACTATTGATGAATAACACCCTGAATCTTAATGTTAACTCAGTCCATATAATTTTGCATTTATGTTTTATTGTGCAAAATAAAGTGATCTTGTCAAATGTTTATAACCAAATACTAAATAAGTTCATTTCATTCAGAAACTAAGATGGCATTTTAATCTATGTGAAGCTGGAAGTAAGAAATCAAAATGCTCTTAAATGATATTATCAGATGATGAAGATGAGATAGATGAAGATATACAATCAGAGGAGGAAGAAGATATCTGCCATATATTTTCTCGCTCTCGTTATGCTTCTCCTAAAAAGCAGTGTAAGATCCTTGTTTTGTGTCGCATCAATGTCATGTCATTTTGTGAACTGGCTTTGTATATGTGACTTCCCTCAGCTTTCTATAGACCAGAATGCTTGATAATTGCTGCAAGCTTCTAAGTGGCTTGAAGAGTGAGAATATGCATAATATAAATGTCCAATGTCAAGAATACTATGATAAAGAACTGAAATAAATTCATAAAATATATTCAATACTGGAAACAAAAAATACTTGCATAAATACTTACCTTTCATATTTTATTTTTTATCTGTTTTATGTTGTTTCTTTTTGTGTTTCCTGTTGTTATGTATATAGTACTTCTGTATTTTGAATTATTTGTGTTGTGATAGTTTTCATTTTCAGTTACAATTCTTTTCCTGAAAATTAAAAGGAATTTATTTATTCAAGAATTTGTTCTTGTAATGCTGTTTGTGAAGATAGTTTTTCATATGTTTTACTCATAGTTCATTACAGGGTTTTGAATTTCTTTTATTTTGTGTTTGTGATACAGTCAAATCCCGATGAGTCGAATGCCGGTGTCTCGAATATTACGCATAACTCGAAGTACCTGTCGGTCCCGACCATTCCCTGTAATAGTTGTCATCATTTGAATACCGGTTACACGAATTCGACTCATAAATACACACGATGACTCGAGAAGAAAATTTGGTCCCATGAGATTCAAACAACAGCAATCTTGTTTACATAAGCCGAAGTCAGTCAATGAGAAGTTGATTGGTGTAGCTAACTGATCCAATTAACAAACCAGCGCAGCTCACACCTTTCCGCCTTTGACGGGTGAGTTCAAAAGGCAGATTAGTGATTTTACGGAAATCACTGTCTGTGCTAATCAGACTGGAACTGATAAGGTGACCCTATTAGTGATAGGGAAATCATTAGGTAAACAAATGCTTAGGGCGGAGGAATTAGGACTGGATCATTTTTTTTCTACCTCATAGACATACCTATGTCTCGAATACATCGATAAGTCGAATCTATTACTTGGTCCCCACAGATTCGACTCATCGGGATTTGACTGTATTTGTTTTTATTCAATTTTACTTTGTATTGAATCATGTTTATGCTTATTTCCATATTTGTCACTCTTCTTATGTTTTCAGCCTTCCGTTGTAGTTATTATGATATTTGTTGATTGTTTGACTGCTTCATAAGTTTTTATTGTTTTTTTTCTGACCTACAAAAACTAGTAATAAAAAGCATAGTTTTCTAATATATGACATACATTATCACTTAAAGATGAAAAAAATATCCTTATTTTATCATGTCCATAGAAAAAAAAAATTAAAACAAGAAAGCTGAAAAACAGTTTCATATTTTAGAAAAAATACTGGTATTGTGGTATTCAATAACATTTTTTACAATCATGATTTTAAGACTGTCAGATTTTAGATATACTACTCAAGGTTTGATAAGGATGTTCCTTAATATTCAATTACACACAGGTATACATGTATGTAAATAGCATGAAATATCGGTGTGCTAATGATTAAAATTTGAGGTTATCACACTAGTAAATATCCTGTATTTGGATAACCATTGAAAAGTGAATCCTGGCAACGTAAATACATATTGTTGTTTTCTGATGGAAACATGCCATGTACTGTATTGTATAATGTCATTTAGAAGATAAAGCTACTCTGTTTTCAATTTTGCAGTTCTTTATCGTTGATTTAAGACTGCTAAATTAAACATTTAGCGGTCTTAAATCAACGATAAAGGACCACAAAATTTAAAACAGAGTAGCTTTATCTTCATTCTAGCACGACTGATAAGCGTTTTAAAACCGAACTGTTTGGCGCGCTAGAACACAAGGCGCAAAGGGGCCTTTTTACTGGAAATCGCTTGGAATCGTCCCGTTGAGGGACAGGTTGTGTAATGAACAAAATAAGACATTTTCAACAACATAAATGCTATATTTCAGGAACCAGTATGCTTGTATTTGTAACATGTAGTCTGTACAGCATCATGTTGTTTGCCAGGCAGATTACATTGTCCTGATGTTATGAAATGTCCCAATCAGTAACAAAATAAAAGTAAAACTGTGCACATATTTTAGACAAATCTGTTTGAAAGCATCGGAAAAGACTGTAGTATCTCTACCTGTTGGTGGATTGAATGGATAGTGTGGGTAGCATTTCTTTGTTTTGTTCACTATGTTTGGTTGTAGTGAGGCTATTAATGCTTGGGTATGCAGTCAAACTCTCTTCAAAGCTCAAAATCAAGATCATAGGGTCTAAATGATCAGAAACAATGCTTCTTTATTAGTATCACAGAATTCCCAAGGTGTTTTCCCATGAATATGGACATCGTAAAACATTTCAGAATTACTGTCTCATGAAAATATGTTATGTTAAAATGTTTATATCAGTTTTGCAGTCATATTACCTGCCTCTCATCCCAAGAGAAATGCTGTATATTGTGTACACTTCACATGGAAAAATATTACACTGTGAAACCTTAGATTGGGAAGTTTTCTGTAAGTGGTGCTTAGCTTGCATTGAGCCCGATAGTGTTTGCCCTGGCTTGGCTGCGTCTGAATCTGGCCAAGGCATCAGCAGTATTGGATATTTATCAAACAACATTGGTAGCCTTTGCTAAATCTAATTTGATATTATGCCAGCCTATCATATGTACATTTTAAGAACTGTAATGAGAGCAGACATAAGGTAGGCTGGACCACTTAGTTCATGTGCTCATGATTAGGTGCCTGACTCTGAGAGTGTTGGTTCAAATCCTGAATGGGACCTGAAGTTTAACCTCTAGAAAGTATAACCCCAATTATAACATCTGTTACTGTACTGACATAGTTGCATTGATTATCCCCTGTATTTGTTCTTATAGAGGTTGTGTTTGTCTTCATGTGTACCTTGAATGACACTGTCCAAAGATTCACTATTATTAGGACTGCGTTTATGACTAAAGGTTGTATATGTTGGGGGGTTCAATGTTGAGTCATTGTATGTGCAGTTTGAAACCCAGGGCTCTGTGCTGTATGTATATGACGTTGTAGCTTGTACCATTGACATTTGAAGAGTTTTTTTTTGCATCTAATTGATGGCAAATGTAAATCCATTTCTGGGCTATTTAAGAGTGCTCTTTTCTGTGTCCAATGGAAGAATAATGTTTCATGCTTTACCCTGAGGAATTTAATGTTTTACAATAATACCATTGGACATTTGCCACATTTGAAGAACACAGCAATCATTTCTCCCATTTCTGTGCCTTAGGAACATCTTGAGTATGCAACTCTTCCATTTTACCGGTACCTGAATCCTCTGTAATTTCAAGAGCTATTTTCTATGACACATCCCATTCCATATGAGGGGCTTAAATGCTTTGACATTCTCCATTAGGACTTAACTATGACTTCTCCCCATCTCTTAACCATTTGAAGAGCTCTTTATTTTACCAGTAAACATTAAATGTAGTAGACTGGCAATCAAAGTTGTTATCTGAAGGATGACTTAAATGTAGTTGAGTGATTACCACCACCTAACAGCAATGCAGCTGAAAGAGTTCTGTAACTGTAAATGTAGCACCCTGACTACTCCCATTCCTGCAATATTTGGAAGACCATTTAGCAAACCCATTGGAGGTTATATATTACTCAAAATAAGTTAAGAAACACACAATTTTTTTCATATGACCATAATTAGCTTGTGGGTACTGCAATACACAGTTTTATGCATGTGTGGGTGTTCTTTAACTAGTTTTGGGTTGTATACATCTACAAGTTGAGCATCCTTTGCTACACCTGATAAATGTCCAGGCAGTTCTTCAGCTGTTCCAAGAGTATCCAGTATTTAAATGTTTGTGAACTAATTTTACTAACATTGGTTTCAGGTTGTTCAGAAGTTAAATTAATATAACACATAATTTGTTGATGATATTTTATCAGTTTCTCATATGCTGTGGTCCTGCAAGGAGTGGTCTTCAGCAACCCATGCTTGTCAGAAGAGGCGACTATTTGGATCAGATGGTCGTGCCGTGTCATCATCTCCCAGTGTTGTAGATCAATGCTCATGATGTCAATCACTGGATTGTCTTGTCCAGACTCGAGTTAGAATGCTGTCATATAGCTGGAATATTGCTGAGTGTGGCATCAAGCAACAATCTTATTCTGTTAATGTGTATGAATATTATGTGAAATTTCCTTTTTTCTCTTATTTTTTGTCATTTTGTCAGTGACTGTTTAAATAATGACTTCTAACTGCTATTATAAACTCTTACATGATACAAAGTTTATGTTTTCAATCACACAACTCTGCCGCTACATTTCAGCTGAAGGTCAAGGACTGTCACATTCACTGCGTTCAGGTATGACAGTTCTCCATTATGTGTTGTTTGGTTGTCCTGTGTCTTGGCAATGATGATAATCAAATCTTTACTCTTTATTGTGTTGTTGAAACAATTGGGTTCTTGTATACTCTAAGATGTCACAAATACTCACTTTTGGGCAGCTGCTCTCTGACGCCACTGTGGAAAACTCCCCTCACTATGAAACCATAAATCTCTCGTGCCGGATCTGAGGAAGCTTTGTTTTCAGTATTAATATTATTTCATACGATAAGCTTATGCCAGATATTTGCCTAGTGTTTAATCATCAGTGGGAGTTTTCCTGGGTGCCGATGTCTTTGGCATCAGATGACCCAACGTCTTATTTAGCATGTTGATATCACTTGTTAGATGTGAATGTATAATTCATGAACTAACATTCATGTATAAGCCATCATTCATATTTCCAGTGTATGAATTTTTGTGTTAAAAGTATTACATACACAACTGTGAAATGTATAAGAACAGTGAACCCTAAAGATGCAATTCGAAAGCCTTGGTTGGAACAGGGCATCCTTTCACAAACACTTAGGTGATCGTAAGTCACTATGGTTACCTTAGTGCAATGTTAAAGAATGGGAGTTAAGGTTAACCTTAGTAAAGGTTGCTTCATGAAAGGAGCCCCAGGTCTCCAGGAATCTATGCTAGACGTAAAACGGGACTAAGTTGATTGTTGGATCATTGTTCATTAAGTCAATCAGTGGATTGTGTGATCCAAACTCAGTTATTTACACCATCATACAGCTGGAATAATGCTGGGTGTGTTCTTAAACAATAAACAGTCTTACAAATGATAATATGGCTAACAAGGTCTAGACAGATATTACATGAAGTTTTTTTATGTAGTTTATTTATTTCAACTGGATGGTTTACTTAAATCTTTCATATCCCTTCCAAATTCAGTGAACATGTATAAATTTTAACTTGTCTGACTTGGATAATGGGGCATCGTGCAAAATCAGTAAAGTGCTTCTCCTAACATGTCATTAATATGTTCTGTAATATAGCTACAAGATGCTGTCTGTATTTATGTTTGCAGCTACTTCAATAACAAACTCTTCTGAAACATGATATTTTTCACAAATACCTCTTTTATAACTCTTCACAAATACTATACTTGCATGTTCACTATTCTGTCAATTTTCAGTTGGCCGAACTGGATCAAAGTCATCATTAATTAGCATTGGTACATGAGAGTTTCACTTTGCTTTGTTTGCTTCGAGCTTGCACCTTGTTGTCCCCCTTGGTTCTCCCTCACAAGCACCTGTTGGGATTGCATAGTGTTCTCTGGAAAACTGATTGCTTGTTGCAAAGCTGCGTGGTCCTACCTTTACTTTTTTTACCATAATTTTCCTAGGGAAGTTGAAAGAATTGTTATGGCATTTGTCATAGGTTTATGGATTGTAAGCAAACGTGTGAGTTAAACCAGTGTTGTAAAGAACTGATATTTAAAGCATCAATGCTTATAGTTTGGTACAATTTCAATCCTTCAATTGAACATCCATAGCAACAGCCACAGATACCTCACATCCTTTCAGGGGGGGAAATAACCCATTGCCTGATGCCCGAGTCCAGTGTTTTTTTCTGTCGGGCAAGCAAATTTGTATATCACACTGTACCGGTGTCCAGTTGACTTTCAAATGTTAATTATGTTCTTTATGTAAAAAATCAACAAGAAAACAGCTGGTATAGTGGAAAAATTATCAGGGCAAGTGATTTTACATGTGCTACTGTACCGGAGTACACTAGCAATTTTAAAGTTATTTCCACCCCTGTCCTTTAGAAGTGAATAGCTCACAAAAATATTAACTTTCATACCACATTATCACTTGACACAAAGATAAAAACACTTTTGTCAGTTTATTGAATGACCAGTTCATATGTTCATTGTTTCGGTTTACACTTTGAAGCGAAGGCTATGAATGGTTTTGTAAGTTTCTTTGTGTAAGGCATCATGTTCTTACTGTGGCTGCAGTCTCAAATCCGTTTTTCACCTCACATATTTCATGTCCGACAGTTGGAGACGTGTTGTCTTTTCAGGAACGACTTTGGTGAAACAGATTTAAACTTCTGTTGTTGTTGACATTGACACGTGTCATTGATATTCATATACCGAACAAGAATGAATACATAAAATTCAAACTGAATTGATACTTTTTGATTAGTTAATAGCCAATGCACATGAAACGGTACTCTAAAGTTTCACTGGTAATTTGAATCCATCTTACACTGTTTCAACAGGCAGTATGGCCCATTTGAATAGTATTGTAAGAAAATACCTTGGACATATTTAATTGAAAATAAACAGTAATTCATAAAAACATGATCTATGTACCATTAGATGATTTTATTACCATTTCTGATGTAATCAGTCACAGATAAATTCTGCAGTAAAATTACCAAAGATCTGCAGAAAGTACGAAACCTTTTCCCAGTGTAAATTGATAAAAATTCATATTGTTTGTGTCTAGATGTTTCAGGTTTGGTTTAATATTTCAACTTTATGTTGTCATAATGCCACAAGAAATTTGAGAAAGCAGAATTATTTATTTCCAATTTTGTTATATTGCAAGATTCATAATTGGTATGTTGAAATCACATGTTAAATGTCTGGGGATCACTTAAATGTGAAATCTGATGGAAATGTTGGAAAATTTTGGTTGATTTGCAAAGGGCAAATTTCATAACCTTTTGTAATTCTGGGTTGGGCCAGACAAATATTATTTCTTGTTTTACCGATCCGTCGGGCATATTTTTTCAAGAATAAGAAAAAAAGTATACATAAATTTTCCTTGCCTGTAAAATAAAATCCTAATGTAAATATATGCGGAAGCGAGAGCTCGCAAGGCAGTTTGTTAGACCCTAAACACCAGTATCTGTTCTCAGAGACATTAAACTGACTTATCTAACCATATTTGTGTTCGAAATCAGTGCTTCAAGCACCTCAGCGAGTGTGAACTTGAAAAATAATGCCTTTTTTTTGCTTTGGTGATCCGTAAAACAAGAAATAACATTGATCTGTTGGTGACTGAAAAGCTAAAGTGCCAAAATCAGTTGTGTTTATATAGACAGTTCTTAACAGTGTTATAGGAAACCTTATAGAAATGTTCCCAGAATGATTTTCTCCCTTTAACATGTTTAGTTTGTGTGTATGTTTGTTCTAACATTTACTAAATGGCTGCATTGATCTTCTGACCCCATGAATCTAAGGAATCAGAGTGTTTTTGAAATAAACAAAGTACTGTTCATCCTCACCGCATGATTGGATGTGTTGGGTGGCCTGGTGGTTTAAGCATTCCCTTGTCAAACTGAAGGCCCAGGTTTGATTCCCAATACATGAATCCCATTTTTGGTGTTCCATGCTCACTTACCCATAAACCCAGGTCACTGGTTGATGATGCTTCACTGACGGAAATATCTCTTTTAAGGCCTTATTTTTCTGAGACTTCTCATAGGTTTGGTTGAAGCATTTCAAATATGACGTTTATCACATAAACAAAAGGAATTTCAGTTAGATCATCAAAATATGTTTATCTATTACGATCTACGGCAAGAAAAATGTTATTTCTGGTCATTTCTAGATCTATACCTTTGAACTATGGGTACAGGTAGGCTATTATGCATCAGTAACATTTATCAGACGTAATGCATTCAAGGTAATTCACACTCAAGGTCATCGTTAACATTTGACCAATAATCAGCCTTATTTGTAAGTACTGGTAATTTATTTGTGGGAATGTTGATTTTAAGCAACTTTGGTAAGCTGAATAACCCTTTTTGAATTTAGGGAATAATATATCTGGTATTTCGCCTTCTGAATGACATAGTTTTCTTGCAACATTGAAAATGTACAGCAGTTCGTTGGTGAGCCACAGTGCTTCTGAGTTGATAAAGCAGATTAATGTACACTTTTGTTCACATTCTAACATAGAATACATGCAAATGTGGTCAGTTTGATAAAAGTTTCCATCAGTTTGCTTTTTTGGTGCTGGCCTTGTTTCAGTAGAAAACTTGATTGCTTTATGCTCCCAGATGTGACATCCAAAAGTGTAATTTTAAAGTGCTTGGTAGTTTAACTGGGAGAAGTGAACAGCTTCTGTCTTCATGGATTGAAATAATATTACAGTGGATCTGTTTTTGTTTGCTTTACAAGTATGCATATTTGTTGTTCCCATGAAAATTGTACTGAAAACAAATCTATATTGTTTTGTTTTTTTTTATATTGTTTCAAATTATTTAGTCATCCTGTGTCAAAAAGAGTCCATGAGGTGTTCATTAGTTTGGATCGGTAAAGAAACATTAATTGAGTAATCATTATTCATCTCAACTAATGTTAACTGATTGATTGATTAAATAATTGATTTGAATAGTGTACGGTGCCGCACACGGTAAGCTGTGGACATGAGCACTTTCTGTTAAGTGTACATATTTCCATCTCAGTATATATTGTGTTTCAGATGACATGCCCAAGCCCTCTCCCAGGGTGAAGAAAGACAAGGTCCGAACTCCAGTTGGGTCCAGGAGTGCCAAGGTGTCTGAACCCTCCAACCTCAGGGTAGGTACCAGTTTCTCTAGTACACTTAGGCCTTTTTTTAAAATTACTTGGTTTGCGGAATTTAAAAAAAAAATTATTAGGTTAGTAGGGAGGGAAGAAAAAAAGAAGAAGGGAATATGGAGATAATATTTGAAGACTTGAGTATATCATACATGCCAGGTGCAGCATGTTCCACAAGTAAAAGCGAATATGTCTGACTAATCAGCTCAGAGAATAACATATTTAAGTTGAATGGTAGGGTGTGGACAAGCAGAGATCTTACACCCACTTACAAGTACTGTTTCAAGGAATATTTGAAAGGTATAATTTGCAATTTTTAAATTTTTTTTCACTTGCTTTGTCTTTTTATCAGGTCAGATGAATATAATTATTTTATTTTTCCCCACTCACTTCACATTTCTGGTCAACGGATCTGTAAACCAAGTTTTTAAAAAAGGCCTTATGATGGCTACAAGGGTACCTCACACTTCAGGTTAGTGTCCTGGGGCCCGTTTCACAAAGCGATCGTAGCGCTTCGACTGTCGTAAGTCTATGTTAAAGTATGGGAGTTACGATCACCTGAGTGCTACGATCGCTTTGTGAAACGGGGCCCTGTAGTACAGACTATGATGGGTACCAGGGTATCTGAGCCCACTAGACTTTGGGGTAGGTGCATGTCCTGAAGTATATGTCCTGAAATATGATGTGTACTATGGTGATTAAATTCCAGACAACATGGTAGGTCCCATTTGTCTAATACAGAGTTGTGATGGGTACCAGTCCTATAGGTTCAGTGAAACAGGATTGTGGCAGTATCTGAACCTTTGACTTTGAAGTCTTAATTGATACGAAGATTATATTGAGATCTCCATGATAGCCTATCAACTAGATCTCTATGAGATTTTAGGGGTAGCCTAGTGGGTAAAGCGGTGACTCGTCCCGCCGAAGACCTGAGTTCGATTCCCCACATGGGTACAATGTGTGAAGCCAATTTCTGGTGTCCCCCGCCGTGATGTTGCTGGAATATTGCTAAAAGCGGCGTAAAACCAAACTCACTCACTCACTCACTCCATGAGATTTTAACACTATGAGCATAACATTACCAAAGCATCCTGACGCCATATTGGCACTAAAATGTCTCTGAGAACCAATTCAGCCTTGCATGATGTGAAACTGCTTTCATGTTCTTCCAGGACTGGACCCACACCAGCTCCAAGGGCTGCTTCTTTATTGATGCTGATGAAGGAGGTCAAATAATCAGTCACCAGTACACACTGGATCTGGCAGACGACACCAATGTCTTCATCACCATGCAACCAAACAGGATTGGAGATGCTGGTAGGTCAAGGTCAATCTATTTACAATGTCACTGCTTCTTACAGGGTGGTAGAAGACTTTATCATGTTCTGATGTCTGTTGTCATATCCAGAAACGTTTACATTTTAAGGTAACAAGGTCAAGGTCATCCTGTGTGATTTAGATGGAAAATTGAAAATACAGTTGGTGTTCCAAACTATTCTGTTACAATACGACAATCTTCCACTGATCTCCTGAAATCTAAAGCCTGTGTGCTTGTTCTGTAAAATGTTTAGGTCAGTAATGGAAAATAAAGACCCTAGCAGTTTGTTTCATCACTGTTACCCAACAGCTGATGTATAAAGCATGCCAGTACCTGACAATGTTACCTTGGACATGTTGGTCCTCGGCTCAGAGACTTGAATGAGTGGCTTCTCTGAGAGGCGCGTGTTAAAGTTGGGGCACTAAGGAAGGATAACAATATATGGATGAAGACCCTCTTTATTACAATAGGAGTGGCGATTCAGTGTAGGTGCCTGTACCGAAATGTTGTCCCTATTGGAATAAGAAGTTGTTCCATGTGTTGTCATCATTCCTCATCCGAGTGTCATCTTACCCCAACTTTGCTTGTAATATCAATCACTGGTTTCTCAGGCCCAGGCTGGATCATTTAGAGTGAGTGAGTGAGTTTGGTTTGTACGCCGATTTTAGCAATATTCCAGCAATATCATGGCAGGGGACACCAGAAATGGGCTTCACACAATGTACCCATGTGGGGAATCGAACCCGGGCCTTCGGCGTGACAAGCGAACACTTTAACCACTAGGCTACCCCACCGCCCGGATCATTTAGAGACGCCAAGGATATGACTTGCATATTGCTGACAGTACTGTAAAAACATCAACTAAACAATATTGCTGACCTTGTCTCCCCTAGGCTTCACTGATGATGGCCCTGTGGACACTGCCGTCTACGTCCTGCGTGAAGGCAGCAGCAGCCACAAAGTGGTCACCTTTACAGAACAGCGAGACAGCAAGGGGGTGAGTTCATGGCATCTCTGGATCTTGTTTCACTGGTGCATAGGAGTCAGGATCTGTAGACTCAAATGACTGCCTCTGTGGTCTAGTGGATAGATTGTCTGCCTGGAGAGTGGAAGGATGGAGGTTAAAGAGTTATAAGATGGTACTTGTTCTTGCCCTGCCTTACACTCAGCTATAAGGGATTTAAACAAGGACTGACTGGCTCAAAGTTGGTATCTCATTGGGGTATATAGGCAATAGTTTGGGCTAGTACAAGCAGCCACTCACACATGAATGCCTTTCACTGTAAGTGCAATAGTAATCACCATTCTTGTTACCTATGTTTTACATAATGTTTTGTCAAATATCTTGGGATCCATGATGCTATCAACAAAGACAACAATGTAGAAGTACATAACTTGTTACTCTCATGCCTGAGGATGGTACTGTATTGGAAATAATTTGAAATATTACTAATTTCACATATGACCTTGTAAGTAAGGATACTTCAGATTCTAGAAAGCTACATTTTATACTCTTGTTTAGTCTTGGTACCAAAACCTGGATAATTTTTATGAAAGGTTGTCTAAGTTTATCAAACAAACCACCTGTTTTGTGGTATCATTCAGAGATACTGTGTGCGGTGTGACCTACCTGCAGGGAAATACAAGCTGGTTCCTTTCACAACTGGCTGCCGACTTTATGAGCGCAGCTCTGGCAGGGAGACGAAGGAGGTGAAGCTCATCAAACAGGACAAGGACGATAAGATTGTGCTCTCTAAGCAATTCAAGTAAGAAAATCGTTTTGATGATGATGATGATGATGATGATATTTTTGAAAGGTCAATTGTCTGATATTACATGCAGACATGAACTTAAGCAACAGAGTATTCTGTTTATGGATTTGACTAACCTTGATAAAAGACTCTTTCAGAAAATGTTATGAAAATTGTTTAAGATTTCAAAAATAATAATTTAAATTACAACTAATTAAGTACATATTTTATATACATGTTACTGTAAAAGTGCGAAGCATAATGTACAGAATTAACACTTAAACTGAAACACTTGGTCACATAAACTGATCATTTCAAGCAAATGTTAATACGAGAAATCACTGTAGGAAAGCCCTGGAGGATATATTTGACATGGCTGACTTGGACGGGAATGGTCTGTTGAGTCGAGAGGACTTCAACTGGTACAACATCCGCACCAGCGGAGAAGAAGTCGCTGATGATGAGTGGGATGTGGTTGAGGGTGAGTAGATGCATTATATAGATGGGTGCCAGGGGGTGAGTGAGGATGGGGTGTTTGAGTGGTCATGTAGATGCATGGGTGATGCAGAGGGTGGGTAGGGTGAATGAGTGGGTTTCTGAATGGCTGCATGGCTAGCTGTGTGAGTGAGAGAGCTAGTCAAGCTGGGGAGTAAGGGTGTGTTATGTTGTGGCTTGCAGGGGCTGTGTGTGTGAATGAGATACACTTGTACTTGATATTGAGAGTGATCATGTAATTGTATGAATTGTTATTGATTGATTGATTGTCGATCCAGCTATATGGCAGCGGTCTGTAAATAATCGAGTCTGAATCAGACAGTCCAGTGAATAACAGCATGAACATCAGTCTATGCAATTGGGATACGATGACATGTAAGCGAGCCTGACCACTGATCCCATTAGTCGCCTCTTACGACAAGCATGGGTTACTGAAGATCAATTCTAACCCGGATCTTCATGGGTTGTATGAATTGTTGAAAATGTTAAACCATACGACCACTTCAGAACATGTCATGTACTTCATAATCTTGAAATGAGAGCACCTGTTGATGATACATTCTAGGCAACATAGAACTGGAAAGAGGCGAGATCACAAAGACTGGATTCATCCACCTCAACCAGATGGAAGCTGAAGACAATGATGGAGACACAGATGACCTCTGGGTTACTCTGACCAGCATGGGCTTCAATAAGAGTCTTGTGTTAACGCAGGTACGATTTACATGCTCCAAAACAACAAAAAACATTATTTTTTCTTATCCTGACTCATGCTTATTTGCTTGTCTTCTTCTTCTGGCGAACCTAGTGGAACACTTGTATCTCCCAATTGAAGTTCCCTTCAATAAAGAATCACTCATTAGTACTCACCACGAGTTACCTCCCTTCTGTAAGCGCGGGAACGAGGGCGCCACCGAAGCCCATGTGCCTCACTCTCTCCTTCTTCGCCCAGTGAGCTGGACGTGAGAGCGCCTGTGTCTCCCAACACACTATATCCTTTATTTATATTTAGTTAGTTCCTCTTATACGTTAGTATAGAGGTATTACTAGTATATTTATTCAATTTGCATTGATTATTAATTGTGTTTCTGCTGTTTATTCACGCTTCGCCGTGATTGTTCAGTAGGCTACATTAATGAAAATTAGCACAGATTGTAAACTACGTTATTCTGATACCGATCCACATTTAAAATGCCCTAGTTGCATTACTCCATGTTCCTTTGATTTCTCGTTGTAAATTGTGTATCAATTTACCAATCTCTGCCTTTGACAAATATTTATGTTCCGTTTATAGACGGAAGGCAGATAAATCTCGTAAACAGATTTCAAACATGGCTAATAGATCGCAAATTAATGTTCCTTGTCAACTGTTGATTAAGGACACGCCACCGGCTGGTGGCATGCCTGAGTTTCCCTCGGCGGATAAGCGTGGGACGCAGTCCGCTATGTCCAAGAAGCGACCTGCATCTCAAGAGCTGCCGTCTTCTCAGTCCAAGTTGAGGAAACCAGCCGTATCATCTCGTACACTGCGTACACCAAGATCTACACCTTCATCTAAAGGGAAGTCAACAAAATCTAATAATTTTGCCTCTGATATCTTACCAGTTACAGAATTAGCATTATATATGATGATGATATGCCAATTATCATTCCAGAAGTTCGCCACAAGAAACGGCCCGTTTCTGCAACTGTCACCTCAGCGCAGATGAACACACAACCGGACATGCCGACACTATCACCAGAAATTTTATCTGAGGGTCCCGTCACCTCTGCAGAGAGACATCCCTCATCAAAGCAGACCGCTTCAGACGACTTGATCAACCAGATAATCAGGGTGATGGAAGACCGCTACAGCTTACAGAGGCCTCAGAGCCACGGGCCTCAGAGCCCACCCCATATTAAGTCATACAGGGCCTCAGAGCCCGCCTTGGCTTCGTGTAGGGCCTCTGAGCCCATAGACGCGCCTCCGCGAAGGGCAACCCTGCCCGGAGTGAGCTCTTTGCATAAGGTATCCCAGGCCGCCTCCGCGAAGGAGCTAGAGCCTCACCTTTTGCAGGAGGCTTCGCGGAGAAGGAGCGCTTCGCCGAGCACGCACCTTGTCATGCACGAAGGGCGTTCTCAAAGCAAGCGCTCATATGTCGGATCGGACACTGACTCCAGACATTCGCGTGGGGACGCGAAGGCTAAGTGGTTCTACATCGCCTAGAAGGCGCTCAGAAGTAACCCTCAACGTTCGAGAAGTCCAGAGCGCTCTGCGGCTATCACCGTTCACGAAGCCCACAGTCTCCGCGAAGGATGTCTTCTCCAAGGTCTACATACACTAGCCACTCGTCAGTCCGTTCTCCTCAGTCCTCACATAGATCTTCTTACAGATCGAGGACTCCGACATACGACCATACGTCAGAGGAGGACGATGGTATCATTTTCTCAGAGGCTGAGATAAGGTATTGGATGGTAAACGAATTACAACTGGCCTCCCCTTCTAAGAACGAGGATGCAGCCCAAACTTACCTGATGAAAGATGATGATGTAGATCATATCACCGTGCCTCCTATGGATCCTATCGCAGCCGTTCCTGCTAAACTGGATACAGCCTACTCCAAATCTACTAAAACCCATCCTACCCATTTACCGTTCTTCAATGCCAAGAGTTTTTATGGACATAATATGGAGCCCTTTTTCAAGACTCAGGAGATTGATGAAAACTTTAAACTTATCAGTGATTCCACGTCCAGAAGTTATAGGGTAGACGATCACAAGATGGCCCAGTTAGATACCATTTCCAGAAGGATGTTCTTCGGACTTAATAGATCTAGGACTATTAACGAGACTCTCATCACTAAGTTCAAGAACTCTACGGATGAGGAGGACAGATGATCTATTCAGCTCTACTTATGCAGAGAAAAGATCAACAATTCCTTACAGACCATCTTTCAGCACTTACTGAAACTACTACCATGACACGTCGGCAAGGATTACTAGCCTCCTGCTCTTGGAATAAACAATTCACAGAGCCCCTGTACACAGCTCCATGGTCTTCACCTTTACTGTTTGGTGGCAACATTAACAAGGTTTCCAAGGAAGTATCTAAAGATTCTAGAGAAGTACTCATGATTAGATCGATGGATACGTTAGCAAAAGTCTTTATACAATCAGCACAGAGGTACTCGGGTAAGTCTAAGTTTTCAGGGCTACAGAGAGCACGGGATAAGAAATTAGCGGCCGCTAATAATCCCAAGGATTCTTTTCGTCGCCCGTACAACAAGTTCAGAGGAGGATCAGCTAGAGGCAGATCATCCAGAGGTGCCCGTGGATTTAAACGATGAAAGTCAGGTTCGGAACGACTGGAGTCTTCCACCCCCAGTCGTCCCAGTACAACCTTCTCAAGTGGGTGGACGTCTACAACTACACTGGGAAAACTGGGGAATACTTCAAGATCCGTATGTATCCAACATCCTTCAGTACGGATATCGTCTACAACTCAAGGCCAAGCCTCCGTTAACAGTCAACCCACCAGGGTTCAACGTTCATCTGGCACAACTACCGATGTTAAGAGAAACAGTTCAGTCTCTACTAAACAAACAGGCCTTAGAAGTTCTCGATCAGTGAAACATCATACCAGGTTTCTACTCCCCAGTTTTCCTAGTGCCGAAAAAGAATTCCAAAGAGACGTATCGTCTCATTTACAACATAGCACATTCAACAGAGAATTTCTATGCAAACCACCAGCGTTTCGCATGATACATTTACCTCAACTCCGTCATCTGATTCGTCCACTAGATTACATGGTAAGTATAGATCTGCAGGACGCATACCTACACATTCCGATTCATCCCAGTTCAAGGAAATATCTGAGGTTTATGCTAGACGGCATACACTACCAATGGAAAGTACTTCCCTTCGGAATCACTTCGGCCCCATGGGTATTCACAAGAGTAACCAAGCCTATTGTCTCATACCTACATCGTCAAGGACTGCGGAATGCATTTTACCTAGACGACGGTATACAGGTGGATCTAGATCCACAGCGTCTCAGACTACAGCTGAACTTAACAATCAAGCTACTAATGCAGTTAGGCTGGTTAGTAAATCTACTCAAGTCGGACCTAGAGCCCACGCAGGATCTGCAGTTTCTAGGTATACGATTCCTTACAGCTCAGAATCGTATGGCAGTCCCGGAGGACAGATGGATCAAGATACAACAACTGATCCCCCAAGCCCTACTCTCTCCGTTACCACTACGACAGTGGCAGAGTCTACTGGGACTACTCACATCAGCTCAAGACTTGACACTCAGAGGCAAGCTTCAATTGCGTCCATTACAAGTCCTCATCAATGCCCATCTCGAGGACCCTCTACCGTTCAGTCTACCAGATTACGTCAAACCAGATCTACTCTGGTGGACCAAGAGATTGAATGTTTGCGCAGGCGTCTCCTTAGTAGAGCCGGAATCGAAAACACATCTCTACGTGGACGCGTCACTAAAAGGTTGGGGAGCCCACCTTACCGGCAGGACAGCGTCAGGCCTATGGAGCATTCAAGAGAGCTTATGTCACATAAATCTGCTAGAGATGCAAGCAGTCATAAATGCCATAGGTCACTGGAGCAACCTGTTACAGAGCGCGCTCAGTTAATGATTCACACAGACAACTCAACAGTGGCGTTTTATGTGAACAAACAAGGGTCAACAAGATCACTGAATCTACTCACTCGATGTTTCAGACTGTTCGAATTAGTCGACAGTCTAAACATACGTATCAAAGCCTGCCACATTCCAGGAGCAAAGAATGTGTTAGCAGACGCTTCTCTCGGCCGCACCAACCGTCGCGCCGACAGAATGGATGCTCCACACAGAGATATTCAATCAGATAATCATGGAAATAGGATCTCCTCTGATAGACCTATTTGCCACCCGATTCAACAATCAACTGACAACCTTCGTATCGCCAGTGCCAGATCCATTAGCCTGGGCAACGGACGCACTAAGCATATCGTGGGAGGGACTAAACGCGTACGCTTTCCCGCCTCCTGCGTTAATCCCACAAGTCTTGCTAAAAATCAGTCAAACGAAGAGCCTCGATCTCATTTTGGTCTCGCCTTACTGGCCAGCGAGAACGTGGTTTCCAGAAGCATTCCGACTTCACGTGTGGATTGTATCAAGGCATGTTTGAATAAGAGAGGTTATTCCACCAGAGCGGCTAAGGCGGTCACGCTTGCACTACGTAACTCTACTCATAACTTGTACGATGACAAATGGCTCAGATTTGTCAATTATGCGGCTAAGAAAGGATTTTCAGCCAGATTTGCTACACATCCTCAAGTGGCAGATTTCTTATGTTTCCTACGTCAAACTAAGAATCTAAAAGGATCTACACTGTCCACTTATCTTGCAGCCATAAGTTCAGTCATAACTATGAGAACGGGCGTCAAATTGACTAAAACACCGGAGTTACTCGCTTTGTTACGTGCCTTTCGATTGGAAGACCAGAAACGGAAGTTTCAAGCGCCAGCCTGGGATCTAAATGTTGTACTTCAACACCTCACAAGTGAGGCTTACGAGCCATTGTTATCTGCGTCATTTCAATCATTGACCCACAAAACCTTATTCCTGCTAGCGTTAGCCACTGCCGCCAGGATGTCTGAAATTCACGCTTTGGATTACGAGAGAACACGATTTGATGATATTCATAACATCGCTCATCTGGGACTTAAGCTGGGATTTTATAGCTTAAAAATCAACTACCAGGTCAACCAGACAGGTTGTTCCATGTCCCAGCTCTCTCTCATCCATACTTGGACCGCAGGATACGATGGACTTATCACTTTGCCCTGTACGTGCACTGAAAATATATCTCCAAAGATCCAAGCAAAGTAGAGGGAAATTCAAAAGATTGTTTATCCCTATATCTACCGCCTCACAGACAAAAGTGTCGCGCACTACCATTTCTATTTGGATCAGAACTGTCATACTAAGAGCCTACAAGGCAGCTGGACTGGACCCTCCAAGTGCTGCTAATCCTCACGAAATTAGAGCACTAGCTTCAACTTTGGCTTTACATGGAAATTGCTCATTGAATACCATTATGGAGGGATGTTTTTGGAGATCCGATATGGTGTTTGCCAACCACTATCTGAGAGATATCACCACCAAGGACGTCTCAGGTATCCACCATTTCGGTCCCATGGTCCTCGCTCAACAGTTGACAGTTCCACGGAGAAGATAAGTCTATCTTGTTGATTTTATACTTATCTGATAACAGTACTAATAGCTACATGCTATCTATATATATTTTTGCTTAAGTTAAAATATTATCTTAAGCTCAGTACTATGATTCTATATCATAATATATATATACCTACAACTCTTACGAGTTTCTACTATTATATATATGTTCAGCTTAAGTTTCTATCCTTAAGCTCGGTCATATGTTCATTTCATAACATGTATTAGTATCAAACTCTCAGTAGTTGGTTACTATTATACAGCTTAAGTTATCATTATACTTTAAGCACAATTATGTTATAGCTTATATATATCCATATTGTAAGCTTACTACTTTGGTTCTTATAAAAGTATTCATTATAAACTATCAACAGTTTATACTATCACATTAATGGCTTTAGCTTAATTAATGTTCTATATACTTTTATTATATTCAGTAAATTGTAATAACCTTCTTTTAAAAGGCAGCTGTTAAATTAACAGCAGGAATTCAGTTCAGTGCCTTCATGAAGTTCCCATAGGGTTTTACAATCATCTCAGTTCAAATCACTAATTAGTAAAATCCAAAGTATATATAATCCCACCTCCTAATCCGTAGGATTCTACAAGCAAATAAGCATGAGTCAGGATAAGAAAAAATATGAAATTTTTAGAGTAAAATTAATATTTTTATACTTATCTTGACTCATGAGGTAAGCCCTCCCGTCCTCCCCACTTAACAGTTTGGATTTCTCGGGAAAAATAAAGTCTTGGGCTCAAAACAAAAAAGGAGAGAGTGAGGCACATGGGCTTGGGTGGCGCCCTTGTTCCCGCGCTTGCAGAAGGGAGGTAACTCGTGGTGAGTACTAATGAGTGATTTTTTATTGAAGGGAACTTCAATTGGGAGATACAAGTGTTCCACTAGGTTCACCAGAAGAAGAAGACAAGCAAATAAGCATGAGTCAGGATAAGTATAAAAATATTAATTTTACTCTAAAAATTTCATATTTCCAGAGTTTGAAACTGATGACTTTTTAAGTCTTAAAGGCCCACTAACAACCGGAAGAACTCTGTTAAAATGATGTCAGTGGCAGAAACAATATCTTTTTCAACACAATTATTCTTCAAGATGTGAAAAACCTGTGATAACTTCTCTAGAAAGCTGAACAAACAGGATAAAATTGTTATGGACATAAAATACATTTTGGTATTCATAAAAGAAACCTAGGGATTTCAGACATTGAAAATGGTGTTATTGTTCCTTTTGTTGAGGAAGGGGCTAACTCTAATGTTTGGCTACATGATATAACATGAAAGGGGATGTTTGTTGAGTTTGAAAATAGATCTAATGTATGTCTTCTCAATGGCACCTCATGTAAATTCCAAAGGGCACACCTAAACATCTTCATGAGTGTCTTTTGGCACAAAAGAGAATGCATTTCTACCTGTGATGTAGGAATTAGGCTGCCAATGTTGTATGATACATGTGATCCTGTCCACAGGCCTGTCCCTTCAAGCTGGACGTCTACACTGAGGACTGTCGTGATGCCAGTCTGGAGGTGGTGGGGCTAGAGACCCAGGCTGTGATGGAGGATGCAGTCTGTGATACTGTCATAGCCAAGGTACAGCATCTGGCATTTTTTACAGATACCCAACACAAATTATGGCACCCGAAGTCAGCGTCAGATTGCTCTTGCATAACAAAGTTTACCATGGTTACAGGAAACAAATGAGTATTTCTTCCTATTTCATCTACCTGTATGAAAAAGAAGCCAAAAACTTTGTATTGATAGTCAAGCTTGTGTGTATAAACTAACTGGGTGATGAATTAGGAAGTGGTTGTGTGATGTGGATTCTATAACACTTGCTCTATTGGTTCTAGAGTGAAGCGTCCAAAGTGAAGGGCATGAAAGACCTCAGCGTCTATACTTACATAGGTGATGCCAGAGCAACAGTCCTTGTGGAGAACCAAGTAAGTCCTACCATCTTCTACCTCAGTGTCCAAATGAAAGTTTGGTATTTAAACTTCAGTGTTCATGTTCATCTTCATTTTTTTACAATACATTATGCAATCAGTGGTAGCTGATGTTATGTTGAATTATATCCAAGTTATCTACCTATACAGGTTGCCAATTTTCTTTTATGAATATTGATGGTAATATCACCATTACAATATTTATGACAAGATATTTAATTAAAATTACATGAGCAAAGTTAAAGTAAGTTCCCTGAAATGAGGATATTGCCAAAAGCGGCTTAAAACTAATCTCACTCACTCACTCTTGCTTGCGTACTTAAATTTAAAGGGCACATTTTTGAAAATGATACACTTGAAACCAGCTGCAGATCTATACCTGATATGGTTTTGTTTGTTTATCACCATAGTCTTACAGCAAGATTAGGATCCAACTGGACTGCAGTAGAAGTAAGAATGTCGTCAGCAACCAGCGAGACCTGAACTACACTCTGACCGTGCCATCCAACACGACTATGGTAGGTGACCTGTGACCTAGCTAATGGGTGTTTCACTAGGAAGGTTTAAACCATGTCACGTTTCTCAGTTTCTTTAGAATTTGAATGTTACAACCTTCCCAAGGTTTGCACTGGCTTATATCTGTTGTTTATCATTTCTCAAGTAGACCAGGTTCTGATTTATTTCTATATGTTATTTCCCAACAGTGCCTGTTCTAAATAAGATTTTACTAGGGGGACTGCTATTTAAGGATATATCTCAATAGTTGTTTCTTAAATTCAGGACTCAATCTGCTCCAGAGAAAACAATGCTGTCTAAATTAATCAGGGCTAGATCTCCCAATGGTATGTACATGACTATGATGTGAACACCTGTGGTTATATGCCTCTTTTTTGTTTCACCAGATCGGTCACCACTTGATACCACGAGACGAGAAGGCAGAATGGATTGTCCGCTGTCAGGAGATCATTATCAGATAATATGACACTGCCTACAAATGGAGCATGTGTGTGACAGTGTTTAAAATTAAGCATGGAAGTCAAGGGCCCTTTTAGTAACACAGATGTCATAATAAAAGTACGAAGATCCCCAGATTCTGACGCAGCAGCAGCAAACATCAAGGACCCTTGACCCCCTTAATTTGGATCACTGTTTACTGATACAGCATTCACACCACACACCACATTGTGTTTTTGTGACTCTAAATATCATAAATGAGGCCGCATTTAACCATTTATTAGATTTTATCCATATTTTCTGTAAATCCTAAGGAGACTTTTCATTGTTTATGTATTTTTGTTGGGGACAAACAAGGCATCTTATGTACGATTACTGTGGACTGATGTTAGTAGATGAAACTTTAATGTTGTGTTCACATATTGTGTACTTCATCAAGTAAAGAAATGAAGGAACACACAGTGCTTTTCTTTGTGATTACTTAGAAACAATAAAAGATGTGGGTGGGGTGTTTGATTATGGGGTGGATGAGGGCAAAAATTCAGTAATTAATTTATTTGGAACCAATAACAGATGTGGGTGGGGTGTTTGATGGTGGGATGAATGAGAGCAAAAATTCAGTAATTAATTTATCATTTTATGGTGTTCTAAGTTCCATTGTGTGGGACAGATTTTTAAAAGAACAACTCTCACTAGATGCTTGATTGGCATTTTAGAAGATGCTATTTGATGAACATACAGATTTTTGTGGGTTACATCTTCTTTTTATTCAAGAATAAAAAGAAGATGTAACCCAGAAAAAATCTCCATGTTCAACTCCGTCACTGTTTACTCGACATCTGCTAATGATACAATCCAGTGTCTGGATGTGAGGTGACTTCTCTAAAGTGTGGTCTTTGTGAGACACAAAATCATAATCTGGATGCTAGTACTTAATTAGGCAGCTCAGAGATCTGTAGTAACTTATTGTTTGAATGTCTGCACAGTAGTGTATGTTTAGGTGAGCAGCCAGATAGAAATCACACATATTATTTCACCCTCATCTCAACAGACTTGTAATACTTCTCAAACAGATGTAAGAATATACTGACATTTGTGTGAATTAGGAATTAGTGTGCCTTTTCAGTGGGGTTGACAGGAGGACCTTTTCTGCAATATGTTGAAATTGAAATATTACATTGTTATTGGCAATGTTTTGGGTAAATGGGATCTTATAAAACAATGAATGTGCAAATTTCATTATATTTTACCTGTCGTGCTTACACTTTTTGTTACCTTCTGTTATTTTCCGTCCAGAATAATATATTTATACTTAGCAAACTTACACCAACTGCAAAATATATTGTACATACATGGGCGGATCCAGGATCCCTCAACCCCCCATTGGCTCTGCCAACGCAAAAAAATCTTCAATGTGGTCTTAAGTCATTTTCAAAGGGGGTGGGGGGTGGGTTCGAACCCCCCCCTCTGGATCCGCCAATGACATAAGATTCTATAGCTTGAGGTCAATGAACCCAGAGGAATGCTGTAATAAATGGTTCACCAATTCAGATAGTGTGTTGTCATACATCAGAGACCTTTGTGGCCTCAGTTTTTATACAGTGTGAACTGGTGCATAATCAAAACCATGTGGTATATTTTAATTGTTTGGGAACAGTGTGATAAGGGCAAAACTATATACCTTTGCATTGTTTTCTTAGGCCAGACCAATTTTATTTCTTGTTTTACAGATCCGCCGGTTGTATTTTTGCAGGAATAAGAAAAAAAAGAAAAGAAATTAATTTTCCCCACTCAAAAAATAAAATCCTAATGTATTTATTTGCCAAAAATGTAAACTTACAAGAAAAGTTTTTTTTAGAATGTAAATTGCCAAAAGTAAAATACTTTTAGTATTTAAAAGGAATATTACTTTGACTGGTGATTTATAAATATCTTTTTCCCCTCCTGCCTTTAGGTTTTCTTGGGTAAAAAATCTGTAAAACAAGAAATAAAATTTGTTTTGCCTTATGAGAAATAATTTCAGATCATCAGGAAACTTAACACTTTGCTGAATCGAGTATATTGTATGTGAAATGTGAAAATATTTCCAATCCTCTACCATTTTCAAGGTTACCTTTGATATTTATAACTTTCAAAAAGCAAAACCAGTTTTGTCCAATGTCATAACTTTAGAAGGATATTTAATGACTATTTCTACAACATCCATTCCATTTTACATCATGTCTGTGATAGTATGCAACAAGAATAATTAAAAATACAGGGATGTAATCTACAGCATAAATTGTTTCACTTCTGTGTCCACTGTATGTTCTAGTTTTTCTTGTTGCTGGATAATAAATAATATAAGTAATAAAATTTAAAATCATGAAAAGTTGTGTTTGTGTTATTTTATATGAGCGAGTGAGTGAGTATGGTTTTACACCGCATTTAGCAATATTCCAGCAATATCATGGCGGGGTACACCAGAAATGGGATGTAAATATGAAGTCATCTGATACAGGGCTACCAGAGACTGATGTGCCTTTCAAGTTCTGCGATAGTTTTTTGATAACTGGTTTGTCTAATTATTTTCTAATAAGGTTTGATAGCATCGTACATCATAGACATGCATCATTCTGGGCTCTTGTAACACATAAAGCTGACACACTATGATCACAGGAGTCTCCTGAGTAAAACAAGGAAATGTTCCCTATAACTCTTCCTGGTCAGACTGTCCTTGTACCTTATGCTTGTCCAAAGACTAACATGAAGAAGGTGGTCCATGCTATGAGAACTAGGTTAACTGCAAGCTTCTGTTTATAGATGATAGTGTTGTTACGATTCACTCGCGCATTTGGTGAATTGAACCTTATCCCTTCATGAATTCTGTTCGATATTCGTGATCTTTAGAATCAAATATTCATGAATTTGTATAAACGGAGTGTATTAACATGAGTTTGGGTATTATTTGTCAAAACATGATTTGCAAAATGGAAAGTATTCAAGGCAGATGACTACACTCATTTCTTTGAGAGTATACCCGTGAAGGTCCGGGTTAGAATGAACCTTCAGTAACCCATGCTTGTCGTAAGAGGCGACTAACGGGCTCGGGTGGTCAGGCTTGCTGACGTGGTTGACACGTCATTGGTTCCCAATTGCACAGATCGATGCTCATGCTGTTGATCACTGTATTGTCTGGTCCAGACTCAATTATTTACAGACCACCACCATATAGCTGGAATATTGCTGGGTGCGGCCGTAAAACTAAACTCACTCACTCTTTGAGAGTAATGTGGTCACTGATCATTGTCTTGATAAATTAACTGTCAGCATTGTAAGATTATGTAAAATAATATATATATTTTGTAATAATGTTACTCAGTGTACTGGATAATTACATTAACTGTTGACTTGTCATTGCATTCATTTCCCAATATTCATATTTGTTATCAAATATTCGTGATCATATTTGCCTCTAGTGGATTCTTGCGGCCCTAATAGATGGGTGCATCTGTAAACAACCAAGTCAGTTGTTTGTCAGAGGTGGAATGCAGCTTAATGTTGTATTCAATAGTATTGCACTTACATTGAGAATCTGGGTGTGTGGCTGCTTGTACCAATCTTGACTAATGATGGTTGTATAGTGACAGCCCGCCAAGACACAATGATTCAGCTTACCAAACTCAGAACTGCCCAGGCATCGTTTCATCATCTTAATGCTGAGTAACATCTTTGGTACGATCGACCTTCCTCCATCCTGGCAGACCACACAGGGTTTTCAGGAGAGACCATAGAGAATGTCCGGAGTTGTATTGTAAGATACTGACATCCATGTGGATTTTTTAAGGTGGGGATGATCCATCACCAGTCAGCAGTACTTTGGCTGGGTGTCCAGGAAGATTGTCTTAAAGAAGAAGAATATCTATCATTCTTTTTCAGATGAGGTCCTCCTTGGGGTACTTATAAACATTTTTATGTCCATTAAAAATTCCTAAGACAGTTGTAACAATATTTTGAACAAAATCCCAGATAGCATTCGGACATTGGCAATGTTGGCAAAACCATTGCCAATGTTGGGCCAACGTCTGAATGCTATCTGGGATATTAACAAAAAAACAACAACTCGTTTTTGTCTTGTTCGACCACCCCTGAAGGGCCCCTGCAGGACCCCACAATCAAGAGAAGGTAACTCTTAACCTTCATCCAAGCAGCCCACACAGGGTTTTCAGAATAGTAACAGAGAGAATGTCTGGAGTTGTACTGTAAGATGCGGACATCCATGTGGAGTTTTTTAGGTGGGGATGCTACATCACCAGTCAGCAGTACTTTGGCTGGGTGTCCAGGGAGATTGTTGTAAAGAAGGTAAATATGTATCAATTTCCTAGACACAGGTCACCCTTTGTTTTCCAGGTATCGAATTCCCACTGGGATTTGATTCTGGAAGGGATTCTAAATTGTATGTTTTTCTGCATCATGTTAACTCTCAAGCTATCTGACACATTCCACAAGTGTATAAACACAAAGCATTTGTTCAGTCAAGGACACAGTTTATTTTTCATCATCAATACATCCAGTTTCAATGCATTATTGGTGACAACTGATTATAACCATAAAACTACACATTAATCATACTTTATTGCACAAATTAAAGAATACGATGTTTCATGTAATGGCACATTGCTATAGACTTTGACCAATTATAGTTCAATCTCCTAAAAGTTACACCTCACAATCTTTGTTTGACATTGATGTTGTATACCTGTAATCTAAACTTCCCTTCGCTGTTGCAATTTAATTCCCGTAAAAGAATAACTATAGATGTCTAGAACAATAAATAAAAATCTGAAAGCTAAGTAAATATTCCATTCTGTCAACTGGCGGGTTCACATTCAGTCAATACAAATACTTGTCTCATTCACACACATACTTCAAGGGCGTCACACATTCACACCAAACTTTGTCCAATACATTATAAACATGGAAAGGTTTAAGAACAGTATCACTGGCAAATAGAAAGTTCATGCTTGGTCTCCACATCCTCCATCCAAGGCTTGATATGAAAGGAAGAAATGAATTATCACATACATTATTTTTTTTTTAATTTCCTTACCTGAAAATGTAAAAAAAGACACTGACAAATTGTTCAAACCTGTCCTCGTAGCCTTAACCATCCCCTTGACATGTTAGTCTACAATTACCTTATTTCATTTTCTTAACATGAAAGTGACATTAGGCGGACTTAGTTATTTTAGACAGGCTGATGTTGGTAAGTATCTGCAGAGAGTATGAGAGTGGGTATGGTTTACGCCGCTTTTAGCAATATTCCAGCAATATCACGGCAGGGGACCCCAGAAATGGGCTTCACAAATTGTACCCATGTGGGGAATCGAACCCGGGGTCTTCGATGTTGCAAGCAACCGCTTTAACCACTAGGCTACCCAATCGTCCCCTGCAGAAAGTAGCATTGCAAAGCACATAGTAACATTTCACAAACAACTAGAAAGATGGTGAACTGTCACCATTTAATAGACAATTTCATGTGATTTCGTGGTAACACTAGTCCAAGAGGACTCCTTGGAACAGGTTCATGTTAATATTTGGAAAAACTTCCACAAGAAAATAACAGGTCCATGGAACCTGGTCAAAGACCACTTGAAGGATGTTATGCTGCGATGTGTCTGACAACACAATTTCAGAGAGTTCTTGACCATGTTCAAGGAGAAGGATGACTTCCATAATGTTCCTTAACCATGTTCAATGTCAAGGATGACTTGGCAGATGATCACAATTCCACTGTATGTTTGTAAAATCGGGACGGTCTGATGGAGACAACATATATGCAAATCTCATCCTTCAAGTCCTTCCTCAATAACTGATGTCTGCATCTTTAAACAGACCAGATCACATACAGCACTTACGCCATAAATACCTCTCTGAGAGACGAACGTACATGCATCAAAGTTCAAAATCTCTTCAATCATCTCCACCAATGAATTTTTTCTTGTGTGGACACTTCCATCTCTGGGTTCATCAACTGTATTCTGATTTCTCTCTCAGGGCATACAACACATCATCCTGACTGACATTCAGCCTGACCCGCATGTGGAGGTCATTGCGACCATGCTCCACCAGGAGCAGACGTGAGCTGCCCAGTCGGGAACACATGGCAGCCAGTTCAGTCGTTGATGGTGGTTCCAGACCTGTAGAGAGTACAGCATATATTACAACTCATTACCACAATCCTTCACAATTTTCTGGATTTGCTTGAATATCATTTGATTAACATAATGAGTTCCATAAACCAAAAAAGATGTGTTCTTTAAGGAGGAATAAACAAGGATTGTACAGAGATGTTAAACTTTATTACTGAATGATGGATTATGTTTAAGATATCCATTAATGCAACGATACAAGTTGAATAGGCTTCACAATCTGTACCCATGTGGAGATTCAAACCTGGTCTTGTGTGACATAAACATAACAAGGCTACTTTCTTTCCTGTACTAGCACAAATATTAAGACATTACTAACAGCTGTTCTGTAGAGAGTTTAGTGCTTGATTACACCCACCTTCAAACCTGCACAGAGACATATGCTGTGTGTACAGCTTGGAGAACTGGGCTTCCTCTATCCCAGCCCTTTGGAACTCGGCCACGACAGCCTGCAGAAACAACTTCTCGTGCTTGGACAGGTTCCTGGATAAATGCACCAATATCTTGATGTCAAAAGTATCAATGGCACAATTCATGAAAGTTAAGAGCTTGATGGAAGAATATTTTATGTTGACGTGCAGTCCCAGGCATCAACTCAACAATTACCAGGATTATTATGATTTGAGTATATTGAGTTTTATGCTGATCCAAGCCAGGTCAAGTAAAACCAATCCCAACGGAGTGAAATGTGATTCCTCACTTGGGTATGGTTTTACGCTGCTTTTATCAATATTCATCAATATCACGGGAGGGACACCAGAAATCAGCTTATTACATCGTACCATGGTTGGAATCAGCATGAAGAGTGGACACTTTCACCATTAGGCTACCTCACATCTTCCTTATTTGCATGAAGTAAAAGGGGTATATTCAACTTGACATCTAATATTCGGCAATATTCCAGCCCCATCAGAGGATACCAAGAATGTCCACATATAGGGACTCATAAATAATCAGTTCTGGACCAAACAATGCAATGTAAAATGTCACAAGCATTGATCTGTGCAATTTGGATACAACAAGAAGACAAAGTCATCAATATCCCCCGCAATGGCAAAATACTCTTCCTTATTATGTCTATGAGTTATGATTATGTCAAATATTTAGGTGTGTATATAGAAAAGTGGAAGGAGAGTATTGAAAGGTTTTTAAAGTTCTGCTCCAGAAAGGAGCACTATCACCAATTTCAGTCAATGTCAAACTTGTTGCCATGGAAATGCCAAAAATATTTTATTCAGAAATCCAAAACTACCAAAAGGCACCAGTACACCACCAGATCTATGTATGTGCCAAGTTCGGTGAAGAAATAGCGAACAGTTTTAGAGTTCTGCTCCGGAAAAATGCACTACCACTAATTTCTGTTTTAGTCAAACTTGTTGCCATGGAAAAGCCAACAATATTTTATTCAGAATTCCAAAACTACCAAAAAGCAACCAGTACACCACCAGACCAATCTATGTGCCAAGTTTGGTGAAGAAATAGTGAACGGTTTTAGAGTTCAGCTCCGGAAAAGAGCACTACCACCAATTTCAGGCTAAGTCAAACTTGTTGCCACGGAAAAGCAAACAATATTTTATTCAGAATTCCAAAACTACCAAAAGGCACCAGTATTCCACCAGATCTATCTATGTGCCAAGTTTGGTGAAGAAATAGTCAACGGTTTTAGAGTTCTGCCCTGGAAAAGACAAATGTGGACGGACGGACACACGGACAGAGTCCATTTTAATCCCCCCCCCCCCCAAACGCGTTGCGGGGGATAATGACATGCAATAAATCTGACACCCTGAACCCTGTAATCGCCTCTTACAATGGATTGCCAAGGACAAATTCTAATCCAGATCTTGATGAGCCCAACCCAAGTCCAGAGCCAAAGTGATTGTGGTGATATAAGCGCCTCCTTACCTAATGGCCACAACTTTGGGGGAAGTAAACATCTCCTGTAGAGCAGCATCAACATGCCTCATCCCGATCATGATGACCGTCTGCTTCGTTTTGGCTTCCGTCTCTGCGATCTCAGTCGCTCTGCGGCAGATGTCCAGCGCCCTTCTGGCATCTCCGGACAATGCAGCAACCTTCCTAGCAGCCAACTGGACTGCATCTTCTTCAAACACTCTCAGACCTTTCATTCGTGACTCCACAATCTCCTCCAGTTGACGGAATGTGTATGGTTGAAATGTCATCCTTGTCAAACCCTAAAAGGAGAAGAGCTTTGTCAAAAGGCATACATATCAGTTTTACATATAAACAAATTTTCTATAGACATAATCAACTGATAACAAGGTGTTGATCCTGTAATACAATTAATCATGACATCTTGACTGGCAGGTGTGACCAGGAACTATTCCATCCATTATACACCTGAATGGGGGGGTTTGTGTGAGCTGGTGACCAGGACCACTGTGAATTATTAATTAAATCACCAAATCTCGAACAAACCTGTCGAGGTTACAGATTCTTTGAAGAGAATCCTCCTTGGGGTACATATAAGCATTTAAATGTCCATTTAAATTCCTACGACAGTTGTAACTATATTTGAATAAAAAAATTACAAAACGAAAACTACAGGGCCACACGGACCCCTCACAGCCAAGAGCAGGTAACTCTAAGCTATAACCTCGTACCCCATATTCCATGCTGTCGTTGATCAGTTCAGACTTGTTCAGTACTACCTAGCACTAGTTACACAATAAATCTGTCTGGCCTTTAACTATCTACTTTGAAAAGCAACATTTTCAAATACAGTGCAGCCACAATGACATCCTCATCTGAACTTCAATCCCACACATAACACATAGTTTCTAACAGTATGGCCAAGAGGATATTCACAAGATCCAGATTGGTGGCCATCTCTGGACAATAACCTAACCAAGGTCTGATCAGTGCCCTCACCAGTCTACTGGACACCCTCTTCATCATGATCCTCTCCGGGAGATCCATGGTGTTCGCCACAGCCAGGACAACCAGTTTTGCCTGCTGCTTTGTAGGCCAGTCGAAGATGTTGTACATGACGTCCTGCTTTCTTGTCCACAACAGGTCCAGCTGAAACATGAATTTATCCTGGTCAACTTTCCATCACCATGGTTACTACTACATAGGATTGTACAGACATTTGAAGTGGTGGATATGATAGTCGGATCAGGTGTCACACTAACAGCCATCAGTATAGGTTTATTGGTCATTTCATATGGTCATCCATCTTATTCTCAGCAATAACTATTTAATGAAATCTTAGGTACTGACAAGTCACATCATTCTCAAATACAACCAAAAAAGCAGTTTCTGGAGATTTTGGTGATCTTGAGGTATGTTGTTGAAGTGACAAAACCTGTGATTCTAATGCTTCATTTTGAAGCTAGCAAGGTATTTTTCCTCTTCTAGTTCCTAAATGCACTAACTCCCTACCTCATCCACAAGCAGGACAACGGTCTCTCGTCTGGGACCTGGTGTGCTGAATTTCTTGTTCAGTAGTTCCATGGCGTGTTCTGGTGTAGCTCTCTGACCCGTCAGATCCTGCAATTACATCACTTTTGGGTAAAAGGCAACTCATCTTCAGAAAAACACTGAGTAGGGAATAAAACAAAACATATCAGATCTTTACACATCATACACACACTGGTACCCCCCAATGATCATTCATCAGCATGCCTTGGAATTTGGCTGTTTCTCTTACCTTCAGCAGATGAACATAGGCTTGTCTGGGGTCTGTAAGCTTCATGCCATTGAGCTCCAAGAACTTGAAGTGAGGGACATCGCCGTCATCACAGCCCTGCACCAGTGATCTCATCACCTCTCTCACAGTGGCTGTTTTGCCCGTGCCTGGCACACCCGATATGTACATACATCTGTCATAGAAGATATATACATGTGATGGATATAAACAGTACGTTCCAAGACTTTACACGGCAATATCGCTTAAAAATTAATAAACGAATCATTGTGATCTCAGCGGTGGCTGAATTCAAATGTAATTCCAAAATTCAAACCTAGCATTCCTGAAACTAACCAGTGCGAAAACATGATAAACATTTTCAAAATTTGTCAACAATCAAAGGGGTACCTCAGCCCATAAGTAAGGGTGCACTTAATCTAACATTTCAACGTAACACTATGACAACACCACCTGTAGTTCCATACAGAGGTTTCAACAGTGTAATTCTCAGCAAGTCATTACAAACATGTTAGTTATGATTATCAAAGAGTCTAGGTCAAATGATTTCACTTGATGATCCCTCCTAACTGATTCTTACCCTCCAGTTCCATCCATCAATTTACTCTCTACAAAGGTGTAGATATCCGAGAACTCATTATCTCGGCAGGGCAGGCTGTCCGGGACTGCTGACACATGTAGTCTGAAATAAACAGTCACCATTTGAAAAATTGATACCATCATTCTTGCAAATGCATCACAGTTGCTTGCTATCAGAGCATATAGCAAGTTATGCAGTCAGGTCTTGAGAGAATGAGACCTACCACTTTAGTGAAAGGGTATAGGCAGTACAATTTGTAACCACTAGTGCGTAATATTGTTTATTTAAGACTGTAAGCATTAGTAGACTCCACCGAATCAAACTCAGACTCTCAGTGTGAGCAGCAACACTTAAACCGCTATCGCAAAGATTCATGTGAGCACAATATTTACTGATGTTTATTTTATTCAGAATCAAAGTCATGTTTTTAGACAAATGTAAGAAACATTTTTACAAACCTTGCTCTGGCCTCTTCAAGGGCACTTGTTGGTGACAGGAATGTTTTCTTGCGATTCGGAATTGAAGGTGTTACTGTATCTAGGAAAGATTTCTTGCCCTGGAAATCAAAGAAATTGAAGATTTTACCAATGAATTGTATATGTATAATACTTATCCTATCACACTATACTATACTTTTCTATACTATACTGAACTTTTCTGCACTGTTCTACACTACACTACACCACTCCACACAACACTACACTACTACATTATATCATACATCTATCCTAATTTACACACTGGTAACACCAGCATGGCTACATGACTAGCTCCCTGATCAAATGGAGTCGCTCCATTTATTGCCAGCGCCATGGTACTGAACTGAGTGAATGTTGCATAGAACTCGTAGCACCATAGCACATCTCTTTCAGGGTTTGACAAACAAGTGTTTTAATGCCTGTGTTCAGGATACAATAACCAAGTACTTCAAACACCTGATCATCAGCATTAGGACCTATTGTACTTGGGTGCTATTCAGTCACAGAATCCTCATAGCAAACAGTGATTCTACCACTGGAACTGCACTCTCATAGCCAATGGACCCGAACTAACCCGTGGTGTCTTGCCTTGTCTGGGAGTCTTCACAGAACTTGCTGACTTTGATGGCTTCCGTGAGCTCTTGGGAGTTCTAGATGACTTCTTTTTCTCAAACACTTCATCATCACCATCATCATAATCATCATTATCTTCACCATCTGACTCAGTTTCTGGACAGTCTGTATAGGTGGGATCATAGAGACTGTCATCCAGTTCCTTCATATTCCTGGACAAGAGAGAAACGTAAGTCCTTTGTGATACTTCACTAGTTGCATCAGGGGTGGAAATAACTTTAAAATTGCTAGTGTACTCTGGTTCAGTGGCACATGTAAAATCACTTGCCCTGATAATTTTTCCACTATACCAGTCGATTTTCTTGTTGATTTTTTAAATAAACAACATAATTAATATTGGGAGTTCAACTGGACACCGGTACAGCGTGATATACAAATTAGCTTGCCCGACAGAAAACAACACTGGACTCGGACGTCGGGCAATGGGTTATTTCCAACCCTGTGCATATAGCATAGCCATGTCTTAACGTTTAACAGTTCAATTTTCCAAATATGTGATGACGTGTCAAAAATGATTGGCATGAACATCGATTCCACACATCTGGGAAACGATCACAAGAAATCAGTCAGGTCTCAAAAGGCTGATCAACTCAGTCCACTTAGACCACCTGATTCACTGAGAAGAGTGATGAATATTAGTCAGATATACCTCCCTACCTTCCTATGCTTGTTGAGATAAGCAGCGTTTCCAGAAGCAAGCTAAACTCACAATCAATAACATCAAACTGTTTCAGCGCAAATGGCAACAATGAACATTTCACAATCGCAGTATAAACAAGAAAAAATTGTGTCCAGGGACACGGATGCCCCCGCTGACATTCATAAGACATATAAAGATCAATAATTGAACAAAATTCACGAACATGTTCAATAAACATCTATGCAACTATGACATGCACACCTTTCGAGTCTCAATGAAACACATGTATAAGCTTAATCAATTCTGTTGAGCAGTTTTTGTGGAGAAGTTGATAGACTTCATCCCCTATAACACTATATTCAGAGAGAAATTCAACAAAATTTATTCAAGTTTAAACGGCATTAAAAGTGGAAAAATAAATAAAATCTAATATCAAAATATGAGATGCACACCTTTAGAGTCCCTATAAAGCACATGTGTAATCTAAATGAATTCCCAGAGCTCCAAATAATATTTAGCTCATGTGGGTACTGTACCCACTGTATTTTTTTGAGTGGGTATTTCATTTTCCGTTACCCACTGCTTTCAAATATGTGCGCATTTCAGTCACTTTACTCACCTAAGTATTACATCATTGAGTAAGTTTACTAAGCAGGTATGTTCTGCCTTATGTCATACCTAATCAAAACCAACTTAAATATAATGGAAATTATTTCATAAAAAATCACTCATCCTTTACTGACAGTACAACACTTGTCCTATACTAACAGTACAACTTGATAGCAATCGATGCCTTTTTCATTACGCAAGCGATTTTTATAAATGTATTCCGTACTCATTTGTTTTAAACTTTTTGCGTATCTAACATTTTAAATGCGTAATTGGTACGCAACAATTATTTTTCAATGCGTAATTCTATGCGTATTTTACCCGGATACGCATCTTATCTGGGCCTCTGAATTCCATAAAGTATTTTTTGAGGAGAAGTGGATAATGTACACCCCCTGTTGTATGGGACGAACTGGATGAATAGAACCAAATTCAACTAAGTTCAAACATCTGTAGAAGTGACAAAATTAAGAAATTGGATGAACAAGGTATGAGACGCACACCTTTAGAGTTCCAATGAAACACACGTAGAAGCTCAATCAATTCTGTTGAGCAGCTTTTGTGGAGAAGTGGATAGACTTCACCCCCTACAACACTATATTCAGAGAGAAATTCAACAAAATTGATCTAAGTTCAAACGGCATTAAAATTGGAAAAATGAATAAAATACAAAATCAAAATATGAGATGCACGCCTTTAGAGTCCCTATAAAGCACATGTGTAATCTAAAAGAATTCCATAAAGTAGTTTTTGAGGAGATGTGGATAACGTACACCCCCTGTTGGATGGAACAAACACTGGCTGAACAGAACAAAATTCAACTAAGTTCAAACATCTGTAAAAGTGACAAAAGTAAGAAATTGCATAATAAATTATGAAATGCACACCTTTAGAGTCCCTACAAAAGACATGTAGAAGTTCATTCAATTCTGTTGAGCAGTTTTTGTGGAGAAGTGGATAGACTTCATCCCCTATTACACTATCATCATAGAGAAATTCAGCAAAATGTACCTAAGTCTAAACTTACAAAAAAAAACAATAAAATAAAAAAACAAAATATGAGATGCACACCATTAGAGTCCCAAGAAAGCCCATGTATAAGTTCATTGAATTCCACAGAGCGTTTATGGTGGAGAAGTGGATAGAATACATTCCCTGTTTCGTACGGACGGACAGACGGACGGACACCGAGGGTAACCCTATATGCCCCTGCCATATATGACGGGGGCATAAAAAAATTGGGGAAAATACAGCTGAAAAAGGAGAAGAAACGACTGCCTGCATTTGTATGGTCAAATTAAATCAAATATCAAAGCAATTCATTTAAAATCTGACATCAACAGGGCAAATAATGGAAACTCAAGCAGGCTTTTGTGACAATGACTTGTGTGAGCCCGATAAACTCCTTCTTAATTTGGTGATGTGCCTTAAAATGATGGCTGAAGAAAAGAAATGCCTAGACAAAATTCTGATCAACATGGTGAAAGGTATCTGATATACTACAATCTAGCAATTTCAAATACTGAAACAGACTTATGGAATACACCTACCTGATAACAGCTTTTGACCGTCTGCTAGGCTGTGACCTTGCCGCACTCTGTTTGGCTGCCTCAATGTCAGTTTGTAATCTCCGACGAATGGGACGCACTGATGTATCTGGTGTGTTGTTTCGCATCGATGTATAATTATTTTCAGACACTCTTTTCACTACAACTGTAGGTACACGCTTGACTTTGTCCGTCATACTCAATACTCGACTCACACTTTTCCTACCCTGGTTCACAGATGGTGTTTTCACCCCTAACCTCTTTGACTTTTTGGGTTCAGTTCTACTTCGTTTATGTTTGGATACTCCAGACCCCTGGTCACTGTCCAATGACCCACGTTTAGACCGAGCAGGTGTCTTATCAGATATTGTGTCCTTTTTCACAGATTTTCTTGTACTACGCACACTTTTTCTCTCCCCTGGCTGTGGAGTGGCATTGTTATTCAAGTCTTTGGTCTGTTTGTCATCCATTTTGGATTTTGTTCGAGATTTTCTTGCTGACCTTGAGCTTTTATCTTCAAGGTCAGGATTCTTCTTGTTTATTTTTGTGTGAGATATTCCAGAACTGGTTGTTGCCTCAGAAATGATTGACACACTGCCACAATCACTTGAATCCTCATCCAGCATAAGGAAATCGGTCACATTTGCACCCGTGTACCAGTGGTATTTGGAGTTTCCTTGTTTCGGACTGGTTAGATCTAAATAACGGAAAGGAAAATAAGAAAAGTATCTCATTTTTCACTTCTGAAAAATATACTTACTCTTTACAAGTGAAATTCTTCAAACATGAAGTGGAACACTTTTATGGATAGACTGCTTCTTTGTTGCAGGGGTAGTTGCGACGTTTCGATGTAGATCCTAACACCGTTATCAAGCAAATGATACACAACATTTATACATTTATACAAATATATACATGGCGTTTATTGGGTTTATACAATAGAAGAGGTTGATGTACGGTGTGTTGACTTAAGACTTGTTGTGATAAGAAATGATTGAAGCCAGTAGACAAAGGGTGGGTTATTCTTGATTACGCTTGATTAGTTGATCGTAAGTGTGTGTGGATCAGTCTTTGTGTGTGCAAAGTTTCATGAAAGAATACCAGTTAGTTCTACAGATGTGATCTGGACAAAAAACGATTACAGACAGACAGACAGGCATACAAGCTAATCAACATTAATCCCTGTATATCATATCATGGGGTGGGGGGAGGGATAATTCAGAACCAGAATTCAATGTAGAAAACCAAAAATACAAACATTTCAGGATAGGGGGCAGATTTTTCAAGGGAAACCTCAACATTTTGTGACCCAATGTTAGAACTTCCAACGCATTATTCCCAACTAGGACCTTAATGCTGATACCAAATTATCTCAAGTACATATCATATTTATGAACCAGTTTGCTTGGGTCAAGGTAATCATGGTTTTAAAACTGAAACCCATCACTGACATCATGAAAGTGGAGAAATTTTAAAAGACTTACCGATTGCTGGAGATCTTTTCTCCCCACTGAATATTTGTCCTTGCAGAGGAATAACTGGTGACTGACTTCCTAAACGTTTGACGTTTACTTCAGGCGACTTGTTTACGTTCTTCATCACTCTGTGCATAGGCTGGCACCGTACTTCATCGGAAACATGTCCATTCTGTCCCGGTTTGGCACCGTGCATTTTGGCAGGAGTTCCTGTGTGAGAGTTTTCCTTGCAGTCCTCATTGGCTGCAGCCAAATCTGTGAACTTTCCCCTTCGGTAGGATTTTCTAACGAAAAAGTGTGGCAACGTTTCTTTTGATTTCTTTCCTACTGGCGCAGACTTTCGTTCCTCAACCTTAAGGTGTGAAAAATGAAGTTTCATCAACAAACGAACATACAGTGTTTTCGGTGGCATTTTTATCTACAGGTGCGATGTGCCAGTAGCAAACAAAGTACCAATCAAGGTGAAATTTACCAGTCCTCTCATCCCTCAAAAAAAGATCCAAGACTTTGGACAGAACCTATTTGCAACTACCAGCATTGACAGTAAAGGCACTATATCACATTAAACTTCTCTAAAAATAAAACGTGCATATCTCTCAATAATACTAACTATCAGCCCTCAGAGAAGCTACCATATAATTTATTCCAAAGATAATTTACGTGTTTTGAAATTACAATATTAAATTAAAAAGTTCAAATGAATTAATGCAACGTTGCATTATATTGACTCCTGCACCCTCTACCAGATGAACATTATTTCAAGCGAACCCCATAGAGTTATGTCCATTAGAGCACTCTTTACGAATATCCTACACACAACTTGTGATTGAAACACCAACAGCACAGCATGTGACAGTTTTTGATGTACAGATCAATTGTTTACATTCCATAAGTGTTTCTGTTTGGAAGCTGTTTGCCTCCAAGTTTCAATTATCGACTTCAGGCAAGTCGTAAGGGGTAACAAGTCTTTTATTGCATCAATAGGAAGCTAAAGTGAGTACATATGCCCCAATATATATAATATAGGCCAAAGTATTGTCGAAAATGTGTGACATTGTGCATTTAAGCATTATTTAAAACAAGGTCAAACCGGCATAAAACAAGGAGCAAAAACAAAGAACACTTGTTATTTACTATGAACAGAAGACATTTCATGGACTCTGTTCAACCTGTAGTGATTGGGTACCCTGTAGCTGCCGAGTGGTCTGCTTCGTTTATGGTTAATTTCAGAATGCTTTTATGGTATCACGTGATAATGCAATGTGACTGGAAGCTAAAAGCCATGTGTTTTTGCTTGTGAGAGAATGAGGCGAGGTCTTACTGTTTTTCAACCGCTAGTTTGCAGGATTGGCACTGTATATTCAAATAGTATATGCAGATAGTACAGATATAGTATGACCAGAAATTATTGAGAATTTTAGGAATATGTTTAATTGGATTTCTAGTATAAACGACCTTGACCAGCTATCCAGTGCTTGGTTTCATTCAAGAGAGACAACTCTGTTAATCCTTTTTCATTAGTTTGTGAAGAGTTATCCCCCTTTGTTTACTTGCCAGCAGACGACATTTTCAGTGATCCTCAGTATGGATGATTTAGAGTAGAGGAAGTTGATTTTAGAGTATTATAACAAGGACATCAGATCAGCTAAAGTGATTTCAAGTAGAACAGGCATCCCTTTGTCCACTGTTTATAGTGTTTTGAAAAATATTGCAAATGGATATGGCACTGAGCACCAGGGAGGCGCAGGTGGGCCGAGAAAATTGACTGTCGGTGACAGGAGGCGGCTTAGTATTCTTGTTTCTAAAAAGAAACAAAGGAGTTTAGAAAACTTAAGGCTGGATATGATTGATAGAGGAACTGTGGCTGTCTGTAAGGAGACAATTAGAACTGAGCTGCATGCAATGGGTTGGCAGAAAAGTCGAGGAATTCCATCACCGATCATGAAACCTGAACAAAAGGAGAGAAGGTTGAACTGGTGCTTACAGCATAGAAATTTTAACTGGGACAATGTGATTTTCTCAGATGAAAGTTCTGTGTGGCTGTTTCCTAATACACTGAAATTCTGGACCAAACAAACTGAAAAACCTTTGTATCAGCGCCCAAAGTACAGTCCAAAATTTAACGTGTGGGGTGGCATATCTGTGTTAGGGGCAACACCCCTCTGCGTATTTGAAGGGAATAAATATGAACAGTGAACGGTACACAGATATTCTCGAGGGACATTTACTTCCATCTGCTCACGTGTTCTATGGAAAGTTTTGGATTTTCCAGGAGGACAACGAACCCAAAACATCGTTCAAAGCATTCACAGGCCTGGTTTCGGACCCAAAATATGACATTATTAGATTGGCCAAGCTATAGCTCTGACCTAAATCCAATAGAAAATGTTTGGGGACTTATGAAGGAAAGTGTCAATAAGAAAAATCAGACAAATATTGCTGAAATGAAAGAAGAGGTGGTCCGATATTGGGACAGCATGGACCACGACCTTCTAACTTCTTTGATCAGTAGTATGCCCCACCGCATTGAAGCCTGCATTGCTGCCCATGGCGACTTAACAAAATACTAACTGTTCACCAGTCTTTGAATCTGGAGTTATGTTCTGCTAATATTCACATTTAATACGTGAGTAATGAGTGAAAAAAAAAAAAAATTACAATCTTAAATTCTCAATAATTTCTGGTTGTACTGTATGTGCAGATATATGCGGACGAAAGTAATAAAATCATAGTTGAAATGTTGATCATCGTGTTGAAAATGAGACAAGAAGCTAGGGTACAGTACAGTGCAAAGCGTCAGCATATCCAGTAGCACCTCAAAGGCAGCTTTGGTTGTATGTCTGCCACCGGAGTGCAGTATGATCCTCTGATTCACACTCCGGCACAGCGATGACTAACATAACATCACTGCCACAGGCCAATTTACATATCACGTGACCGGACATTTCTCTTGTTTGTAATCATGCGCGCATATTCATAATAATAAGAGACTGGACTCACGAAAGCTTTTCGGCGCTCTCTTCATAATGTTTTACATTGTTACATATATATTCTTCCACAACTGCGACAGTAAGGTCTATGACAGTACATATTTAGATATCAAACTGGCTGCATGGTTTGCTCTCCATCAGCTTCGATGACAGCACGTGGAGCCGTACAACCTATATAAACAAAGGATCGATACGCAAATCGAAATAGTGTTGCATGTTTTTGGATATTTTCTCAGTGAAACTAAACCATTCTATTAAAGATGTTTAGTTAGATGTGTAGACTTGTCAAAAATAAAAGAGTAAAAGAAATCTGTACATTATATTGAATGGACATTGCAAGATGTGATGAATCGTCACATATTTCTGGCCTGTGGCAGAGGTACTATGCTGGCTTGCCGCATGGAACACTGGGTAGGAGAGTGCCTCTGATTGGGGTAATAATGCGCTCTGACCACTTTGTCTAGCATGGAAAAAGCACCATACAAATGGAATAATATTACTATTTTATCATAATACTTTAGTGGCTATACCCTTGACTGGGTTTGAAGTCCCATAAACTTATTGTCCCCTTAAAGGTATGAAAGCCTATGTCATTCATACAATATTTATATATATCACCATTTTTAATCACAGAACTATTGTAAATTTTAGAAAAACGGAAAAATTTCATACAGTCGATGGAAGCATAGTATTACAGTAAATATTGCCAATGTGATGTTAATTTTTTACTCACTCATCATAATATTACAAGACTGACATGAAACTTCTAATAGTAAATATCTTACCACACATTTGCCAATGATGGTGTCTACATTCACTTCATGGGCCACCAGCTTATCTGTGTTGAGGAAAACCTCACGGTCATCACTCACATCCGATAGTTTACACAGGTCTTGTTTGGGGAGCTCACTGAGGCGCCAGTACCAAACTAAACTGGCTATCTTCTGCACATCCTTCTTTATACCTGAGAAATATATAACATATTAATTCATCGTTTAGAAAATGTCAATCAACTTACCTATCATAAAATGTCTACCTCTGCTGACACAAATACTGACAATTTCAACTAATTCCTTAACAGAAGTAGGAGAGCAGAGTGACATGATAGCATTTGACAAAACTCAAAATGATGTCAATACATGGTCTGGTTAAAATCCAACAACAGACATATCACATGACCTGACATTCGCAATATATCTTTTGTTGTGATCTAGCCTGGATTACTGCACTACCAAATATACTCAGTTCTTAACGAGCTAGCATCCTGTTTGTAGATGAAAAAGGGAGGCCTTGTCAAGTCACATTATCCTATACACAGCCAATATTAACACCTAATTAACTTGTCAAAACAGTGATAATAGCAACAGGTGTGGATGTCATTACTCGAGATGACTACTAACAATTAACTGAGTCCTCCAATATCTAAAATTCAGTGGCACAAAGCAGTGCTCGTTCTGACACTATTTCTGGAAAATGCAAGGCTGCTCAAACAGACAGACCACCCAAACAATTTCTACCACTTTCTATAGTAAAAATAAGCACCAAAGTTGCTGTCTTCTTTGTGGGACATTTTAGAAGTTGGGGAGTACAATGTTGACAAACTTTATAGATAACATCTTCAATTTCTGGGTGCAACATTCCGTTACAGATTCTTGTTCAAGCAGGAATGACTGACTGACTGACTGAGTTTGGTTTTACGCCGCTTTTAGCAATATTCCAGCAATATTACGGCGGGGAACACCAGAAATGGGCTTAACACATTGTGCCCATGTGGGGAATCGAACCCGGGTCTTCGGCGTGACGAGCCAACGCTTTAACCACTAGGCTACCCCACCTCCCCCAAGCAGGAAGGAAATTGCTAAGGCAGAAGGTATTAAACACCAAAAGCAACAAGATCTTGCTCAGCGTGAGAAGTCAGATCCTCAGGATAAAGCACTCATCCAACATTTATGAATATAAATATGTATTGGGTATTGAACCCCATGAAATATTAAGATCATTTTCTGGAGTGAAAACCTCTAATGATTATAGTTTGTCTTTGTTGTGGTGCATGGTACCCTACACATTTGTGATTTCGGTCACAAATCAGGGGGAGTTTAGCTGCATTGATCCTGGTGTATCCATGGATGGGTGACACGGTAATCGGAAAAAAGCATCAGGTAAAAAATAATCGGAAAACAAGAATCAGTTCACACATTTGTTGGTGGAATAATGACACACCTGAGGTGCTTTACTCTTATGAATGTCTAGGAATGGGGTCCTGCCCCATAATAAAGCAAATGTGAGTGCATAAATATGGTTTCACCCAGCTTCTAGCAATATTCCAGCAATATCATGGCAGGGGACACCTGAAATGGGCTTCGAGCATTGTAATGATATCGGGAACTGAACCTGTGTCTTCAGCATGATGAGCAAACACTTTAGCCACTATGCTACCCCAGTCCCCCCAGATGATTTGAGCACGACATGCATATATATGTTCACCCAGTAGGGTAGCTGGGATGAGATGGTAATGTGACTGTTAACCTTCTAGGGCCTAACAGGCAGCTTGGGTTGTATATCTGGTTGGTTTGTTGTTTAATGCAGCACTCAGCAATATTCCAGTTATATTGAGAGGGTCTGCAAATAATCGAGTCTGGATCAGACAATCCAGTGATCAGCATCTTGAGCATCGATCTAAACATTTGGTATACCCTGACATGTGCCAACCAAGTCAGCAAGCCTGACCACCCAATCTTGTTAGTCATCTCTCCGACAAGCATGGGGTGGTGAAGATCAATTCTAACCCGGATCTTCACGGGTTGCTTAGTTTGTATAATACCAATCAAACAGAGAATGAATCTCAAGTGCACACACATCCATTTACCAGTTACCTAAGGGTATGGATGATTCACAATGTAAGGCCATACATTATTATTAAGTATTTGGACCACTAATCATCATCTGGCAAAATCAGAAAAAGTAACTAACTGGTCTCATATAATGCTTTGATTCTTCCAATGTAAGCAGTTGTTGTATCTCCATCATTATCTTCTGATGACACAAATACAGTGTCATTTTCCCAATATTCTTCTCTGTTCAGAATGAAGCCTCTAAAACAAAAGATCATTATTTAAAGAAATCTGATATAAGTGGAAAACTGTTCAAACTAGTGTTAAACCCAACTCACTCTTATTCAAAGTCCTAGGAATGAGAATGTATTTATATACATGTAGTTATGGGTCTGGGGACTATACTTAAGTATACAGTTCGCTCTACCCCCATGTATAGTGTAATGAAGTAAACTTATGCCCTGACCTATCATAGTTAAAGGCGATGACAACTGACATGCATCATGACACCGGTTACCAAGGGTATGTTTCATTACATGGTGCAGACGAGAATGGCAAAGTGACGTCAACACAGTGTGATGTAATTTAAAAAAGTGTACTTTATCGCTTGATAAAGTACTCTCAGCACCTTTGATCTTTCAGTGAAGCATCTTAGGAATGATATATATTTAATGATGTAGACAAAATATTATCTTTTACATAACAAAATGTGCAAGGTTTTCTCATCTCTGGACACCTACACTATGACATACAGTTATTAACTGTCCTTCATGTTTCATCAAAGGTTTACCCAACAAAATCTGCTTAATAACTTGGACTTAACATTCTCATCCCTGAATCCTAAAGTGGGGTTTAGATAAACTAAGGGTATGCATGGTATCCTCCCAAAACAGACTAAAACAACAAACTAAAGTAACACTGTCTCCACCCACAGCTAATCTCCTGCCTTCATCCATAAGTAAATGAAACATTCCAACTAAACCTGAAGTATATCTACCAAAACATTATATCTTAGATGAGGAATGGGATACCACAGGTTAAATATAAAAACAACAATTTTATTATGTTTGATTGCACATCTATGTCATGATACCATTGTAATTTGTATCATAACTTCTAATAGCACATTTAAGACATGTATAATGATGTCTGGTAGTATTATGGTAACAAACACTAAAAGCACAAAATTATAACGATGAGCAAAAATAACTATATATATTCAGGTAATATAATTTGACTTGAAGTGGGGATACACGCGGAAGTATTTCCATTAAACTGACACAATAGTAAATATTCCCTGTGCCTATATTAGGCTATAATTCATAAATAAAAAAAGTTGCACATTGATGTATTGACGGGAAAATAATATTGTGCTAATGTTGTGCTACACAAAGTTCAATCAACCTGTATTGCTGATTTCGCTTATCATCAGTCCAAGAGCCTCTCTCGATCCAAGATGCCTCATCAAGTTTTGATCCACGGATATACCTCCGTTCGGACGGCATCTTGAAATCAACAAGTTTTCAGTGGAACATGCTGTATTGTTGTCATACTCGCAGCGCCCCCTAGTTTCGCGCCAAACTGAACGCCCTATAGCCTGTTTCAAAATGGCCATGTGACTGGGCGAGATTCAATGACGGTCGATCTTAACCTGTTTAGTCATCAGATTATGACATGAATAAAACAATATACCTTTAATGCAAAGATTCCATCGAAATTCGGGGTTTTTTTTGGTTTATATACATATTGGCGCTGAAGGGGTCTTTGTCGGCATGGGCGCTACAGATACGTACCCCAGGTGCGTTTGTTGTGACCTTAAAGCTAGAATGGTCTTAAGTCTAGTACGTTTCTGTATACAGATATGTACCCTAAACAGAGTCAAAATACGGAAACGTACCCGGTACCCTAAAAGGCGGACGAGTCCATATTCCGCAATCCAAAACCGAAACCGTGCGTAGTTGTTCCCGTTCAACTAATTCCGAGTAATATAATTATACATTATGCATCGCGAAATATCCGTTACTGTGTATTCTCATTACTTACATAACGCAATCACATGTATCTAATACAACAGTATGACAGTTCCGATCAAGAATATGACACAGTGGGAATGGAATCGTCCTAAGGTACTTTTTGTATACAGTTCTAAACGTACCTGGGGTACATCTGTAGTACCCGTGCCGACAACGACCCCTTCAGCCTTGCTGGCCATAGTTATTGCGATTACTATGAGTAAACACATGGCCATTAATTTAGCTCGTAACCGTTTCCTAGGACAATTCTGTTTGAAAATGTTGGCCCGAACAATCGATCACACGCTTGCATACTGAAATATACATGTAAAGCCGGTGCTTCTCACAATATCTCAAAAGCTCTTGGTCTTTTTTTTTGCGTAATGCGAAGGCGACAAGCACATTTGGTTACTAAATATTAAATTTTCTGGACATTTCAAGTCCTTGACACTCAGAAAACACACGATGGCAAGTTATTGGCATGCATGATGTCATTTTGCAATATCAATGCTAACGTGAACCACACGGTGTTATATTAGTCGTCTACAGGAAACTCGTGCACGGCCACCGGTGAAGTAAAGAGTCGTTGGGCTCATTGGTCTGATGAAACTCCTTCATTATCTACTACACGTGACTGCATGTTAGATCTCAATACAGTACCCCCGGACAGTCGAAGGTCAACAGGAAGTACTGGATACTGCCGTCGTGCCACATTTTGATAACCATCCCCTTGCTGGTCGTCCGATATTCATGGATGGCGACGCTAAACCTCACGCACCATTCTCGAGCCATCATCGCCCATTTGCTGAACAACACAGTCCAAACATAACCATAACCCGCAAAGAGCTCCGATACCAACCCCATCAAACATCTCTTTGACGCCAAGTCGATCCGAGCTAGAGATCCTCTTGTTCAAAATCTTTTAGGAATTGACACAGGCACACCATGAGGTCTCTCAAAATGGAATGGCCCTTATGTAAATATATGGCATGAGGGTGAGACGATGTCTGTGAGGAATCCGATATCGACGCTTCATTGCCGGTATGAGGAGGTAACTGGCAGATGGTTAGACCAGGAAGTGACGTGGTCGCCATGGCGATCCATATGATCATAACAATCATTATTTCAGAAGTGTGACAATCTGATTGGTGGTGTAGTCTTAGTGACCACACTTTCCGGCAATGTTGATATTCACATTTTTGTTACCAAATTTCAATTTCAATCAGCCAAATAGATATACTGAGTCAAAAAAGAAACTTCAGAAAATGTAATTTGAAAAATAATGAATAATTTTTCTCTGATGATACATCTATGTATCCGAAATGGGATCCCTATCTTCGACTCTAGAAAACGTTAGCAAAACCCACTCAAACCCATCCATTCGTCGTGCAAATGACGTTAGTGCCAAATCAGGTTTTGCACGTGCAGTCGATCACGTGATCTTCGCATCGAAGTTTTCTTCATATGCACGTGTTTGCATTGGCCTCAAGAATTGAAAAACACTTTTAAACCACAGTTCTAACGGTACTTTGAAATGCCACGATTGTCAAATGTGCAACGTGAACGTGCCGTTGGCATGTTGCAAGCGGGAAGATCAGTTATTGACGTCGCAAGAGCAATGGGATGCAGCCGTCGTACTGTGTATGACTTGCGAGGTCGTCTACAACAAACTGGCACCACTTCTGATCGCCCAAGGTCGGTCGTCCACGTGTGACGTCACGAGCAGAAGACCGTCAAATCGTCCTACGTCACCTACGTGACAGATTTCTGCCGGCTACACGAACCAGGGCTGAGATGTTTAGAGGTCGACTGTCCTCACAGACCATTCGAAATCGGTTGCGGGCTGCCAATCTCCATTCTCGACGTCCATATCGTGGGCCAATATTGACGCCGTTTCATCAACGTCAACGTCTGCTGTGGGCCCAACGTCACCTCCGATGGACCCAGAGAGACTGGAATCGAGTCGTCTTTAGCGATGAATCCAGGTTTACCCTCAGATTCGCGGACGGCAGGCATAGAGTCTGAGACGACGTCGTGAACGGTATGCCCAATGTTGTGTACAGGAAGTCGACAGATTCGGGGGCGGAAGTTGCATGGTGTGGGTGCTTTCTGTGGGAACAACCGTTCCCGACTTCTGGTCATCCGTGGAAACCCTCACAGCTGCTGCTTACCGCGACCAGGTGCTCACCCCTGAACTCGTTCCTTTCATGGCGGCTCATGGCCCAGGTCTACAGTTCCAGCATGATAATGCTCGGCCGCATACCGCGATGTTGACACGAAATTTCCTTCAAAACGCTGGAATCAACGTCATGGACTGGCCATCGAGGTCCCCTGACCTTAATCCAATAGAGCACGTTTGGGATGCACTTGGGAGAAGGCTTCGTGGTCTTAGGAACCAACCTCAGAATTTGCAGGAACTTGGCGCTGCCTTGCAAGAGCAATGGCGCAGAATCCCCAACCACGTGTTCACAAGCATCAGGCAGTCGATGAGGAGACGGTGTTTGGCAGTGGTGAATGAGCGGGCGGCCATACACGATATTGAACTGAGAAATTTCTGCATTTTTATTCTTGTGACTTGACATTCTGTATACCCATGTTTTGGAACGGCGGTGTAGCCTAATGGAACTGATTATGGCACTGTCAGTGTATCGAGTACATCACACAGATCTCAGCAATGAAATAATAACAATTTAACCATCTTACCATCTCTTGTTCTTTTATAGTGCCCTGAAGAAAGAATGTGAAGTTTCTTTTTGACTCAGTATATTATTCTTGTTACGTTGATGGACTCGTGCTTAATTCATTTTGAAGGTTCAGTTGTACCAGATATACATCTAGATACATATTTTATATGACGGAAAATGTATTGCTTTTTTGTATGAGTTATGCTTATTGCACAGAATTACGAATTTGGGTACGAAACTTTTCATTTTTAGGGTTTACGGATTCGTTGAGGTTACAATTGTACATGCACCCATCTCCCATATTTCATTACGCCATCTCTTCCCAAATGTCAGGAATCTGAGCTGTACAATATCTCGTGCATGGTAAAGCGCCAGCGCAACATATTCAGGGAACCAGGCTGAGTTGGGGTCTTTCTGTGATATGAAGAGACGGGTCCCAATCCAATAAACGGGAACCGGAAGTGTACTGAATCGTTCTTTCAAACAACATGGCGAATCGCACAGTGAAAGATGCTCATTCTATTAAAGGAACGAATCCTCAGTATTTAGTTGAGAAAATTATACGCACGCGTATCTACGAATGTAGATATTGGAAAGAAGAATGTTTCGCCCTTACAGGTACTCCATATACTGTTCACGTTTGGATTTGTAAACATCATACATCCATTCTCGTCACCTGTTTTCGTGGCAACACTGTATTTCGCCATATCTCGCACTAGAAGCATTATATACAGCAATGCAGTCGTGTTACAAATGGATTTACAAGTAGTTTTCGTGATAATTAGTAAACATGCTGAACTCCCGAACGAAAAATGTTCAATATTTGTACCCATTTAGATTCTACAATCAGAGACCATATGATCTCTGCTGCAATGCTACATAAATTGGAGCCGATGAAATTCCATCATGAATTCACATATGATTATTTTGATTTGTGGTCATTTAACTGAATCTGTCGAGTGATGAATTTGACCTTGAGCCAAGACCGGCTGCAATCATCCCATTGATGATATCATTACTCTGAATCTGGTGTCAATCACTAATTATAGGTGTCAGTTTCCATGTTTTGGGGTTCTGCTGTCTCAGAAATGGGAAGCATGATTCATTGTTGATTTTTCCAGACACATGATATGTATGTCCATTTACCGTAATTAGGGTTTCTTCTGAACATGCTGAAGCATTCTAATATCTTGACATACATGAAAGTCAAATGTCCACTATTATAGATGTATCATTGTAAAGGAAATAGTCTGGATCTCAAATGAACTAAAAATTAAATTAATTAAAAGTAAGTTCTGTATTTCAGCTGCCTTAATGGTGGACAAAGCCATGGAGCTGAGGTACATGGGAGGGATCTATGGGGGCAACATCAAACCCACCCCATTCCTATGTCTGGTGCTGAAGATGCTGCAGATACAACCCGAGAAGGACATTGTGGTGGAATTCATCAGAAACGAAGATTTCAAGTGAGCCACCAGATTGTGAATGATGTATGAATAGCACTGGCCCAAAGTGAAATCATCCAAATAATAGGTGTGAAATGTTACGATCTTTCCACAGTTCGGTACATATTGCAGTACAAGGCCTTAGTTTCGGTCAGTTTCGGTTCATTATTATGAGATATGATCATAATGCAGAAAATTGACAGGAGCCGAACCTTACATTGTTTAATAACATGGGAAATAATAGCTGTAATCTTTGTTATTTTGACTGAACAAAACTGTCATTTAAACAGGTCAATATAATGAAAATACCAAATTTTTGGATTGCATTACGGTATACCAAACCGAAGGCAAAGAACTGTGGTTCTACTAATACCAAGGTATACCATTTCACCCCTACCTAATAATATTTGCTTATAAATGACCCCTAACAAATAACCATCCTGACAGTTATCATTGTATATCATCCGTAAGCTATGGTATCACATCACTTATATGATACCACCGTGGCATTGCTGGAATGTTGCTAAAAGTATTGTAAAAATAAGCTCACTCACTCACTTCTATGATCAGTGCTATTGATGCATACAGTTGCAGTAACAGCCATACCTCTTGCTGTAGTCAGTCTCTGGACCCTGGAGGATAGATTATATAAAGTCAGTCCAATTTATGTTCATGGTGCTAAGTCCATGATCATTTGGCAAGTCAAGATTGTCTTAGTCTTAGGGCTAAATTTTTATTTAACTTCTACCTTGTTTTATCTGCCAGTAAATGTTGTAACTTTATTTCTTGGACTAAATGTTACTCTGCTTTTGCAGTTGGCAAGTATCCTGGTCTGGGAAGTGAATATGTTTATTTCTTATATGATTGGAAGTTAAATAGGGGATTTATTTCATTCTCTGACTGTCTATTGGTAAAATAAATCCAGTCTGTCAAGTGATGATTCTAACATTGAGCCAAGACCAGTTGCAATGGTGCCATGATGATATCTTGACTCTCCACTCTCTGTGATATAAATTAGTCATTACTGAGCATATGTATCATATATATACTATGGATTTATTTCACTGACAATTATTACACTGACAATTTTATGATATAAATCTGGTATTTATGATGTATCACTATAATGTTTAAAATAAGAAATAAAATATGTCATTCAACTTTTGATAAGGTTACAGAGACTCACTACTTGTGGAAACTTCCAGATTCATTGTATTGGTAATAATGCATTGTATTCAGAACCTTCTGTCATGCATGACAATGCATCTCCATGTCCCGTGTAGGTATGTTCGAGCTCTTGGAGCAACCTACATGAGACTTGTGGGGACATCATTAGACTGCTACAAATATCTGGAACCACTGTACTATGACTATCGGAAACTACGTCACATGAACAGATCTGGAGGTGGGTATACATTAACACATTCTATGGTTTGACTGGTCCATGACTCCAGTCATGTATTCCGATCCATGTTAATGAAAATTACAGAAAAAATTCAAAAATTGAATTAGAAAATGTACTTTTTTCTCGTTACTCTTAATGTTGGTTAAGTTTGAGATGTGGAAAGGTGACTTGTCTTTACTTATGTTACAGATGAGATATGTATTATATGTAGTTTGATATCCCATTTCATATGTTCAAACTTTAAGATAACACCAGTGTATGAAGATCTCATTTTTATAATCAAGAACTGAACAAATATGGCTGTTTAATCTTGAAGGGAAACAGGCAAAGACTTGTGTACATTTGTGTGCTTTTTCAGAATTTGAAGTTCTGCACATGGATGAATTCATTGATGAATTATTGCGAGAAGAAAGACTCTTTGACATCATCCTTCCTAGAATACAGGTAAAATTTTACATACAAGTGTGCCCTACAGTGTGGATGCTACAGCTGTTTTATGGTCAGTGAAGTCTTCCATAGACATCTGCCATTACAGTTGATAATATGTCATCTATGTGTGATTCATTCAGAATATATACCAGCCCTTCTTCTATAGACATCCGACATAGGTAAGTACATGGAGCATTATAAATACAATCAAAACTTTAAGATTGCTTTATCAACCATTTTACTAATAAAACTGGTTACCATGGTTACAGAAGCGGGCTGTGTTGGAGGAGACAAACCAGCTGGAGCCCCGAGTGAGTGCAGTGGAGGAAGACCTCGAGGACATGGAGACAGATGAGGAGGAGGAGCTGGTTATGGTGAGTCCACACATCTAACAGAACACATATACAGACATAGTGAAAGTATCTGAGCATTCCTCTATTGTTTAGTTTAAATTAAAATTGGAAGCAAGTCCCTCAGTTCAAACATTTAGATCAGATAGGCTTCATTTTGTCCTTCAGCACTAAGGGGCATGGATGCCTAGTTGTCTGTGGCACCACAGTTTGTCGTTCCTTTGCATCCCTCAGGTGTGCCAGAATCCTTGTTGGTTCAAATCCCAGATTCACCCTGATTACTATTCATGGTTTGTCAGTACCATGCCCTTACTTGTGTTTCACCAATCTGGTAAAGATGTAAGACATGCATCAGTTAGGCTGTTGTCCCATATCAGGCTGACATCACTTGGATGAAACTAATCGATAATTTTTGAAGACTGTCCTTTGAGCACTACTATGAAATTCAACGAGGGTGCTTTATCTCAGTAGCTCATCACATAGATTTCAAACAGGTGGTGTATGGCAAAAATCTTGAATATCCTACAGGCGTTTGAACCAAATACAGATTGAAAGTATCACCTGTGGTTTTGTCAGGAATCTAAAAGAAGTCCATCACCAGAGAAGTCAAAGGGTCACCGAGATCAAGACAAAGCAAGAAGTCCATCACCCCGGTTCCGTCGCAGTAGGTCAAGGTCACCACATAGGAGGTCAGTTTATCATTCACATACGACAACTATAAAATTTAATAACCATGACCACAACCATTATCGTACTCTATGTACGTTAACATCGAATTGTAATACCAGATGGAATGGATCGGAGATTGAATGTTTAATGGTTTGTGTAAATATAACCTAGGGGGCCATTTAGGCCACATCTCCTGTATCAGCTGATGAATTTGTTTGTGTGTTTGCTTGTTATTCATTCATTCATTCATTCATTCATTTCCAGAGACAGAGACAAAAGTCCATCACGTCGAAAGAGGTCAAGGTCAAGAGAGCGAGAGAGGAGACATGGTCACAGGTCACATAAAGAGGATGATGATGATAGGTAAGATGGGAACTGTTACTTTAATAAACGTATAAGATTGCTGAATAATTGAGTAACTGCAATGTCCTTCACAATCGTTTCTGATACTTATTTCGAAACTGTTGTAAACCCAAACAACTTCATACAGAACAGGGGCGATGGGGTAGCCTAGTGGTTAAAGCGTCCGCTCGTCACGCTGAAGACCCGGGTTCGAATCCCCACATGGGTACAATGTGTGAAGCCCATTTCAGGTGTCCCCTGCCGTGATGTTGCTGGAATATTGCTAAAAGCGGCGTAAAACTAAACTCAGTCAGTCAGTCATACAGAACAAACGGTACAGGTCAGGTAACTGCAATCATGACATCTATGAACTTGTTATGAGAATAAATTAAATTCCATTTGGTCTTATTTTGATATTTAAAGCTGAAATGTACAGGATATTGAGTTTGCCTATCAGTATTTGGTGTTTTGATTTTGAGTTGTTCATAATATAGTGACAACCTATTATTTTCCCTGTAGTCTGTAATCATTATAGGGGGCGGTGGGGTAGCCTAGTGGTTAAAGCATTGGCTTGTCACGCCGAAGACCCGGGTTCAAATCCCCACAGGGGTACAATGTGTGAAGCCCATTTCTGGTGTCCCCCACCGTGATGTTGCTGGAATATTGCTAAAAGCGGCGTAAAACCTAACTCAGTCAGTAATCATAATAGCAGTGACTGAAATTTGGTCACTGGTTCCTTGTAATCCTATCAACAAGTCAATCAGTGGTTTTGGATTTCTATTGATATGGTAAAATAATGGGGCAATCAGTTGAGATACGTGGATAAGACAATATCCTGCCCCCTTGCAATCAAGCTTCAATGCATTGTTGTAGGAGGAGGAGATCTAAGAAGAGCAAGAAAGACAAGAAGGATGACGATCGACATCGTGACAGAGATCGAGACCGGGAACGGGACAAGGACAGGTCTAGACATCAGGACCATGATCGGGACCGACGTGATCGTGGAGACAGATCACGAGGAGGGGGTCTTAAACAAGAGATTAAAGAAGCTAATGAACTAAGAGCAAGACTAGGCTTGGCACCATTGAGGCAATGATTGAATGTATGGGGATACCGTCCTGCATGACATCATTCAGAAAGAGCAGGTTGAGGATCTTTGAAATGCAAATAATCCTGAGTTGATGGTTTGTTTATGCATGATAGGATAGGAATCTCTATTTGCAAAATGGTGAAATCTTAAAAGCTATCTACAGCTGAGCAGGTTTCAGTCAATAGTTATGAACAGCTGACTCTTACAAATAAATAACTGTATGGTATTTGAAGATAAGATGAGGTTGGCATGAAAGCGTAATTTCTCTGTGCATAACCTTTTCCCCTGCTTTTCATGAAGCTTGTGTATATATGCATTTTAACATCAGACAACCGTTGGCACTGCAGTGTGTGTCATTTGTATTAAGTTTCATGATCATTGTGTAAATAAAGTCATTTTCAATGAATCTGTATTCAGTTTATGGCATACAGTTAGGTAACAACTCCAAATGTGAAGATATTAAGGTGAACACACCTAGAGATTGTCATAGCAGTACACATCCCATTTGTTTGTGGCATAACTACATGTAATAATGAACAAGACAATGCTACCAGCAGATTCTACTTTGACTAGGAGACAAATTCAGGGAAATTCTTATCCCAGTCGAACAGAACCAAGCAGATGTCGCAAAGCAGGGTTGTGCATTCCTTGAGTTTAATAATCTGTTCCATACACAGGCCACACACAAAGCCAATGGGGACTTAGTTTTGTTTGTAACGTCGCACTCAGCAATATTGAAGATATATGGTAGTGGTCTGTAACTAGTCGAGTCAGGACCAGACAATCCAGTGAACAACAGCACAAGCATCAATCTATTCAATGAAGATATGACTTATGTCAACCAAGTATAACCAAGCCTGCCACCTGACCCTGTTTTGTTGCCTCTTATGAGAAGCATTGGTTGCTGAAGACATATTCATCTTCACAGGTGGAGCATTAGTGAATGCAGTCACTAGATAGGTAATTTTCCATGTTGTTGGGGTACTAAGACATGCAGTCTGCAATTTCAAACATTACATTCATCAGATGCACATTGGATGGCCGATTCAATGTCCTTTGGTATGTTATTAATGTATGAATGAAATTATAATTCCCATGGAATCTCCGAGTGTTTTAAAGACATTTGAGTGGTAAACATGAGTTGATCATCTGAAGGTCATTTTTGTTGACAGCTTATGCAGATGTAAAAATATATATATCCTTGTTGCCATGAGTGGTGAGTGTGGTATGCTGAAAGATGCAGTAAAATTCTCTGCTGGAGTCATTAAAATTAGGACGGCGACCAAATCTCGGACAAGTCCCCTTTTAACCAACTTGACCTCTGGGAAACTGTAAGACCTAAATACTGTAAACAAGAAGACAAAGTCATCAATATCCCCCGCAATGGCAAAATACTCTTCATGATTATGTCTACGAGTTATGATTATGTCAAATATTTAGGTGTGTATGTAGAAAAGTGGAAGGAGAGTATTGATAGGTTTTTAAAGTTCTGCTCCAGAAAGCAGCACTATCACCAATTTCAGTCAAACTTGTTGCCATCGAAATGCCAAAAATATTTTATTCAGAATTCCCAAACTACCAAAAGGCACCAGTGCACCACCAGACCAATCTATGTGCCAAGTTTGGTGAAGAAACATTGAACGGTTTTAGAGTTCTGCTCCGGAAAAGAGCACTACTACAATTTCAGGCTAAGTCAAACTTGTTGCCATGGAAACGTCATAAATATTTTATTCAGAATTCCAAAACTACCAAAAGGCACCAGTACACCACCAGATCCATCTATGTGCCAAGTTTGGTGAAGAAATATTGAACGGTTTTAGAGTTCTGCTCCGGAAAAGACAAATGTGCACACGGACGGACGGACGGAGTCCATTTTAATACCCCCCCGCAAAACGCTTTGCGGGGGATAATAATGGTCTAGCTCTTCTTGTAAATTCAGCCATCATGGAAGCATACAGAAATTTGAGATCCACTCCCAGGTAAGTGAGTTAGTTTAATTTTACGCCGCACTCAGCAAAATTATAGCTAATAGGCAGCAGTCTGTAAATAATCGAGTCTGGACCAGACAATCCAGTGATCAACAGCATGAGCATCGACCTGCGCAGTTGGGAACCGATGACATGTGTCAACCAAGCCAGCGAGCCTGACCACCCGATCCCGTTAGTCGCCTCTTACGACAAGCATGGGTTACTGAAGGTTCATTCTAACCTGGACCTTCACAGGTCAGATCCACTTGCTAATGAATATAGGAATTCAATGGTTGTTTCTTTAAGCATGATGAAAACTTCTTTTCATTTATAAATATTGGACAAATGCAAATGACCAGAGTTTCAAAAACAACCAGGATACATCTTCAGCAAGTATCTTTTTATTGAACACTTGAAAAAGCAGCAACATAAACAGCATCCATGCATGCATAACCTTAATCACAATTCTTAAATCAGAAACAAAACAACTGTATTTTAAACAAAATATATAATTTTATTTAGATAGTATCACATCAGTAAGAATTATATTTTAAGGAATAATAATTTTTTATCCTCGAATGTTAATCCTCCAATATATCTATAATCTAAGGGCATTTTATGCATATATTTTTCTGATTCACAGGGACATTCTTTTCACTACTTTCACTACATAACCATAACACGCACACAAAGTAACCATAGCAACATAGCAACATTCTGAAGACACAAATAATACACATCAACATCACAGAACTCAACTGGCACAAAACAATATCTCACAGAAATGGAATATGATGCATTTGATGCTAACAAAAGTTTCTTGATTAGATAAGCATTTTCATCAAGGTTCAAGCATATTTTGACAAGCCAGGAGAAAGGTACTTCAAGTTCAACACATGTACAAAAACAAAATGGTAGATATGTTACTTTTATCTGGTAAAAAAATACCCCAACCTTAAAACTGGAATAGCACCTCAGGACATAGCAAGTGGTTTTTACAGTATAATGACTAAATAAGATGGAAACATAGACAACTGGTTCTCAGGCAAGAAGTTTTTGATGATTGAAATGTTGCATTCAGCAAAAATCCAGTTACATGATGGAGGTCTGCAATAATCAAGACTGGGTCAGGCTGATATGGGTGAGCAGGGTACATTTACAGGCAGTCAAGGCAATTAGATAAGCAATGGTAAATGGGGACCTACCCTTCCCTGGAATTCCAAGGGGATCTTTTTAAAAAGGGACCAGCTACCATTCTTGCTTAGGTGAAAATGGCATCGATATCATATTCAGACTAAACAAAAAGTCTGAAGCTAGCAGTTCTATTATGTCTACTGATATGGGTTTGCCTGAGAACTGATTGTGTTTCCAAACTTATGGGCAGTATTGAAAATTGGAAATAATCATGAACACAGATGAACACAAAAGGTAATATAAAAGATTGGTCATTCCTGTTGTCACTTCATGAAACTACGTGACAACAACACAAGGTTTGAGAAGGGGCTCCACAGATTCAATCCATGCTCTTAAATGGTCAGATTTACTATGTTTTCCCAGGATGTTTATTATTATGACAAGCAGTCACTTTGGTACATTCACTATACAGAACCACACCTTGAATCTGTATCTTGAAACGTTTCCTACTCATTATGACCTGTGTAGACACAGCTTGGTATTCATACATATATGTCAGCCGACATATTTTGGAAAGACATTTATACAACATGCCAATATTACAGAACATTGATTGCACATGTGACAAAAGGTAATATCAAATAATACAAATGCAACACAGTTTGGCAAACAATAATACTTTTTCAGGAATGATTTCTTTGAAAATCATTGTAATGTTTGGCAAAAAGAATACATTTCAGGAATGACTTCTTGAGAGTATTTTTGCAAAGACCTCTGGCAAATATAAATATACTTTAGGAATGATTTCTTTTAATATGTATGGTTAAAGGTTTGGCAATCAAAAGTAAATTTAGAAGCAATTTCTTAAAATACAAAAAACATAGCAATTAACATACTAAATTGGAAAGCCAACATATTTAACATGTCACTTACCGATAAAGTCAATATAGACAAAAGTGGGAAGAAAACAGACTTTCAAGCACAAAAGTCAATTGACTTTTAACACAATTCTCTTAAACGATCTATAATCACATAACACCACCAAGTATGTTGTGTTCTATTGAAAAATTGTCCATCTGAATCCTGCCCTGTTGTAAGTCATCAGTTGACCCACTTTCAGTCACATGGACTAGGAGGGGATATCCTTAAACAATGCACTATATTGAACCATGAGGCAAGTTGATAATCAATGTGTAATGCAATACCTATTGCTTCAACAAATTTTCAAAAGTACAAAATATATCTTCTTTATAAAACATGCACCAACCACAACAATCACATTTTGTCATGGAATAACTAGGAAGACATAACAAGTCTATGGCAAGAGACACTGGCAGTCAGTAACAGATGTTTCACAGGGCTCAGAGCAATCATGACTCTCACTGTTTTCAGTAACACAAACAAATTATCCATGACTGTTTTGCATAGATATTAGATAACTTCAGAAGCTAGTCACCTTTGATGATTTGTTACGCCCCTACATGAGGTGTATCTGTCCAGAAATATGCTGATTTGAGACCAGCTTAGATGTAGTGATCATATCTTCAAAGAAGAAAGGATATGCACCTCTTCTTAGTCTACACTTGCCATGCAGACATCCTCACCATTGAGGAGGCGTAGCGTCTTTTCGTCATCAGACAAACTCTCCATGGTCGCCGTGCTCTCTTGTGACTCAGGAAGATCTTCCTCTGTTTCTCCTTCGCCTTCTTCCTGGACACCTTCGTAGTTTAGTAAAGGAGGATCAACACACTCACACACTGCATAATTTGCCTGATTGTCAATATACTTGTCCACATTACATTTCAGGTCTTCTCTCCCGATCCTTTGCATTAACTCTCTTAACAGAGACGTGTTGCTTCTTGATATTTTTTTCAGACCATGCAAATGTCCAAGAAGATCAGCCGTGTTTCTTATTTCACAACATTTTTTAGTCTTGATTACTTCATCGACTGACAAGACCAGTTTCATCTGGGAATATTCCTCATCACTGACTTGAGTCGAAATATGCAACATTAGTATTGCATAATCAGAAAACTGGCCACATGCTCTATTTTCTAATAAAACCTTCGTTAGTCCTTTTGAGGCTTGTGTTTGACAGTTTTCTTTCTCACAACCATTATTTCTCTCAGTAACTGTCCTAATGGCGGTGAACCGCTTGCCAGGAACTGCGGCCATGACTCTGAAACAATATGAACAATTATTCAAAGTATCCACTTTAAATGTTCTAAGAAATCTTCAAGGCATTTGAATATTCATGATATTGGAATACTCAACTTCATACACATTTTCACTGAATCAGACAAAGTAAATATCACAAACATAATCTTTTAGGTCAGGGTTTCGTATGTTTATTGCGAACATTGCCAGAGCTACAGATAACTTTTAGGGTCATTGAGTTATGTACTCGCTTGTGTTCATCTCAATTGGGTATCCTAATTTTCCTTAGAGTAACCAAATAAATTATACCCACTTCACTCAAAGTCAATTGGGTACTTTGCCATTTTCCATAACTTGTGAAAATAGAATAAAGTTTAAATGTTGGGCGGTTTACGTGTGTGTTATTTATATTTGATGTGGTGCCAAGTTCGTGTGCTGAAATGGAACCTCACAATATACCTCAGTTATTCTATCTATCCTCAGTGACCTCAATCTGTAGTGCATGGGTCTGCTTACTTCAAATTCAGGTAGGTTTCTGAATGTTACAGTACAAAAGCTAAGATTTGGCCTTTATGTGTGTACGCATGTACGGTCAAATTTATTGAGTATTTACGAAAATTCGGTAAGAGTTCCTCCCGTTCCCCCATCCCAAATAATATTTATAAATTGATATATACTAGAATTATTAACAAAACCTAACACAACAATTACTAGAGGACTCACAAAAATAACTAAAAGCCCCAAAATTAAGTACAATATATACTGGCTAGCCAGTAGGGTTGAACCACTTAGTGTTACGTCTGTTAATCTGCGGAAAAAAGAATATGGGGGAACGGAATGAACACTTTCCGAAAATTCAAGCGTAATTTACGCAGATACGCAGCTTATCTGTACCTCTGAATCACTGCACAATAAACAATGTTAACACTGATATGATCGTCTAAATTAGAGCAATAAACTAGAAATGGGCACCCGCTGTTAACAAAATTATTTTTATCAACGACTGACTAGCACAAACCAGAGACCATATATCTATTATATGGTCTCTGCACAAACGTACAATTGTTTGTAAAAAAACAAAGAGATAATTTTAAGGAGTCTACACGTAACTCATGCAAGTAAAAAACTGGCTCAGTACCTGTGCTATTTTCGTGTATCGCCACTGCAGCTCCGAACAGTGCACTGCCTACAACCAGCTAGCTGACAATCTAGAATACAGGAATGACTTCCCTCTAAATATTCGTCACAATGTTTTTTCAGAAAAGTGGTCGTGCGTTCATGCATATCACGTATATACACGTGTCGCAGCTTGACCTGCTTGCTTCATGTGCTTTGGGAATTTCCCTCTTACTATGGTGATGCTTGTTCCCGCGTTTTCAGCTGCGGTACTTTAAAAATAGGGAATCGTTTTCAAACGAACGTTAGAATATGTTTTTGCATAACAGAAGTGATCCACAATTTAAAGGGAAAAAACATATGTCAGCTTCTGTTCGTATGAGGAACACGACGTTTCGAAGTATATTCCTACTAGGTGGTGTTTCTCATATTAAAGAAGTTCAAATCCATATCCCTGCCCAATTTATTAGAATTTGTGTACGAAATATGAAAGATTATTGGGCCTCAAGAAATACGGATTCCATACTACCCGATAAACAGACTTGAAACTAATATTCTCCATATCATTCTGCGCTTTTCAAGAAGCTGGGTCCAAGGAATTGTACTTTGGGTACAGTGCGTTGTTAATATAAGCGGAAACCATATAATATGACACTAATAATCCATTACATAGGTGTTTATATGAAAATACTGCCAGTGTGTGCCTTTGAAGACGTAGGATACTGGGGTCCATGTATTGGGTTGTAGTCAAATGGGTCGAAGGACAAAAGGGCCGGAAAATAAAGTGAAAAAGGACGAAAATAGGGCCGAAAAATAAAAAATGAATAAATTACATAATAAAATAGTGTTTAGTTTGTTGTTATTTTAAATGGAAATTGAACATATCACTCAAATGTTTTCGTTTTTAAATGTCTCGACTCAGTGTCATGACTAATCTGTATAGTGTGCAGGGTTCCAAGACTGTAAAAGGGAACCAGCATGCCTTAGAGTGTGATCAAAGTCAGCCATGGACACAGGGATGACTCGTGAAGACAATGCCAGGCAAACTAATCTCAATCCAAGTAAGAGCTCAAGTGCGTAGTACTTCATTGGCGGATCCAGAGGGGGGATTCAGGGGGTTTGCCCCCCCCTCCCCCTTGAAAATGACTTAAGACCTTATTGAAGATTTTTTTTGCGTTGGTGGAGCCAATGGGGGGGATGTCATGGGTTCGAACCCCCTTACCCCCCACCCCTTCAAAATTCTTGGATCCGTGGATGAACTTCCTATTGATTGACTCTTAATTAGTAGTTAATTGGACCATAGAGTTAATTAAGTACCGAATAAAGATTGATGGTGGAGTCTACTAATGCCTACAGTGAATAATGCCTACAGTGTTAAATAAACAACTTTACGCACCAGTGCTGCTGATTGCACCTGCCTTCAACCTTTCAATAAAGTGGCATGGTCCTATTTCAAAGTGCACTAATGCCTACAGTATATAGAAAACAGTAACTTTCTATGTTGAGAGACATTTTATTTGGTCATTCATATACATATGTACATTCATATACATATCTTTCACATTGTTGTCATATTTTTCTTAATTTTCTTAAACTTTATTCATATCTTTCACATAGTAGTTTGTTTTGAGATAAATAAATTTACATAAATAAACATAATCATTTATTTGGATTAAAATGTAATTAAAACTTAATTTGATTCATGATTATATATACATATATACATCTTTCACACAGTCAACTACCACATTCATTAATAAAGTCATTGTGGTAACCAAAAGTAATTTACATGTATACACACAGCTTCACACATTCATCAACATAGTCATTTGGTTTTCAAGCTAGCTTGATCAAATATCCTGCAGCAGTCAGGACTTCCAGGGGTGTCTTGATACCAGATGTCAGCTGGGCCTTCAGACGAGTGAGTCTCTGGTCAGTTTCTGTGTACGTCCTCTTGCGGGGTGGGGGACGGGCGCCATGAGCCATCTGCACCAGCTTATTTCTCTCCGCTTGCTCCAGCTTCTGCAGAACCTTCACAAGAGCGAAAATGTTCGGGTGGGCTCTCTGGACGGTCTTGTTGAGAAGAAGAAGTCGGGTAGATTCACCTCGCTGAGCGTCTGGGGAAGTGGCGGCATCATCTTCCGTCTTGACCGTTGCTGCTTCACCTCGGTCAAGTCGGGAAATCTCCTCATCGTAGATCACCTGAACTGGCGTCGTCTCAGTCTGTACCCGCTGCCTCAGGGAACTGGCAATCTTCATGGCTACCTGGTCTTCCTGTGGGTGGTTGTGTGGGGTCTGATTCCGAACAAACTGTCCGACTGTCGTACACTTGCCAAAGCAGCCACCTTGAACACACTTCCAGTGTACACACGTCTGTCGCCTGTTGTTGAGTCTGTAGCGGTATCCCTCCAAGAGTACCTGCTGTCCTCCTTTCTGTGATGTGAAGTATTCGACTTTCTTGGGATAGCCAGGTCCATAGCTGAGGATGTTATTGATATTGTTATGATATTAGGTTTTAATGCTCTATATATGTCAATAAAAAATGAAAAGCATTTGTAAATTTTTTTTTGTTCGGCCCATATGACTAAGAATAAGGCCCTTTTGACATTTTTTCACGGCCCATTTGACTTTCACCACGGCCCATTTGACTTTTATGCGCATACAGGCAGTCACATACTCTGAGCTGATGTATGATACTATCATATTTGTATCACATATAGTGTGGACCTTGGGCGATTGAGTAGATCGAACAGCTAGTGGTTAAAGCGTTCGCTAGTCACGTCAAAAACCTGGATTCGATTCCCAACGAGGGCACACTGTACCTCCTGATATGATACTGGTGTGTAAACACACTGACTCACTCACTCACAGGTAAACCGAATCAATCTGCAGAAAGGTCAAAGGTCACAATTCCTCCTGGGCGTAAGAGGGAATATATGACGCGTTACACTCTTTGAAAATTAGATTACACTAAGAATGTTTTGTAGACATTATAACTTTTATGTTAGATTCATTAATGATAGGGATATATTTGTGGAACGCCTGGTGAATGAACCTCGATAGCTTGTCAACGAATGATCTGCCAAACAAAATATTTGACCTATTGATGAAACCACATTGTTTGAGGTGAAATACACAACATACATGTGACGTGCAGGTTGTTGTGCACATTGCAAACTTAATTGCTCGTAATGATACAAGGTTGATCAATAAATATGGCTCACCATTTTCTATTCATAAGAATTTACGCCGATCGTTTTTGTTTCGAGAAGAGTTTTGGTAATAACCTATATGTCTGAAAGCGGGGAGCTCAAACATGTTGGAACCCGCCTTTCAAAATAAGTGTCGTTAGACGCATGACAGGAAGAACGTTTTTACATGATTCCGCAGCTGAGAGAATCTAACATTTATATACTCGGATTAGAATATTCACGAATCATTCGAGCATGAGCTAAAGTCAAAGAAGTACAAAATGTTAACTTGATGGTTACGATGGCAAAACACGACTTCCGGATACAAATGTCATGCTGTCAAAACAATAATAACATGCATTTTCTTAGAATTTATGCCGAGTGAACGAAGGGAAGGAAGAAATTAACCCTTTTTCTTCATTGGTAAAAATAACTGCAGACAGAATGGCAGACGAACTCTTTTCTAAACGACTACCGGTTGTCGTCAAATCAGCTGACCGAGAAGAAAGGTTTGTGAATTTCAAATGTCTTACTAAAACCCCGGATCCCCTTAACTTGTCTCCATAGAGCTGGACAAACCATTAAGCTGTGTTCAGGTGTTATCAGCTGGCCGTTGCAGTTGGTGTAAAATAGTATTGTCTGGGACATTTTCTAGGGTGATATGAATATAACCCATTCTCTTAGTATAGTTTAGTAATGCAGCAAGGGAGATCGGTGTGACGAGCGAATGTTTTAACCACTAGGCTATCCCACCACCCCTGTCATTTCTGTATAAATATTTTCTCTTACCTGGAATGCATATGGATCCACCGGTTCAGGTTTAAAATTTGCATTTGAACAGATACTAGTACCTGGATGAATGGTGTTCTCAATGTGTATTCATGATAATAATATTCATTCTAAGATGCCTAGTGGTTAGAACAATCGAAAAAAAATACATTATCAGACAATAAAGGTATAGTTTTTTGATGACATAACAATTGAATGACGTTATCCCGTCCAGGGGTGGAAATAACCCATTGCCCGACGTCCGAGTCCAGTGTTTTTTTCTGTCGGGCAAGCAAATTTGTATATCACGCTGTACCGGTGTCCAGTTGACTTTCCAATGTTAATAATGTTGTTTATTTAAAAATGCAACAAGAAAACGGCCGGTATAGTGGAAAAATGATCAGGGCAAGTGATTTTACATGTGCCACTGTACCGGAGTACACTAGCAATTTTAAAGTCATTTCCACCCCTGCCGTCACTGCGTCATTCTAGTGTGCCCCCTCATAATCGAATTATTTTACATTACGTCACAATGTAAGCGACGTCACGATGCATGTCAGTTGTCGACTCGCCTCGTACGGCCTCCTACAGTAAACTACTCCGTTGCATCCCGTTTCTTGGTTTGCAGTTGCTTCACGCAGCTAACATCACTGGTGGAAACATTACGTTTATGTTTTACGATGGTTAAAATGTGTCAATTCGACTCACAAGTTTTCAGCGACACGGTAACGTTCGCAATGTTTACATTCCCACAATGCAATCGTGGAATGTCGCTTGACTACTCAGCTTCATCTGGATGTACTGATCTAAACTTACGTTGGTAGTAGAAATGCGACGTTCATATTGCCCCACATGGTTTACGTTAATGACAGATGTAATTAAAATAATTCAGAGAAGATATTTAATCCGAACGTAAACCGTCATCAAACTGTTTATCATGTGTTTTTTTCTGGTAACGTTCGTCTTAAAGTAGGGGGGCAGACACATCAATAGAACAGCGCGCCAGTTGGCCCTGTGCGGGGATTCTTAATTTAGGTCACCGATACCGTCGTTTGTTTTCTGCCTTAAATTAATCGTAATTATCCTTAGAAAGTATTAAATTTAGCATCCCTGAACTATTATACCGTCCTCGTGCTTTAATTATAATAGTTCAGGGCAAAACTATACTTTATTACAAAACACATTGGGGTAGATCGAACTTTATTTCCTAATTTGATTAACATCCACCAGTTCATCTTTTCCCAATAGTACTATATATTTTGTTATCAGAAACTATTTAAGTATCAATACCAAAATTGTCCATGTGGTTGTTCAAAATCTATACAGCCCCATTGTCAAAAATATGTCAGTATGATTTTGGAACACATCTGGCCAAGCCTTTTATTTGTGTAGTGCAAATCAATTCCTGAAACATTTTACCCTTAGTTCCAACTATACAAACTTTATGGATGATCAACTTCTTTATTTTCACAATGGCGACATTTCGATATAGATTCTTATACTGTTTTCAAGCATATGCTTGAGGTCGCTATACCAAAACATTGCCATTGTGAAAATAAAGAAGTTGATCATCAGTAAAGTTTTGTCATCTCTATACCACCAACTTCTAGCATGCCACTCAAACAAATTCTAAATATACATTTGCCACACTGACACATTACTGTGTGAACATTAGGGGTGGGTATTGCAAGGAATTTTCATATTGCGATAAATTGCAATGCGAAAGCATGTATTGCAATATGTATTGCAATATATTGCAAGAAGTTTTCTTTAACAAAAAATACGTATAATCGAGTTAGTGCTTGATTTATAAAGTAAAAACACAACAAAATCACAATGCTTGATTAGGAGTTAATAGAAACTTTTAATCATGACAAAATAAAAATGTAAATAATGTTTGGCACAAATGAAACAAGGAAAGGATCAATTTAAAAAAACGGAAATATCCTAAAAATTTTCGAGTGTTACGAAGTTTTCCAAATGCATGTCAAAATACCGGTTTTCGATCAGCGTATCGCAATACGTATCGTTTTCATGTCTGAACCGGTAAATACCAGTATACCGGTTATATTGCGCAGCCCTAGTGAACATGGTATTTTAGCAGGACACTCTCGAAGTTTTCTCAAATTTACTGTATAGGTATAGTATTCTTTGTTGTTTGTTTTGAGAGTGAACCTGTGAGTAAAATGTAACATTATTTTCCTTTCAGGAAAGTTTCACTCCACTTGCGAATGGAACTGCAAGCAATAACATCTCCGTTACATAGAAAGGTAAGTTTCCTTGAATATATTTGAGAACGTTTTTACTTGGTATAAAACAAATTGTTTGTATTGTAATTAAGGGGGTTCTTTTTTCATGATTTTAGGGTATTTTAAAAAATAATATCAGTATTATTACAGATATTGATATATTGAGAATCTCACCCAAGTGTCTTCTGATATCAATTATATCAACACGAGTTGATAAAGTTACAAATATCCGAGGCTTGCCGAGGATATTTTTACTTTTATCAACGAGTGTTGATATATTTGATATCAGAAGACACGAGGGTGAGATTCTATTTATCATCCAAAATCACTCTTCATTAATTTTCAATGAAAAATGTACATCTCTGAACATGGTACTGCCTTTAGACTTGCAGTGCAGCGATGTCATAGCATTGTGACGTCATCAAGTACATGACGTCATAGCATTGTTACGTCATCAAGTACATGACGTCATAGCATTGTCAAGGCATTGTGCAAAATCTACTGTCAAAACGATATCTCCTAGGAGATATCGCGTGATCTCACACAAGCGATATCTCCTGTGGAACACAGTTTTGGATGATAAAATGATATAAACTTCTAAAGTACTGTCGGAAATAGAAAAAAACTGTTTTTAGACTGTTACTCTGTATCCCTAAAATTGACAAATTTACAAATAGCATATATCAAAATAACCCACATCAGCCTAACAGGGCGTTCAGTGGGATGCGTAATAGGATGGCCAGAAAAGCATGTTCTCTTGTAAAATCGGGCAAAACTTAGAAAAAATACGAATAGCTGCTCAAAACAATAGATCAGACTATAGATGGCAATTAGGTCGCTCAGCCAGGTATTACAATGGACCGTCGACTCACCTGGCATGAAATGCACGTGCTGCCTACAAGCACAAGGGGTCATCTCAAAGATATTTTATGCTTTTTCATGTGTGTTGAATATGTCTCATGTATTGATTAATTTCTTACGTGCCTTTATTTCCTAAACTTTATGTTGAGATATGTAAAAGGGTATGATACCCATGGAAAAGCTTAACTCAGCCATTGTATTAAAGGTTTTAAAATATATAGGTGGCATGACCACTCGAAGATCGACAGGACTGGATATTATTTGTAAATTGTTATGACATGCTGTTTGCTTCCCAGTTTAATTCCCCTTTAAGGATTATCCTATCTCGGCTTATATCGTTACCCCCCCCAGCCCGACCCCAACCACCGTCTGCGACATTTTTAGTGATAGTCAGATTCCATAGTAGCTACACCCTTCATAGTTTCAGTATTACAGTTATTATTTTTTTTATGTCAGCTATTGTTTATAATGAAGCTCAGTTTAATTTTCGAAATGGACTTTTAAAAATTGTCCTTTGTAATATAATGTCATCACACACTAATTTTCATAAAGCCATGGTCTGTTCTGAATAAATCGCTTTGGACTTAGAAAAACCCCGCATTGCTCATTTCTGCACTAATCTCTCCTCAGTAAAGTCCTTTTTCTACGTTTCCTATCTCCCTACCACTGAGACTGTAGTTAGGCCGAAGTTAGTTTAACAGATATTTCACACTTTCACATATTAACTACATAAATTGTAGATATCAATTCGAAAAAACATTTTTGTTCTATTTCCGACAGTACTTTAGTAATGATGTTTTGATACTTTGATCATGTTGATAGTACTGAGACATCACATTTTATACATAGTGTAACAAGTTGTTAGTGTTTCACCTGTTACAGGAACTGGTTGTGAGACTCACAGATGAAAGTGACTTATTTTTCCTGTACACTCTAAGGCTTGGGGAAGAGGACTTTCAGAGGTAAAGTGTCACACAGTATTAGAATAGCAGCAAAATATACCCCTTGTCAACATGAGTGAGTGATGGAGATTTTACGCAGCTTTTTAGCAATATTCCAGCAATATCATGGCAGGGGACCCTAGAACTGGCCCTATGGGCTTCACACATTGTACCCATGTGGGGAATCAAACCCGGGCCTTTGGCATGATGAGCCAATGCTTTAACCACAAGGCCACCCCAGGGCCCCTTGTCAACGTGACCAAGAATTGACCTGAAGCATGGAATTTGTTATTATTTGATAATAATGTCTTTCAGTGGCATTTAGAAGTTGTACATTGATGTCCAAGATATTTTTATGGATTAAACTTCTTTATAATTTCCCTCACGACGTTTCGAGACCATTCCAGGTTCCTTCATCAGGTGAACTGACAGTTGGGACTATCAGTTCACCTGATCAAGGGACCTGGAATGGTCTCGAAACGTCGTGAGGGAAATTATAAAGAAGTTTAATCCATAAAAATATCTTGGATATTTGATAATAGTTCTGAATAAATGTAACACTGAGACATGCTCCTGGGAAGGTCCAGTTTAGGATTTGTCTTCAGCAACCAATGTTTGTTGTAAGATGACCAATAGGATCAGGTGGTAAGGCTCGCTGATTAGGTTGGTACATGTCATTGTATGGTCATTACTCATGATGTTGATCATTGGATTGTCTGGTTCAAACTTGAGATCATGTACAGTTCACCGTTGTACAACATAGGAACAGAGACATGCACTGGTCACTCAGAGTTGTGCGTAAAGCGTTCTACTCATAGGGGGTCGGTGGGGTAGCCTAGTGGTTAAAGCGGTCAGTTGTCACCCCAAAGATCTGGGTTCACTTTCCACATGGGTACAACGTGTGAAGCCCATTTCTGGTGTCCCCCACCGTGGTATTGCTGGAATATTGCCAAAAGCGCCATAAAACTAAACTCACTCACTTCAGACTCCTAGAATACCTTTTTTGTATGTTTAGGTTGAAGCTTCTTCTTCCTGTGATTATTTCTGTCCCACTTAATGAATCTGTTAGATAGAACCTTTGATATTTACCGGTATCTTCATTCATTTTGCAGCCTCAAAGTACAGCAAGGACTTCTGGTTGATTTTGGTGCTTTCCCTCAGAAGTTTATTGACCTGTTGGAGATGTGTGTGAAGGAGGAACACAAGGATGTCCCTAAGTATGTCCTTAAAAATGGGATCCTATATTATCCCATTTTCCATTTGTTTTAGCCAAACATTTGTACTTGAAATTGTCACAAGTTCAAAACTGGAAATTGATAGAAAGAAAAACAGTTGTCAGTTGAAGAAATACATCCAATACTTTTCACAATAATCACATCATAACATGTTCCACATTATAATAAAAAAATACCTTGCACCAAATGTCACTGACACTGGTGTACTGGATTTGTGCCAATTTTGGGTTAAACCTTTGGGTAAGGAATGCCTTTATAATGTCATGTTGTGTCTTTTGTAGATTCATTCTGCAGTTTGTGAGCCAAGGGTCTCTCTCTGAGAAGGTGACAGGAATGTTAAACATTGTAGAAACAAATCCATTCAAGCATCTGACTCATCTGTCACTCAAGTTCATCCCAGGGCAGGACGCAGATGTCAAGAAATACCTAGCAGACTGCCTCAAACAGCTGAAGGTGAGCACATGATGTTTTATGTACAGCGTATACAGCAATTGAGCAGCTAACACCTGAAATAGCATGTCAACAAAACTGAACAGTGTGTGATGACCAATATATGATGACCGGTGTTTGATGACCAATGTATGATAACCGTTGTTTGATGACTAGCGTTTGTTGACCAGTGTTTGATGACCATTGTTTGATGACCAGTGTTTGATGACCAATGTATGATGACCAATGTATGACCGTTGTTTGATGACTAGCGTTTGTTGACCAGTGTTTGATGACCGTTGTTTGATGACCAGTGTTTGATGACCGTTGTTTGATGACCAGTGTATGATGACCGTTGTTTGATGACTAGCGTTTGTTGACCAGTGTTTGATGACCACTGTTTGATGACCAGTTTGATGACCGTTGTTTGATGACCAGTGTATGATGACCGTTGTTTGATGACTAGCGTTTGTTGACCAGTGTTTGATGACCGTTGTTTGATGACCAGTGTTTGATGACCGTTGTTTGATGACCGTTGTATGATGACCAGTGTATGATGACCAGTGTATGATGACCAGTGTTTGATGACCAATGTATGATGACCAGTGTATGATGACTAGTGTTTGATGACCGTTGTTTGATGACCAGTGTTTGATGACCATTGTTTGATGACCAGTGTTTGATGACCAATGAATGATATCCAGTGTTTGATGACCATTGTGTGATGACCAGTGTTTGATGACCAGTGCATGATGACCATTGCATGATGACAGTTGTATGATGAGCATTGTATGATGACCAGTGTATGATGACCAGTGTTTAATGACCAGTGTTTGATGACAGTTGTATGATGACAGTTGTATGATGACCGGTGTTTGATGACAAATGTATGATAACCGTTGTTTGATGACTAGCGTTTGTTGACCAGTGTTTGATGACCGTTGTTTGATGACCAGTGTTTGATGACCGTTGTTTGATGACCAGTGTATGATGACCAATGTATGATGACCAGTGTTTGATGACCAGTGTATGATGACCAGTGTTTGATGACCAATGTATGATAACCGTTGTTTGATGACTAGCGTTTGTTGACCAGTGTTTGATGACCGTTGTTTAATGACCAGTGCATGATGACCATTGTATGATGACAGTTGTATGATGAGCATTGTATGATGACCAGTGTTTAATGACCAATGAATGATGACCAATGAATGATATCCAGTGTTTGATGACCGTTGTTTGATGACCATTGTATGATGACCATGTATGATGAACAGTGTTTGATGACCGTTGTATGATGACCTGTTTATGATGACCCGTGTGTGATGACCGGTGTTTGATGGCCCATGTATGATGACCAGTGTATGATGACCGGTGTTTGATGACTGGTGTTTGATGACCTGTGTATGATGACCAGTGTATGATGACCAATGTTTGATGACCAGTGTATGATGACCTGTGTATGATGACCAGTGTGTGATGACTGGTGTTTGATGACCAGTGTATGATGACCTAGGAATGATGACCTGTGTATGATGACCAGTGTGTGATGACTGGTGTTTGATGACCCATGTATGATGACCAGTGTTTGATGACCAATGTTTAATGACCAGTGTATGATGACCAGGGCCAAAATGTTCGAAGCTCTCTTACAGCTAAGATAGTCGTAAGTTAATGTTAATGTATGGCACTTACGACCATCTTAACACTAGGAGAGCTTCAAAAATCTAGGTCCAGTGTTTTTAATGCATGTTGTTCCAGGAGACGAATGGCCTGCTGCAGCAGAGGTTGGAACACACTCATGGAGATTTGTCCCAGAGGCTGCAGGCTACACAGGAAGTACGTAGTAGCGGGTAACAAGTGTTAACAAACAACATGTAACTCTGAAGTGTGATCTTTGCAAAAAATGCAAAGGCAATAGTTGGACGATGTAATATTTGCATGATTATTCTATTTCAGCAGTATGTTCAGTGTCTCTTTTAATTATTACATTGATATGTCGTTGATAAGACCTTTTGAACTATGAAGGTGAAATAATCCTCATATAATCCCACTTTAAGAGACATCTTGTACAAATATCTCTCCCAAATAGTATTGTTGTGTTAAATTTTTCTCCGTATGTCATTTATGTTTATCTACTGTGAAAGAAAACCCCTTCATGTTCCTTATTCTCTGTAGGCAGGTTATAGCCCTGCACATTTGTGTGAAATGTTGCGTTCTCCATGCAGTCTCTGGCGTCAAAGTCATCAGAGTTGGAGAGTCTGAAGACGGAGTGGACGTCCAGGTTGGTAGAGGTTACATCACGGCACAAAGAAGAAATGGCATCTGAGAAGGAGCGCTCACTTCAGGTGTGTTGTGGCTTGTGCTGCTTGAAGGTAGATCAAAAGGAGTGAATTATCAGGCAGGTTACTTCAGAAACCTGGAGAGATGTCAGCATTTATTGGGGATGTTTAGTTCTATGGAGAAATGGTGCCCAGTATCCAATGCTTGTATTATCAGCTGTGAGTCATTGTACCATGACAATGTTGGATGCTGCTCACAATATTGACCACTTATTTGTCATTTTAAGAGGGCAGTTTTTGAAACATTTATGATTTGACGTGAAAGGCCCTTGGTCCTGGTGATGAAATATTTGGTCTGGATCTTTTACACCGCTTTTAGCAATATTCCATCAATATCAGGGCGATGATTTTGTTGATAACATATTGTTGTACTTTGATAGTGTGGAGGTTTGTTCATGATGTCAATCACTGGTTTGTCTGGTCCGTACAGGCCTCAGTGTTATGCCCAGGGATGAAAGGAAGAAGTCTTGTTACACTGTCATTTATTCAGTTGCATACATTTACAAACATATACCTGCACACAGCAGCACTCAGTCCAGAAGGACTAACTGTCCTTCCCCCAGCAACAAACCTCACTTGCATCACACACACCGTCATACAGAACACCAGAAAAAAGTGACAACATGGAACACAGTCACATCCTTGATGCAGCCATCTTGAATAAAGTGCCAGTCTTTCGAAATCTTGTTAAATATTACATGTTATGAAACAAAATACATTTGAATTATTTCATGATCCAGAAATCTGAAACAGTCATGTTACATGTTCTAGATACAGGGCGGCCTTCAGCAACGGTTTGACCGAGAGAGAAAGGAACTGGAACAGGCCCATGCCAAGATAGTCAAACAGTTGGACAGCAGACTGTACGAAGTGGAAGGGGTCAGCAAGGTCAGAGGTCATGGTCACTTAGGGAGCTTAATCTTTATTGAATCATTCACTCTAGTCAATATTTGACGATGTTTTGATGACAATTGAAAACATTGATATAATGTACACCTAAATGTTTAATTTATGATGGTTTTTTATCTTGCTGTTGACTTTTGCACAATCACACTGTCACTCTTCATTTTCTGTTTAGGACCTGACAGACAGGAAATACAAATCAGAGTCGACAGTCCGAGAACTGAAGTCAAAACTGTCAACGCTGGAGGAGGAACACACACGAGCCAAACAGGAAGTACAGACACTGCGGAAGCAGAACGCCAGCATGGACTCCGACTACCATGAGCAGGGCAAGCTGGTGAACCAGCTCCAGACACGGATTGCTGTCATGGAACAGGAACTCAAGGATAAGGAGCAGGTGCTCTCCAAGTCATCAGATCTTCTCGGGTCTGAACAGGAGAAAAAGGTCAGTCTTGTGAGGTTGCCTTGTTTTTTGGTTACTTAGTTACTTAGTTCCAAGTTTTCTGATACTCTTGGGTCTGAAAAGAAGAATTTCAGTGTTGTGATGTTGCCTTGTTCCTAAGTTACTCTACTTGGTTCCAAGTTTTCATATTGTCTCAGGTCTGAGCTTGAGAAGGTCATTGTTGTGTGGTTGTATTTTGGGGGGGGGGGGGGGTTGAACTTGGTTTCCAAGGCATTGCTCTGTTCATTTCACAGCAAAAGAGGCAACATGCATGGCAGTATTGAATGTTGAAGATGTTGGCCATCTGTATCAATGCCTATATCCTATCAGTCACTGCATCAATGTGTCATTGTTGATACCACTGTAATATTCATGGAAATAGTGACCCTACTGTATTCATTGTATGGCTTGGTTGTCTAGGATGACTTCTGTGTCCCATAGCTTCCAGTATCTGTTCCAAGATTCAACACCATGTCAAGTGTCACCACCATAAATCAAGGCCCATCTGTGTCATGTGATATAATTGATGTTAAACCCATGCTGTGGTAACCGTATCTCTCAGGGCCTAGATTTTCGAAGCTCTCTTAGCGCTAAGATAGTCGTAAGTGCCATACATTAACATTAACTTACGACTATCTTAGCGCTAAGAGAGCTTTGAAAATCTAGGCCCTGGTTACTTGTGGCTGCACATAGCCAATGGTATTTTTTCTGGAAGAATCCAGATTTGGAACGTATCATGTTAACAATGTTGGGCAATTTTTAAGAATACCTCCAGTACTAAGTTATTTAAGTTGAACTGGAGTTCATGAGGTGTGCTGTTGCCGCTTTGTTGTAGAGGAAGTATGAGGAAGACTTGGACAGGAAGCACAAGGACATCAGTAAGCTGGAAGGCAAGGTCAAGGCCATGTCAGAGGAGCTTATGAAGGGCAATGAGATCATTAAGAAGTTGCAGGAAGAGGTCAAAAGCAATCGAGCCAAGGTGAGAGGAAATTGTTTATATGTGCCTTAAAAGTAAAAAAAACTCCATGTTTGCAAATATGTGAAATATGGATCAGTGGTTTTATTTGCAGAATCAAAATTTACTTCATATGGAGTATGCCTCTTGTGCCTTAACTTTGAATATCTAGACAAACATTTGTGCATCTAAAGTTACATAGGACAGAAAGTATAAACTGTTATTCTTATGACAAAATGGTGGTATCTTTTGTTTATGTGATGTGGTGTGCAAGGCTGAATCAGACTTTGCATTGTAGCCAAACATTAAAAATAAAATGCAATGGTGTCTCAGCAATGTGGGGCGGCGGGGTAGCCGAGTGGATAAAGCGTTCGCTCGTCACTCAGAAAACCCAGGTTCGATTCCCCACATCGGTACAATGTGTGAAGACCATTTTTGTGGTATCCCCCGCTGTGATATTGCTGGAATATTGCTAAAAGCGACGTAAAGGTAAACTCACTCACTCACACTCAGCAGTGTAGTTACCAATGTGAACACAGGATGCTGACCCTGTGGGAATTCAGGGTCGGAGTAGGTCCCCAGCGACCTGTGCTGGTTGTAACAGGCAGTCTAGTAGATCAAGTGTTATGGCTTGACAGCTGTGTTAAAAGTGTGTCTTTGTAAACCTGGTGCCTATTTCATAGTTTCTCAACTACCCTCTGTGTTGTTGTAGGTGAAGTTGAGGACACAGATTGCAACGGACAGGAGAATGGGGCAGGACAGGAGCAGGAGAATCGCAGGATCTTGCTGGCACCAAAGACAGAAGACCACTACAGGAGGTTGGCATGGAAAACATGACTGTAAATATGTGTCAGACTGATCTTGCAGTTTCCAGACTTAGTCAAAGATGCTTTGGAGTGATATTAAGAGTCAGTGCCACTTCAACAAGCTTATCTGTGGAAATAGGGCTGATATTTAACAGTTTTCATTTATCCAAGACATTGTCAGTATTGCATTATCCTTGTCACAACAAGTTTGGGAAGAGTTATTTTTGTGTTTTTAGAATAGACGACTTTCAGAGAGTGTTGAAACAACCACAAAGAAATTGGAAGAAAGTCGTCAGCTGTTGAAGACAAATGAGAATGGTATGATACCAGTTTTATGAATAATATCATGTTAGACATGTTTAAACCTGTTAAAACCCTCAGCCAGATTGAAATGGAAACCATCTGTTGTCATACTTACATGATGGTTATTTTTGTGTCAGTCATATCAATATTGTTGCAGAAGTATTTTCAATAGTAAGATATGTCTACATACATTCTAGAACTCCATTGCTAATCGGTTCCTATTACCTCTACTGCAGTGATACAGTGGCTGAACAAACAGATCAATGAGCAACAGTTGACACATCACAGAGTCGGGGCTTTCGAGATGCCCTCTGCAGCATCAACAATGGTCAGGCCCGGGGGGACAGCACTGGTATGTATTTATCATTTCAGGTGGTATAGCCATGGTATGTTCATACCAAAGAACCCAGCACAGGTATATATTTATCAGGCCTGCAAGCAGAGCACTGGTATGTAGTTGTCAGGCCAGGGGGCACAGCACTGGTATGTAGATGTCAGGCCAGGGGGCACAGCACAGGTATGTAGATGTCAGGCCAGGGGGCACAGCACTGGTATGTAGTTGTCAGGCCAGGGGGCACAGCACTGGTATGTAGATGTCAGGCCAGGGGGCACAGCACTGGTATGTAGATGTCAGGCCAGGGGGCACAGCACTGGTATGTAGTTGTCAGGCCAGGGGGCACAGCACTGGTATGTAGATGTCAGACCAGAGGGCACAGCACTGGTATGTAGATGTCAGGCCAGGGGCACAGCACTGGTATGTAGATGTCAGGCCAGGGGGCACAGCACTGGTATGTAGATGTCAGGCCAGGGGGCACAGCACTGGTATGTAGATGTCAGGCCAGGGGGCACAGCACTGGTATGTAGATGTCAGGCCAGGGGGCACAACACTGGTATGTAGATGTCAGGCCAGGGGGCACAGCACTGGTATGTAGTTGTCAGGCCAGGGGGCACAGCACTGGTATGTAGATGTCAGGCCAGGGGGCAAAGCACAGGTATGTAGATGTCAGACCATGGGGCACAACACTGGTATGTAGATGTCAGACCAGGGGGCACAGCACTGGTATGTAGATGTCAGGCCAGGGGGCACAGCACAGGTATGTAGATGTCAGACCAGGGGGCACAGCACTGGTATGTGGTATGCAGGCCAGGGGGTATGATATACTTGCAAGCCCTAGCCAAGTACTCTACCTAGCCAAACTTAGTTTGTGATGCCCAACCATAACAAGAGGAATTAATGTTTTTATCTAGCCTAGCCTCGCCTCACCTCACCATTATGTCTATGCCTCTTCTTATGACAAGGAGGAGTGTTATAGAGAACACCTCTATAATTCATAAACAACATTTCAGGGCTACTTCAGCTCCTAAATGCCCACAAAGCCTCTCATGCCTCTTGTTGTCCTCCAGCACAACTACAGCACGTCCAGCTACGGGTCAGCAGCATCCCACCACAGTGACAGCCATGTGATGCAGTCAGGTGTTGGTATACCACGACAGTACCCACACCGACAGCCCCAGGTACCACCCTTGAACATGTGAAAACCATTCACAATACAATCTGTATGAAGCATCTGTTCCCACTGAAACTAGAGGTCTTAGAACTGTAGCACTTCAGGTTTCACACACACTGTGAAGTGATACTTGGGTATATTCTGAACTGTGGTTAAGGGTTTTCAGGGATATTATTTATTTAGATAGCTTACTAAATAAAATACTTACATATGACGAGACCTGTGAAGATCCGGGTTAGAATGAACCTTCAGTAACCCATGCTTGTCATAAGAGGCGACTAACGGGATCGGGTGGTCAGGCTCGCTGGCTTGGTTGACACGTCACCGGTTCCCAATTGCGCAGATCGATGCTCATGCTGTTGATCACTGGATTGTCTGGTCCAGACTCGATTATTTACAGACCACCGCCATATAGCTGGAATATTGCTGAGTGCAGTGTAGAACTAAACTCACTCACTCACTATATATGGCAATCCTTAACATTTTGGGTTCAATATATAGAAGTGAAATAATTTTCAAAATGGCATTAATCTGAACATGGTCTGCTGTGAAAAAATGTAAAGATATCACCTGCTTTATCACCCTTGACTCCTGCAGCTACTGAAAGATAAAAATCTTGTGAAGAGTTGAAAATATTTCATGTGATATTATTTTCAGAAAGATATATAATAAGAATATTTGAGAAATGCAAGAATTATCATTTGAAGTCATGGAATTCTGTTTGCAGGTTCAGTATAATCCAGGGAATCCTAGACGGAGTGGTCTCCCCATGCCAGTCCCGGCCCAGCCCGCCCTGGTCCCCCACCCCCAATTCCAGAGGAAATCCGCCCCCAAAGCAACCACAGCTCCCCAGCCTCTAATGCAGACAAGGAAAAGTGAGTCATCTCCACAACACATCTGTTTTCTTTCGATATCAGTTCCAGATTCATTCAAACTTTGGTAACTGAAAATATGTAGATCTTTGAGTGTATGGATCTTCTGTAGTTTGATGTCACAATGGTTGTTCATTGTGAGGAAGTGTCATTGTAGCAATATCTCCTTGATGATAACCAGCAATATCTCCAGCAGAGTCCAGTTTGGTTCTCATACAGTTCCTGTAGCACAAACATCTGAAACCTGGAAAATGTTCCAATGTATATATGTGTATGAATACAAATTATTATTACATTAAATCCCTTTCTTGTATAATTTATAAACAAACATGTCTGTTTATTCACCACCCTCATCTTCCAGTGACCCACCCATTGACCCCAAGTTCTTACAGAAGCGGGAGGATGCCATCCCAGTCCGGGGTCTGCTGAACAGAAGCAACTCCCCTCCCCTCATCTCCAACACAGCTCCTCCCCACCCCTCCACCAACTCAGTCCGCATCAGCCAGCAGATGATTGTCCCCCGAACAGTTCAGGCTCCACTGGCTTCAGCGTACTTCCCTGGTCAGAGCAAAGCTTCATGATGTCAAAGCTCCGTGTGAATTTCATAGTTCTGAACAATCTTCTCATGGGAACATGTTTGGGCGACATACTCATAAAGGTGATTGAGACAGGAAATTTTCGTGAAGTGCAACAAATAAGACAATTTGACGGCTCCACAGTGAGATGGCCTGTGCAAAGTTTCGGGATTGTGACATTCTTCTGAGAAGATGTTTTGGCCAAACACAGCTGTATGGTCACAGAATTTCAGGAACTGCAATAATTATGACAAGCTGGAGGTTCCACAGTGATTTGGCCTTTGCAAAGCTTCAGGATGTTCTATTGCTGTTAACTTTCTTCCAAGATGTTTTGGCAAGGAAACTGAATGGTCACTGAATTTTTTGCAAAGGAAGTGCAACGAATGAGATGATTTGAAGGTTCCATGATGACTTGGTCTCTGTAAAGCTTCATGATGTTATGTTACTGTCTTCCAGGAACCTCTTAGTACAATGTAATGTTACACAAGTATTAGTTCATTAAGTGCAACAAACAAAAGGATGTGAGGAATGGATTCATGATGACTGAATAAAGATTTCAGAGATGAAGAAGGGCTGTAATGATGAAATGCTCCAAGGATCTGTTCTCATTGATCATATACTTATCAATCGCAAGATAAACTTCCGTTATTAGAATTGTTACTTCATTTGTCTCTGAACTAATCAGAATGTTTAGCACTCATACCATCTTGTCATACTTTACAGATCGAATGTCTGGATGCCACTCAAAGATTGAGTGGTAGACTTTGTAAAAGATACTTTCTGAATATGACAGATTGTCACAAATTTGTGAGGTTGAAGAAACTTACAATCTTCATTGTGGTCACCTATAGAACTATTATATGATACAGCTAGTGTTTTTGTGACGTCCATTCACTGCCAGAGAACAGCCCTGTGTACGAGGGTTTGACTGATGTGATCATCTCAATGACTAATGATGAGGCGATGAGATTCAAGGAGGATGCATAAGCTGCCTCATAATAGTAGTGTTATATCCTTGATTTTCAAAGCAGTCCGTTAATGTCAACATGCAGAGGCTTCATCTGTAGGACTATCCTAGATTCACCTGTGTTCCACATTGTAGGATGTTGGTGTGTGTACAGCATTATTACCCCTGTGTTCAACATGTCGCCTACAGATACGTTGTAATTTCAAATGATATGTGGGGGCGGTGGGGTAGCCTAGTGGTTAAAGCATTTCCTCGTCACACCAAAGACTTGGGTTCAACTCCCCAATGTGTGAAGCCCATTTCTGGTGTCCTCCCGCTGTGATATTGCTGGACTATTGCTAAATAAGGAGTAAATCTAAACTCACTCACTCTAATAATATGTACCAAAGTTCCCCAAAACAAAGAATTCTATTACTTCTCGTATTTTTCTGAAAACAACAGAAACACTTTTAGACAAAATGTACCTAATATTTAGTTTTCTATATGTTTTCCAAATCAATAATGATAATTTTCATAGGGATAACATGCAGGCACTATGTTTAAGAGATATTAGGCAACGAATTTTAATATAAAATGGATTATTATCACAAAAATGGTGACAATTATAGAAATAGATACAAACAAGGAACAATTGGATACTAAAATAGCCGATGGAAAGGACCATATGCTTGTTATTGACCACTGTGTTTGTAAAGGAAGTATTTGCATGCCATTATACATGTAGTTGGTTATTGTAAACATGTTAATACATGGGTCATGCTTTCAACAAGAAACTTATTTATTCAATATGTTCACTGCTCAAGGAGCATATTTTTAACTGTTTAAAATGTGTGTTTTTTGTGTAAAAACTTCTTAAAGAGATATATGAAATAAGTAATTCAGAATGAAATGTATTAATTCAACTGCAATAGAACTTGTCATATCCTGTCACTTAAAACTCAAAATTCAAAATTCAGTCATGTGATTGTTGTCACTGTGAACAAATTGTGTGAAAAACGCTGAAAAGATATACCATGCAACAACTTTGTTTTCCAAATGGTGTTGCATGTAGCAACTGCATCAGCATGTGTGTGACCGCCATTGTTACTGAATTCTCTCTGCATTGTTCATGGAGTTTGTACAGGTTGTTAGAATACAGTGGAGTACAAGGTTCATGAGTAGAATACATGGATTTACAACTGTTGAGGAACACATTTATGTAGATTCTCTAATACTGGTTGGATATATGGTGTTAAATTTACGGTGTCGAGGAACAAATTTCCCATCTTTCCTGTCTGAAATGGAGCAGTGGGGTAGCCTAGTGGTTAAAGTGTTGGCTCGTCACGCTGAAGTTGGATATTAACATGGGCAGAATGTTAAGCCCATTTCTGGTCCCCCCCCAATATTGATTCTCCCTTCAATGTCCTAAATCAGTCTTTCCTGTCTGAAATTTTAAAACAAACTTTTCAGGGCTGTGATTCACCTATGAAAAGGGAAATTATATGAACTTATGAAAAAAACACTCTGCAATATGATTGAAATACTGTCAAAGTTGTGATGAAACCAACTCATTATCACATGACCAGTCACCAAAAGGTGCACACAAGATGTATTTGTAATGTGTTGTTAAAATATGGAATCAGCATAGGCAATAACACATTCCCTAACAATTTGCAGTATGTGAGCTTTATTCAGGTTTGGAATGTGAAAAATATACATGTTCTTTAAGGTTAAGTAAACTGAGAATTGCCAGGCTCAGTGAAATACTGTTTTAGAGACATCCATTGTGCAGTTGTTACTTACAGATTACACCATACATGATACTATTACAATGGTAAAGCTTGTGCTGCAATGTGAGTGTAAGTTAGTTATCTGAACTATAATGAATGGGTACCAACTTATATTTCAGGTCAATGTAACCGAGATCATGTACTGGCGTTTTGAGCTATACATTCTTCCCTAATTGCAAATTTCAAGCATGATTGTAAAATAAAAATATAACAAACAAAACTTTGTTATTTCTTATGAAATTAGAAGATGCCATTATCAAGTCTGGACTTGTGCGTCAGTGGTCAGGGGTGTGTGATCACTGCCCCATGTTGCTGGGGTCAGTGCTCAAGATATCCGATCCGGTAAAGCCACTGATAGAGGATTCTCATGTATCTTTGAAAAATAATTGTTATCCAGATTTAAAATGTTAGATACACAAAAAGTTTAAAACAGCTGGGAAGGAATATATTTATAAAAATAGGAAGGTGAATGAAAAAGACATGGATTGCTCCTCAAGTTTGTACTGTTAGTATAGGACTAGCGTCCTGTACTGTCAATATCTGATAAGTGTCCTTGTATGAAATCATTTCCATTATATTTAAGGAAGTTTTGATTGTATGATAGCTAGGCAGGACATACCTGCTTAGTGAAACTTACTGGGAAGACCTGTGTTTAGACACAGTAAAATGACTGAAATACACACATATTTGAAAGCAGTGGGTAACTGAAAAAGGTACCCACTCAACATTCATAATACCCACTGTTTGACACAGCTGGGAAGGTACCCCATGTGTTAAATCTTATCTGGAGCTCTGCAACCATTAGAGCCACTGAGGAGGATTTACTCATATGTAATCTTTGACTTTGTTATCCAGACTGGTTAGTTACCCTGTGTCTGACACAGCTAAGAAGGTCCTGTGTTTGACACAGGTGGGAAGGTCCTGTGTTTGACTCAGCAAGGAAGGTCCTGTGTTTGACTCAGCTAGGAAGGTCCTGTGTTTGACTCAGCTAGGAAGGTCCTGTGTTTGACTCAGCTAGGAAGGTCCTGTGTTTGACTCAGCTAGGAAGGTCCTGTGTTTGACTCAGCTGGGGAAGGTCCTGTGTTTGACACAGCAGCTAGGAAGGTCCTGTGTTTGACACAGCTGGGAAGGTCCTGTGTTTGACACAGCTAGGAAGGTCCTGTGTTTGACACAGCTAGGAAGGTCCTGTGTTTGACACAGCTAGGAAGGTCCTGTGTTTGACACAGCTGGGAAGGTCCTGTGTTTGACACAGCTAGGAAGGTCCTGTGTTTGACACAGCTGGGAAGGTCCTGTGTTTGACACAGCTGGGAAGGTCCTGTGTTTGACACAGCTAGGAAGGTCCTGTGTTTGACTCAGCTAGGAAGGTCTTGTGTTTGACACAGCTGGGAAGGTCATTTCTAACTGATGCTCTGCTCCAGTCTAGTGATCATTTGCAGTCTTTGTCCAGAAGATGTTACTGGTGCCATGTTTAAAACTTTGCAACATTGTCTCTGTGTAATCTTGGTTTTTATTAACTGTCATATAAAAAATCATGCTGATGTATATTTTGAACACAAAACAACATGGTTGAGGTTCATCTGGGTCCTCCTCACCTCTAATTAAAAAAACAAATAATGACATATTTTAGTTACGTAAAACCTTTTATTGTCTGTAAATAGTTTACATACAGCTCTTCCATTCTATGCTCATCAAACAATTTCTTCAGATCCTTTGATGACTCACATTCAACAACTTTGAAATCTTCAAATCTGAAAACAGATATAATTTGAAACTTTAAATTAGTATGTAAGCACTGACAAAATAAATATTCTACCTGTTCAAAAGTCAAGCCTACCATGATTGTTTAGCATTCCAACAACCCTGAAACAATTTTCGATCTGTCCCTAAATTCTCAACAGGAACCTGATACTGCTCGAGATTCTGATAAATAAGCAAATCGCCCGATTGGGTCCATAAACATGAGTATAGACCTCATTTGAAGTCTTATAATTAGTTTATTATATAATAAAGCCAAAAAAGCAGATTGACTATCTAAACCTATGTTATCTTATATAATGTTATCATATTTCAACAAATGGTGACAATCTCATTGGCTTAGGTTTGGGGAATACCACTACTGGTGATTCCAAATCTATTTTTGGTAACTCAAGTCAATAATCAGACTTGAATCATAGCTTCTTTTTTTTTTATAGTGTGTGTGTTTCTGTCAAATTATATGTGACTGCTTCTCATCAAATGAATATGGGAGAACTCTCAACAGTGTGTACCTAGCGCTGGCTGGCAGTGACGTCTCACACAACACAGACATCATCTTCTCCTTACAGGGATGGCCGCGGGAATCAACATCAATGTTGACAGACTTGTGACGAACCAGGTACTCCTGAAATATATACTGTGGATTTTAAACAACTTATAAATGACATGGAGAACGAAAAACAATCTGTTTGTTGCTGAAAGATCATTATAAAACCTTTCTCGTATCACATATATCAAAAGGCAATGGCCTAGTGAAGAAGTAAGAATAGGTCTTCACCAACCCTTGCTTGTAAGATGCTATTAACAGGAATGGTTGGGCTGACTGGCTTTTTGATGCATTTCAAGCTCTCTCTGTTCAAGCTCTTCCTGGGACTAAATTCATAATTACTCACTGGATTTTCTTGATCAGATCATTGACAGACCATCGTCATTAAGTTGGAATAATTGTTTTCCTTCCTCACTACAGAATCATTAATAAGGTAGAATCATGTTTGCGAATTTATTTAATACCTGTGACATTAATGTACTCCCCTTGACAGCTGTATATTTATGTAAAATATTTAAGCTTAGACTGACAAACATGTTACACTCTGGAAATATAATCTATGTTACTACTGAACTATCGGACATGTGGCCTATATTACAAAATAAACTTGACTGATTGAATATTATGTACACATTAAAACAAAAGGAAACCATAGATTAGATAGAAGTCATAACACAAAAATGCAGTCCATCATTTGTACCTTCAGGCTAGACTGGTGTCCTTGCAGGAGGATGAGAATGAGTTTGTTCCAGAACACTAGTCTCCCGTCCAAACCAAGTTCGCCTGTCCACCTCCTTATAGTTTTAATGTACTGAGACTTGGCCCTCATGTGATCAAGACGAAGCATCAGTGTCATCCTCTCTGGCTCCCGGCTCATCGGGGAGCCAATTTCATCTTCAGTCTGATGCAGCGACAGTGTCGACAGTTTGTCTTGAAGTACAGAAATCAACTCAATTAACATTGGACTGCCAGTATTGTCTGTTGCATGTTGGTTGGCTGTGTCTCGTAGAGTTTTGGACACACTCTTATCAATGGCCGCACTGAGAATTGACACATCTGGAGGTGTGTGGGGGTAGGATGGTGTGACGTCCAACACTACCTTTACATCTACCCCGTCATCTCTGTGAAGCTGGACTGTCACTTGGATGTCCTTTCCATCCCCTATGAGAACAAAATATAATTTTGTACATTTATACGTAGACCGTGACTAAAAAGCACTGTATGTATGGTACTACAGACTATAGCTTTCTGTTATATCAGAGTGACTAAAATATATATTCATGTGTTTACTGCTTAAATAATAAACATACACGAGTGTATTTCTAACAAAATTTCACAAAAGGCATATACAGTAGACTTAGAAGACATACAGTAAACAGTGGATACTTTCCATCATTCACATAAGAAACGTGAAAGTATCAACAAATTATACATTGAATATGGACTACACAGGAGGTCAAGTGTGCCCTTTCATTCTAAACATGACAAAACATTGATTTGAACCTTAATTTTATCTCAGACCAACTCTGTCAGATGGTCAGTCAGCATGCTACAGGGTGTAACACTCTGCTCAGTGAATGACTACATTGTATTTGTGTGCATTAATACTATGTAGGTCCAAGAGATGATAACTGATACAATATCCCCTCATGCGTCCATCAGCTGTTTCATATCTAACTTCTGTACATGGTGATAAGAACGGTGAGGCTTCTACGGTTACCGCACGCTTATATAAAATAATGCATGAACCATGTACGATGTCCAGCTCTCCGGGCAAACAGTAAATGGACTTCAAGGCAAGAAGCTCGTCCTCTTCCATCATCGAGGGCTACTGTGTGGTCTAAGGGAAGCTACTCTTGTCAACTAACCACTAAACATACTCCTTGCAGCGACATCAGCTGTTAAACAAACCTATCGTTATATAAACTGGTGATGAATGGAGCTTACGCTGGTTGTTCGGAATATTCAATGTTAACTTCACGCCTCGAAAATACTGCGAACCTGACTTTTGTCCACATCTGATTTTAAACAGCGATTATTCTCGCGTGGCTAAGGCCAGGGAGACTATAAGATTGTTGATTATCCCTGCTAAGGCGAACTCTAAGTTTCATGGAAGACTATTTATTATGATTATTTAAAACTCTTCTTTGTCACGTCACAGATTTTAGTATGAGCGATAATATTCAATGGTCTGTCGGTTACCCTAAACGGGATATGATAGGATACACTTAAGACCATTTTAGGTTGAGAACAGCACATACGCATACAAAATGTAACAGTTTGTGAAAAGAAGATTTTGCATGGACTTTTGTAAGTTCAATTCCTGAGAAAGTTAGATTCCTTTACAAGAAAAAAGACCGATCGGCCATAGACCAATTATACACGCACGCACGCACGCACAGGACATTACCGGTCATGCCAGATGCTTTTCTGCCTCCCGGGGACACAAGTCTTTGTCATTCCGATGCTCTATATGATCTCCGCACATAAATTAATTTTAAAATGAATGAATTTAATTTTCACTGCAAATATACTTGTTCATAAATCCATACATCAGAGCTTCCAACCCCAAGGTAAAAAAGACTGAGATACTGAGGTCCAAGGGCATAATTGCCAATTCCCTTCTCAGAAACGTCACTGAAAATTTATGTGTTCAGACCTATTTGTGTTGTTTCAAGTCGTCAAAATGTACATTTTTTCATATGAACCCTACCCGTGTTCACAACATCCGGGTTATCAGGGGCGGATACAGCTTCTTGAGAAAGGGGGGGTGCACCCTTCATTTTCACCCGAGTGTCAATGGTCATTTAATAAACTTTCAGGACAAGGGGCACCCTTGCACCCCCTCTGGATCCGCCTATGGTTATCTAATTGATATTCAGCCACCCATGCTTGAGGCGACTAACGGGATCGGGTGGTCAGGCTCTGACTTGGTTGACACATGTCACCATATCACAATTGCGTAGATGGATGCTTATGCTGTTGATCACTGAATAGTCTGGTCCAGACTCGAGTATTTACAGACTGCCGCCACATAGCTGGAATATTGCAGAGACACTGCAGCGTAAAACAACCAACCAACCAAACCAACCATATTAACCCAGTCTTGCACGCGTGCGTTTTAAATATCAGTTTTGTCGTGAGCGCATGACATGAGTTATGAAAGCGTGAGTCTCAAGCCGTTAGAGTATGGTATGATACACTGCATGATGGGCTAGAATATGTGGCAAGTCTAGATTACCACCGTTTCAGTTTCTGAAAATGAAGAACGTCTCTGGGCTCTTTTTAATTATATTTCAATATAATTTAGAAACATTTTTATCAGTGTTATTCAGAGACCATATAATAGATTATATGGTATCTGGTTTATTAGACTAACAACTAGTCTCTGAAATGAACATATTTTACTGAAAAAAAAGTTCATAGTAGAAAAAAATTAAATATAATGAAAAGGAGCCCTGAGACTTTCTTCATTTTCAGAGACCCTGAAGCTGAGGAAATCTAGACTTGCCACTTTTTCTAGACTTGTGTGGGCTTTCTTGGATATATTTGCTTCAGGGTCTGTACGAGAGACTACTGGTTTATTTGAGAGACTAGATACGTGAGTTTATTGTTTAATGCCACACCCAGCAATATTCCAGCTATATGGCGGCGGTCTGTAAATAATCGAGTCTGGTCCAGTGATCAACAGCATGAGCATCTATGATACGATGACATGCACCAACCAAGTCAGCGAGTCTGACCACCCGATCCCGTTAGTCGCCCCTTGAATGTCTTCAGGTCAGTAAAAGTCAGTTCGACATAAGCATGTTCGTTGTAAACGTAGTGTTCTGTAGTCAATGTGTCGACTTTCTCTCAAGACTGGTAACGCTTGTATTTTGTTAACCCGTAAATAAGCCCGGGCGTAAGAAATCCACATCGGATTGTCCCAGCTAGTCCGGACGCTAATTAGTAAGACCCAACATAACGATCAGGCTTCTATCAACTGACAAACCAATGTGTGATAGTTTGAGGGTGTCCTTTGACTAACTGCTTATACAAATATGATTGCTTCCTTGCTATATTAGCAATAACAAATATGACGCAACAAGAATATTAGTTCCGCTTATTTCCCAAAGAACTGAGACTGATCTTCTTTGACTGCCACTCACTGATCCCAACAGAACCTAACTTGTATTATCGTGGTCTATTTACCTTTGAAAATTCAAAAGCACGTGTTACAATCGGAGCTGTTGGGCAACATAGTTTACCACACGAGATTTGCCGACTGCTCCCGGGGGCGGAAGATGCGCAGTGTTCGACTCGAAGATACGTAGCCGCCATGTTTGCTTTGTAATAGTTGGAATCGATTTGTAGACGAATAATATAGTTGAAAACCACAACAAGTGATTTATTATCGTTTGTGTAGGTAGTCAACGAAGATAAACGTCCAACGTTGATGAAAAGCTCATTATGAGCTCAGACGGAACTCGAGATGTGGATGCTAAAGGTACCAAATTATGGGTCCCAAACGTTTAGGGCTAATTTCCAAATTAGTCTCTAATTGTATTATTCATCGCATGATTTTAAGCATTTAATCTATGTTTATTGCTCAGTTGTTCATGTAGTACAATCGTCGAGGGTTTAAGATTCAACATAATGATCTTTTAATAACGACTTTTTACTCAGTCTCATTATGCGTCAGGAGTTGTCTTTCGGAATAGTTGTTCATGGGTTCGCCACAGAATACATTTCTCAGCCAGTATAACTTCCAAGGCCATGTCCTTTGAGGGACAATGAAGTGATTTGCTTCGCATTTAAAAGCCCATAAAACTGTGTAGAGCTTTAAAACGACCCACATTGTTCAACCTATTTACATAATTGAATTTAGAGCAGTCATGTAAACCGGCTGTAAGCATAACAGAAGGAACTCTTTCCGATGTTTGGGAAATAGCATTAAGTTGTACGGTTAACATGCTTACTTGACCTAACAATTCTATTCACAGAAATAAGTCTTCAATATTTGACATTTAGTTTCAACTTGTGCAGTATGCACGATCCATTAAATTTATAAAAGCCTGATGTCACTTCAGATAAATACTTGATCTAACCTTTACATCCTGCATGTCAATGTCCCAACACATCCTTGGGATCTTTGTCTTGAAAAAGACTTTTAAAGGTCTTTATATAGAAGCTCCCACATTATGTACAATTGACAAATGTTTTTCATCAGGTTTGATGTGTTGTGGTAGCCTAGTGGTAAAAGCATTCGCTCATCACACCAAAGACCCGGGTTTGATTCCCCACATGGGTACAATGTGTGAAGCCCATTTCTGGTGTCCCCTGTCGTGATGTTGCTGGAATTTTGCTAAAAACGGCGTAAAACCATACTCACTCTTCATCTGGGTTGATAAGTTGATTTCAGTATTTCATGATCTAACTTTAATTTGCAGGTGGCGATAGCTTCGTAAATGTCCTGGATGACATCCTTGACCTTGATGGTAATGCAGGAGAGGATGAACTAACAGCAGAAATAAACCAAGAAAAAGGTAATGATACCTTTCTCACCTAAGTTTTCGGTTGTAGATGCGAAATGACCATAATGACTTGAACCTATGAAACATGGAAAGGGTAGTTTGTTAGATGTCATTTTCCTTTGTTAGATGTCATTTCCAATTTTCTAGGCTTAGTGCCCATGCTTGTCGTAAGAGGCGACTAACGGGATCGGGTGGTCAGGTTCGCTGACTTGGTTGACACCTGTCATCAGTTCCCAATTGCGCAGATCAATGATCATGCTGTTGATCACTGGATTGTCTGGTCCAGACTTGATTATACAGACCGCCGCTATGTAGCTGGATTATTGCTGAGTATAACTCAACTCAACTCAACTAGGCTTAGTGGCTGAGTCTGGCAGTAAGTCAGCTGATTTGTTTGAAAGTTGTTGCCAAAACTAGATGAAATACAAATATTGTACTTAATACTCTTTCCAAGTATCTTTACACATGGACTGATTTGAAGTTTTGAAGTATTATATATACATACACTGTTTTATTGGCACACATGTACACATTAAATATTGACCTATTCATCCTGCAGAGGCATCTGAAATTGCAGTAGAAGAGAAAACAATTGTTAAAGCAGATCAAACAAAGAAGAAAACAGTTGTAAAAAGGACAGTAGCCAAATCCAAACCAACAACCAAAAAAGTGGTGAAGAAAACAGTTGTGAAGAAGGAAGGGTCTGCTAATTCTGCTGTGAAGAAATCAGCCACACCCTCAAAGGCAGCTCCGGCCAAAACTGTAAAGAGAAAATCAACTCCAACTGATAGACCTGTGGTATCCAAAAAGTCAGACCAGGGAGACCTTGCAGGTAAGCAAATTAATAATGTTACCATGGTTGTTGCTCAGGTACTGCACCACAACAGAAACAGTATTTAATATGCAAAGAAACAGTAATTTTCCCTCAATAGGCATGAGATATCAGCACTGTGAAACATTACTAGTCTTGTTTTTATCATGAATTATCGAATGCCCAACATTTCTACAAAGAAATTGCTGAAAATAGAGATTATGACAACATCCTTTTAGGTGATACCTTGCTCTGTGGTCCACCTTCTAACAGCAAGATAAGTTGCAGGAAGTAATAGTTTGTTGTACAAGGCATCTCAGTTGGAATGGCTGATTTCATGTCTTATTGTTCATATCACAGTCTACTGTATTGGTTTATATTTTTGTGTCTGAAGGTTGGTACTATTATGTTTGTCTATATGTCTCTTGGAACAGTTTTTATTACAGATGATACAGGAGTAAATATATCTTGCCTGAATTTTTGTTTCAGCGGAGGTACCAGAAAAGGTTGCTAAAGTTGAAAGACCCAAAACTAAAGTTGTGAAGAAAGTCGTGAAGCCTAAGGCAAAGAAAGAAGTTCAGACAAAGGTTAAACAAGGTAAATCATATATGTGACTCCTTCATTGTGAAGAGGTCCTTCTGTCCCAGGGGCGGTGGGGGTAGCCCATCGTTGGCACGTCCGCCCGAAGACCCGGTTGAAAACCCACATGGGTACAATGTGTGAAGCCCATTTCTGGTTGCTGGAATATTTGTTCAGTCAAAGCCTTCTGTCCCATCTGAACCTTGAGTCTTGATGTTCAGAGACCCGTGAAGATCGGGGTTAGAATAAAACCCATGCTTGCCACAAAAGGCGACTATGCTTGTCGTAAGAGGCGACTAACAGGATTGGGTGGTCAGGCTCACTCACTTGGTTGACACGTCATCAGTTCCCAATTGCGCAGATTGATGCTCATGCTGTTGATCACTGGATTGTCTGGTCCAGACTCAATTATTTACAGACCGCCGCCATATAGCTGGAATATTGCTGAGTGCAGCTTAAAGCTAAACTCACTCACTCATTGATGTTCAGATGGTGAGTATTGATCTACAGTATGTAGACTTCCTTATAGATACTTTGTCTGACTGTTATTAAGATGTTAATGTTTGTTGTAATTAACCCTAATTGTTATAAATGAACGCAATACCGATCGGATAGTGTTTACCAAATATTGACCCCCTCTTTCATTGTAGCAGATCCAGTTGAGGAAGACGACATAGGTGGTGACGAGTCAAGGGAAGAGGGTCAGGGAGACGATTCGGAAGATCGCATCCATCTGAGTCTCAGTGCTGAGGAATCTGAGGAACTTCGGCAGAGTGGAGAGGTCATGGATAATCATGGCTACGACACCCGTAGTGAGACGGGCAGCACTGGAGAGGAGTCGGTGGCCAGTGACAGTGAACCCAACACTGGTGAGGAGATGGTTGACCTTGCTAGCTGAAGGATGGGGGAGAGAATGTTATCACATGTAGATCAAAAATGAGGTGGAGGCAAAACATGAGTATTTTGTTTCAATAGTTTGTGAGGCAGTATCTTTGTGTGTTGACATTGTATGTTCTTGAGTTAGAAATCTCAAATGATAAGAATGTTTTTTATAAGTAAGTGCCACTTTCCTTGCATATACTTTAAAATGCCAAAATTGATTCAGTGAAAAAGTATTGATGGATTAAGTGTTGCTTTAATGTTTTAACATAGTCAAAATTTTAATACTGTTTCAGTCTGTGACTTCAGCCACAAGTCAAAAGCACAAGTCATATGTTTTTGTGAATTGTCTAATAAACTCTGTAATAATCCATGTAATAACATAAAATCGGAGTGGAAATGATGCAAGGGACCATGTTGGCATAACTACTTTAAGAAATATGATTCATGCAGGCAAATGTTTATGTCCATGCAACTTCAATATTACACATTTCCTCTATCAGATGGTGAGGCCAGTCCAAAGAAGAAGAAGCCTAAACATGGGGGAAAGAAGAAGCGCCAGAGAGAAATATCCCCCATTGAGTGGGACCGACAGAGTGAAGAGAGTGAGGAAAATGATATCACTGATGCCAGTGAAGAAAGTGAAGATGATGAAGAGAAGAGTGTGAAGAGCGGAGAGGGAGGCAAGAGTGACAGCGAGACAGAAAGGCGAAGTAAGTCATCCTTTAAGTGGTAAAATGGACAGGGTAAAAGAGGGACATATTTTATTGTCTTGAAGCAAATGGTTGAGGGTGCTGGAACTTTTGTTGTCAACATTTAACAGTTTGAAACTATAGATGTGAAGTGCTTAAGGATATATGTGTTTTTTTTGTAAATGAATAGGAATATTCTTGTGGATTCAAAAACAAAGAAGTATACCATGAGTGTTAGCAAGATATCATTGAGGATTAGCTCCTGCTCCTTGATTAGGTCCTAGATGTATGACAGTTTCTGGTAGTAACTATATGACAGAGCTCCACTCGTTACAGGATATGCCAGCAAGGTGAAGTACCTCTTCAAGGGTGCCAGGTACTTCCTTATCAAGAGTAACAACCATGAGAATGTAGCTCTTGCCAAAGCAAAGGGTGTGTGGTCAACACCGCCTCAAAATGAAGCCAAGCTCAACCAAGCTTACAGGGTAAGGCTGTGCCTATATATTTGTGTTTGTAAAATGTCAACCCATGACATGCATTTATATCAAGTACATGTAATCATTGTTATCTCAATCTTCTAGACATAAGTTTATTGTTTTGTACCTTCCATATGTTCTGGATTAGAGTAGAGACCAAGCAATGTATTGTGAACCACCAGTCATGGATGAAGTGTGAACTAGTTGAATTCTACACATAAACCTGGATTTAGCAGTCAGAACATAATGTCACTCAGAAGTCTCGTGACTGCATAAAATTCATAGATGTTTCCTTTAGGGGTGGAAATAACCCATTGCCCGGCGCCTGAGTCCAGTGTTTCTTTCTGTCGGGCAAGCAAATTTGTATATCAAACTGTACCGGTGTCCAGTTGACTTTCCAATGTTAATTATGTTCTTTATGTAAAAAATCAACAAGAAACAGCTGTTAATAGTGGGAAAATTATCAGGGCAAGTGATTTTATATGTGCCACTGTACCGGAGTACACTAGCAATTTTAAAGCTATTTCCACCCCTGTTCCTTTAGTATAGAAACACTGCATTTTCTCTGTTTGTGGTATGTTTCTATTGATTAAGTTACTTGTTTTTCAGGAATGTAATAATGTAATACTCATCTTCTCGGTGAAAGAGAGCGGCAAATTCCAAGGTTAGTAACAGGCGTCTATAATATTCTAAGAATGAATTAAGCCAGCTTCATTGAAAGTGGGTTTTATGGGTTAAATTGACATACAGTTTGATTACAACAGACACGTAATTTACTGACCCTAACATGAAGGTAGTTGAATCCACTTCTTTGTAGAACTACTTAATTTAGAGTTGTTTGTCTACCCAAAATGTTCCCAATCTTTCTATATTTATTCTGTAATTGTGATAGTGTTTGGTAAGCAAAGATAATGACTTATTTCAGGGTTTGCTCGTATTGGTGAGGAATCGACCAAGGACCACCCTCCCATCAGATGGGTTCTACCCCCAGGGATGAGTGCCCGTGCTCTGAGTGCTGTCTTCAAACTAGACTGGGTTGGGAGGTAAGGTCTATGATATAAGATGCTGATGTTGATGTCTGATGCATTGTAGTCTCAACTGTTAAGTTTTGGTATCTTAAAATATGAGGAAAAATGTTTCACTAAAGTAAAAACTCACAAGTCAGAATAAGTTCATCTTCTAATTCCAGCACAAATGTATATGTGTGATTTAAGGTTTACAATTACACAGATGAATGTTTTTCAGACGAGAACTGCCTTTTACAAAGGCTGCTCATCTTCACAACTCCTGGAATGACAACAAGCCAGTGAAAATAGGAAGAGATGGCCAGGTGAGTGTTCGATCTGGATATTAATATTTTCTGAAAGTCTTGAGAGTGGCAGGTCCGTGATTTTATCTCAATCATTGCAATTGTTGTTGAATGATGGTACTTGTCATCGCTACCCTACCTGGTATTGAGAGGATAAAACAGGTACAGGTCAGCACAGTCACTGTCTTGGTGTATAGGGTATTACGGGATATCCATGTTTTACTGAGGCAGTGTATGTCATCACTGTATAGCTGGCATTAGTCCAGACAAGTTTAAGCTGCCAGGCATGTACATGTATTTGCATCACTAAGGATGTGCATTAGTCTTGAGCATGACATGAAACCACATTTCAACTCAGGTTTTGAATCTCTGCCTGATAAATCTAGTTGTGATGAAAATTTTATATTTATTTTGTGTCCTAGTCATTCTATAAATACTACTGTTGGTATTACTTTTCAGGAAATTGAGCCCCGATGTGGTGAAGCCCTGTGCAAGATGTTTCCACCAGACAACAAGCTGGACATCAGTTCAATAGTACGCAAAGCTCGGAGATCCCGTCCTCTTGTGCGCCCGGAGAGACCCCGCGACAGACCAAGGAATCCGCGCTTCAACGACATGGCTAGGTTAGGACCTATAACATTGCCACAGACTTCACATAGTGGAGGAAGAGGACTTACATGAGTGTTTTTCCTTTCAATATGGATACAGTGGTGATGTTTATAATTTCTAAATCCAACTTGCTCCCTGAAGCAAGAGAGGTCTGTGCATTGGGTTGTGTAAGGTTTTGAACTGTCTCTTTCTTTTAAAAAAGCAAGATCTGTTCAGGTGGGCATTTGGGTGGGTGGTAAGTACCAATGGACTTAAAAGTTGTCGTTTTTTACTAAAATTCCTGTAAGGCTCATTGCAGGGTAGAAGTTCCAAATTGTGGAACTGGTAAAACCAACATTGAAGATTTCCAGAATTTGTGCCTTCCAGTGCCTCTCTAATCAAGAGGTGTGGATCTTTCATCTCGTCCGTCAAGGTCTTTTAGAAAATGCCTGCAAGAAATATCCAATTAAAGCTTCCAAAAAGCCAAATCCAAACCTGCGAATGGTTTTCCAAAAATGCTGTGCTGAAGTTTAAGTGTTAGCCAGAGACGATTCCGGCTCCCCATATGGACTAAATACCACCCAAGCATGCAGTGCACTTCCCATTGTGCCTTATGGACTTACCATGGGGGATGCATTGCTTTGTTAATAGCACAAAAATAGGGATGGTGAGTTCACCTAGCCACTCATGTGGACAATTGTTATATGTGGCTTAAGTCTGGATGTTCCTGGTAGCGTCCCTGTTCTTGCAACCAGAATGGACTAAAAATGAGGGCTGTTGGTTGAGAGCCAAGTGTCCTATCGGTAATAGAAAAAAGGGACCTAACGTCTTCTTCATATTAAGCTTTAATTGGGACTAATATAAGTGTGATAATGGACTATCTGTCAAATCGATACGGGACCAAGTTTTTAATCACATGGGACTCCCCGTGTCTGGGATGAGCTGTGTTAATTCGAGATGTGTTTCCTGCTTGCCGATGTACGAGTGCCAGATTCGGGTATGTGTACTTTAACTATTTGTTGCAGTTTTAAGTACAAGAAAATGAAAGCATTTTCCCCAATCTTCAAAAGGCAGACGGTGAAGGTTTGTTGTGTGTTACATCATGTCACCTTCCTGTGCAGCATCTGCTGTTTTGAACACATAATTATGTTTGTGCCTGTTGTAATGTAACACTCACAAAGATGGCATCAAGTTTACCCTTTACACTCTCATAATATACATTCTTTAACATGGTGAGCACATGTTTTTATTCATGTACCATGTTACTCATCAGAAGTATGGTTTGGTCTATGAATATGCAAGAATATCACACTGGCTGCTCCACTCATTGATTTACCCAATAGTCTCATGAAACTGCCAACAGCACTCAACAACACAGATAAAATTCATGGCGTCCGAGTGCAGCTTAATAGTTCACAATTACATGGTGGTAGGGCTGGCGTATATTTTTCTAAGTCCATTATGGAAATCAGTGGACCATGTTGACATCTATCACTGGCTGCTCCACAAATGATCATTGATGATTTACTTCTCCAATAGTGTTCTGTCATGACAAGTTCTTCCTCAAGCATGTGTTAACATGACTAACTCAATATATATTGATGAAAACTTGTGAGTCACTACCGCCGTAAAACATAAACGTAATGCCAGTGATGTTAGCTGCGGAAGCAACAGCAAACCAAGAAACTGGATGCACATTGACAAAAACCCAGACAAATACAGATCTCATCTCCAAAAATCTACATCTCTCACACACACACACAGATAACATGGATGAAACCTATAAGGATGGTGTTTGTTTTCTTTTTTGAAGACCAGAAGATATCTCATTGGATGGTACATGTGTTTTGAACTGTTTAGAAATCATAGCCAAACAACCACATTGATGAGCATATAAGTCCAGAGGATATCTTTGCCAAGAGGGGTAGCATGCCTGTCTGATGATTGTTCACGTACTTAAAGTACTGTTGGAAATAGAAAAAAAACCTTTTTTTCTCGCATTTATATCTACAATTTATGTAGTTAATATGTGAAAGTGTGAAATATCTGTTTAACTAAATTCGGCCTAACTATAGTGTCAGTGGTAGGGAGATAGGAAACGTAGAAAAAGGACTTTACTGAGGAGAGATTAGTGCAGAAATGAGAAATGCGTTTTGTCTTTTTCTAAGTCCAAAGTGACTTATTTGGAACAGACCATGGCTTTATGCAAATTAGTGTGAGATGATATTGTATTTCATAGGACACTTAAAAAATGCACATTTTTAAATTAGACTTGGCTTCATTATAAATGATAGCTGACATAAAAAATAATAACTTTGATATTGAAACTATTAAGGATTAAGCTACCATGGAGTCTCACTATCACCATAATAAGAAACAGGTAGGAGTCGTCGTCTCAAATGGTGTGTCAGGATGGGTGTCCCAGGCGGTGGTAGGGGTCAGGCTGGGTGATAGAGATATCAGCTGAGATACAATAATCCTTTAGGGGAATTAAACTTGGGAAGCAAACAGCTTGTCATAGCAATTTACAAATAATGTCCAGTTCTGTTGATCATCAGGTGGTCATGCCACCAATATATTTTGAGACATTTAATATAATGGCTGATTTATGCTTTCTATGGGTATCCTACAATTTTACATATCTCAACATAAACTTTATGAAAGAAGCACACACATAAGATGTTAATCAATAGATGAGACATTAAACACACATGAGAAAGCATAAAATATCTTTGAGATGACCCCTTGTGCCCCGTAGGCAGCACATGCATTTCATGCCAGGTGAGTCGACAGTCCGTCGTCATACCTGGCTAAGCGACCTAGTTGCCATCTATAGTCTGATCTATTGCTTTCAGCAGCTATTCGTATTTTGTCTAAGTTTTGCCTGATTTTACGAGTAAACATGCTTTTCTGGATATCCTATTATGCACCCCACTGAATGCCCAGCTAGACCGATCTGGGTTATTTTGACACATGTGATTTGCAATTGTGTAAATTTTAGGGATACAGAGTAACGGCCTAAAAAAAGAGGGTTTTTTTCTATTTCCGACAGTACTTTAACACTAAAATCCATTGAAAATGATGTTAAGAGCCACGTTAGAGCTGGAATAGAAGACTCCTCTATGGTTTTGGTACAGACTGCATGTATGAGTGACCCAGAAGTTTCAGCCGTGTTTGTTCATTATCATAATTTTAATGATAATTTTTTCAAGATAAAATGTAAGAACATTACATTGTATTAAACACTATAAAAAACATTTTTGTGACACGGACAAGGTTAATTGGACTGAAGCATTAACCATTTGATAAGTTGCAGCCATTGTAATGAGTATTATTTATCTCTTCTTTCTTAATTACAAAATACTTTATCTTGTTAGGGAGTGGTGGGGTAGCCTGATGGTTGAAGCATTCACTCGTCACGCCAAAGACCCGGGTTCGATTCCCCACATGGGTACAATGTGTAAAGCCCACAACTGGTGTTCCCCGCCTTGATATTGCTAAAAGCAGCACTTTATCTTGACCATTTTGACGATGGATAAAAAAAGTTTATTTTTTATTATTGTAGTATCTCACAATCCCAAGAGCACACCTAAATATCTGCAAGATGGCAGACTTGAAGGCAAAGGTTTTATCATTGGATCCCTGTCTTTTGTACTTCTATCCTGAAAGTACTAATTGGTAACTTCAGGAATCAATGTGATCAGAGCATTTGGTCATGACCATTACCTGCTCAGGACATACATGAGTTGGGGAAACAATGTAACAAAAATGTAATAAAAGGAGTGAGTGAGATTAGTTTTACGCCACACTCGGCAATATTCCAGCTATATGGCGGCGGTCTGTAATTGATCGAGTCTGGACCAGACAATCCAGCGATCAACAGCATGAGCATTGATCTGTGCAATTGGGAACCGATGACATGTCAACCAAGCCAGCGGGCCTGACCACCCACCTCGTACGACAAACATTGGTTACTGAAGGTACGTTCTAACCCAGACCTTCACTGGTTGTAATAAAAGGAAATCTGACCTGACAGTATTTATTAGCCAAGACCAAGAAGTAGGAAAATTACTATGCTTTTACCAACAAGAATTTTTTTATTATCTAATATCATTATAGTTGTTGAATCTTAAATATAACAAAAACTGACCTGAATAACCTGTTCGAAATTTTTGTGATTTAGCAGCAAAGTAAAATGTTGATTGAGGATTCCATTTTAAAAACAGTCAACTAAAATAGGGTTCTGTGACCTTGTTCATAACATACTGCATCTTGATGGCACAGGATTTTGGATATACATCAAGCACTTGTCATGGCTCTGTCATCATTGGTGTTGGTATATGTCAAATATTTCCTATATCACTGTCTGTTTATCTTTCAAGCCCTATGTTGCAGTGTTGGGAGTCATTACAACTGATCAATCTTGTCATTACATATCAGGATCATATTGGCCCTCAAGAAGAGCTTTGAAGGTCAAGTTGAACATAAATCAAGTTCAATCCTGGTTTACGAGCGAAACATGTTAAGTTGAGAGGTCATGAGTGACTAAAAAGTCAATGTAAACCCAAACACAAAAGTTTATACACCATAAATGTTTGCCATTTCTACATACTATATTTCTGTAGAGCTGAAGGTTTTAAGTTACCTGTATGTTTTGAGAGGTCATGATGAACAAACTTAAAGATCACCTCTGTAGAGTTTTTGACAGTTTTGATGAGACAGTCAAAATAAATTATGAACATTTCTAGTGTATATCCCAAAAGAATGGTCCCCAGCTGTGATATTGCTGGAATATTGCTAAAAACTGTAAAACCATACTCACCCAAGAGATCAAAGGTCAAAGTTACTTTCACGGTCATAGACTAAGAGATGTATGTTTATGATTACTTAAGTAGTGGTTTGTGCTCCCAGGTAACATTTTGTTAATAAAGGGTTATGAGTGAGTTTCATAGAAGGTGTAGGTCAGGATGATCAATTGTAATTTTTTGATTTTCTCTTTATTGAACCTACGACATATAAATTAGAGATGGGTCTTGGGGGTTTTCTTAAAAAAATAAGAATGTGATAGGCTGATATTTTAGATCACATTCATACCAGTCACTTTCTCAGTAGTAAGGTAACTGGTTCCAGTGGAAGTATTTTCCTTTCCCTAAAATATGCCCCAAGATCTCATTTGTTACAGAAACACTTGTTCAAGTAGAAATTAATATTTACAATTTATGTTTATAACATTTTAGATGTCACCCTTATCATATGTGCCACCAAATTTTGCACGGTACCAAAGAGTGTATAAATCATTACATGGAAACCATGATAGACTGTGATTTTATCTATCAATATATTTATGTCTAAGGATGGAACAAAATGATGATTATTGATAATTTACACAAGTACTTAAATGAGAAACCAAACACGCTAAGTAGTATCATTTGATTTTGTCCAAAAGAAACTTTGTTGGAGAGTGAGTTATTTCACTTTCTAAGATGCCTAGCGGTTAGAACAATAAAAAAATAATACATTATCAGACAATAAAGGTATAGTTTTTTTGATGACGTAACAATTGAATGATGTTATCCCGTAACTGCGCCATTCTAGTGTGACCCCTCGTAATCAAACCATTTTACATTACGTCACAATGTAAGCGACGTCATGATGCATATCAGTTGTCATCGCCTCGCACGGCCTCCTACAGTAAACTACTGCATCCCCACTTGGTTTGCAGTTGCTAACAGCTAACATCACTGGTGGAAACATTACATTTATGTTTTACGATGGTTAAAATGTGTCAATTGGACTCACAAGTTTTCAGCGACACGGTAACGCTTTGCAATGTTTACATTCCCACAATGCAATCGTGGAATGTCGCTTGACTACTCAACTTCATCTGGATGTACTGATCTAAACTTACTCTGGTAGTAGAAATGCGACGCTCATATTGCCCAATATGGTTTACGTTAATGACAGATGTAATTAAAATAATTCAGAGAAGATATTTAATCCGAACGTAAACCCGCCATCAAACTGTTATCATTTGTTTTTTTTTCTGGTAACGTTCGCCTTAACGTAGGGGGTCAGACACATCAATAGAAGAACAGAGCCAGTTAGGATTCTTAATTTAGGTCACCGACACCATCGCTTGTTTTCTGCCTTAAATAATCGTAATTATCCTTTTAACTATAATAGTTCAGGGCTTAAGTGTGTTTCACCCTGAACTACACTATACATGGACGCAAGGTAGACTTTAACTATAATAGTTCATGAAAGTTCTTAAATCTATACATGGTGGTAGTGGTTAAATCTTTGGGTAGTGGTTCGCTTGTCACGCCTAAAGACCCGGGTTCGATTTCCCACATGGGTACAATGTGTGAAGCCCATTTCTGGTGTCCCCCACCATGATATTGCTGGAATATTGCAAAAACCGCATAAAACCATACTCACTCAATAACTGTGGTTACACCAAATAGCTGTAACATTGCTGATGCATCTGCTGGTTCAGTCATCTCTTCCTACTATTATTTTCAATGGATTTTAGGTTTAATGTATTGGCATGAGAACATGGACTTATACTGCCTCATCAGTGCCCTCACTTCTTAAGAATAATTTTGTTTTCCATAAACTCACACTATCCTCCCAAATTTTGTAGAAGAGAAGTAAGTTACTGTCAGTTTAAACACTTGGGGGGAAGAAATAAAACCGTTTATTCTTACTTTAAACATGTTTTTGGATTCTCATGATAATTGAAAAAGAATGTATACAGTTCACAAGAAACAAGAACTTCTATACCTCTCCCCTCGCCTACAAAACAACGCCATGATATAACCAGAATACTGTTCGAAGTGGTGTCAAAACCAAACCTACTCTCTCCCACAAAACATGCAGTGGAGAGTGAACATTTTACACACAAAACATTTTACAAACTGGCAGTAAGGTGATGATGTAACATTTATGTATTATTCTAATAAACTTTGTAAAATGGAGCAGTATTCAGAGTAGAAATGAAATGTGGCTCACCTTAAATTGCAGGCGGCGACGACACAGTCGAGAGAATTTTTATGAAGGACCTCGAAACAAGAGAAGCAGAGGTGACTTTGGTGGCAGAGATGGTTAGTTGTCATTACCATGAGGGCAGTAAACCATGTGGAATAATGTTTATAGACAATATGGTAAACCCATCAGATCGATGGCTGAGACAAAATTCAAAACTGGTTGTATCATGGTGGTGATGATTATGTGGTTATCCTGTATTTGCATGCTTTCCCTGCATGTGTTTGATGTCGCAAGTCAAATTGCTGTATAGATCACTTTCCATCAAGAAAATCTGTTCAGCTTTTTAAAAGGTTATTTGCATAATCCTGTTTTTTACTACAAATTTGATAGGTTTTTGTTTAAAATATATTTTACTTAATGATTACTGTTACTTAACTTTGAACTTTACTTTTTATTTAAGTGGTCAAGCTTGGTTTGATTTTGCATGGTGTTTGTTACAAGTTCTACCCAACAGAAGTACATGGTAACCATCTTTCACAAGTGCTATATTTTCTTGATTTCAGGATTTTTCAAAGACAAAAGAATGGATAGGTATGGCATATCTATTGATTTTGATCTGTGTTTGTGAATCTTTTTTTAAGAAATCTCTGCTTACATCTTTGGCTGATCTTGAAATGTGCTGACACCTGTGAAACCCTTAGTTTATTGTGATCTTGAAAAAGAATATTTTGCAATACTTGAACTGTTTTGGGTTACAGAATGTCATATCAAAAATGGATGGTTATGGGGAGACTTCCTTCTTTCATTCACTGACTCATATTGGCAGGGGCCTGTTTCACGATCACTGCAAAATGGGGTGATGGGGTAGCCCAGTGGTTAAAGCATTTGCTGACTTAGCTCTCTTGGCATTACACCATTTCCATCACCTAATTTCCATGTCACATGACTGGTACATTTCACTGGTGTGTAAGCAAATGAACTTCTTCTAAACTCAGAGCAGTCCACTCTGTTGTACATCTTTCCTTGTGATTTGCTGAGGTAAAATGAGGATGTTAAGGACAACTTTGATGAATACTTCTTTGCATATTTTGTCATACTCCTTAAAGTTGCATAATGTCCATTCAGTACAGTGATTATTGTTAGTTTTCCCAGATGGTTTGTTATCAAACGTGGAACTGTAATAACCGTTGTAAGCATAGAATAAGTATGCAAATGGAAATTGTTGGTAGCTGGAGGTTAAGATCAAGATTTGTAACCATTGTCTTTTGTTTTCAGAGGACCTCGTGGCTTTCCAGGTGTTCGACGGGAAACCTTCTTGAATGGGGTAAAGAAGCATTTCTGTTGTTTGAGAACATGAATATTTATGGACTTGATTACTAACTCTACAGACCGCCTCCGTGGTGTAGTGGTTAGAGCGTCCACCCGGAGAGCGGAAGGTCGCGGCTTCGCTCCCCGACCGTGTCATACCAAAAGACGTTAAAATATGGTACTTGTTGGTCCCTGCCTGGCGCTCGGCATTAATGTGTACAAGGACTGGTCGGCTCGGACTCAGTATAATGTGTCTGAGTGGGGTATTCATGCTTCACTGCGGCATGGTATCTCAGTGGGCTAGCACTATAAAACCAGCTTCAGTCTGGACTAGTACAAGCAGCCGCACCTACACATACACATGCATGAGAGTCGTCATATGAGCGAAATATTCTCAAGCACGACGTAAAACCCATTTTCACCTCACCTCACCTCACTAACTCTACATCATCTGAAGTTTTATTTCTGGTGGGATTGAATCATTTTCTTCAGTGTGTTTATCTATACCATTGTTACGGTTGTTTAAATAAGGATATCTAATATGAACTACTATTTCAGTCCTACAGTGACTACATGAGAGAGTTTGCCCACAACCGACCTCCAGTTCCTCCCATGGCACCGTATGGTCCACCGGTAAGCCATTACTTCAGTCATGGGGATGAGAGTGTCTTCTGGTTCCCATTCTTGTTGTTATAATCAAGGAATTCATTGAAAGTTGGCACACTTCAGGTTTACTTTCTTTTAAGTAGGAGGCAGGCCCTTTGTCCTTCAGAACAGGTCTATGTAGTTGTGCTTTGATTTGCTGTTTTGGGTGTTGGAATCAGAAATTTGCCCTTAATATGGTCTTTGCACCACTTTGTTGCTTTGCATGGGGACTTCAGCAAAATAACTAATACTTTTAAAAGTATTTGGACTACAGTCAGCCTAGATGTCCAATGTGTGGCAATGGACTGTTTGAAGTTGCGTCCCTCAGTCCAGGCATGATCCCATGATCATTGGCTTGGATGATTCATCCTGACAATAGTCATTGGTTTGTCAGCATCATACCTGTGCTTGTAGGATTCACACAAACTTGTAAAAGTATTAGGTTTTGGTTCAGGTTTTCCTCCTACATTAACACGTTGACTGCCATCATGACAATAGCTGTAGTATCAATTCTTGCAGATTTGCCACTACAAGTTACCTCGTTGCTATATCAGTGGTATTGTAAGGCAAGTTTCACATGTTGACAAAATAGGCACAAGAAGCAATCGGCTCCTGGCGGTAACAGAGAACACAAGATGTTTGTTTCTTGTGCCTATTTTGCCAACATGTGAAACTTGCTTTACAATACCACTGATAAAGTTACAAGATAACTAATAGTGGCAGATTCTATACCACTGATATAGCTACAAGATAACTCGTAGTGCCAGAATTGATACAAGTATACTCGTGATAGGCAGTCACTGTGTTAAGCTAGACTAAGGTTCAGTGCAGAGTGGAAACAAATGTCCTGTTGTGTTGCCATGATTGCCAGCTATACCTTGTTGAAGTTGTCGACATTCACATAATAGTATGTATAACACAGCAACTGTTTGTAATTTAAAATGCAGCCTCCTGGCTACTTTGAGCCGCCACCATCGTACACCACCCACTATGATAACCGTGCACCCCGGGACTTCATGTCTGGCCCCAACTACGGAGATATGTCCATGAACAGACAGCGGAGGGATGGCAGAGAACCTGATAAACGCTCGGTACATATTTTCACTTACTATTTATTTGTCTTCAGGTGGTATGCAAAGTAGATGTTTTTCATGGCAGGATTCTAGATGCAGTCATTGTCTTAGAAGAGTTCATGTGACCCAACAAAATACTTTGTCAACGAGCAATCTTACAAAATGAAAACTATCAACTGATTCATGAAACATCTTTGTAGAATCTGATACACAGTAAACTACAGTTAAAACAAACTCATAGGGACCGCCAATTTCCACTTAAATATACCGCCAATTTCTACTAAAATATACCAGCAGTGGTTGGGATAAAAAATATGTTTGTTATATCATTCAGTTTGTTCATAAGTTTGTTTGTAAATGCATTTTACTGTACTTATACTACACTGTACAACTGAACAGCTGATTTAAGTACATAGTATTTGTCCATGTACCAGCTGTACAATATTTTGATATTACACTGAAGAGAAGTTAGTGTTATTATTTTGCATTTTCTGTTCACAGTACGAGAGAGAAGTGAATGAGTTTCTTCGGCGAACAAGTCATGGCACACTTGGCAGTAGTCGAGATCGGGAACGGGACAGGGATCGTGACCGTGATCGAGAAAGGGATCATGATAGAGATAGGTCACGCGAGAGGGACAGGCGTCATCGAGACCGTCGATAATGGGATGCAGTGAGATCCAGTTGTACAAAGAGGGGTTCTGTGAAGCTTTGTGGTTTATGCTCATGGGGTTGTGTGAATGAGGGATAGCCTTGAGATGTGTTCAACACTGTTGCTACCCAACTGTGGTCAAAATATTTTGTAGACATAGATAGGAAAGGCGATGTTAAACTGATTCAGTATGTAGTTTTACTGTTGAAATGCCAAGAATATTAAAGAGAAAAAAGTCTTATGAAAGAGGCATGTATTGACGACAAAGGCAGTATGTGTGTGGAGATATTCCTGGTGCGTAGCATGTTGAATCACATGGTATGTTGATGAAAGAAAGAACAGTGGAGGGTGAATGTAAACTGATCTGAACAAAATAGAAATGTCTTTATCATTCTGTATGATATACTGTCCATTGTTCTCATCCATATGCAAATCTCTCATCCACAGTTGTCTTCTAGATCTGCTAGTGATACTGTTAAAACACATCAGTGCATTTATGAAAATTAATAGTGGTGCACAAGTGCTGTCTTCAGACCAATGTTTCTGAGTACCTTTGGATATGGAAAATGTCCAAGTTTGTATTGGAAAGTGAAAGAGAATTGTTCCTTGATTATTCTTATTACCATTAGTTAAATTTTGTTTGTGCTTTTGTGATTTGTTTCCTAAGCTGAATGTGATGCAAGTTACACTTGAGTTAACTTTTGTAGATCTTTGTATACCATATTTTGATAGTCTTGAACTGTTGATAAACCTGAAATAGAACTGCTTCCATCCCAAATGACAATTTTCAATAAATGTTATTTAAAACAGAGATACTGCAGGGATGCACTTAAACATGAAAAGGCTGCTTTAAGATTTATACCTACAAATTTAAGGCATGTTTTTTTCACTCGTAGCACCAGTAGAACCAATGTACATTCACTCTGCAGGGATTGGGATAGATAACTTTGACAATGGGCCATTTTCAGGTTTATTTGCCATTTTCAGGATTATTAGCCATTTTCTGAATTTAGAATGGGCCACTGCCCTTGTATCAATAGTAAACTTCAAAATTTTAATTATGGCCCATGGCCTACCTTTCCCAATCCCTGACTCTGTGTGTATCACTTATGCTAAGTGACTATCTGTATGTTTATGAGTTGATGAGTATAGTTGGTTACAGAAACAACAAAGACTATTCTAGGTATGTGTATGTTTTGATATGGCAATATACTTCATAAGAACATGACTAATATGTTTTGTATTGTCCAGTCATTTGCAATTAATCATTAAGGAATATTTAGGAAATGGGAAATCTTGTACTGTTTCTTTTATGTGTTTTTGTAATCAGAACAAAGTTGGGGCATTTTGCAGTATTTGCAGACACCTTTCTGTCCTGCCAGTGTATTGTGACATAAACAGTGATTTTGTACTACACTCTGTGATGATTCAGTGCATTTACCATGTTTAACACTCTTTCTGGTGGTCACTGTTTCCCTTGAGACACATGACTTCTACATTGAAATGCCTTAATTGCATTGATGTATTTTACTTGTAAAGAAAACGTATAATTTGTTTGCTGTCTTGTTCTGTGGCCATCTTGCTGTTACATATCCAGTCTCATCAATTCATTGTGTGGAAGAGATAATGATATGAAATCCTGTAGATGTCCATTTGTTTACGATCCTTAGATTTTGCTGAAATCCTGTGAAAGAAACTCGGTAGTAACATCATATTAATTCCCTACTCATTTGAAGGCATCACATTGTTGTTTCATCAAGCCCAAATTTCTTGTATGATCATCATTGATTACAGTTTTTCAGTCTTCGTACAATTGAGATAACCTTCCCATATGTCAGAAGTTATTTACTATATGTTATGATGAGTTACAGGTGTCTTTATTCAATGGCCTGTATGTTTTAAATTTCCTGAAAAACAATATATCTATTAAACCTTCAGATTCATTGACATACTTTCATTACTGACAGCTGATGGTAGTTTCCTATAGTGTGTTCTGGAGAGACCTTTGCTGGATTATTTGTTCTCATCGGCCTTTGGAAGGTTAACATTTTAACCAAGTAAATCATATCGTGAACATACATGATGAAGACATAGTAATTTGTCCTCTAACCATCATTTGATATTTTTAATATTTCTCATTTGTTTTTGGCATTCATGTTGTTTAAATGGTATGTCATACTTAGCAATAACTTATTAAATGTGTCAACTATAAGGGCCCTGTCATCAGAGTTGTCATGGAATACTACAGAAAGTGGAGAAATGTACATTTTGTATGTAAGTGAACTACATATAGAGAATAAACATGAAGCAAAACAGGAACAGAAAATAATACCTGTGCTTATGAATGGTCAGATGTAACAAGTACACTTTTTACAATCATACATTTGCTTCGTTTCATAACCTCAATTGCCATGATGGTGAAATATTTTCTTTTCAGATTTGTTTGTGGTAGAAGGTTACATGTAATTAAGTATTATCAGATAGTTAGGTTAAAGGTTTTTAAGTCTCTTGAACTATAAGGATAGAGGGGACTGCTTGGTCTTTGATTTGTGAAAAACATTACAGATTGACAGTATTAGTTGATTAATTTTTCAGAAGTCAGGCAGGCAACCTGAAATTTTGACATTTGCTGGACTTAAATACAAAAAAGAAAACCATAACTGAGGTTGAACGATGCCTTGTATACTCTCAGATGTTGTTGTGACCATCTTATTTATCCTGTTTGTGCAGTATTAATACATGGTTTAGAATACGGACGTCAGAATTTGCTATTTTCTGTGCAGAGTTAGGTCCCTTGGATGTATCTGGATGTTCAGGTGAGGATTAGAACCCCTGATTCTCGTTCATTTTCCCCAAGAGTTTAGAGTCTGTAATAGATACAGTGATCTGAGGACATTTAGCTTTCTCCTTCATAAGATCGGTAATGTAGCTGAAGTCCTCGTAGAATGCTTTCACTTGCTTAACCAAAGTGATTAAACTTAGGCTTTCATTTAGTTAAGTCATTTTTGTTTTCTATGGAAATTTGAATGCCTTCACATGGAAAGCTTAGTCTGTTTTAGTCTTTCTGATATTCACATTTTAGTTTAAAACTTAATGATTGAGTGTAAGTTTTAAGAACTTAAGATGCCCTTTCCTTGGTAAAAAACTATAGTGTTCTGAGCCAAAGAAGAATATTGTCGGTCCACACATTTCATTATTTAGTTCATAACACAGTCATCGTGTACATAAATCTGTCTCATTGTTTTCATATCAGAAGGTCTTCATGAAACACTCAAATCGGTCACACTTGTCCTTCATGTACAAGTTTTAAAATGTATTGTAAATAAATACTTTATAAGATATCACTTGTTTGTAATGCAAGACCATCTGTCCTGGGAGTGGAACACTACAGCTGTCTGGATTTGTGCATATGAAATATCCTCAACCTGTGCCCATACTGTATAGGGGCATGGAAGCCCCAGTCATCGGAGGTGCTGTTGTGGTGATCACAATCAAGGGTTTTCCAAGCACCACAATTCAATGTATTGTGCAGCCATGGCAATTTTCCGCTGATCCGCGGATTTTGTTTCAAATTGTTCAATTGTGAATCGCCTAAATCCATTGAGAAACCCTCAACATGATGACACAATATTAAGTTTTCAGCTGAAAATAGATTTTCCTGTTGCCATCCCTGATTGTGTGGCACTAAACTCAGCACACTAATTACTGGAACAATTCTTAACCTTTGGTATGGGTACTACTCTGAAAGCATCTACACGTCTTTCTTTGTCATACACATTGGCATGTCAACTTAATTGTAAATGTACTTGCAATGTGCATTTTTTGTGATGACTGACCATTAATTGTCCCTGACAGTTGGCAGCCATTGCAGGATTTGGTTTGAAGAAACTGGTACTGGAAGGTAGTTCTGGAACTTGAGATCTTTTAGTAACAAAAAACACTGAAATTGTAAAATGTTTTATTTCTGAATGAAAAAAAAAGAAATTTGTTCAAATACCCACGATTTCTGATAATAATAGTCAATTTATGCTACAAACAAAACGTATGGGAACACCCTAAAATTTGAAAGTCATATATAAACTTAAACGTGGTGAGGTCATCTATACTCTTAGGTAAATGCATAGGTGTGCTTTATGGGCACTTTAAACGACATGTTAGAACGAGCAGTGAAGCAACCGAGTCAATATTCGTTAGTTTGAGTGAAGTGCAAAGAGAGGAACATCCAGGTGTACGTGGAGCACGTGCACAAGTGCCGACAAAGCTATTGATTCATTTATCTGAGCTGTGCCGTATCCATCCTTTCTCGCACACCTAGCTGTCCCTTTCTCTGCACTCTTCCCCCGTACCAAATAGTGAACTGTCTAAATCTTTTAATAATAGTTTGTTAAACAACTTTCTATTTTTAGGACATAAATTCTGCAGAAAATGCACAGAGTTGGTCTGATGTTTTTATTATAATCGGCGTTTCATTGAGCATTATATGTTTATCAGTTTTTGAGTTAGATCCCAATCCATTTTGAGCCAAATGGACTATAACTTCAACTGATACTTCAAATACTCATAATACTTGTACTGGACAAAAATGTATGTATACATGCATGACAATATATCACAAATAGAACCATTCCACTAAACATAAATGAAAGACATCAGTGTATAATATGTAATTGATATAATCAGCACATTAATGATGTTTTATTACGTTTTGTCCTTCAGGTAAATCACTCATTTGTACCTCACACTTTGGAGTTGGTGTGTGTTTAGTGACATTCAAACCCCTGGTTTGTCGGCAGAGTATACACACATCTAGTTAGTATTACATTTGTAAATTGTTTCCAGGCTTCACTACTTCATGGCAACCATATACCCTTATAAGGGTGGTAAGGTAGGCCAGCTGTTCTGCTGTTGTCAAGCATATGACCCATTAAGATCTGGGTTAGAATTGGTCTTTAGCAACCAATGCTTGTTATCAGAGGTGACAAACAGGATCCGGTGGTGGACCTGGTTGATGTATTGTCATCGTATGTATAGATAGATGCTTATGATTTCAGTCACTGGATTGTCTGGCCCATACTGTCATCACAAAGCTAGAAAATAGGTGAGGGTGTCATTAAACAAAACACAAATCAAGCTAAAGAGTCTCTAGGGGTACAAAGTAAAATCATTTCTTCGGTTTACAATACAAATATACTGTAGTAAATGTGCTGGTCAGAGGGTAAAGATCTTTCTGACTTGTGGCGGTGGGGTAGCCGAGTGGTTAAAGCGTTTGCCCGTCATGCCAAAGACCTGGGTTCGATTCCCAACAAGGGTACAAAATGTGAAGCCCTTTTCTGGTGTCTCCCACCGTGATATTGCTGGAATATTGCTAAACGCGGTATGAAATCATACTCACTCACTCTTCCTGACTCGCACAGACTTTGAAGAAGAATGCTGTATTTAACAATGATCATCATACATGTTGAAACAAAACATGTAGAGGAGTAAAAGTGTTGCTGAAAAATCATACCAAACAATAAGTCCCTGTTAAGGTTACAATCACAGATACCCGTGAAGAACTGGTCTTCGACAACCAATGGGGTCAGGTCGTCAGGCTCGCTGACGCACATCATATCTCAACTGCTCATGATGTTGATCACTGGATTACCTAGTCCAGATTCAATGAGTTACAGACAACAGCCACATAGCTAGGGTGTGGCATTAAACGTTACAACAACCAATCAAAACAAATATGAAAATTGGCAGTATCACAGCTCTGTCCTACAAGTACAATCTTGATCCAATGAGTTTCTCATCATTCTGACATGGAGGTTGAATACGAGGAGTTACAGGAAAATGTTGCATTGAAAATGTTTGTAAAAGTACCTATTGGAAAAGAAATTCATTTCTCTTAAAGAAAAGACCACTTGCCGTACATGGTCATGGATCCCAATGAACTTTAAGTAACATTATCATCAGTTTCAAAACATACATTGCTAGCTTAGTAAGTCTAGAACCACATATAAGAAATTCAATGTATTCAATATGGCTCGTGAAAATAAACTTAAATCTTATACAACTGACAGATCCAACTGCTACTTCAGTTTTCTGATTCCTTCAGAGTTTTGAACTAATGCTTGACAGTAATGCTGTCATAAGAGGCAACTAACAGGTTCCGGCGGTCAGGCTTTCTGACATGTCATCTTATCCCACATGAGTAGATTAATGCTCATACTGTTTATCACTTGATTGTCGCATCCAGACCGCTGCCTTTTAGCCATAATACTGCAACAAACGAAAAAAACATTCTAATATGAAAATCGGGAGTATCAGAGTTCAAATCTTCAAGTACAACTAGATCCAGTGAGTTTCATATCCCTGGTGGTTCATTAAGGACAGCAAGTCATTGTGAGAAGATCGTCCCTGTTTCATAACACGAGCACAGTATTACAACTGTCATGGGTTCAATCCAATGTCTTGCTACAATATTCCTTATTTGAAACACTCTGTTTCCGTCCATCTCCCACTATTATCGTCATGATCTACATCTAGTTAATCTTTTGCTCCACTTCCTTTCCACTGCTGCTGTATTTCTGTTCATTGGTGCCATTGTTCAAGGATGAGTTTTCGCGTTTTTGCACTTTGTCTGGGTCTTCTGAGCTAGTAAGTTGAACATCCGTTATAATCTGTTGTCCATCTGTCCTGCGATAAAAGCGGCGGGCAGGCAACGCCAGAAGGAACATTTCCACAATGACAATGAGATGGTTCCAAACTGAAATTGAAAACAGAGCCTATTAACATCATTTGCAGGTAGATACCAGTCATTTGTTGGGTGTTTCAGAAGAAATCAGGATTATCACCAAAGAGTCATTAGGGAACGGTTTTAAAAAATTGGGGGAAGGTTCTGAAAAAATGGACATTTTATAATAAAAATTAAAATGCTTTTGCGTTTTGTCTTTTAGGAGAGGGCATGTATTCGGGAAGGGTAATTATTTCCAGTATTTTAAAAGTCCCATAGTTCACATCTTTCTTTTATCAGTTGGAGTTAACTGATAGTGTCTGAAGTAATGTTACAGGATGTAGGTCGTTATCGGCCATATATGATCCTATTGCCTCATACTGAAGCATGGACACAGGAGGTCCTTGATGGCCAGATGTGACACTTACCATTGCTTGTACATTATTAGACGGTAATGGTGTACAGATAAGGAGCTTGCTGCTGGCCAGATGTGACACTTACCATTGTCTTGAGCATTAAAAGGCAGTGCTGTGCACAGTGAAGAAGGTTGTTGTTGGGCAGACGGACTACTTTTGACAACAGATGTGAGACTTACCATCGCCTCCTGCACTAGGAGACGGTACTGTGTACAATGAAGAAGGTTGTTGTTGGGCAGAAGGACTACTTTTGACAACAGATGTGACACTTACCATCGCCTCCTGCACTAGGAGACGGTACTGTGTACAATGAAGAAGGTTGTTGTTGGGCAGACGGACTACTTTTGACAACAGATGTGACACTTACCATCGCCTCCTGCACTAGGAGACGGTACTGTGTACAATGAAGAAGGTTGTTGTTGGGCAGAAGGACTCCTTTGACAACAGATGTGACACTTACCATCGCCTCCTGCACTAGGAGACGGTACTGTGTACAGTAGTGAAGAAGGTTGGCACTGGGCAGAAGGACTACTTTTGACAACAGATGTGACACTTACCATCGCCTCCTGCACTAGGAGACGGTACTGTGTACAATGAAGAAGGTTGTTGTTGGGCAGAAGGACTACTTTTGACAACAGATGTGACAATTACCATCGCCTCCTGCACTAGGAGACGGTACTGTGTACAATGAAGAAGGTTGTTGTTGGGCAGAAGGACTCCTTTTGACAACAGATGTGACACTTACCATCGCCTCCTGCACTAGGAGACGGTACTGTGTACAGTAGTGAAGAAGGTTGGCACTGGGCAGAAGGACTCCTTTTGACAACAGATGTGACACTTACCATCGCCTCCTGCACTAGGAGACGGTACTGTGTACAATGAAGAAGGTTGTTGTTGGGCAGAAGGACTCCTTTGACAACAGATGTGACACTTACCATCGCCTCCTGCACTAGGAGACGGTACTGTGTACAGTAGTGAAGAAGGTTGGCACTGGGCAGAAGGACTACTTTTGACAACAGATGTGACACTTACCATCGCCTCCTGCACTAGGAGACGGTACTGTGCACAATGAAGAAGGTTGTTGTTGGGCAGAAGGACTACTTTTGACAACAGATGTGACACTTACCATCGCCTCCTGCACTAGGAGACGGTACTGTGTACAGTAGTGAAGAAGGTTGGCACTGGGCAGAAGGACTCCTTTGACAACAGATTTGACACTTACCATCGCCTCGTGCAGCAGAAGACATCAACTGTGTACAAGGAGGAAGGTTGTTGTTGGCCAGAATATTGAAGACAAGGCCCTGGAGGTTACTGAATACAAGCACAAGATGCATGCAGAAGTACTTCGGGACAATGTTGAGTTCCTTCAGGTGCTTTCTGGATGCCCTGAATACAAGGATCAAGCCGTACATGGCTGTGAGTGTGGACACGCTGTTCAACACACTCAAGTACAGGGCGGCTTGGTTTGGCTGCAACTGAAACAGTAAGAGAGGGAATGGCATTGAACAATAAGTCAGTTATATCATCACTTGTCAGGTTGATGTGGGAAGAGAGAACTGCAAGTCTCGGACACTTGCCACTTTAGTAAAACCCATAAGCAAAGGTATGGTGCAAATGAGATGTACTTTGACACCGGGTAAGATGGTGGGTATGAGATGTACTTTGACACCTGGTAAGAGGGTGGGTATGAGATGTACTTTGACACCTGGTAAGAGGGTGGGTATGAGATGTACTTTGACACCTGGTAAGAGGGTGGGTATGAGATGTACTTTGACACCTGGTAAGAGGGTGGGTATGAGATGTACTTTGACATGTGGTTAGAGGGTGGGTATGAGATGTACTTTGACACCTAGTAAGAGGGTTGGTATGAGATGTACTTTGACACCTGGTAAGAGGGTGGGTATGAAATATACTTTGACACCTGGTAAGAGGATGGGTATGAGATGTATTTTGACACCTGGTAAGAGGGTGGGCATGAGATGTACCTTGACACCTGGTAAGAGGAAGGGTATGAGATGTACTTTGACACCTGGTAAGAGGGTGGGCATGAGATGTACTTTGACACCTAGTACGATGGTGGGTATGAGATGTAACTTGACACCTGGTAAGAGGGTGGGATGAGATGTACTTTGAAATGAGGTAGAAGGGTGGATATGAGATATACTTTGACACCTTCCAAGATGGTGCAAATGAGATGTACTTTGACACCTGACAAGAGGGTGGGTGTAATGTTGGCAGGTAAGAAATGTACTTTAAAACAGAGATGGCAGGTAGGAGATGTATTTCAAATAACAGATTGAAGATATAGTTTATACCATAGCAAGCTATTAAATTAAATGTGCTTCAACACAGCAAGACAACTGATATGTGATTTGTTGTAAATGTAAAATGGATGTGAATATGAGATGTTATACAACAGCAAAACAATGTTTTAGTGACGTAATCTGAAACTTGTTTTATTACCTTTCCCTTCACATATTTATTATCAGCCCACAACACAGCAGACAGAAGCACCAAGATTGGTCTTAATAGGGCAAATTGTAAAACACACGTCTTAATTCTGAAGAGGTTCTTCCTGAAACAGTATAACGCCTTTTTCAGAAACCAAACAAAACAGTCTTTTAGAACAGTAGACGAACAAGTTTAGTGTCATCAGTCGGAATTCAGTTGGAAATGCTTGTTGTGAATTATTTCATTCAGGTTCCATATAAAAGTCCACATCCTTGAAAAGAAGTCCTAGCAGTGTTAACTAGTTGTATAAGTATTACCTTGTTCCCTCAAAGACTTTGGTTCCACTCCCAATTGGTACAAAACATGAACCTCAGGTTTAGTGCCCTTGCCCCCACTGACATATGGTTGGAATAATCCTTATAGTGAAATCAAATCCAACCTGTACGCTATCTGTTCATTATTGTATCAGTTACATGTCAACCGTTTAATACAAATCAGTAACAGGGTTTAAAGTCTGTCATATGGCTGATAGCGAATTAATGGTAACTGTGACAAGTATTCCTACTTACGTGTTTACCTCTACCTTGGGGCAGCAACAGCAACAGCAGGCCACGGGAGGGCTGCGCAGGTTGATTGTCTCCCCTGACATGTGGTTGATCAGGCCTTCCTCGCCTCCGTGGTAGTGGATCATCAGCTGGAGGAAGGTCCGCATACAGATGGACAGGTAGCTGGCACAAGTACAAAACACACATTACAGGAAATCATTTAGGTATAAGACCAAACTCACTCCTCCTAATATCTCCACAGGGAATTCTTAGTGACGGAGATCGGAGACTCAACAATTCCAATCCATGGATAGTTCGATGCATCGTTACAGAACTATAACACAACCATTACATTTATTTTTTTGCGCTTTTGTAGGTAGAAAATAGCCTCTGCATGTACACTCAGTGTCACTCACTGTCAAATAAAGAGGCTCCCAATATATCGGGAAAACGGCTACCAGATTGAATTGCAAAACAATTTATTTGCCAATACACAGCCCTGGGCTTTATCATTGCAGAAAGGGGTGGGCAGAAGGAAAATAATGTGATTCGGGGATTGAGAGGAAGACTACTCACACTGCTGCTACCAGATCTGTCAGCAAGGAAGATCGGGGATACACACAGCTAACAAGGCTGTCACTGCAAATACCTGTAGATAGCAACTGCACATTAATATATAGAGTCAAAATTAAATCCCGTAATTATATCCATTATAAATTGAGGTTGCAAGAACAGATAAAGATCACCTGCATTTTGTTGTCATCATAACACTATGTATAATAAACATTATTTGATTAGCTGTGATTTGTAGTTTAAACAGTCACAAGCTGTGCTACTCGTAAGCATCGACCTACAAAATTGAGATGCATGACATGTTTCAACCAAGTCAGCGAATCTGACCACCTGATCCTGTTAGTCGCCACTTACAAGCATGAGTTGCTTAAGACCAATCCTAAAAAAGGATCTAAATAGTGAAACTTAATCTGGCTAGTAAGCTTTAAGTGAGTGAGTGAGTATGGTTTTACGCCGCTTTTAGCAATATTCCAGCAATATCACAGCGGTGGACACCAGAAATGGGCTTCACATATTGTACCCATATGGGGAATTGAACCCGGGTCTTCGGCGTGACGAGCGGACGCTTTAAGTAAGCTTTCAGACTAGCTGGCCCACCGTAACAGTAATATTTGAGACTATTTCGCATTCAAGGCTCTATGGAGATCCCGGGTTAGAACTATAGTCCACAGCAAAACTATACTGTCAAAACGGAAGAGACGATTTCTTGGATTGGTTAGTTAATAGTGTGGGCGTCACCAAAGGAGTGTTTTGGTGCTCATAACATCAATCACTAGGTTGTATGTGACAATATTCGATTATTTACAGGTTACATTTTTATTCAACAAGCATTCCAGCTTTGTGGAATTTTCAAATGATCTGAAAAGTTTATGCATGACATCTCGTTAACTTACTGGTTGTAGGCCAATCATCCATAGAGACAAAACTCTTGTCTTGCGAACTATGAAGTGTCGGATTATAAACCAGGTGCTCTCCAGGTACATGATGACATTAGCTAGAGCAATTACTGCACAAACAGCAATGACCGCTAATTCCGCAGTAGATATTCCTGCAGAATACAAGTCACAACAGTTTCGGATGGTTTATTTACAAGAATTATGTAAAGAGATTACAGATGGCAATCCATAGCTTGACGTGAAAATCATGCTTGTGTCAAGGGCAAGTTTACATGAAAATAAGCCTATTTCTCTTGCACTTTTTCCACATAAAAACTTTTTATCGAGTAGTGCCATGCCCCAAACAGAACAGACACCACAAGTAGCTGTGTTAGTTTTTGCATTATATTGATTTATATTTTACAATATGACAAGTGATAAACAAATCATGTCATGAGACCGTATTAGACCCATTTAATGTGGTGTGGGTGTGTGGTTCCTGTGTCTCTATCAGCAGCATCCTGTTTTTCCCTCATCGTGCCTGGACATCAGCTGCCTTTGTGTACTGCCGAATGCTGCACTGTGGTAATGTCATGGTTTCAAAAATGTATACACCGTACAAAAAGTGTACACAAACATAAACGCACTTCACAGTTTTGAATTGAGCATGAAATTCCCTCTTCAGTGATATCCAGTGAAATCCTGTGATATCTCCAGTGATGTGAGGATTATGAATGTAAAATACACACCATCAATCTATTCTGCTCCTTACAGTTTTGGTTATAATACATATTTTATATTTTACATAATTTTCCATGCAATCATTTCATTAATGTCACCATTCAACTTTTACCTTGAGCATAGTAAATTCAATGGGAGAAAAACGAGTGTATGTTTTCAAATATCGATAGTAACTACTTCTAAAAATATGAAAAAAACTCCAAAAATTTCAAGGACTTTTCCCCTTAAATTACCTGCAAAGTACACCTCTGACAAAGGAATAACATCGGGACAGATTGGTGATCCCGTGCTGAAAAACAAATGTCGATAACATCATATAAACATCCATCTTATACATAAGCATGCCAAAATACTTATAGAATCAGTAAATACACTCTGCAAGACAACACATGGAGATACGGGTTAGTATTTAGTCTTCAGCAACCCACGTCATAAGAAACAGGTAATGGCATCGGGTGGTCAGGCTTGCTGATTTGGATGACACGTCATCGTTGCAAATTGTATAGATTTATGTTGATGCTGTTGATCACTGGATTGTGTGGTCCAGACTCGATTATTCACAGACCGCTGCCATATAGCTGGAATGTTGCTGAACATGCCAAACAAGTAAACGGATATTTCTGTTTGGAGGTGAAACTACAAAAACATACACAGATGTCTAGCAATAGAAGTAAGTGATTTATAAGGCACGAACATTCCCCCCCAAAATCAAGCTCCCATAGCACAACATTAGGACAGAGGGACCAAGAAAGATTCACCAGAAAATATGACACTCTCAGGAGGGTTATAAAAAAAATAACACATGTTTGGTCATGAAAACATTGACATTTTGTGATAAAATATACTCTCTCAAAAAAGAAACGCATCATGAAAATAGCAATTTCATGTAGCAATGAATTAAAACGTGATTCATTTTAGGTTTTGCTGTGTTTATGAGTCCTATGGTGTTTATGTTTTGAAACATCACAACACAACGCACCATCCGTAAAATACCCGTATTTAACAGCATGATTTTCAATTTCGGCGTGTAGTGTCACAGAATACACAATTCACTTGCAATGCACGTGAAAGTTGGGGATCATATAGTCTCAATGATGGGTATAAAAGGCTGATCGCTGTCTGTCGATTATTCACTGCTTATTGGAATATTGTTGACGAACGCAAAATGCCACGTCTGAGTGAAGCCAACCGTCATATCGCCATTGGTTTGCTTGAAGCTGGCCAGTCTCAACGTGCAGTTGCCCGACGCATGAATGTTCACCAAAGCACCATTTCACGGCTCTGGGAGAGATATCGATGGCAGAATGCGGTAGCAGATGCCCCTCGTAGTGGGCGACCTCGAGCGACCACTGCGGCGCAGGATCGCTACATCCCGGTACATCACCTGCGTCATCGAACAGCTATGGCGACCAGTACCGTTCGACAAATACCCGGATTGCGGAGGCTTTCTGCACAGACCGTCAGGAATAGGTTGAGAGAGGCTGGTTTACGCGCCAGAAGACCTTATTTTGGCCCTGTGCTTCGACAACAACATCGTCGACATCGAGTTCAATGGTGCACCAACGTTCAGGCCTGGAACCTACCGAATTGGCGTAGAATCTGGTTCAGTGATGAATCACGATTTCTATTGTAACGACGCGATGGAAGAATGCGGGTGTACAGACGTCGACGTGAACGTTTCGCCGACGCTTGCGTTCCCCAGGTGGACAAATTCGACCGGGGCGGTGTTATGATGTGGAGAGCGATCACCTGCCGTAGGAAAAGTGATTTGGTGATGATCCAGGGCAACCTGACAGCTCAACGGTACTGTGACGAAATCCTACGCCCACACCTCCTTCCAATCATTGATCGCCAGAGGGAGTTGTTTCAACAGGACAATGCCAGGCCCCACACAGCACATCACACTAGAGACTTCCTCCAGAACCACAACATCAATGTGCTCCCCTGGCCCTCAAGATCACCGGACTTAAACCCAATCGAACATCTGTGGGATGCCCTGGACAGACGGGTGCAACGCCGTAACCCTCAGCCCCAGACACTTCAGCAACTCGCACAGGCACTACAGGCAGAGTGGGCTGCCATTGGGCAACACGAGATTCTGAGACTTATTCGTTCGGTGCCGGGGCGATGCCGTGGAGTTCTGGATGTCCACGGTGGTCACACGAGGTATTGACTGCAGCACCACCACACGTCTCCATGTGACACTCAAACTGACTTTCCTCGAGTTTGTGCCAAACACGGATAAGTCTGCATTCCCAGTGTGCAATTTAGCTGTATTTCATTGACTTATAAAGCCTACAAGATGTTTCAAAATAAACATAAAAATACAGTTGAAATTTCTATATGCGTTTCTTTTTTGGGAGAGTATAAAGCACTTTTGCATTTTTCTCGTTAGGGAAATCATGAAAAGTTTGTGCAAGGATATGCAAAAATATGATATGATGTTAAGGATCGTCAGTGTTCAGGTTGACCACGAGTGACAAGTCCGAGGTGAGGAGAGGTGAAATGGGGGTTACCGTCGTATTTGTGAATATGTCGTGCATACGACGACGTGCATGCGTGTGTATGTGTGGTTGCATGTACTAGCCAAGACGTAACCTAGTTGTAGTGCTAGCTCACCGAGATAACATGCCGCCGTTAAACATGAATAAACAACACCACCCATGGATAACCCTATCTCAGAATCACTAGACTTCATCCGTCCAAACTTGACTAAAATCGGTCGGGTATGTAGAGTCAGACGACCTATCAAACATGCATTTTTATCCCAAGAGAGCAAAGCACCATGACTAGCGTCAAGCTCGATGTGACAGGATTTTGACAGCATGGGGAAGGGTCCACTAGTCAGACAAAAGTCAATATCTTCTGTTCATGACTGATGGCTAGGACGCTGCAGATACACTGCATATGCACTATGGAAATTCTTGGAGCAAGGACCATTTGGCAGAGGTTCACTGATGGTGTTGGGTTGCTCCTGACATCACTGCAAACTTGACCGTTTGACGACCAGACTATATCTGAATGGACGAAGGTACGTGGTCACTAACATCCAAGAGTGGGGTTTTACACATCTCAATGACCATCCTCTGAATACAAGGCCAGTCTTCATGGACCACAAAGCTAAGTGATTTCTTCCATCAAGAGGCAGTAATAGCTCCACCTTGGCCCTCCAGGAATCCAGATCCCGAACCAACAGAACATGTTTAGGATATTATGGGTTGCAGAATACACAAGTGAGATCCTTCAGTAAAAAATCTTGACGCACTTGAACAAATCACTCATCAAAAATGGAACGTAATACCTCAATAAAATGTGATTCGTGTCACAAGGGAGAGAGTTCCAAAGCACAAGTGCAGAGTAAGAGAACGAGCGGTATCCAAAGGATTTCAGTTTCTTTGAAATCTTTTTAGAATTTCGGGGTTCTTTTCTAATTAAAATTCATGAAAGGAATCACTCAGGAATACTTTTCCTTCTGATTGGTTATCCTGAAAATGTTACATGAAAAAAATCCATTTACTCACGTGTTTGGTGGTCCAGATGCCATATTTGAGTCTAGTGTTTCACAGCTTCATACGAATGTACCACCTGCTCCTTAAAGTAAACAATGAAATGTTTTTGAAGATTTAATCACCAAAGAATCCCTCAAAAGGTGGTTGTGTGAGTTTAGTTTTACGTCGCTTTTAGCAATATTCCAGCAATATCACGGATGGGGGAACACCAGAAATGGGCTTCACACATTGTACCCATGTGGGGAATCATACCCGGGTCTTCGGCATGACGAGCGAATGCTTTAACCACAAAGCTACCATATCTGAGTCTCGTGTCACAGCACTTGATATGATTGAGCTGCTTCCTCCCTACACAAAACAATGAAAACGCATAAAGCAAATGTTCTTTATTGAAGATTGAATCACAAAAGAATCCCTACAAAGGAGCTCAAACTATTATTTTAACAAATAAGAGTCAATCTTCTCACAATAACCAAACTAGACTATCTAGACCTATTCAGGTGCTGTTATATGGCGAATGTCTGAACCATCTGTAAGCAAAACTAAATTGAAGTCAAAATGTCCTAATTTATGTTAGATACAGCTCATGTTGTGCTTTATACAGGTGAATTTCTGCTAAGTCATAATGGTTTATGTGTGAGTTTCCCTTTGTACTGCCTACGCAGAATTTCGTTCATAATAAAAGTTTTCTTGTCTCAATTTCCACAGTCAGTATGAAACGTTACACCTGATGTGAAAAACAATATTCTAACACACAGACAGTCACCAAATCACAGGTCAGCTTGATCTTTCTAGAATTTATACAAAAATGTTTCTGATGCAAAGAAACTTGATCAAAAACTAATTTCATTACACAGTGATCTAAATTTTAAAAACTCAAATCATAAAATAAGTTAAACAATCAGTGAAAATGTCTTATGTGTATTTTTATTTTTTATTTATTGCTGGCCCACTCTATTGCTTGTTGAAGATGGAAAACATAAAACCTGTATAGATATGGCCTACCGGGTAATCTAGAGGCCAACATTCCTGCATCAAATACAGTATTAATTAGATATGGTAAAATAAAGAACTCATAATTTTGTGACAATGGTAAAATAAAGAACTCCCCATTTTGAGTCCTATTTCTGGTGTTCCCCGCCGTGAAATTGTTGGAATATTGCTAAAACTGACGTAAAACTAAACTCACTTACTCATATATGAAGGCATTGGTGAAGTCCCAGCATACAAATGGAATTACTCTTATTATCAGTAGTATAAAATTCAACTCTCTGGCTAGTTCCTGTCTTTTATAAAACCCATACACATAAAACCATCGATTCTGTGCAGGACAATTCAATTCATGAAACTGTTTACCCTGTTAATGGCCCGATTCTCAGCATACTGCCTTGGGTGCAGGCTAGTGAAGTATTATTATATTATAGGATATTTACATAGCGCACATATCCACGAACTAGTGCATGCTCAAGGCGCTGGTATATTTTTTTCCCTCGATCATTGAATGTCAATCTCAACGGCACATCTTATTATCAATCTCAACTCCCTGGGGATCATACAACTATTGCTGCCACTAGGCGCAACGAGATATTGCGGCTTTCCCATCCTTACGAGGTAGCCATTCACAGCTGGGTGGACTGGGACACATAGTCACAGCAGGCCTACTTTGTCCAAGTTTACTGCACGCTGCTGTACCCGCAACTGGGTGTTTGCACGTATCCATGTGGCCACCATCTGATCATATGCCAACGGATTCGTGGGTTCTTTTAAGTGCACAGGGTTGTGTACTGTACACTAGGGGTTGTGACAACACTGAAAGAGGTGGCTACCTGCATACTCCTGAAACAAAGCCAACCTATAATCCTCTGATAGGCCATATATCACCGACTTTACCTATGATTGTTGTAGCTAGGCGGCTATTAGCATACTCCTCAAACAAAACAAGCATTCAATCCCCTAATAGCACATTTTTCACTGACTTTATCGGTAATTGTTGAAACTAGGTGGCTGCCTACATACCCCTGAAATAAAGCCAGCCTACAATCCCTTGATAGTTGAATTCCTAGGTTCCAAGTGAAACATTATCAGGCCTAGTAGTATTCTAGGTTTTGTGGTTTACCATCTACACTGTCCAAGGAGATGTTGCTAGTTTAAACAAACCAGCTTAGAGTCCACTATTTAGTTCCAAAATCTGCAGGAAATATCAGTTAATCTTTTGAAATTCCCATTCCATCACAATATAGCTATACATAATGCAATGTCTAGTTCGCTTTAAGAGGCTTTAATGTTTAAAAGTACATAACTGCTAAGAATAAGATACCTCTTAAAAGAAGCAGTAACATAAAAAATACGATTTTAAACAAAATAACAAAATTTTCCAGGTTTGTTTCCAAAGGACACAAAGGATGGAATCCTACATAGATCATAATCATATTGAATAATCATAATTTCATCACCATATAGACAAAAAGTGGGAAGCTAATAGTGTATCATAATCTTTGCAGTCTCTAAAAACTGATCCTGATAAACTAATACAAAATTAACGAAAACACTGATAGCGATACCTAAGACAAAGCAAGCAAAGGAGTTGACAGTGTTCGGCAACTTGACGCCTGAGAGTTTCTAGGACTTCAGTCCCGCCCCACAACGGAACACATGTTATACATGTGGTCTCACCCTAGGCAAGTGAGTTTGTTCTAAACTGCCTCTGTCCTCCCAGAAGTAAATTGAGTACCTGATATGATACGATGGTAGTCTGAATTTGAATCTTGAGCACCTAACAGGCGACCGGTTGTATTCTCCAGAGGGAGTGTTCTGTACTCGTTGACTAGTGGTAATATGTCAGCGCTTTAGATATTTGCGCAATATAAATGGACAATTATTATTATTATTAAAGAAGCAAGCAAGGATGACATTATTAACAACAACAACAAAAAACATATAAGTCTGAGCAAGGATAGAATTATACCAACCCTGACCATAGTTTGAAACAATAACAATAGAATGAGATATGAGTTAGTGAGTGAGTTTAGGTTACATTACCTGGACCTGACAATTCAGTGATTGATATTATGAGCAACGGTTCGCTCTTCCGGGATACGGGGGCGGTGGGGGTAGCCCAGTGGCTCGTCACGCCGAAGACCCGGGTTCGAAACCCCACATGGGTACAATGTGTGAAGCCCATTTCTGGTGTTCCCCCGCCGTGATGTTGCTGGAATATTGCTAAAAGCGGCGTAAAACCAAACTCAGTCAGTCAGTCAGTCTTCCGGGATACATAGATGCACCATCAACCAAGTCACGGACCCTGTCCATCCAAAGTGACTAACCTGTCCACCCAGTCCTCCAGTTAGCATAGGCTGCTGGCAGCACACCCTCTAAGACGGAATCCCCAAGTGTGACAAGCCATCTGGGACTTCAAGTGCCGTTTTTGTAGTCAAGATGACTCAGCACTGAAGAATGGGGTCAGTAATTAGAACACCACTCGGCGCATTGGCCATGTGGTTGTTATCTCACCCTCTCTTACACGCCGAGTTTCAAAACACTTTCTACAAAAATAGCAACCGAACCGGATCTCTATGACATTTGCCATATGGGTGACTAATCCTACTGTAATGAGAACTGGAAGTCTGCTAATGGTAGTCAAAATAACACCGTTCTTGATGTAATTAACCAACACGATTCAATAACAGAGAAAAGGGATGCCGGTTTTCACCTGTCCACTCGGTAGTCAGCAAAATATATGTAGGTATATAATGTTCCAATAGTAGCAGCTCCACAAACCACTGAACAAACTAAAAACCAAACCCATCACCCTGAAAATACTAACAAAACTAAAACAACAACAACAAACAAAACCCCCGACACAAACAGTCCACGCAATTCCCAGCAGCAGCAGCAGCAGCAGCAACAACAACAACAGCAACAACAACAAAAAACAAACCCAAACAATCTATTATACAAGATATACCTCTCAATACGACAGAAATTACTATAGAAGTGTACTGGAGCCAAAGTCTAAAAAAATCCTACGGAGAATATACTTTCATCCAAGTAGATGATACTTTACTTCCACGAAGAAGATATTTTCAGATAGATGATAGTTACATCTATCTATCTAACTTGGTGCGTCTTAATTAGGTTCTGTCACACCATTCATTAAAGAAACTCTTCATTTAAATGTGTCCGAGTGTTATTAGATAAATTTATTTTGTATATTTTTTACAACACCTATACTTTTTCTTTCAGTTGTGAAAATAAAGAAAGAAAAGGCCACATGGAAATGTACGACCAACATACTGGCAAACATAAGTCATATATATACTCGTGTTTTTTCATCGTGGTCACCACGAGAAGTTTTATGTGTATATTGAACACTTATCATTGTAAAAATACAGGGGCTGCTTAATTAAGCTCTTTATGTGTATTTGAATCACTAAAATTGGAAAGTTTTGAGGAAATGGCCGTGACTAATTTTCAGCTTGACATGCACACGTGTAGGACAAAGCATGTTATCCATTCACTTTGAATGAATACAATTTATCTTTAAATTAATGGTACTTGTCATTTTTGGGTGCTTAGAATATCTCTCTGCAGACCAGATCTCAATACAAAGAAAATATTCCATGCGTAGAAATAAGTGAAATGTCCCTTACAACCGCCAAATTAAGGAATTGTGCTCTTTTTCACATAGTTTAAGTTGCATTTAGAACACGAAGTATGCCAGATGGGAAAAGAAAAAATATATTGAAAGCTTGTTTGTGGTTAATGGTAACTTACTGCTTTATTTGCCAGAGTATGTAATTTCCGTTACCTAAGTATTTGAATCTACATAGCTTGTGAAGTTCTGATACTGATTTTCACTCCTATCCTATCTGGGAAGTCAAAGAGGATGTATACAATCAACAAATACTTAAATTTAAGAGTCATCTGAAATAGGAAGTAACGATGTGACGAACATTTCTAAATACAAATTGACACCATCGCTTACTGTTTAGTTGTTAGACCCGTTTCGGAGTTTACAAACTAATGTCACTCTGTATTTGATAAGGCAGATTTACGATGGGCAATAGAAACATTACCATAACATCAGTAACAACCACAAGGAACATTTCATCCAAGTAACAGATATTTCTGTAGCTTCGATTGGATTAAAATTGACCTACAGTCCTATTATTTCCAAAAATTTTGTTGCTTGTTGAATGTTGAATAATTTCATTATCATTATTTGCAATGTATATCCAAAAAATATTGAATGACAATAAGTAGTTTTGAAACCAGTGTACTTTTCTCCCTTTAAACAGTTACCATTTATAAAAGATAATGTCGATTTTTATTTTGCAAGATAAATTGCTCAATGTTCATTACTTATATAGTGGTTTATATCTAGTGGTTGGAAAACTATAAAAAACATGTTTCCTCCTTAAATAGACGACACATATGTTTTATGATTGTACATTCAGGGGATTTGAAATTATTTGTCACTTCATGGCATTTTGTTTCATGTGTATCCTGCGTTCCTAAAGTTTGCTTTCACACAGTTTGGGCAATGTTTGCAAGTTCAGTATGTTCTATCCTGCACTGTACTACCTAGCAAGAACGCGGTTACAGTGTTACTCCCAGGCTTGGTAATAAGGACCATGACTGCTTTCTAGGTGCGTGTTTTTATTGGCTTTGGTGGTTATACCTTGTTATAAGGAACATTTCAGTGTTAGGGCTCTCTAAGAGTGTACCAATCTTGTTAGCTTGTTATATTTTCAAAAGATTTCAATTCTTGTTGAATTCCCGCTGTTTTGATGCAGCCCAATATGTTACCTTGGCAAAATAAAATAAACGATTTCTCTCAAATACAACTTGATTAATTTTTCAATATGTTTGTGAGCCATTTGCACACCGTTATTGAGGGAGAGAGAGCGGTAACCATCACATAGGTGCACATCGTCATACCGAAGTTGTTTATCAGCAAGAACTTGTCCTTGTTCATCATACTATGGTAAAATGTCACTGGTGTCCAAACTAAACCATGGTATTAACCCACAACACTATTCATCATGGTGTTACGGTCCAAGAACTGTTTTTTAACGAAGCATTGAATACATGTTAGTTAGGTCAAGTCAGTGTTTAAGGAACACACGGAGTGACTCAGGTCGTCGATAGCCCGAATGGAAAGCTATGATACCCAGTGTACACAGAGCATCATTAAGTAAAATCGGTTGCTGTTGGAGCAACTGGATTGTGCAGGAAGAGCATGAAAATCAAGTCATACTTAAGCCAAATATGCTGTCAATCTGATGTTAGTTTTCCTGGGTAGCTAAGTATGGTTCTATTCTGTGTTTTATCAATATTCCAGCAGTATCACAGCAGGGGAGGCAATAAATGGGATTCACACATAATACCCGTCTTTGGAATCGAGCCCATGTCGTCGGCGTGACGAGCGGTCGCTGTAACTACTTGGCTATCATGGCCCAGTGAAATCTGGCCACTCTCGGTAATACATATAATGAACTACGTTTACAGCGAACAGACTATCTAACGATAAAACGAATTGTTTTATGGTTTTATGATTGTCAGTATATTTCCTTCAAGCTGAAAGAGTGGACTTTGTCCAGCGAAAGAACGCATGATCATGTTATGATTGGGTGGGTCATGCAAGGAAAGGAAAGGTAGTGGATGGGGGCTAGGTGTGCTGGCCTGGGAACCCAATATGAGTAGCTCAAACAATCATTTTTCAATTACCCTCCAATCGTGGAGACCATGTCTCAATGCCACAGTTAAACTTAGACATCTTCGAGGACTAGAGCAAACACTAATCGTGCCACCTCACGACAAACATGGGGAGAATAGGAAGCGCCTACAACATGTGTAGGTAGGGTGCAGTGTTGCCAAGGTAATTGTCATCTACATGTGCGGATCGCCCAAACAGTGCGTGTTTACAGGTCGCTCTCATACATTAGGGAGTACAGATGGCTGCTGTTGAGCTATTGACCATCCTCGATAATCTCCTGGGTACTGGGGCGGTGGGGAGGTGTCGGCCCGGGAAAGCGAAATTTCAATATAACCTATACTACCCATCAAAAGTTTAGACTCAGTTATGGCAATGTCAGTATCTTGGAGGAAAATAGCAATCGTGTTCAAAAATCAGCAACAAACACAACATCACTCATTTATGGTTTTAATCCGTATGAAATGAGGACGTGTACATTCCTCAAAACTTTTGTAAAGAACCGTAAACATGGGTACTGTGAAAAAGTGTGTTTCAAAAGTCAATAATGGGTATGTCCCCCCCTGGCTCTGGCACAAGCATCGCACCGACGTCTCATGCCACGTACCAAGTATCCAAGCTGCCTCTGGGGGATGTTCTGCCACTCTTGTAACAAGGCATTTCGAAGCTGGTCAAGGTTAGCAGGGGGAGGAACTCTGGCGTAAACACGGCGTCCCAGCATGTCCCACACATGCTCTATGGGGTTGAGATCGGGTGATAACGCTGGCCATTCCATACGATTAACCCTGTTCTGCTGCAACCACGCTGTTACGATGCGAGCTCTGTGGGGCCTAGCGTTATCATCTTGCAGAACAGCCTGGCCTGGCATGGCCCGCAGGAAAGGAAGCACCACAGGAGCGAGAATCTCATCGCGATACCTCTGACCCGTCAAGTTCCCATCCACTACCACTAAATCGGTTCGTCCAGTCATTGAGATACCGCCCCAGACCATAACGGACCCACCTCCAAAATGATCGTGTTCAACAACGTTAGCGTCAACGTAACGTTCTCCCCTGACGTCTGTACACAGGTATTCGGCCGTCGTTGAAGTGCAGTTTGAACCTGGATTCGTCGGTGAACAACACACGTGACCATCTGCCTGCACCCCATCTCAAATGCCCATTAACCCAGTCCAATCGAGCCCGACGGTGACGTGGTGTAAGAGGGGGGCCTAACGGCAGGACGTCTTGCACGCAGTCCAGCTCGACGTAACCGGCGCCTTATCGTGGATACAGAAACATGACGTCCAGTGGCGTGTCTGAACGTATCGTTTACTGAGGTGGCTGTGATGTGTCGGCTCCTGAGAACGATCAATCGGATGTAATGATCATCCTGTTGCGACGTCACTCGTGGCCTACCCGATCTTGGCCGATCCTGGACAGAATTCGTCTGTTGAAAGCGTGTCCAGAGGTTGGAAATGGCCTTCTGGGATACACCATGACGCCTGGCTACATAACGTTGTGATTTCCCATCTTGTAAGAGTGCTAAGGCTTCATGTCGTTTTGCATTTGACAAACTTCTCCCTCGACCCATGCTGACGGAGAAGTGAAATTTGGCCCCTACCCTCACTGAATCAATTTCAAACCGTGTACAGGTGAAATGCACGAGGTTCATACTGCAACATGTTGTGATGCACGTGCTCACACCGTGCATGCTCATGGCTGCGTTTGGCTTGACAATTTCATGACATTTTCATCATTTTCACCAAAATTGTACCAGGTATGGATTTCAAAATCCTTAGGCATCAAGGCTACGAATATGCCGAACAGTATTTCGAGTTATGCCTTATTCCACACATGTGAAAAGTTCATTAGTTTCGGGCTATTCAAGTAGTCAAAAGTTAATTGAAATAGGGTAATCTGTTAACAGGGGTGAGTCTAAACTTTTGATGGGTAGTATATTTCCGGTATTATAGCGAAAGCCAAAGTTGTGCTAGAAGTGCTATGAAAACATCGGATTACCGTACTTCAGATTAGCGCGCGACCCCAATACTCGATCTGTGAGCCTCTTAACTGAGATGAAATTTCAGTTGTTTCAAGTTTCAGCACTTGATCGTTCCCTTGTGACTCTTTGGTGATCATCCCAATTTCTTCTGAAACACCTTGGGCGGTGGGGTAGCCTAGTGGTTAAAGCGTTTGCTCGTCACGCAGAAGACCCGGGTTCGATTATCCCATGGGTACAATGTGTGAAGCCCATTTCTGGTGTCCCCCGCCGTGATATTGCTGGAATATTGCTAAAAGCGACGTAAAACTGAACTCACTCACTCACTCCAGGGTACAAGTGGAGATATATCGGAATGTATACCCTGGAGATTATATAGGATGGCTATTGACGGGCACTTACTTATTTATGCGCAGTCATGCGGCTCGCTTTTTCACGGGTGCAGTGTTGTTGTTGCTGGTGTTGTTGCTGGTTTCAGTGGTCATTTTGCGTGGTGTGACCGCTGCTTTGCCTGTTGAGTCCACTGGATTCTGATTCAGCGAATAATCGACTCTGATTTTTTGGCTCTGACGTTGTTGTTTTTGAATTTACACATCTTCAAGGGCAGGAGATTCTTGACCAAAGTTTAAATCACCATTATTATGTCTCATATATGGCTGCACAAAGGTCTTCGTCAAGTTTGTTTGGTGTCCGACTTATCCGGTTGGAGGTGTCTCCATCAGGAGGGTCTTGATAAAAGTTAAACTCGTTTGACACAGGCACAGATGTAGCAGTGTGTACATAATCAATAGCACGCCGAACAGGTAACACGTATAACCCACGTATCGTCTGAGAAACGTGTGCAGATAACACAGTCAACGGAGGTGTTAGTCCTACATTTTAACCTTTGATGGTGTTTGTTCCTGTAATGTTCTTGACGATGAAGGAATGTTGCAAGTTAGCACACAATACCGAGGGTGATCTGAAGATTAATATCGTCTCAGATACGTGTCCAGATAAAAGTCAACAGAGTCCTATATTTTAACCTTTGATGGTATTTGTTTCTGTAATGTTCTGGACAATGAAGGAATGTTGCAAATTAGCTTCTTTACGAATTGTGCAAGATTGGGTTATGGTCCGTCATATTTCATAGGTATTTTAATATACTTATAACTGTGTCTTTAAACACCGTCCTGATCATATTTGTTTTAGTGCAGCACTCTGCCAATTTAACGATTGAGCATACCGCTCAGGACCATTAAAATATTGTTATACCCGTTAGATCGTTATAAGCATGTTATAAGCATGTTCGTTATAAACGTAGTTCATTGTGTGTATCACCGAGAGTGACCAGCTATCTCTGTGAGGGTAGCCAAGTAGTTACAGCGGCCGCTCGTCACGCGGAAGATCCGGGTTCGATTCCCAACATAGGTATTATGTGTGAATCCCATATATTGCCTTCCCCACTGTGATGCTGCTGGAATATTGATAAAACACAGAGTAAAACCATACTTAAAACCATACTTAGCTGATGATGGGATGCAGTGAGATCCAGTTGTACAAAGAGGGGTTCTGTGAAGCTTTGTGGTTTATGCTCATGGGGTTGTGTGAATGAGGGATAGCCTTGAGATGTGTTCAACACTGTTGCTACCCAACTGTGGTCAAAATATTGTGTAGGCATAGATAGGAAAGGCAATGTTGAACTGATTCAGTATGTAGTTTTACTGTTGAAATGCCAAGAATATTAAAGAGAAAAAAGTCTTATGAAAGAGGCATGTATTGACGTTAAAGGCAGTATGTGTGTGGAGATATTCCTGGTGCGTAGCATGTTGAATCACATGGTATGTTGATGAAAGAAAGAACAGTGGAGGGTGAATGTAAACTGATCTGAACAAAATAGAAATGTCTTCATCATTCTGCATGATCTACTGTCCATTGTTCTCATCCATATGCAAATCTCTCATCCACAGTTATTTTTATTATTACATATATGATATTTATATGGCGCTCATATCCATGTTACTAGTACATGCTCAAGGCATATTTTCCCCCCGATCATTGGATGTCAATATCAACGGCACATCGTATTATCAATCTCAACTCCCAGGGAAACATACAACTCTTGCAGCCACTAGGCGCACCGAGTTAATGTGGCTTTCCCAATCTTTACGAGGTGCCCATTCACAGCTGGGTGGACTGGGACACATAGTCACAGTACTTTGTCCAAGTTTACTGCACGTTGATGTACCCGCAACTAGTTGTCTTCTAGATCTGCTAGTGATACTGTTTTAAAACATCAGTGCATTTATGAAAATGAATAGTGGTGGACAAATGCTGTCTTCAGACCAAGGCGTGTATTGGGAACAATGTCACGAGAGTTGTCATGGAATACTACAGAAAGTGGAGAAATGTACATTTTGTATGTAATTGAACTACATATAGAGAATAAACATTAAGCAAAACAGGAACAGAAAATAATACCTGTGCTTATGAATGGTCAGATGTAACAAGTACACTTTTTACAATCATACATTTGTTAGGTTCTGTAACCTTGGTTACTATTATATATAGCGGAATAATTTCTTTTCAGAATTGTTTGTGGTAGATGGTTATATGTAATCAATATGTATTAGCAGGTTGTTAGGTTCAAGTATCCAAGGTTTTTTTAAGACTCTACGAGGACAGAGGGGACTGCTTGGTCTTTGATTTGTGAAGAACATTACGGATTGACAGTATTAGTCGATTAATTTATCAGAAGTCAGGCAGGCTACCTGAAATTTTGACAGATGGAGACAGAAACATATTTGATGAATACAGTTGCTGGACTTCAATTCAATTATGAAAATCTTAACTCTGAGGTTGAACGATGCCTTATATACTCTCAAATGTCACTGTAACCATCTTATTTTATCCTGTTTGTGCAATATTAAGACATGGTTTAGAATATTGACATCAGAATTTGCTGTGCAGAGTTAGGTCCCTTGGATACATCTGGATGTTCAGGTGAGGATTAGAACCCCTGATTCTCGTTCATTTTCCCCAAGAGTTTAGAGTCTGTAATAGATACAGTGATCTGAAGGACATTAAGTGAGTGAGTGAAGCTTTTCTCCTACATAAGATTGGTAATGTAGCTGAAGTCCTCGTAGAATGCTTTCACTTGCTTAACCAAAGTGATTAAACTTAGGCTTTCATTTAGTTAAGACATTTTTGTTTTCCTATGGAAATTTGAATGCCTTCACATGGAAAGCTATTTTAGTCTTTCTGATAATCAAATATTAGTTACAAATTATTGATTGAATGTAAGTATTAAGAACTTGCAAGATGCCCTTTCCTTGGTATAAAAACTGTTCTGAGCCAAAGAAGAATATTGCCGGTCCATACATTTCATTGTTTAGTTCATAACACTGTCATTGTGTACATAAATCTGTTTCATTGTTTTCACATCAGAATGTCTTCATAGAACGCTTTCACTTGCTTAACCAAAATGACTAAACTTACTAATAGGCGTTCATTTAGTTAAGTCATTTTTGTTTTCTATGGAAATTTGAATGCCTTCACATGGAAAGCTTAGTCTGTTTTAGTCTTTCTGATATTCACATTTTAGTTTTGAAACTTAATGATTGAGTGTAAGTATTAAGAACTTACAAGATGCCCTTTCCTTGGTAAAAAACTAATGTCCTGAGCCAAAGAAGAATATTGTCGGTCCTTACATTTCATTATTTAGTTCATAACACAGTCATTGTGTACATAAATCTGTCTCATTGTTTTCACATCAGAATGTCTTCATGAAACACTCAAATCGGTCACACTTGTCCTTCAGGTACAAGTTTTAAAATGTATTGTAAATAAATACTTAATAAGATATCACTTGTTTGTAATGCAAGACCATCTGCCCTGGGAGTGCAACACTACAGCTGTCAGGATTTCTGCATATGAAATATCCTCAACCTGTGCCCAAACTGTATAGGGGCATGGAAGCCCCAGTCATCGGAGGTGCTGTTGTCGTATGACAATCGAGGGGTTTCCAAGCACCACAATTCAATGTATTGTGTGGCACTAAACTCAGCCACACTAATTAAGGAACACTTCTGAACCTTTGGTATGAGTACTACTCTGAGTGAGTTTAGTTTTACGCCGCACTCAGCAGTATTCCAGCTATATGGCGACGGTATGTAAATAATCGAGTCTGGACCAGACAATCCAGGCATCAACAGCATAAACATCGATCTATGCAACTGGGATACCATGACACGTGTCAACCCAGTCAGCGAGCCTGACCACCCGACCCCGTTAGTCGCCTCTTACGACAAGCATCGATTACTAAAGATCAATTCTAACCCGGACCTTCACGGGTCGTACTACTCTGAAAGCATCAACATGTCTCTTCTTTGTCGTACACATTGACATGTCAACTTCATTGAAAAGGATCCACTGCAGGATTCAGTTTGAAGAAACTGATACTGGAAGGTAGTTCTGGAACTTGAGACCTTGATTTGGGTAACAAGAAAACACTGAAATTGTAAAAAGTTTTATTTCTGAATGAAAAGATGTAATTTGTTCAAATACCCACGATTTCCGTTATTGTTACCAAATACTCATAATACTTGTACTGGACAAAAATGTATGTATACATGCATGACAATATATTACAAATAGAACCATTCCATTAAACATAATGATTTACTAAATGAAAGACATCAGTGTATAATATGTAATAGATATAATCAGCACATTAATGATGTTTTATTACCTTTTGTCCTTCAGGTAAATCACTCATTTGTACCTCACACTTTGGAGTTGGTGTGTGACATACAAACCCCGGGTTTGGGGGCGGAGTGGATACACACAACTACTCTTTTTTTAGTTTTACATTTGTCAACTGTTTACTGGGCTTTACTTCAAGGCAACCATATACGATTATAAGGTCACATAGACCAGTTGTTCCACTGTCTCCAAGCATATGACCCATTAAGATCTGGGTAGAATTGGTCTCCAGCAACCAATGCTTGTTATAAGAGGTGACAAACAGGATAAGGTGGTGGACCTGGTTGATGCATGTCACTGGATTGATGCATTGTCCGTATGTATACTATGCCATCATAAAGTCACTGGAACTGCCAATAAAGCTGGAAAATAGCTGAGGGTGTCATTAAACAAAAAACAAACCAAGCATAAGAGTTTCTAGGGGAACCAAGTAAAAGCCAATTCTTCAGTATAAAATACACATATACTGTAGTAAATGTGCTGTTCAGAGGGTAAAGATCTTTCTGACTTGTGGCAGTGGGGTACCTGAGTGGTTAAAGCGTTTGCTCATCACTTCAAGGACCCGGGTTCGATATCCCCACTATGGTACAATGTGTGAAGCCCTTTTCTGGTGTCCCCTGCCGTGATATTGCTAAAAGCGGCATTAACCCATACACACTCACTTACTCTTTCACTCACACAGACTTTGTGCCTGTGATTTGCATTAGGATTAAGCTGCAGCAGAAGCTTGACATAGCAGATTGGGATTCTGGGATAGAACTGGTCCCCAACAACCTGTCCCAGAGGACTCCAAAGGGATGGGGTTGTTGGGCCTGTGTCAATGCATCCATGTAGTGTGAAGCCTTGCTCACAATATTAATATTGAAATATTGAAACTAAACATATAGAGGGGCAATATTGTTTTTGTGAAACACACTAAAGCATACCAAACAAAAACAAGGTTACAAGCACTTTTTAAGAAGGAAGACTTGATCTTCAACAACCCATGCTTGTCATGAGAGGGGACTAATAATAAGTGAATTTATAAAGTGCTAAAAAAACTCCAGGCACTAAGTGTCTGCCTTAAGCACTATGATGGTTATGTACACAGTATTTAAAGCAAGTAGGTACAAGGAAATCGAGCAGTGATAATATTTTTGGAAAACGAATGTATTTAAATGGGATTAGGTGGTCAGGCTCGCTGACGCACATCATATCTCAGTTGTGAAGATTGATTTTCATAATGTTGATCACTGGATTGTCTGGTCCAAATTAGATTATTTACAGACTGCAGCAATATAGCTGGAATACTGCAGACTGGCATTAACAACAAACCAACAAAACACACAAATATGAAAATTGGGAGTATCAGAGTTCTGTCCTACAAGTACAATGTAGATCCAATGAGTTTCTCAACATTCTTACAAGGAGGTAGAATACAAGGAGTATAGGAAAATGTTGCACTGAAAACATTTGTAAAAGTACCTCTTGCAAAAGAAAGTTAATTTCCCTTGAATGAGTAACATTATTGTTTGTCTCAAAACATACGTAGCTTTCCCAGTATGCCATGCCTCATAAGAGAAATTCAAAGTATTCAGTATGGCTCAGGGGTTCAAAAATCCCATCGCCTGACGCCCGGGGCAAGTCAGTTTTCATTTTGGGCAATCAAATAATGGTATCTTACTTGTCTGTGGGGTACTAGATAATTTCAACGTATGGTTTCAAACTGCAAATAAACTTGGATATAATTTCATGTCTGCTCAAAATGTAGCTATTAAATTTCGCAATGATAATAAAGTAGAGGTATTTTTCTTTACTATCTATCACTTTTCAATAAATAGTCCAGTAAACATTAACATCAAATACCATGTTGATTTATTCTTTCATAATTACATCATCATGATTATGTGATAAAATCAGGGCAAGTGGAAAATTAGTCAGGACAAGTTACTTTCTTAAAATCACTTGCCCTGTGGCAAGTGGCCTTTAAAAAAAAAAAGTTTGAACCCCTGATGGCTAGTGAAAATGAATTGTTATCATATACAACTGACAATCCAAATGAACTAGTGCTTAACAATAATGCTGTCATAAGAGGCGACTAACAGGATCCGGTGATCAGATTCGCTGACATATCATCTTATCCCACTCAAGTAGATGGATGCTCATGATGTTGATCACTGGATTGATGCATCCAGACTCCCGTATATACAGACCGCCGCCATATAGCCAGAATACTGCTGAGTGCGGCATTAAAGAGCAAACAAACAAAACAAATGTGAAAATCAGGAGTATCAGAGTTCTGCCCTATAAGTACAACTAGATCCAATGAGTTTCATATCCCATATCCCATTCCATATGGTTCATTAATGACAGCTAGTCAGTTTGAGAACATGGTTCCTGTTTCATAAATCAAGCACAGTATTCCAGTTCAACTGTCAAAGTTTTGTTACAATATTCGTTATTTGAAACACTCTGTTTCCGTCCATCTCCCACTATCATCGTCATCATCTACATGTAGTTAATCTTTTGCTCCAGTTCCTTTCCACTGCTGCTGTATTTCTGTTCATTGGTGCCATTGTTCAAGGAAGAGTTTTCATCTTTTTGCACTTTGTCTGGGTCTTCTGAGTTAGTAAGTTGAACATCCATGATGATCTGTTGTCCATCTGTCCTGCGATAAAAGCGGCGGGCAAGCAGCGCCAGAAGGAACATTTCCACAATGACAATGAGATGGTTCCAAACTGAAATTGAAAACAGAGCTTATTAACATCATTTGCAGTTAGATACCAGTCATTTGTTGGGTGTTTCATAGCAAGAGGTGTGTGTGCGTGTACATGTGCGTGTGCTTGTGTGGTTTGACACAGTTTTTAGCAACATTCCAGCAATACCACGGTGGGGCACACCAGAAATGGGCTTCACACATTGTACCCATGTGGGGAATAGAACCTGGGTCTTCAGCGTGACGAGCAGACGCTTTAACCACTAGGCTAGCCCACTGCCCCTGGTGTTTCAGAAGAAATCAGGATAATCACCAAAGAGTCACAAGGGAACGGTTGAAAAAAATTGGGGGATGGTCTTGAAAAAATGGACATTTTAGGATAAAAATTAAAATGCTTTTGCATTTGGTCATTTAGGAGAGGGTCACACAAAAATATGGCATGCATTCCGGAAGGGTAACTATTTTCAGCATATTAGTGTATTCAAAATAAAAAAAGTCCCCAAGTTCACATCTTTTCTTTTATCGGTGGGAGTAAACTGATGACATTATTATGACTTTAGTTTCAAAAAGAAGACAGAAGACAGTATTGGTGTACAGGGAAGATGGTCTTTGCTGACTAGGTGTGACACTTACTATAGTCTAGTGCAGCAGAAGACAAGTATTGGTGTACAGGGAAGATGGTCTTTGCTGACTAGGTGTGACACTTACTATAGTCTAGTGCAGCAGAAGACAAGTATTGGTGTACAGGGAAGATGGTCTTTGCTGACTAGGTGTGACACTTACTATAGTCTAGTGCAGCAGAAGACAAGTATTGGTGTACAGGGAAGATGGTCTTTGCTGACCAGATGTGACACTTACTATAGTCTAGTGCAGCAGAAGACAAGTATTGGTGTACAGGGAAGATGGTCTTTGCTGACCAGATGTGACACACTACTATAGTCTAGTGCAGCAGAAGACAAGTATTGGTGTACAGGGAAGATGGTCTTTGCTGACTAGGTGTGACACTTACTATAGTCTAGTGCAGCAGAAGACAAGTATTGGTGTACAGGGAAGATGGTCTTTGCTGACTAGGTGTGACACTTACTATAGTCTAGTGCAGCAGAAGACAAGTATTGGTGTACAGGGAAGATGGTCTTTGCTGACAAGGTGTGACACTTACTATAGTCTAGTGCAGCAGAAGACAAGTATTGGTGTACAGGGAAGATGGTCTTTGCTGACAAGGTGTGACACTTACTATAGTCTAGTGCAGCAGAAGACAAGTATTGGTGTACAGGGAAGATGGTCTTTGCTGACCAGATGTGACACTTACTATAGTCTAGAGCAGCAGAAGACAAGTATTGGTGTACAGGGAAGATGGTCTTTGCTGACTAGATGTGACACTTACTATAGTCTAGTGCAGCAGAAGACAAGTATTGGTGTACAGGGAAGATGGTCTTTGCTGACTAGATGTGACACTTACTATAGTCTAGTGCAGCAGAAGACAAGTATTGGTGTACAGGAAGATGGTCTTTGCTGACAAAGATGTGACACTTACTATAGTCTAGTGCAGCAGAAGACAAGTATTGGTGTACAGGGAAGATGGTCTTTGCTGACCAGATGTGACACTTACTATAGTCTAGAGCAGCAGAAGACAAGTATTGGTGTACACGGAAGATGGTCTTTGCTGACCAGATGTGACACTTACTATAGTCTAGTGCAGCAGAAGACAAGTATTGGTGTACAGGGAAGATGGTCTTTGCTGACCAGATGTGACACTTACTATAGTCTAGAGCAGCAGAAGACAAGTATTGGTGTACAGGGAAGATGGTCTTTGCTGACCAGATGTGACACTTACTATAGTCTAGTGCAGCAGAAGACAAGTATTGGTGTACAGGGAAGATGGTCTTTGCTGACCAGATGTGACACTTACTATAGTCTAGTGCAGCAGAAGACAAGTATTGGTGTACAGGGAAGATGGTCTTTGCTGACTAGATGTGACACTTACTATAGTCTAGAGCAGCAGAAGACAAGTATTGGTGTACAGGGAAGATGGTCTTTGCTGACCAGATGTGACACTTACTATAGTCTAGAGCAGCAGAAGACAAGTATTGGTGTACAGGAAGATGGTCTTTGCTGACTAGATGTGACACTTACTATAGTCTAGTGCAGCAGAAGACAAGTATTGGTGTACAGGGAAGATGGTCTTTGCTGACTAGATGTGACACTTACTATAGTCTAGTGCAGCAGAAGACAAGTATTGGTGTACAGGGAAGATGGTCTTTGCTGACTAGGTGTGACACTTACTATAGTCTAGAGCAGCAGAAGACAAGTATTGGTGTACAGGGAAGATGGTCTTTGCTGACCAGATGTGACACTTACTATAGTCTAGTGCAGCAGAAGAAAAGTATTGGTGTACAGGGAAGATGGTCTTTGCTGACAAGGTGTGACACTTACTATAGTCTAGTGCAGCAGAAGACAAGTATTGGTGTACAGGGAAGATGGTCTTTGCTGACCAGATGTGACACACTTACTATAGTCTAGAGCAGCAGAAGACAAGTATTGGTGTACAGGAAGATGGTCTTTGCTGACCAGATGTGACACTTACTATAGTCTAGAGCAGCAGAAGACAAGTATTGGTGTACAGGGAAGATGGTCTTTGCTGACCAGATGTGACACTTACTATAGTCTAGTGCAGCAGAAGAAGTATTGGTGTACAGGGAAGATGGTCTTTGCTGACTAGATGTGACACTTACTATAGTCTAGTGCAGCAGAAGACAAGTATTGGTGTACAGGGAAGATGGTCTTTGCTGACTAGGTGTGACACTTACTATAGTCTAGTGCAGCAGAAGACAAGTATTGGTGTACAGGGAAGATGGTCTTTGCTGACCAGATGTGACACTTACTATAGTCTAGTGCAGCAGAAGACAAGTATTGGTGTACAGGGAAGATGGTCTTTGCTGACTAGATGTGACACTTACTATAGTCTAGTGCAGCAGAAGACAAGTATTGGTGTACAGGGAAGATGGTCTTTGCTGACTAGGTGTGACACTTACTATAGTCTAGTGCAGCAGAAGACAAGTATTGGTGTACAGGGAAGATGGTCTTTGCTGACTAGGTGTGACACTTACTATAGTCTAGTGCAGCAGAAGACAAGTATTGGTGTACAGGGAAGATGGTCTTTGCTGACTAGGTGTGACACTTACTATAGTCTAGTGCAGCAGAAGACAAGTATTGGTGTACAGGGAAGATGGTCTTTGCTGACTAGGTGTGACACTTACTATAGTCTAGTGCAGCAGAAGACAAGTATTGGTGTACAGGAAGATGGTCTTTGCTGACTAGGTGTGACACTTACTATAGTCTAGTGCAGCAGAAGACAAGTATTGGTGTACAGGGAAGATGGTCTTTGCTGACCAGATGTGACACTTACTATAGTCTAGTGCAGCAGAAGACAAGTATTGGTGTACAGGAAGATGGTCTTTGCTGACTAGGTGTGACACTTACTATAGTCTAGTGCAGCAGAAGACAAGTATTGGTGTACAGGGAAGATGGTCTTTGCTGACTAGGTGTGACACTACTATAGTCTAGAGCAGCAGAAGACAAGTATTGGTGTACAGGGAAGATGGTCTTTGCTGACTAGATGTGACACTACTATAGTCAAGTGCAGCAGAAGACAAGTATTGGTGTACAGGGAAGATGGTCTTTGCTGACCAGATGTGACACTACTATAGTCTAGTGCAGCAGAAGACAAGTATTGGTGTACATGGAAGATGGTCTTTGCTGACTAGATGTGACACTTACTATAGTCTAGTGCAGCAGAAGAGAAGTATTGGTGTACAGGGAAGATGGTCTTTGCTGACTAGATGTGACACTTACTATAGTCTAGTGCAGCAGAAGACAAGTATTGGTGTACAGGGAAGATGGTCTTTGCTGACTAGGTGTGACACTTACTATAGTCTAGTGCAGCAGAAGACAAGTATTGGTGTACAGGGAAGATGGTCTTTGCTGACCAGATGTGACACTTACTATAGTCTAGTGCAGCAGAAGACAAGTATTGGTGTACAGGGAAGATGGTCTTTGCTGACCAGATGTGACACTTACTATAGTCTAGAGTGCAGCAGAAGACAAGTATTGGTGTACAGGGAAGATGGTCTTTGCTGACCAGATGTGACACTTACTATAGTCTAGAGCAGCAGAAGACAAGTATTGGTGTACAGGGAAGATGGTCTTTGCTGACCAGATGTGACACTTACTATAGTCTAGAGCAGCAGAAGACAAGTATTGGTGTACAGGGAAGATGGTCTTTGCTGACTAGGTGTGACACTTACTATAGTCTAGTGCAGCAGAAGACAAGTATTGGTGTACAGGGAAGATGGTCTTTGCTGACAAGGTGTGACACTTACTATAGTCTAGTGCAGCAGAAGACAAGTATTGGTGTACAGGGAAGATGGTCTTTGCTGACCAGATGTGACACTTTACTACTATAGTCTAGTGCAGCAGAAGACAAGTATTGGTGTACAGGGAAGATGGTCTTTGCTGACTAGGTGTGACACTTACTATAGTCTAGTGCAGCAGAGCAGAAAAGTATTGGTGTACAGGGAAGATGGTCTTTGCTGACCAGATGTGACACTTACTATAGTCTAGAGCAGCAGAAGACAAGTATTGGTGTACAGGGAAGATGGTCTTTGCTGACTAGATGTGACACTACTATAGTCTAGTGCAGCAGAAGACAAGTATTGGTGTACACGGAAGATGGTCTTTGCTGACCAGATGTGACACTTACTATAGTCTAGTGCAGCAGAAGACAAGTATTGGTGTACAGGAAGATGGTCTTTGCTGACTAGATGTGACACTTACTATAGTCTAGTGCAGCAGAAGACAAGTATTGGTGTACAGGGAAGATGGTCTTTGCTGACCTAGATGTGACACTTACTATAGTCTAGTGCAGCAGAAGACAAGTATTGGTGTACAGGGAAGATGGTCTTTGCTGACTAGGTGTGACACTTACTATAGTCTAGTGCAGCAGAAGACAAGTATTGGTGTACAGGGAAGATGGTCTTTGCTGACCAGATGTGACACTTACTATAGTCTAGTGCAGCAGAAGACAAGTATTGGTGTACAGGGAAGATGGTCTTTGCTGACTAGATGTGACACTTACTATAGTCTAGTGCAGCAGAAGACAAGTATTGGTGTACAGGGAAGATGGTCTTTGCTGACTAGGTGTGACACTTACTATAGTCTAGTGCAGCAGAAGACAAGTATTGGTGTACAGGGAAGAAAGTAGCTTTGCCAGATGTGACACTTACTATAGTCTAGTGCAGCAGAAGACAAGTATTGGTGTACAGGGAAGATGGTCTTTGCTGACTAGGTGTGACACTACTATAGTCTAGTGCAGCAGAAGACAAGTATTGGTGTACAGGAAGATGGTCTTTGCTGACCAGATGTGACACTACTATAGTCTAGTGCAGCAGAAGACAAGTATTGGTGTACAGGGAAGATGGTCTTTGCTGACTAGATGTGACACTACTATAGTCAAGTGCAGCAGAAGACAAGTATTGGTGTACAGGGAAGATGGTCTTTGCTGACCAGATGTGACACTACTATAGTCTAGTGCAGCAGAAGACAAGTATTGGTGTACAGGGAAGATGGTCTTTGCTGACTAGGTGTGACACTACTATAGTCTAGTGCAGCAGAAGACAAGTATTGGTGTACAGGGAAGATGGTCTTTGCTGACTAGGTGTGACACTTACTATAGTCTAGAGCAGCAGAAGACAAGTATTGGTGTACAGGGAAGATGGTCTTTGCTGACTAGATGTGACACTACTATAGTCTAGTGCAGCAGAAGACAAGTATTGGTGTACAGGAAGATGGTCTTTGCTGACTAGGTGTGACACTACTATAGTCTAGAGCAGCAGAAGAAAAGTATTGGTGTACAGGGAAGATGGTCTTTGCTGACTAGGTGTGACACTACTATAGTCAAGTGCAGCAGAAGACAAGTATTGGTGTACAAGGAAGAAAGTAGCTGCAGGCCAGATGTGACACTTACTATTGTCTCATGCTTTAGGAGACAGTATTGTGTTCAGTGAAGAAAGTTAAGGCTGGGCAGACAGACTACTTTCAACAGCAGATGAGACACTTATTGTTTCACACAGCAGAAGACAGTATTGTGTAGGGCTGTGTATTGCCCCAAATTTCGTATTGCAATATATCATGATTCACTCTTCTGTATTGCGATACGTATTGCAATATATTGTGAAAGAACAGTTAATAAGATCTGTCCACTTGGTAATATTCTTTTACCTTCAAACTGAATCACAGTATATGTGAGTAACCATTGTGCATTGTATAGCCTCTTTCAAAGTGAAAAAAGGAAAATCCAGAACAATCTTCGGTTTATATTTCTATTTTAAAACAGCAGGGATCGACACTAACTAAAAAAATTTAACTGGCCCTCCGGGCTAGTGGATTTTGTATATCACTAGTCCTTTCCAAAAATTACTAGCCCTACGCTTTACTATGAAAAAGACTTTCAACAAGTCTATCTTTTAATTGTAACTGCTGTCCAAAGGAAAGTTAACGCAGATAAATGTATGATTTTTCATTTCATATATATGACAAATTCAACTGAAACTAGCTTACACCATGTCCTCCATCGACCCACCCATACTATTTATATACTTTAACTTCTTTAAACAGCAAGGGATGTTGAATTTCAAATAATTTAAAGAGTCATAGAATTTACTGTACACATCTGTAATACTCAAGAAAAATTTAACTAAAGTCACAATCATGTAACATGATCTTGAAGTGCACATTCTAATCAAAACGATGATATATACTAACTAGCCTTTGAATAAAAGTATTATAGAACACTGTTACCACATTTGTTTTGCAATTTCACAAAACACACAAACAACAATTTACAGTTTTTCTTTTTCTTCCTTGCCAAGTATTTGCTCACAACTTTCTTCAAGTCAATGTCTGAAGCTGAAGATGCATTCAGGCTAATCATGAGAAGTCTGTTGCAATTTTCAACACTGAGTCTGTTTCTATGATCTGTGACAATCAATTTCACTTTTGAGAACACTCTCTCAACTTCAGAAGTGGACAGAATCACTGTTGCATGGATGGACAGTAATTGAACAATGTTCAGGATACAAGTTTCCAAGTTGAGGCTTCAGGCTGGTGAGGTCTTCAAAATGGAGGAGGGTGAACTGGTGTCAAGCTCCCCTGAAAACAGCTCCTTTACTTGACTCCACTCAAGCTGTGTCTGGTCGACGTCAAGTCGAAGTGCTCTGCCAGCTGTGTTATCTGAAAAGAAACAAATGCATACATGTAATTATAATAAAATCAATTAAATCATTAAAATTAATCTTATTCCAGATAGAATTCCATTCAAATAGATTACTGGTTATCACAGGTAAACACTAACACAAGTTACTTGATCATGGTTGTCGAGGGGACATAAAGAAGAATCTTCTTAAAGTCAAATGTTATGACAATAGTATTAATATAGATATATGTCATACCTCAGCATCCCCATGGAAAGTCAGAAAGAAGGATCTTCAGCCTTCCCTCAGATCCAGCGCTGATAGGTTTGTGATGATGGGTGTGACCTGCAGCCTCTCTTCCATGTTCTGTATCAGGTGATTGAGAAAGATGTCCTTTGAAGACTTGATATCTCTCCGTCTGCTCTCAGTCTTCTCCAGGTCATACAGGTTAGCAAGCTGATCAATGCGATTTAGATATGGGCCTGGCTTGTCTTTTCATTTTTTCTCAAAAGATGCAGTGCTACTTTGTATTTGTGGTTCCAAAACACTCAAATCCAAATCCCTTCGCTCGAACAGCTTTGTTAGACCAGATAACAAAGAGCACACATCACATAGCAAGAGAATAGTGTAAAGTCTGTGTAAATAAGACTTGAGCTGCCTGTAGGAGTCCTTCAGCAGTGACACTCTGCTTATCCCCAGCCTTCTTATCATTGCCCATGCCTACAGCATTTTCTAAGTCAGCAAGGATTGATGGGTAGCACTGCCTCACTGCATGAACAGCCTTCTCATGACTGAGCCAGCCCGGGTATGGACAGCCTTCTTAATTGTAATAGGACCTCTATTTGGTTCATCTGACGTGTCGCCTTCCATTTCTTTAGTCAACAGCTGCATATTTTCCAAGCTTTTGTGATCTCACAGTGCTGTAATGGTAATGCTTGAACAGTCCCATCAGCAGTTCATCCACTCTTTCAATGAGTGTGACAGACTTGAATGCTGAACTAATAGCAAGCTGAAGTCTGTGATTAACACAGTGCACATCAATCAAAGCTGGGTTTGATTTCTTTACAACTGTGTCACAACACCATTCTTTTTACCTGTCACTACTGCTGGTCCATCACTTGCAAAACAAGTCATCTTCTTCTGGTCAAGATTTGCCTTCTCCACATAGTCTTTAACACTCTTCACTATCGTATCCTGCTGTTCCATTTGGTATTTGAATTCTGTAGAAATGCAAGCTTTGATTCCTCCATTCTAAACATAACGTCCAGCAACTGCAAGATGCTTTCTGGTCGAGGACATCCAGTGTACTCATCAACATTAGTCCAAATGCTATCCACTGCTATCTTTCATCTTCCCAACAACTTCGGCTTCTGGCATTCTATGAACTCCTGCACTGTACTGTACCCAGTGTGTGATGCATTTTGCCGTGATTCAGCATTGCCAAGTTTGATGCACCAAGGTCTATGCACAAGTCAATAAGTGGGCGATATAAAGTTGTGTATGGCAGGTTATGCTTGATAAGGAAAAAACAGTACTTTCTGTGCGTCTTCCAGTCAGCGGTAGTTTCCTTTTTCCGTGTATCTGCCGAGAAAATGTTTTCAATGGACACTTTGTCATCCTTTTCCCATAAGGATTAGCGTCTGGATGCATTTGAGAATTCATGGATGGAAACCTTATCAAGTCGGACAGTCTGGCATCCAACTTCTGTCCAAACCTGAGATCCATTTCTGCTCTTGGTGTTCCCACTTGGAGCATAATGAACAAACATCATTCCCTTCTTTTGTCATTTTCCGAGGTACCTTCAACCAGGGACGGTTTTGTTGCCACTTTGTGTCAAATGCAGTCTTGTGACCACCAACTTTCTTCTTTGTTCGATTAGCTGACTCTGTCTCATCTCGCTGCCTTGAGTTGTCAAATGAAACTACCTCTGACTTCGTCTAATTCCGGGTCTGAAAAACAATATACAAAGTTTAATATACCATATTCAAAATATTCTTAGATATTAAATTTGAAATCATGATTATTATTACAAAAATATCACACAAACACACACCTGAACGTAAAGTATCTACTGTGAAGAGCTTCGACAGTATGGCTTCCCATTGTTTGAAATCATTATCGCTTTACTCCTTCAAGACTTACTTGTTTATGAAATCGCCACTCAACACTAAAACCCGTCTTAACAGTATGTATGCAAGCTGTTTTATCTATTTCATTTACCAGGACAAACAACAAAATAATTCAAGATCAATTTCAAATTGCCGATGGATTGAAAATGGCGGACATTTTCGAGTTTCAGATTTACATCTAATCAGCACAGTCGTGATGAATATCGGTCCGTAAGCGCGAAAAAAATAATACCATGTAGTCCACAGATCGTTGTCAAATAAAGGTTTCATTTGAAGGCATGTGAAAAGGAAAGGGAAATCAACAGCCTAAAATCACGAACTTAGAGGCACATACCGGTTCGAGATGAAGAAATCTATTAGTCGGGCGACACTTCCCTGTTTGCTTCAACCTTCACCGCTTCTTCTCTTTTCCTCTTGATTCTTTCCTTGGTAGGCATTGTGATTAAGTATGGTGAATTAAACTTCTTTGACTTCGCCATGGTTTATATGCCAATTTCCTAATCATTATAAAACAATCTTATGTCTCCTCAAAGAAGGGAGAGAACTCTGCCCTTGGTAAAATCGGAAAATACACACGGGTTGTAGTAAAATCGAGCACAGCTGAAGAAAACGACTGGCATTGAGGCGAAAAGGGCAGGGCGCCCAAAAAAAGGGCAGGGGCAAAATCAAAGGGCAGGGCGCCGCGCCCCTCCTAAATGTGCCTAGAGGGGAACACTACTAACATTACCTATTTAATGAATGACGTTTGGTACACATTCACATAAAGAAATGATTTAACAAAGCACTCATGATGGGCAAAAGTCACTCAGTATCAGGTAAAAGTACACTTTCTTTAGACTAAATAGAATAATGAAAAAAGAAAATCATGAGAAACCTAACCTTATAATAAGATAGAAGCCCACGTTTATTTATTTTTTAGGTCTAATCCAACTGTTGAAAAAATACCAAAGGTATGTTTATCATATTATTTAAATAATACAACTTCAACTTAAATAAATATATTTCTAATCGTAATACAAGTTTACACTTAATGTCCATATAAACCACTTGAAGGAGGCGTAAACTCCCGCTATTTTAATCCATTTGTAAGATGCCATAATATCCTCTTACCTATTTCTTTTATGTTTTCATTTTTACGTAATCAGAAAATTATTATATAAAGATTAATTAAATAATATGTATGGTCGCCTATTTCCCGATAACCGTGGCTTTTCGCCCGGTAACATGACACAACTTTGAGAAATGCCTCCGTTTTCGAAGCTCCGTATGAACAACACTCTAGAAGATTCACTTGATGGCGGGTATTGTTCCAAAGCTCTAATTATCAATAATATCACAATAACCTTGCCAGGAGTATTTTCGCAGTTGTAAGAAGCGATTTTATTGGATAAAGAATGGTTTCTAATGACGCTTTTTCGCCACTGTCTGCTATAAGGCTCGTGAATGGTAAAAATCATGCTTGTAAGCCAATCATATTACAGCAATGGATACCGTCCACATGAACGAAAACTTTTAGACAAAGGTTTTGGGTAAAATAATGCCATTCTGAACATGTTAAGCAACATATCGCCATATATACGTAAATTATGGAACTTATTGGACGTATCGTGCTAGGTGGCGACCTGTGACAAATGTTCTTTATGCAAATGTTTTCTGATCAAACATCGTGTCCAAGCATGAAGATCGAGGTGACGAAAGCCGAGATGTCACTTAACTTACATAACATGATCGCACGAAAAGATGGAAATAGTAACTTAGATGTATGTTTGACAACTTTTATGAAAACTGTTGATTTTATTCATTAGTTTACTCAATTTAAATGATTTCCTCGAAACGTCCATACTTTGCTCTTTGACAATATTTAAGTGTACCGTTGCCAATCATTTGGAAAGACTTCCGCCCAATCCCCACCCACCACCACCCCTTTTACCTGAATATACATATATATCTTTTTCCTCACCATTAAAATTTAGGGGGTATACGGGCGGAAGTCTTATGTGCGGTGTTGAATGGGTTAAAATCAAACAAATAAATCTTTGACGGTATACTGGTTCGTCATAAACGTATCGCGATACGTAATTGTTACAATTTCGTATTGCGGTTTACCGGTATACCGGTAGCCCTAGTATTGTGTTCAATGAAGAAGGTTCTTGCTGGGCAGACGGACTACTTTTGACAGCAGATGAGACACTTACCATTGTCTCATGCATTAGGAGACGGAACTGTGCACAATGACGAAGGTTGTTGCTGGGTAGAATTGACACTTACCACTGTCTGTGCAACAGAAGACACCATTGTTTTCAGTGAAGAAGGTTGTTGCTGGGCACAACCACTACTTTTGACAACAGATGTGACACTTACCATCGCCTCGTGCAGCAGAAGACATCAACTGTGTACAAGGAGGAAGGTTGTTGTTGGCCAGAGTATTGAAGACAAGGCCCTGGAGGTTACTGAATACAAGCACTAACTGAATGCAGATGAACTTTGGTCCAATGTAGAATTCCTTCAGATGCTTCCTGGACGCCCTGAATACAAGGATCAAGCCGTACATGGCTGTGAGTGTGGATACACCGCTCAACACACTCAAGTACAGGGTGGCTTGGTTTGGCTGCATCTGAAACAGTAAGAGAGGGAATGGCATTGAACAATAAATCAGTTATATCATCACTTGTCAGGTTGTCATGTGGGAAGTGAGAACTGCAAGTTTGACCCCGCCACGAGCCACTTTAGTGATAAGGAAGGTATGGTGCCTCAGATGTACTTTGACACCTGGTAAGAGGGTGGGATGAGATGTACTTTGACACCTGGTAAGAGGGTGGGTTTGAGAAATACTTTGACACCTGGTAAGATGGTAAGTATGAGAAGTACTTTGACACCTAGTAAGTTGGTGGATATGAGATGAACTTTGACATGAGGTAAGAGGGTGGGTATGAGGTGTACTTTGACACCTGGTAAGATGGTGCATATGATATTTACTTTGACACCTGGCAACAGGGTGGGTACAAAATTTGCAGCAAACAAATCTACTTCAAAACAGAAATAGCAGGTAGGAGTGAGTGAGTGAGTGAGTATGGTTTTATGCCGCTTTTAGCAATATTCCAGCGGGGGGACACCAGAAATAAGCATTAAACATTGTACCCATGTGGGGAATCTAACCCGGATCTTCGGAGTGACGACCGAACACTTTAACCACTAGGCTACCCCCACCGCCCCGATAGCAGGTAGGAGATGTATATGAGATAACAGGTTGGAGATATAATTTAAACCACAGCAAGCTATTAAATAAAATGTGCTTCAACACAGCAAGACAGCTGGTATGTGATGTACCTTAAATGTAAAAAGAATGTGAATATGAGATGTGTATACAACAGCAAAACAATGTTTTAGTGACGTAATCTGAAACTTGTTTTATTACCTTTCCCTTCACATATTTATTATCAGTCCACAGCACAGCAGACAGAAGCACCAAGATTGGTCTTAATAGGGCAAATTGTAAAACACACATCTTGATTCTGAAGAGGTTCTTCCTGAAACAGTATAACGCCATCTTCAGAAACCAAACAAAACAGTACTTTTAGAACAGTGCATGAAAAAGTTTAGCGTCATTATTAAAAAAATGCTTGTTTGTGAATGCTTGTGAACTATTACATTCAGGCTACAGATACATATGTCAGAGGTAAGGTACAGATAAGCTGCGTATCTGCGTAAATTACGCAAATATTTATGTGAAGACTCAATTCCTATTAAGTCTATTGTGTACAAGTACGCTTGAATTTTGGTAAATACTCAATAAATGTGATCTTACATGCGTACACTAGAGTTGTTCACTGGTCTCAAGGGGAACATGGGCTGATGTACCCTTGATGTTGTTTATGTTCCCTGAGCCCGAACACCTCAATGGTAATTTTGAACTGTTTGAAGCACGGATATCAGATCATAGTATGGAGTACCAGAGGACAAGACAAGAAAAACAAATTTAGAGTTATCTCCCTTCCATCGATTTGCATTCGCAAAACATTGCTAATTTCCGTACATCATACGCGATGCAATGTTATTCGAGATAAAGAATTACTACTACGAAGTACCAAATGAGTTCGGCATTCCTAGCGGGGTAGATAGAAAATGTTACTCGCTTGTAAGCGGGAAAGTAGTAGAAGCGTGCTCAGCCAATCAGAAAAACACATTTATGTGTGAGGCAAGATAAACGAAACTGTCAAATCTTAGCTTGCGTACCAGTGGATGGATAAAATACAAATGTAACTGGGGTACACTAGAGGTTCTATTTCAGGACATGAACTTGACAATTTGCACTCTTTGTTATCATTTCTCATATTACAGATCAAATATATATAACAAACACTAACATTTAAATTTTATCATATTTCTAAAATTAATGGAAAATGGCAAAATACCCAATTGAGTTTAAGTGAGGTGAGTACAATTTATTTGGTTACTCAAAGGAAAATTAGGATACCCAATTGAGATGAACACAACCGAGTACATAACTCAATGACCCAAAAAGTTTAATCTGTAGCTCTGAGTGTTAACTAGTTGTATAAGTACTACCTTGTTCCATCAAAGACCATGGTTGCATTTCACAACGGGTTCAAAACATGAACCTCAGTTTAGGTCCTTTGCCCCCACTAACATATGGCTGGAATAATCCTTACAGTGAAATCAAATCCAACTCACTCGCTTTAATGTCCATTAAATTAATCTTTTTAAACAAATCCGTAAAAAACAAATCAGTAATAACAGGGTTTAAAGTCTGTCATAAGGCTGATAGTGAATTAATGGTAACTGTGACAAGTATTCCTACTTACTTGTTTACCTCTATCTTGGGGCAGCAGCAGCAACAGCAGGCCACGGGAGGGCTGCGCAGGTTGATTGTCTCCCCTGACATGTGGTTGATCAGGCCTTCCTCGCCTCCGTGGTAGTGGATCATCAGCTGGAGGAAGGTCCTCATACAGATGGACAGGTAGCTGGCACAAGTACAAAACACACATTACAGGGCATCATTTAGGTATAAGACCAAACTCATTCCTTTTAATATCTCTCTGACTCCACAGGGATAGCATTGGTTCCTAGTGACAAGAGTGCATCTTTAAACAGCAAACACATACATTGAAGTATTTTTGTACAGGACCTGGCAAAAGAATAAAGAGACATTTCTGGAAGTGGAGCGAAGAGTGTCATATGTCATCAACCCAAAAATAACAACTGAGTTCAACCAACTCAAAAACTGACAAAGTTAAATCCCCATATGTAACTTACAGGATAGACTAATGCCTAATCTCTGAAAATATATTATCTTGATAGAAACAAACAATTCCTCATAAACTGAAAGGGAGCCCCAGTGAGATGGGAGATATAGACTTGCTTCATTGCTTCATTACCAGTTTTATGATATATCATGTCAATAAACAATACAAACAATCATGGAACATATTGCACGTCCGTAGTCAGTGTTTTTTCTGTCGGGCAAGCAAATTTGTATATCACACTGAACTAGTTGATATTATGTTAATGATGTTGTTTATTTAAAAAATCAACAAGAAAATGGCCGGTATATAAGTGATTTTACATGTGCCACTATAATTTTAAAGTTATTTTGCAATGCGTTTTTTCCTCTGAACAGTTATATGGGGTAATAAACATATATGAAGGTTTGTGATTATCTTATGGTTTAAGTTAAATTTACACAGACTTTCATTCACACTGAAGTTTTCCATTGTAATTAATTGACAAAATACCATACTTTACATGCAATATATTTTATGACAAACAGTACAGTCCCTAACAATCAAATCTCAATTCGACATTCCTGTTAGACACAACCATAACATATATTTTGGGGGCTTTAGTAAGCAGAAAATAGGCTCTGCATGTACAATCAATGTCACTCACTGCCAATCACTGAAGCTCCCATTTTGGGAAAATATACATGTAGTGAAGCTTTACTTGGCTACTGGGATTATTTCATACTTCCTTTTCAAAATAAAAACCGATATATTCTTCGATCTTGGCTCTGAGTTTATTTTGACTGCCATCGTTTTACATATCATCCCATTACGTCACCATTTCTTGCACACACTAACTATTTCTAAAAAGTGAAACATACAACTACATGGATGACAACTTCTAGAATGCTGATCAAACAAAAACTATTTCTAAACAAAAATGAGACTAATTACTATTGTGACAGTGGTTGTCTGCTGACTGATGTAAATATAACAAAATATAATGTTATATTACATTATAAAATAGAATAATGAGGGTCTATTTTTACATACAGCAGAAAGTCCTTACATCAGATATATTACCTACCTAACTTGCTATATAATAAGCTTAGTCATATTATGCTTACTGAAGCACTCATAAAATATTTGCTAAGTGACTGAATATATAATCTCGTTATATAACACAATATATTGCAATATGTATTGGAAAACAGGTACCAGATTGTATTGCAATAGTTTTTGCCATTACACAGCCCTAGGTTTTAGCATTGCAGAAATGGCTGGGCAGAGAGGAAAATGATGCGGATCAGGGACTGCAATTTACCCATGTAGCCCATGAAGTCTAGAATATTTGGCAAGTCTAGATTAGCACAGTTTCTGGGAAAATGAAGAAAGTTTCTGGGCTATTTTTTACTGTATTTTATTTTACTTTTTATAAACTTTTTTCTCTGAAATATGTTCATTTCAGAGACTAGCTGTTAGTCGAAGGGACTGGGAGTCTACTCACATTGCTGCTACCAGATCTGACAGCAAGGAAGACCGAGGTATACACACAGCTATCAAGGCTGTCACTGCAAACACCTGTAGATAGCGATTGCACATTTATATATAGAGTCAAAAATAAAATAATAATAATATCCATTATGAATTAAGGCTGCAAGAACAGATCAAGATCACCCGCATTTTGTTGTCATTATAACACCATGTATAACAAACATTATTTGATTGATTGTGATTTGTAGTTTAACCAATCACAAGCTGTGTTACTCAAACTTTGAATTTCCATGTCACTGTCCATGAGGGGATGAAACATTAATTGTTGCCTATTTAAATAGTGGAGAGAGAGAGAGAGAGGGTGTCATTCGCTCTCCTTAAATATCATCATCAACCCTCTCTAACCATAACCTATGAACGGCCCTAATGACAAATTCTTGGATTGGTTAATTTTGTATCATCATACCCCAAAGGAGAGTTTTGATGCTCATAAAATCAATCGCTAGTTTGCATGTGATGATATTTGATTGTTTTCAGGCTGCTACTTCAATCAACAAACATTACAGCTTCTGAGAATTTTCAAATGATCTGAAAGGTTTATGCATGACATCTTGTTAACTTACTGGTTGTAGGCCAATCATCCATAGAGACAAAACTTTTGTCTTGCGAACCAAGAAGTGTTGGATTATAAACCAGGTGCTCTCCAGGTACATGATGACATTAGCTAGAGCAATTACTGCACAAACAGCAGTGACCGCTAATTCCGCAGTAGATATTCCTGCAGAATACAAGTCACAACAGTTTCGGATGTTTTATTTACAACGAATGGGTATAATCAGTATCTTATACTGAAAACAAATATAAAGGGATTATAGATGAATTCATAGCATGATTTAAAAATTCATGAAAATGAACCTTTTTTGTCTTGCAGGTTTTCAACATTTATCTGTTATATTGATTTATATTATGCAACATGACATCACTGGTGCCAAGTGATAAACAAATGACGTCATTACACCTTATTAGACCTATTTCATGTGGTGTAGGATGTGTGGTTCTTGTGTCTAAATGATCAGTTTCCTGTTTTAACCCTCATTGTGCCTGGACGTCAGCTGGCTTTACGTACTGCTCATTGCTGCACTGTGATGATATGACGGTTTGAATTCCTGTCCTGACCTTTCTAAATGAACTGGCATAATCTCAGTTGCTTGGTATAAACAAATGCCTCATAATGGCACACATTTCAACACTTTTCAACATTGAGCATGGTATTTTGCAGTGTAAGAAAAATGAGTGTATATTTTCAAATATTAATAGTAACTACTTCTAAAAGTCTATTTTGTTTTGAATATGATTTTTTTTTTTTATATTTCAGTGTCACTTAGCTAGTGATGTTCTGAAGATCAAAAATAATCGAAAATTCATCAAAAGAAGGATTAAAAATGTTTATCGATTGTAAAAAACATATTTTTGATTACCGGTAATCAGAATTTGGTTGTTTTTGTATAACACCCTTGAATGAAGTAAACTAACCATCAAATTTGACAAATATTCTTGAACAAACATGCACTCAACAGCTTAAGCTATGCATGTTGTAAAATTTTAACCACTTTCATTGTTTAATTACAATTCCAGTGTCTTTCTTGCATGCGTGCATTTCATTGCATGACAGCATTAGTTTTAAAAAAGCAACAACATTAATTAGAAAAATGCTTGGGGAAAACCCTTAAAATTGGTGATTACATGAAAAATGTATATATTTCGATTATAATCGATAATCGTTCACCACAATCCTCCGATAATTGATAGTGGATTTGGTGTCCGATTCTCAACACTACACTTAGCCCTTAATTACCTGCAAAGTACACCTCTGATAAAGGAACAACATCAGGACAGTTGGGTGCACCCGTGCTGAAAAAGAAATGTCGATAACATCATATAAACATACATCTTAAACATAGGCTTGCCAAAATACCTATGGAATCAGTAAACATGGTACATCTATATGTATACTCTATACAAACCAACACGTGTAGATACGGGTTAGAATGGGCCTTCACCAACCCTTGTTTGTCATAAGAAACATTTAATGTCATCAGGTGGTCAGGCTTGCTGACTTGGTTGACACATGTCATCACTGCCAATTGTATGGATAGATTCTGATGCTGTTGCCAGGTGAAACTACAGGAACATATACTGACAACTGGCAATAGAAGTAGTCAGTGAGTGAGCGAGTGAGTATGGTTTTATGCCGCTTTTAGCAATATTCCTGCAACATCACGGCAGGGGACACCAGGATTGGGCTTCACTCATTCTACCCATGTGGGGAATCGAACCCGGGTCTTCAGCGTGATAAGCGGAAGCTTTAACCATTAACCTACCCCACCGCCCTAACAATAGTCCAGATCCCAGTCCCACAGAGCATATTAGGGACAATATGGGTTGCAGAATACTCCAAAAAGATCCTTCAGTACAAAATCTTTCCGCACTTGATCAAATCATCCATCAAGAATGGAATGCAATACCTTAATACAAATTCAAAACTGTAACGTCTGATACAGTCACTGAGAAAGAGGGTGAGGAATGATATTGGAAATTGACATTGTGCTTGGTTAATGATACTTATGTCAGCTTTTAAAATTCCCGCCTGACGACCGTCCGGAACAGTCTATTTTCATCTCGGATGGTCAAATTTCAAAAGTAGCCTGTCTGGTGGTCTGGTAGATGTTTTTAACCCTAACAGTAAATATTTCATAATATCAGACAGGTTCTCTTGTCGTCAGTTTGAGGTGTTTAAGGCATTATGATAATTATGTTAAACTATTTATGATTGGACAGTTCATTTTACAATAACCAATCAAAACACATGTACTTTTAGTTTACTTAAACTCGGTGCATTGCCTGTTAGTGCTATGTTGTTCGCTGCGATGCCTACAAACAGTAAAGTATTCAGAAACCTGATCTTTTTTCTTCATTGTTGAAAACCGGACAGGCAAGTTTGTATCCGGACTGGTAATTTTATTAAAGTTGCCAGTCTGGCTGTCTGGCTTGTAATTTTGGGAGTTTTAAACACTGCTTATGTGGCTTCTTGAGGATTGTATGTCAGAATCTTGCACATGACTGCACTTGTTTAGGTTAACATATTGAAACTATAAACAAATGAGGGGTATTGCAATACTTTTCCCCATATATATTATCTTCAGTCTGAGCTAATGCCCCCCATCAACATGCACACGGCCAGCACTTAGGGGCCAAGTATAGAGGAGTTTTTCTCCAAAATACCCTGTTCTGAAACATATTATCTAAAAACATTTTTTTTAGTTTATGCCAAACAATAAAAGACGGAAACATAGTCCCAACTTGGATGAGTAGGCAAGTAGGTTTCTTTATTTCATTTATGTCAGTTGCAATGCCTCTGAAATTCATAGGTCATCCTAGCTACAGACCAATAATATGTTGAAACATCCAATCCTTCATAAAGTTAATTGCAAATTTCATGAAAGCTATTTCCAGATGCGATAAAAACAAGTGGGTTACATAAACAATGAGTGAGTGAGTGAGTGAGTTTTACGCCCCAGACAGCAATATTCCAGCTATATGGCGGCGGTCTGTAAATAATCGAGTCTGGACCAGACAATCCAGTGATCAACAGCATGAGCATCGATCTGCGCAATTGGGAACTGATGACATGTGTCAACCAAGTCAGCAAGCTTGACCGCCCGATCCCATTAGTCGCCTTTTACGACAAGCATAGTCGCCTTTTATGACAAGAATGGGTTGCTGAAGACCTATTCTACCCCATTCTCTTTCCACAGAGGTAACTCCTGTCATATCTTCCTACGTAACCTCTGTTCTAATACGGCCCTTTCATGGTGTGAGCGTTCAAGACTCGTGATTGGAGGCAATCAGATTTAGTTGTGCAATCAGCGACATTGTTTCAAAAGTGATCATTCGCAAGGCCTCGTTAATTTCCGTATGCTTCGAGAAAACTAAACTTCTTCCCCTTCTTCTAGACAGAACTCAGTCTTGTTATGGCGGATCAGTGGCGTCTCCATCGCCCTCGTTGACAACGGACAAGCAAGCCATTAAACGTCTTGTGTGTAACATCAACACAAATCCCCGGCAGATGGGGGATATTTGTGTCCCCACATTTGCTTGTGTTAGTCAAGTTGAATCTAAGTCGATGTAACACGTGTTCTGATTGGATAGAAAGAAGGGAGATAATTCGTGTTGCGATCTTTTAGGGGATTTTACGAGAACCGGGAAATATGGCCGTATTAGAACAGAGGTTCGTAGGAATATATGACAAGTAACCTCTGTGGGAAGAGAATGATTCTACCCTGGATCTTCACGGGTCGTTACATAAACAAAGGGTCCTTCAGGTAACCTGAAACAAAACTGATTTTATTTCACTGTGTAGGGTAGCAGGATCCTCCAAATATTAGATAGCCTTTACCTAAAGATTGTAAGAGAGTCGGAATGAACCTTTGATTTCTGTTTCCTGACTTCATAAATATGCATAATTTTATATACATTTTATTTTCAGCTTGAAAGACCAGGGTTCTAAATACCCCAAATATTAGCGTGCCATGGCACGGATAAAAAATGTTCTCGGTGCCCTTATGGCACCCCAAACTTTTTAGAGACATAACTCACCTTTAGTCAGTTAATCCCCAAAACACCTACGAAACTTACAAACAAGTAAAAACATTAATTGACTTTATCGCCCAGGAAGTCACTGGAATTATGATGGATGATGAAAAGAAATCTAGGTTTTCATTTAGTGAGGATGTATGATTGGTTATTGAAGAGGAATGACTGACTGGTTTGTTTTCGCCGCTTTTAGCAATATTCCAGCAATATCACGGCGGGGGACACCAGAATGGGCTTAAAACATTGTGCCCATGTTATTGAAGAGGAAATTGTGTATGTAAGATATATTGAACAAGTGAACCTGACACAAAATTCTTAGCCTTTTTTAAAGCTGTTCGGGAAGCATAACAAATGAAGCTTAAGAAGCCATCTTAAACTGAAGACATATCAGTGATAACAGAAAACAGGTTACATGTGTTGTTACTTACAATAAATTTCAAATGATCATCATCATTGCTACAGCCATTTATTCTAAAAATATGTTGGCACACTTGATTTCTGAAAGGCACATTTAAAATATTTGCCAGGTGCCCTAAGGCACACTTCGAAAAAAAGAAGACAAGGTGGATTAAGGACCCTTTCATGCCCACTGAATATGTCAAATTACAAAGTTTGGTGTAACTTTGAAATATTTGTATATGAAATGTTGAGACAATGTTACCTCTTTTGGACAATCATACCGTCACTTTGTCCTACACTAATGAACTTTCCTGGATAGTTTCTTTTGGTACTTTAAAATCTAATTAAAAGTCATAAATAATAATAATGATAAGTCATCTTCTATAGCGCACAGTCTCCAAACACCAAGTGATTGCTCGCGACGCTTAATCAGAATCTGATTCTTATTACCCCGGATAACCCAAGCTGCCTGTTAGGTGCTAGAAGGTTATAGTCACATGACTTTATCCAACCGGGTACCCATTTTCTGCTGGGTGAACAGAGGCAATTTGAACAAACTCACTTGCCTAAGGTGAGACCACATGTATCACATGTGCTTCATTGTGGGGCAGGACTGAAGTCCTAGAAACTCTCAGGAGTCAAGCTGCCAAACACGGTCACCCATCCAAGGATTGTCCGAGCTCGACGTTGCTTAACTTCAACTGATTCGTGACCTGAGCTCTGTGCACAGGACCACACGCCACCATGAAAAAGAATAACTCGAAATAATTTCATTCTAATTGGTTATCATGAACAAGGTAGATGAAAAAATCAATTTACTCACGTGTTTGGTGCTCCAGATGTCATATTTGAGTCTAGTGTTTCACAACTTCCTACAAATGTACCACCTGCTCCTTAAAGTAAACAATGAAAATACATGAAGCAAATGTTCTTTATTGAAGATTTAATCCCCAAAGAATCCCTCAAAAGGACTTCAGACAAGTATGTTAACAAATCAGGGTTAATCTATCCATAATAACCTAACTCATACTAGTGATATATCTAGAACCAATCAGATGTTTTCCGCTCTACTAAAACTCTTTGTCATAGAGCGGATAAAGTCTGCAGAAAAAGCAAACTTGAAGTGCATCGGCATCTGTATAAACAAGCTCGTAATGAACTGAATTCCTTGCTAGCTTCAGCAAAGGCAGCGTTTGTCCACAACACTATAACTCATAATAAGCACCACTATAAGGAGCTGCACAGTCTTCTTGGTAAACTTCTACACGGTTCCCACGAACAGAAGCTCCCTAATCTCACAGATGAACTTGAACTTGCCAACAGGTTTGCATCTTTCTTCAGTGACAAAATCAAGAACGTTAGAGCCAATATCCAGTCAAATACAACGTTACTGCAAGAATTAAAACTGACGTTTCAGGGTAAGCCACTGGAACATTTAACACCAGCTTCTTTGGCTGAGGTTCGTCGGATCGTTAAAGATTCTCCATCAAAGTCTTCGTCTCTGGACACTATCCCTACATGGCTGTGATAGCGTCTAGTGATGCTTTGGCGCCATGCTACCTTGACACCATCAATACGTCTCTGGACACAGGCAGTGTTCCATCCGCCTTCAAACACGTTCATGTCATACCAAATCTCAAGAAATCAAGTCTTGACACTAATATCCTGAAAAACTATCCACCAGTCTCGAACCTACCATTTCTCTCTAAGGGACCGTTCATAATTTATGGCTAGGGGGGTGATGATGATTTTTATGGAGAAGATGTACAATGTGACACACACACACACACACACACACACACACACACACACACACACACGCACACACACACACACACACTCCTCACTCACACACACCACACACACTAAAATTTATGTACAAAATATGTGACCCTCCCTCCATGTCATGTACAAAATCAGTTACCCCCCTTCCCTTCCCATAATTTCTAAGCATAATGTTAAACATACTTTTATGTACAAAATTGCTGACCCCAGTATGCGTGTGTACAAAATTGATGACCCCCTAGCTTGCCAGAACAAAATGGGTGGGGAGCACACGCACTCACACACACACACATACTAGCCATAAATTATGAACGGTCCTTAAGTGTCTTGAAAAGGTTGTTGCTTCTAGGATTAAAACACATCTTGCAGAACATAATCTTCAGGAATCTTTCCAGTCCGCATACAAGACTAGCCACAGCACCAAGACAGCTTTGGTCCGCGTCTACAATGACATCTTAGAAGCTATGGACAGGAAACAAATAACTTTATTCATCTTGCTTGATCTTCAATCAGCATTCGACACTATCGACCATGGTATTCTGTTTCAACGACTTGAGAATTTGGGTATCACAGGAACATCTCTCTTGTGGATTCAATCTTACTTGTCAGATCGTACACAGTCAGTCAGGATTGGTGAGACATTATCCCAGACACACAACGTCAAGTATGGTGTCCCACAGGGATCTGTTCTGGGTCCACTGCCATTCAGTGAATATATCCTGCCTCTTGGTCTGATCATCAGGACCCATTCACTGCACTTCCATCTTTATGCTGACGACAACCAACTGTACCTGTCAGTTGCCCCAGCTGCTGTAGGAAATGCCATCCAAACAGTTGAAGCCTGATCTACCGGTCATGGATGAGTTCTAACTACCTGAAACTCATCGATGAGAAAACAGAGTTCCTGACACTGGGCCAGGGGTGGAAATAACTTTAAAATTGCCAGTGTACTCCGGTACAGTGGCACATGTGAAATCACTTGCCCTGAAAAATTTTCCACTATACTGGCCGTTTTCTTGTTGATTTTTTAAATAAACAACATAACTAACATTGGAATATCAACTGGACACCGGTACAGTGTGATATACAAATTTGCTTGCCCAACAGAAAAAAACATTGGACTCGGGTGTCGGGCAATGGGTTATTTCCACCCCTGTGGGCACTCGCCATCAGCTTGCAAAACTGAACCCTAAGCCTTCTATTAATGTTGGAGCATGTTCTGTCAGTGACACCCCAAAGGCCAGAAATCTTGGAGTTATTTTCCAGTCAACCATGACCATGGAAGAGCATGTCAGCTCTGTGTGCAGCAGCTGCTATTTCCATATGCACAATATTGGCAAAATCAGGTATTTCATGACCTTGGACACCATCAAACTTCTTGTGCAAAGTCTTATCATCAGCCGTCTCGACTACTGCAACTCTCTTCTTGTCAACCTCCCTAAAAAGATTCTATCACGTCTGCAAAGAGTACAAAATTCTGCTGCAAGATTGATTAAACGCAAGCCACGCACTGACCACATCACTCCAGTTCTGGAATCTCTCCATTGGTTGCCAGTTCAACAACGTATCTTCTATAAAATCCTGTTACTGACTCATCGAGCCCTCTACATGGAAAACAGCCTTCTCTACCTTAAAGAGCTCATCAAGATCTACAAGCCATCGAGACCTCTACGCTCCTCTGATCAGTTCCTATTGTCCCAACCAGTATCCACAAGCAAAATGGGTAGCAGAGCCTTCTCCACTGTGGCACCTCAATTATGGAATACATTAGCATCAGAACTCAAAGCCACCACCTGTGAATCCTCTTTTAAAAGCCTATTCAAAACTTTTCTGTTCAGAACTGCTTACAATATTTAACAATTTTCCCCTTTCACTCTACTGACTCCTACATATGCGCCAGTGAGCAACTAGACAGATGGATACCAGGCGCTATACAAGTGAATTATTATTATTTATTATTATCAGATGTTGATGAAAATGGAAGTAAAAATGTCCTAATTTATGAATTTATATTACCGGTAGATACAGCTCATGTTATAACAATAATAATAATGTATATATTCACCATAGAGATGCTCAGTGGCGCTGAGACAATACTGAGGAAGGAAATAGTTCACTAACTTTACAGAAAGGAAGCAGTGAATAGATGGGTCTTTAGCAGAGATTAAAAGTTTCTTTCGATGGAGAAACTTCTTCGGTTGTGTTTTCTAAAGGTGACTTGATGCAAAGTCATAAGTATTTTTTTCAGTATTTCGCATGTACCATTTACGCCAAATTTCCATTCATAATAAACGTTTTCTTGTCTCAGTTTTCACAGTCATTATGACACGTTACACCTGATGTGATGAACAATATTCGAACACTGACACTCACCAAAACACAGGTCAGCTTGATCTTTATTTGTCTGTAATTTATATAAAAATGTTTCTGAAGCAAAGCAACTTGATCTACATCATAAACTAATTTCATTACCAAGTGATCAAAATGTTAAAATTTCATAAACTATGTTACACAATCAATCTCATGTTTTTGTATTTTTATTTTATACTGCCAGCCCAATAAATGTCACACAATCAGGGAAAATGTCTAATGTTTTTGTATTTTTATTTATTGCCAGCCCAATAAATATGTCACACAATCAGGGCAAATGTCTAATGTTTTCGTATTTTTATTTTTTATTTATTGCCAGCCCAACACATATGTCACACAATCAGGGAAAATGTCTAATGTTTTCGTATTTTTATTTTTTATTTATTGCCAGCCCAATAAATATGTCACACAATCAGGGAAAATGTCTAACGATTTTTAATAAAAATTTTTTATTTATTGCCAGCCCAATAAATATGTCACACAATCAGGGAAAATGTCTAACGATTTTTAAATTTTTTTTTTTATTTATTGCCAGCCCAATAAATATGTCACACAATCAGGGAAAATGTCTAATGTTTTTTTATTTTTATTTTTTATATATTGCCAGCCCAATAAATATGTCACACAATCAGGAAAAATGTCTCATGTTTTTGTATTTCTAATTGTTTAGTTATTGCCAATCTGCTTTCCTGCTTGTTGAAGCTGAAGATGAGAAGCTAAAAAGACATATAGATATGGCATATCAAGCAGCAAATACAATGTTAAATTATATACCTGTAGGTACAACACCTCCCCATTTTGTATTTTGAACAGTCCATTTTACCTTCTCATTTTGCCTGCTATTGGAACTTTAAACACCTGATCAGAATTCTAGATAAATCCCTGCAACGAGAACCTATGTATATTTTTAAATGTAAATGTTTGCAGAGATCCATTTCAATACCCTGTGGCAGGCACACAATTGGGTTGATATGGCGTGAGTCTGGACTGTGCTCTTATACTGCACCCTTGTGAAAATATTTATACAAAATGAAGGGTTCTATTTGTCTGTATAAAACACGAACCGGAGAAATTTGTTTTTGAAACGTACAGCTGAATACATATCTTCCTAACCAAAACACTTCTATACAACAATCAAGGTAGGTAAAAAATCAATTAAAGTATCCTTATTTTGAATGACAATGACCTTACAATGAACTTCTCATGTATAAAGGTGGCAGTTGGGTAGCTTAGTGACTAAAGTGTTTGCTCGTCATGCCAAAGACCTGGGTTCAATGCCCCATATGGGTACAATGTGTGAAGCTCATTTCTGGTGTCCCCTGCCATGATATTGCTGGAAGCGAAGTAAACTAAACTCACTTACTCATATAAGAAGGTATTGGTGAAGTCCCAGTATACAAATGAAATAACACTTATTATCAGCAATTAAGCATCAAGTTACCTCATGGGCCAGTTCCTGTCTTTTCAAAACTCATATATGTTTGAGTACATCCATAAAACTATCATTTCTGTACAGGGCAATTCAGCTCCTGACACTGTATACCCTGCTTACGACATGACTCATAGTGTAATGCCTGGGTAGGCTAGTGAAGACAACATGTCCCTGGCCTCCGACGACCTTTCTTTAGCCACAGGACATCCATCACTGACTTTACCTATGATTGCTGAAACCAGGTTGCAACCTGCATACTCCTGAAACGGTTACAGGCTGGGAGAGCCACATTTCTGAAACAGATAGCCAAAATTGATGTGGCTCTTCTGTCAATAGTCATGGTTGCGTGAACATGGAATGTGGCTCTCACTGCTATGCTGTCAAAACATGCTTAGTGATTCAAACAGGTTATCGTAATTAGCAAAACAAGACATGTTTCCTCATAATTTTATTTAGATCAAAATATACACAGTTTTTTTAAAACACTAATTCGTTTACAGTTAAACAATTCGTTAAATCTTTGGGCTTTTTTAACATAATGGTTTGGGATATATACTGGACAAAATAAGTTAGGGATATTGGTATTTTTAGGATTGATATTTAATCAGTGTGTCAATGAATAAATAGTTCATTATTCATAATTTTTTTAATTTACATATATCCTTAACTATTTTTGTCAAGTATAGGTTTTCCGATGATGTTTGAAGAAAGGGCAGAGCAAAATGTAGTGAAATTCTTTGCAAATTTTATTTTTTACCTGTAAACGATCTATTTTCTTTATCAATTTTATAATTTTATGCCATCTACCAGTTTCGATAGGGATTCTATATATGGTTACAGGTTCTAAGTTTTGTGGTATAAATGCGTAAATCTAGAGGAAGTTGGAACAGTCTTTTACCGGTATTTCTAAACACCATGCTTGTGAGTAAGAAAGATTATTCGTTTCTTGTGAAAACAATATTATACATGGGGACACTCTTTTACCAATTATGGTAATCCATTAATTAATTAATCTATTGGAAATGTGGCTTTACCAGCTACAGCCATGTAATTGAAATGTGGTCTTCCCGGCAATAGTCATTTTTTAGGTGTGGCTTTCTCGGCCTGACACCCCTGAAACAAAGCCAGCCTACAATCCCATAATAGCACATTTTTCACTGAATTTATTGGCAATTGTTGAAACTAGGTGGCCTTGTAGTATTCTAGGTTTTGTGTTTTACTATCTCCACTGTCCTTGGATGTGTTGCTAGTGTAAACAAGCCGGCATCGACCAGCTTAGAGGCCACTATTCAGTTCCAAAATCTGCAGGAAATATCAGTTAATGTTCTGAAATTCCCAATCCTTTTTAATATTGCTATAAATAATGCAGTGGCTAGTCCACTTTAAGCAGTGTAAGAAACTACTGCCCACCCGAATGCCCAAGACGGGTTAATTCTGTGGAGTGCTGGCAAAAAATAAATCTTACCAGCCTGCCTGAGACGGGTTAATTCTGTGGAGGGCTTGCAAAAAATAAATCTTTACCAACCCAACGGTCGGGCTCATATTTTATGTGTAAGGACTAAAAAAACCAAAGCTTGTGGTTCCGATTTCCCAGCCGACCCTAAATATTGCCGCTGAGTCTAACAATTTTACTCACCACATAATAAATTAAATTTATTTTCTGACACATGTGTAGTGTAAAAATATTTTGCAAAAAACAAACAAACCCTACCTACCTACCCTAGTTCTGAAATGTAGGAAATCGGAACCACAACATTTATTTTTTTGGGCCTAATCATGAGAATCTTATATCTCTGATGAACTGTTTCTTTTGTTAGGCATTTCAATAAATATGAAAGCAAAGATACTTAATAGTTGTTTGTTTTACTATTGTTGAGCTGAAATGTGAAATTAAAGTTGGTCTGGCAACTTTTGGGAAGGGCTAGTAAGTTTTCAGAGTTACCAGTCCTGGTGTCTGGTAGAATTTTCTGTTAAGTTTCCTACACTGCTTTAAGAGGCTTTAATGTTTAACAGTACAGTACTGCTAAGAATAAAATACCTCTTAAAAGAAGGAGTAACATAAAAAATGCAACTTTTGAACAACAAATTTATCCAGGTTTGTTTCCAAAAGACACAAAGCATGGAATCCTAAATAGATCCCTGCATTAAATAAGCATAATTACATTATCATATAGATAAAAATAGCAAAGCTAGTGCAGGTGTATCTTATCACTGACTGACTGAGTTTGGTTTTACGCCGCTTTTAGCAATATTCCAGCAACATCACGGCGGGGGACACCAGAAATGGGCTTCACACATTGTACCAATGTGGGGATTCGAACCCGGGTCTTCGGCATGACGAGCCAACGCTTTAACCACTAGGCTACCCCACCGCCTGTGTATCTTATCACTGTCTACATATACTGATACTACTTGCTGATACACTTATCCAATGTCAATAAAAACATTGATAACGATACCTGAGACAAAGCAACCAAAGGAATAAGTGGCATTATATAGAAAACAAACAAACATGTAGGTCTGAGCAAGGATAGGATTATACCAACCCTGACTATCGAGTGAAACAATATCAATAGGATGACATACTAGATGAAAATGATGTCAGGTGTCAATATTTGTTAAAGCCACTTATTGACCTTATTACACAGTACACCTTCACAAGCGAAGGGGGTGGTTGCAGCATGAGTGAGTGAGTTTAGGTTTACGCCGCTTCTAGCAATATTCCGGCATTATCAGGTGGGGGACACCAGAAATGGGCTTCACACATTGTACCCATGTTGGGTATCGAACCTGGGACTTCTAGAGTGACCACTAGGCTATACCCACTGCCCAATTACAGCATGAAGCTTTAGGAACTGTTTACACAGAGCACTGACTTCATGCTGACTGTTAGCACTTACAAATGATTTTGTAAATTTTTGTTCAGTATTAAATCATACTTTTAAATGAAAAATAAAATAAAAGGGAAATCAATATCTCCAACCGTCAATGCAGCTTCAGACTGAGCGAAAATATACTGCAGATATATGTGTATCATTAAAAAGGAGGTGTTACGTTGTAATCAAATCGAAACGCTCTCGCCGATTGTGCAATAACTTGTATACATTCACAGTCACGTGTATACACAAACAATCATCTCTGACAGCCCAGTGACAACACATAATCATCACATAATTGGCATGGCTGTCCCTGACCACTCTGTCAACTGTTGAAGCTGATATTTATGTTGATACTTCATACACTCGATATTTCATGAGGCATGAAATGACCCCTCGTTAACGCTACGTTTCATGCAGACAACAAATCTTTTCTCGCCATGCTAAGTTTTATAACCATGTTCGCCCGCTCACTCGATAGCGCTCACGTTAGTATTGTGCTGCACGGATAAGACGTGTTAAATGTTTATCGATGACCGCAATATGGGTTCAATTTCTGTTGCAGTTAACAGCTACTCACAGTTAGGGTGGAGAGACGAGCCAACGATGAGCGAAGTAACTCACGATCTGCACAAGTTCTGTCCGCGACACCTGAACTTATTTGGATCCCGGACGAGTGCTTGCATGAGATCACGTGACATATGAGAGGCTGTGAGCAGACGACATGGCTTCTTTGTAAACCTTCTTCACCTTTTCGTATTACTTATGATCACTATACTACTGGCCTACTCTTTGTGTGTAGAATGCGTATTAACCCACGGGAATACTTGCTTGAGTTGTATATACATGTACAGTGCACTCTGTCAAACTCGGACTCTGTCTTTCTCGGATTGCTGTATAAACAGGACTGAACTCACGGTCCCGACGTAATTGAGATTTGCGTTCATTAAAATTCAGGGGTGAGAAGTGAGACTTAGGCGATTCAATAGATTCATAGTAGTTAGGGGTGAGAGTCGGAGCAATAAAATAGATATTATATAGGATTCAGGGGTTAGTTGTGAGACACGGGGTGATAAACTAGATAGTATTCAGGAATCGGGGGCGAGTAGTGAGTGAGTTTAGTTTTACGCCGCACTCAGCAATATTCCAGCTATATGGCGGCGGTCTGTAAATAATCGAGTCTGGACCAGAAAATCCAGTAATCAACAGCATGAGCATCGATCTGCGTAATTGGGAACCGATGACGTGTCAACCAAGCCAGCGAACCTGACCACCCGATCCCGTTAGTCGCCTCTTACGACAAGCATGGGTTACTGAAGGCTCATTCTAACCCGGACCTTCACGGGTGGGGGCGAGTAGTGAGACACGGGGTGATAAACTAGATAGTATAAACGATTCAGGGGTGAGTAGTGAGACACGGGGTGATAAACTAGATAGTATATAGGATTCAGGGGTGAGTAGTGGGACACGGGGTGATAAACTAGATAGTATATAGGATTCAGGGGTGAGTAGTGGGACACGGGGTGATAAACTAGATAGTATATAGGATTCAGGGGCGAGTAGTGAGACACGGGGTGATAAACTAGATAGTATATAGGATTCAGGGGCGAGTAGTGAGACACGGGGTGATAAACTAGATAGTATATAGGATTCAGGGGAGAGTAGTGGGACACGGGGTGATAAACTAGATAATATTCAGGATTCAGGGGAGAGTAGTGAGACACGGGGTGATAAACTAGATAATATTCACGATTCAGGGGAGAGTAGTGAGACACGGGGTGATAAACTAGATAGTATATAGGATTCAGGGGCGAGTAGTGAGACACGGGGTGATAAACTAGATAGATAGTATATAGGATTCAGGGTGATAGTGAGACACGGGGTGATAAACTAGATAGATATATATACGATTCAGGGGAGAGTAGTGAGACACGGGGTGATAAACTAGATAGTATATAGGATTCAGGGAGAGGGGGAGTAGTGAGACACGGGGTGATAAACTAGTGAGATAGTATTCACGATTCAGGGAGAGTAGTGAGACACGGGGTGATAAACTAGATAGTATTCACGATTCAGGGGAGAGTAGTGAGACACGGGGTGATAAACTAGATAGAGGACAGGGGAGGGTGATAAACTAGATAAAGTATTCACGATTCAGCGGAGAGTAGTGAGACACGGGGTGACAGTATTCACGACTCAGGGGTGAGCAGTGGGACAGCGGGGTGATAAACTAGATAGTATTCACGATTCAGGGGAGATGTACACCTACATAAATTAGGTAATCGAAGTACAAATTATAAAACGTATTATAGACAACTATTTCAATAAATCGGTGTGTGTGTGTGTACTTGTTTTAACTACCTACCCCGCATTAGAACACGACTGCCTGCACATTACCTGGACCTGACAATTCAAACATAAAGTTGATATCTTCCACACTCTCAGTATGATACAGCATTCGACGATTTGTGAATAATATTCTCCATATGCGTGAATATAACCTATGAGTGAGTTGTGTCACAAGTTTAACGTATATATAATACACTGGCAAATATGCAGTCCATACATTCGATTTTCATTGAAAAGGGAAATTTGTTGCTGCTTGAATTCCATGGTATCTTCTACGTATTTTTAGAACAGACTTTAACTAATCCCTCTATTGTCTGCCTGTTATCCATGGTTGACTGCATCAGTAACTCAAACAAAAGCAGCGGGCACAGTGAGGTGTCCCCAATTAGACATATAATCAACCAAGTCACTGAACCTGACCATCCAATCCTCTAACGTCCATCATTGGTTGCTGGGGACACCTTCCAAGACGAAATCCCCTCGTACGATTAGCAAACTGGTGTTAGGGTCACATTCTGCTGGTTGTCGTTATTCTCCGACTTGGGGCGGTGGGGTAGCCTAGTGGTTAAAGCGTTCGCTCGTCACGCCGAAGACCAGGGTTCGATTCCCCACATGGGCACAATGTGTGAAGTCCATTTCTGGTGTCCCCCGCCGTATGTTGCTGGACTGTTGCAAAAAGCGGCGTAAAACCAAACTCACTCACTATTTTCCGACTTATTGGTTATGTTCGAAGCCTGTTTTTTTAGGCCAAGAGGACTCAGCATTGAAGAATAGGGTAGGCAAAAATGTACACACCCCTCACCACCTCCCCCCAAACCACCACAGCTCCCCCAACAACCACCACCCATCCACCCATGCTAATCTCGATCAGAGACCCCACAAAAGACCCACTTTGTTACAATGCTCCAAGCAGATATAGGTACGATGTGGTACGTAATTCACACCACCCGGCGCATTCACCCCGATCCTTTGACTGCAGATACATAGGTGCACACGCACTTTGGGTAATCTAAAAATAGGTTTAGATTGTCATGTCTCTCTCTCTTACGCGCCGAGTTTTAAAACGCTCTGTACAAAACTGGAAGCCAAATGGGGTCTCTTTGACATTTGACATATAAATGATGACTAAACCTAGTGTCAACGTGTGTGTGTGTGTCAACAGGGGAACTAGCAATGAAGTATAGATCGATACGGTGACAAAGACGTCCAAACTTCTTTAATAAATGAGGTAAGCGGAGTTCCAGCTCAATCCCAGGGCGTGCCCTATACGAGCGGCATTATCCTGCTCGCGGTCGTCCCTACACAGCCAGTCGGAATACCGGTATGGTTGACAGTATACATGTGGACATATATATATATATAGTATAGACAACCATGGACAGACGAAGAGACAAAAACAGTAAAGAAACAACAGCATTGTCTTGGACCAGTTGATGCGATGGCAGGCACGGCCTGTACAACCCCACTATGTAAAATCAAGACAATATGTAAAAACTAACGAAATATGTAAAAACTTAACCCAAAACGTAAAAAGAGCGCAATATGTAAAGTATTAACGCCTAATGTAAAAATGTCTTTAACGCAATACGTAAACACCTAACGCAAAATGTAAAAAATAATTTTTAACGCAATTCGTAACATATTAACGGAATCTGTAAAATAGTGTTTTTGAATCTTACCTCAAAATACACAAATGAAATGCCAGTTTAAGTATAATGGACATGCAAGATGCATAGCAATCATCCGGTATTTCCATTCCAGTCATATCTGATTTCCTTCAATCAAATCACAGCTGATATTGCTGCCAATAAAAAACGAGTAATACCGGAGACATTTGAGATTGGATCCCGATGTTGATCGCTCTAAATTAATGAAATAAAGTTATTGTATTTGATGCAATTTAAGTCCTATGGAATATTGAAGTAAATGGGTAACAGGACTCGCTGTTCAAGGTTTCAGAAAACTAAATCCATCAAACATGCCAATGCCAAGATCAATGATACCTGCATAGAATTGCAAACTCAAAAACCACGCCTTAGAAATTATAATCGTAATTCACCATCTAATCGCATAGACTGTCTTTCGCTGTGTATTCTGTGGCATTCCTGTGAATATTTGACGCAGTATCAAACATTAGTACAAATGGAACCAGTTATTCTATTGTTTATCTAAATGGAGACATCTCGGTGTAATTAACGTCTTGAATAGCTGAAACATTGCTGAAGGGTGTTTATCCTTATTAACTCATTCACTCACTCACTCACGGAACATATGGTGGTCACCTCGTACTCACGGTTGTATCAAGAATCTTATGATAGAGGTCAGAATCTTTGGTGTAAACGGAACAGTGACACAAGTTCACCCCAAAGAGATTCTACCCGGACAGAGTCCAGTGATATATCTTGGCTACTTTCCTGAAAATGAAGGGGAACACTACATGAGTCTAAATCGAACTGATCAAATTAAGAGTGTAACAGGCAGAATGGGCAAAGAGAGCGGTAGCACAGTTCAGGTCGACAGTGTGACAGTGAGCAGAGGGACAGTGAGAGAGAAAGGGGTCCAGAGCATTGGGACAGTGATGTCATTGCCGTTCCAATTCTACAAAATCTGGTTATAAAAAGAAAATCATCCCTGCCTTCCTCTGTTAGGCGCGTTTTCTTCCGCAACAGAGTTTATAATGTCTATAAAACAATATAGCCTGTAAACCTGGCATTTGGCTGGAGAGACAGAGAGAGAGAGAGAGAGAGAGAGAGAGAGAGAGCAGCCATATCCTTTTACAGATGTCCTTATTCATACCTTTATATCATTAAAGGTAACATGCAACCAAAAAATCAAACATAATTAAAACACAATTATCACTTCTTCATGACATATAATATGCATTGCTGATTATGAAAAAACAAATAAACAAAATTATAAGCGTATAATCGCAAATCAAAAGTGCAATATTGTGTACTTCGGTTTACCTCCCTCGAAACGAAGCAGCCGGGATACCGAACCCAGTCAGAGCGGGTGGGTGTGCACTCAAGTGTAACGGCTGGTTCATTAGCAGATCACCGCCTTCACGGCTCATTGTGTGTGTATATATAGAGATGTTGGGTTTTGTAAATACATGCTCCTTTTTTGTGTATAACATTTTGCAATCAACAGACATCATAACATGTCATGTGTTCAGAAGTATCACACCTGCCTGTCTGTGTAATTACATAATGTGACAGAGACCGAACTCGGGCCATAAATCAATGCGTTTTGTTTATGGTGTATAGCCTGATTGGTGTTAAGTTCAAATTGCATGTGGTCAGTGATAGCAGTTGTGTATTGAATATTGTCATTAGCAGACAGGCAGGCAGACACACAGGTGTCAATAAAACAAGACATTGAGTTTTGTCTGTGACAACGACATATCTATATCACAGTTAGAAATTTTGTCAACGCTAAATAATGACATTGCTTTTAAGTATCGAACTGAGAAAGTGTCTCGGTAAGAAGAACGTGTGGTGAAATAGACAAATGAAATTATATAAACAGTTAATTTACTGTCATAACATATAAAAAGCTCGCGCCTGTGAGATATCAACAAAACATTAGAAAAATAGCTCACACCAAAGCCTTCACCGAGTATTCACACGACAACCCGCTTCCAAGCTGCGCGAACCTATTTACTTGCGCACGTGCTATGAGCGCAGCCCAGCTGTTGAAACCCGTTTTCCCCAGAAAAGTCTGGGGAAAATTAGTGAAACGTTTGAACTCCGATTTCGCGCGGTTTTTTTCATCGCGTTATTTTTCAACTTTATAAGTTGAATTTGCATTTTTGACGATTTGTTTCGGTATGTCCATACCGAAAGGTATCAGAATCTGCAAAGTTGTGTTTTACGTTGCATGTGACCTTTAACGCAAAATGTACAACATCTAACGCAAACTGTGAAAACATTTCTTAACTTAAATTAACGCAATATGTAAAATACAGTTTTAGGATTGAATATTAGGGCTGGCAATAGAAATCCATTTTTTCACAAATTTTGCAAAAATTGGCTTTATTTACAATGATATCGCAATGTTTCTTACAAAATACACTTCATATTACATTTTTTACAAAATTTTACCTCGTTCAGTCTACGTGTAAGCATAGTCGATAAACATATAATTTACTTGTATATAGAGATATTTTAATCGCTCGAATTAATTGCAATCGATACTTGGCATCGAGATGGTAGCTTTGACCATTGGACTTTGGACCTAGCAACTGATCTTGACTATGTATATGAAACAACGATGGGCGGTTTAAGGGACTACTGGAATGGTTCCTAAATGCGTGCATCTTGAACCGTCATAGATTCTTTTGCGGGTGGGAAACAACCTCAAGTAAACCAACTGAGAATATGATAGAAGATATTCAAATGTGTACATTTTTTAAATGACGCCTTAAAGGTCACATGCAACGTAAAACACAACTTTGCAGATTCTGATACCTTTCGGTATGGACATACCGAAACAAATCGTCAAAAATGCAAATTCAACTTATAAAGTTGAAAAATAACGCGATGAAAAAAAACGCGCGAAATCGGAGTTCAAACGTTTCACTAATTTTCCCCAGACTTTTCTGGGGAAAACGGGTTTCAACAGCTGGGCTGCGCTCATAGCACGTGCGCAAGTAAATAGGTTCGCGCAGCTTGGAAGCGGGTTGTCGGGTGAATACTCGGTGAAGGCTTTGGTGTGAGCTATTTTTCTAATGTTTTGTTGATATCTCACAGGCGCGAGCTTTTTATATGTTATGACAGTAAATTAACTGTTTATATAATTTCATTTGTCTATTTCACCACACGTTCTTCTTACCGAGTCACTTTCTCAGTTCGATACTTAAAAGCAATGTCATTATTTAGCGTTGACAAAATTTCTAACTGTGATATAGATATGTCGTTGTCACAGACAAAACTCAATGTCTTGTTTTATTGACACCTGTGTGTCTGCCTGCCTGTCTGCTAATGACAATATTCAATACACAGCTGCTATCACTGACCACATGCAATTTGAACTTAACACCAATCAGGCTATACACCATAAACAAAACGCATTGATTTATGGCCCGAGTTCGGTCTCTGTCACATTATGTAATTACACAGACAGGCAGGTGTGATACTTGAACACATGACATGTTATGATGTCTGTTGATTGCAAAATGTTATACACAAAAAAGGAGCATGTATTTACAAAGCCAACATCTCTATATATACACACACAATGAGCCGTGAAGGCGGCATCTGCTAATGAACCAGCCGTTACACTTGAGTGCACACCCACCCGCTCTGACTGGGTTCGGTATCCCGGCTGCTTCGTTTCGAGGGAGGTAAACCGAAGTACACAATATTGCACTTTTGATTTGCGATTATACGCTTATAATTTTGTTTATTTGTTTTTTCATAATCAGCAATGCATATTATATGTCATGAAGAAGTGATAATTGTGTTTTAATTATGTTTGATTTTTTGGTTGCATGTTACCTTTAAAGGGATCTTTTACATACTGCGTTATTTTTTACGTTTTGCGTTACGTTTTTACATATTGCGTTAGTCTTTACATAAACTGGCGGGCAAAAGTTAGTATATGACGATTTGAACGTCCTGTAACAAAGACATACACCGAAATTCCCCAAAAATATTTAATGCAGTTTATGAGTCAGTAGCAGGGCATTCCTTGAATACAGGATCTTGTGCACATCGGTATCGTGTGTGACCCCTGCTGCGTCAATGCATGCCCTCACACGTCTCCTCATTGACGTCGTCAAACGTCGAATGACGTCATTGAGATGCGGTTCCATTCCTCTCTGAGTGCTTGCTCTAGCTGTTGCCTGTTCTGTGGAACTTGTTGCCGACCTCTGATCTTCCTGTCCAGATGATCCCAGAGGTGCTCGATCAGGTTCATATCCGGTGAGCACGCTGGCCAGAGCAGGACGTCAACATTGTTCTGTTGCAGAAAGTAGCGAGTCTCTCTGGCAGTGTGAGGGTCTCGCGTTGTCATGTTGTAGGAGTACACCCCGGGGTTGATTCTGTAGGAAGGGTACCACAACTGGCTGTAGGATCTGTCCGATGTACCCCGTGCATTGAGATTGCCCTGCACTACAACCAGACGGGTCTTCTGGTCTCCACAGATACCGCCCCCAAACCATGACTCCACCCCGCCGAATGGATGAACTTCTCTGATGCATGGCCTTGCTAAACGTTCCCCTCGTCGACGATATACCCGTTCTTTGCCATCACACTTGTAAAGGGTGAAACGGCTTTCATCGGAAAAAGAACACGTCGCCAATCTCGGACTTGCCACCTGTATACTTGCCTTGCCCACCGCTGTCTGTTTTGGCGATGTCTGAGGGTCAGGACCATTCCGCGGAAAGGCCAGTAAGCCCTTATACCAGCTAATCTCAATCTTCGGGTCACTGTGCGACGACTGATACGATGCCCGAGTGCCGTAGCCGCCGTCGACGTTGCCGTCACGAACCTGTTCGGAGATGGATAGTCCGGATGTAGCGGTCTTCTATGGGTGTAGTGACCCGTGGCCGTCCACTTCTCGGCCTGTCTTGAGTGCTACCAGTATTCCGGTAACGTGTGAACAGCCTGGAGATTGTTGCTGGGGTACAGCCGAACGTTCTGGCAAGATGAGCTTGGGTAGCTCCCATATCGCGCATTCCAATGGCTCGCTCTCGCTGAATTTGTGTCAGCTTCGGCATTTTTGCATGTGCTTTCAGTTACTGTGATATGCCAGCGTGTATCCATCCCATTTCTACCCGACTGGTGCACGTGCATGTTCGTGATTTTCAAAGATTACATGTTATACCTTTTTCTCGTGCTAGGGGTCACGTGACTACATCTACTGACATCACTACCATTCTGCAATATTCTCGTGACTTTGACAATGTTTGCTTTGGATGTTTCATTGGAATTTAGACATGCTCAATTTCCCCAAACCAAATTGAAAACGTTATACTAACTTTTGCCCGTCAGTTTATTACCTTGATTTTACATATTGTGTTTGTACACAGCCAAGGGGATAATGACCAATTGAGGCTATAAATGTCATACACAGTAATTACTGAAGGCGACAGAGGGGTATGGGTTGGATGACAAGTCAGTCTATAATAAAGTGGTGATGACAATTAAGAATGGAGATTAGCGCCAGATAAATAATTGCAATTAGGTCTTACATGTCTTGGCTACGTAGGTTTTCGTCGTTTGAAATATGTGGAAGATGGCTGTCCTGGATTGGTCGCTGTGACACTTGTATGACGAGAACAGGAGGTTTGGTAAGGTATTGTGAATAACAGAGGAATATGGTACTTAATATAACACCGTCATTATATCATTTCTCTACGCTTGTTCCTGAAGCATACTTGAACTTTCTAATCTTCCTTCAGACATCCCATGTCAAATATGAAATTCTGTTAAATACTTCTCACTGTTTACTTTTTTGCCCGATTAGGAATCCATCATTGCCAATACCCAACAACAACAAAAACACAAAATATACCTCTCAACGCAATATCAATTACTACGGAAGCGCATTAGTGCCACAAGAAACCCTAACATCCACGTAGTATACACCTTCATCTAGTAGATAATACTTTACTTCCACGTGGAAGATATTTTTTTTCATATTCGTAGATGATAGTTACCTCTTTATATCTGCCTTGGTGCCTATCAGAGGGGTACACAAAGACCGCAGTCCAGACTACCAGCTGTCCGACTTCCATTTTTGCGGAAGTCGCGGTGGCTGAGCGGGTTAGGCGGCTGACTGTGGGTGCTGGCGATTAGGTGCCTGACTCTGAGGGTGTGAGTTCGAATCTCGGATGGGGCTCAACGAAATAAATTACTAGAATTTGTACTTTACTAAGAAAGTGTAATCCCAAATATAACATATGTTACATGTTGGTGCGTCCTAGTTTAGGTAATATCAGAACATTCAATAAAGTAACTCTTCATTTAAATGTTTTAAACATATAAGATTTAAAGAGAAAGACTGACTGACTGACTGAGTTTGGTTTTACCCCGCTTTTAGCAATATTCCAGCAACATCACGGCGGGGGACACCAGAAATGGACTTCACACATTGTACCCATGTTGGGATTCGAACCCGGGTCTTCGGCGTGACGAGCCAACGCTTTAACCATAAGGCTACCCCACCGCCCCCCTAAAGAGAAAGAAAAGGAATTGGCAAACAAGCTCAGTGGACTTATATAAATGTGTTCGAGTGTTGTTAAATAAATTTGTTTGATAGATATTTTTTCAACACTGATACTCTTCAATTATTCCAGTTGTGAAAATAGATAAAGACAAGACCAACCACAAATGTACGATCAACATACTGCGCAATATAAATAATATATTTGAGTGATTAAATTTTCGTTGTGTTCATTGTAATTCTAGCATTCTGATTGGCTGAACAGGGTACTTGTTTATTGCATTCATTTCCCAATGAATGTAAAGAATTAACCCACTTTCAACACTTAAACTACTTTTCACCACTACGAATCATACGTACGGCCGAATGAATTCCTTTTCTGTTTACAGTATCATTCGTGCACAGAACATTTTAGCGATATTCATACATATTCAGGTACTCCCAAACCACATTTCATACCCGAAGCCCGGAAGGAATGAATCAAGGTACGAGTATAAATTTGTTGGTTTGTTGTTCTAGGCCGCACTCAGCAATAGTCCAGTTCTATGTTGACGGTCTGTAAATAATCGAGTCTGGACCAGACAACATAGAGATTAACAGCATGAGCATCGATCTACGCAAATGAGAATTTGGGATACGATGACATGTGTCAACCAACTAAGGTTGGTCCCGTTAATCGCCTCTTACAAGCAAGGGAATATAGCTGGAATATTGCTGGGTGCGGCGTAAAACTTAAGCTCACTCACTCACTCACTCACTCACTCTATGTAGATGATTGAACAAATTTTGACTGTGGACCTAATACGCTTCCATAAATTACTAAATTATACCAACATCCGATAAAAATTACAACAAATCCTTAAATAGTTTTAACACCTCCAAATTCTCTCCCCCCCCCGTCTCCGTTTATTCGCTCTCTCTCTCTCTCTCTCTCTCTCTCTCTCTCTCTCTCTCTCTCTCTCTCTCTCTCTCTCACACACACACACACACACACACACACACACATATCCCCAGTTAAGGAATTAAGAAAAGGATACATGATATATAGTTATTCTACTCAATGGGCACAACCATCTACACGTGTTGACCCCGGGGTCAAACATACGCTGAAACATAGCACCCCTATTACGTGTCAGAACCTTACATGGTCTCACTCTGTCACTCTATAGTAGTCGGTGTTGTAGCTGTAGCTATCACACAGGTGCACACCGTCATACTGATGTTGTTTATCCGCATCAACTTGTCCTTGTTCATCATACAAAGGTAAAATGTCAATCACTGTGTTTACCACTCTGGTGTCCAATCCAGACCTAGGTATTAACCCACAGCACGTTTCACCCTGCTGTTACGGTTCAAGAACTGGGTTGAAAGCCGCTTTGAACACAAGCTGGTTATTTCATGTTAGCTCAGTGTTAAAGGAACGCACAACGTGATTCGATAGCCCGAAGGCAGAGCTATTGCTGGTATGATACCCAGTGTACACAGAGCATCATTAAGTAAACTCGGTTGCTGTTGAAGCAACTGAATTGTGCAGGAAGAGCATGAAAATCAAGTCATACTTAAACCAAATATGCTGTTTATCTGATGTTAGTTTTCCTGGGGTAGCTAAGTATGGTTTTATTCTGTGTTTTATCAATATTCCAGCAGTATCACAGCAGGGGAGGCAATAAATGGGATTCACACATAATACCCATGTTGGGAATCGAACCCGTGACGAGCGGCCGCTGTAACTGTTTGGCTACCCTCGCCCAGCAGCATATGGTCACTCTCGGTGATACACACAATGGACTACGTTTATAACGACCAGGCTTTTAACGATCTAACGGGTATACATTCTTATGACTGTCAGTATATTTACTTCAGGCTCAAAGAGTGGACCCACTGCCCATTGAAAGAACACATTATATCATGCATGAGGACCGCCTCCGTGGTGTAGTGGTGAGCGTCCGCCCGGAGAGCGGAAGGTCGCGGGTTCGATCCCCGACCGTGTCATACGAAAAGACGTTAAAATATGGTACTTGTTGGTCCCTGCCTGGCGCTCGGCATTAATGGGTACAACAAGGACAGGTCGGCTCGGAGTCAGTATAATGTGTCTGAGTGGGGTATTCATGCTTCACTGCGGCATGGTATCTCAGTGGGCTAGCACTATAAAACCAGCTTCAGTCTGGGCTAGTACAAGCAGCCGCACATACACATACACACGCATGCACGTCGTTATATGAGCGAAATATTCTCAAGCACGACGTTAAACCCAATTTCACCTCACCTCATGCATAAGCTGTTTGTTTTCTCACAACCTGGGTTATACCCGAGCAGCACTGCACGGTGACTAATGACTTCTTTCCATGCAGGTTCAAGTATGCAAACACGACTTACTACTAATAATGGACACTTAATAATGGACACTTATAATGCAGCTGTATCCACGCATGCTCAAGGAGTTTCAGTAAACACAGAGGATGATATGCAAAATATACACGGTGGGTTTAGAAGAGTCCGTGATAAGTGGTCTTGAAAAGTATGTGTTTTCAAGCGATATTTGAAAGCAAACATTCTCTTATAATACAAACAACTAAAGTATATTGATGTTATATATCCTGTAACACAGACAGCTGAATTTATTGGACGTATCGTTACGTCAATACAGCTGAGGTCTCTAGGTCTCTTGCTGTACCACTAAGGGCGTGTTACGACGTAAATTGTAATAAAAACGTAAATTGTAATATGCAAATTGTAATAAAAATGGACGTAAATTGTAATAATTTTAGTTGCGGTAAAATGTAATAAATATTTACGTAAATTGTAATAACAGTTTTAACCATTCGTAAATACGCGTGTGTTCGTTTTTCGTTGACATTTCATACATCATATAAACTTGTTAGGGCGATAACTCCAGAAAGAAATGATGGATTTTGTTCAAATTTGGTACCAAGGTGTCGTGGCGAGATTCACCGACACCAGTTGAATTTAGTGACCTTGAGATAACTTGCAAGGTCACAGCAAAAATCTGAGGGTTTTGCCAATATAAAGATTGTTAGCGCGATAACTCAAGAAAGAACTGAGAATTTTTGCTTAGAAGTGATACCCAGGTGCGTTTGGACGATGTGCGGACGCCAGATGAATTGGGCGACCTTCAGATTGATAAATACTTATGGAAAATATAACAACCGTAGTATCGAGGGTACTCTTAGCTAAATGACGAAAAATGATATTCGTCCTGATATACAATCGATATAAAATCTCCAAATGTCCTCTGTATCATGTTTTTTTGGCAAATATCTGTTGAGGTTTTAATATGTAAACATAACGAGTATATCTAACACACTGATGCATGTAGAGATGGGGGTGGTGCAGTGTTCTAACGGGTATATCTACGAGGGGCGTCCAAAAAGTAGACTCACCTAGAATATGATACAGATGCAGCTGTTCTTAGGTTTTATTTTTCTACATATTATCTTCTACATATTACCACAAGCAAATTTTTTTGCTATGTTTCAGCCTCACGATCCCAATTTTGTTTCACTATTTATCTTGGTACTCGCACAAAACGCAAAATCTGCAATAAATGCATCACAAACTTCAGGAAACAAAATGTGCAAGTGAGTGAGTTAAAAGTTTACGTCACATCGGCAATATTTCAGCCATATTGCGACGACAAAAAGGTATGTACTAAGAATAGATATATACATGTATAGACTATTATATACTTTTTAATAAACTGTCAACGAAGGACAGTATAACGACAATATTATCACACATTAATAAAAACTAGTTTGAGTTCAGTGTAAAATGCTAAATCATTTCAAAACAACACAATATAAAATCGGGCTATAGATCGCCAGCAACTGAAGGTAGATCACCATGCTAGGGACCATGGGGACGTACGTTACTTTTGCTATCTGCATGGCCTCTATCTGGATTTGACGAATTTCGGCGTCAACCCCCTCCGAGTGTACAACCACGAGCAATCATAGTTATGTATTCATTCGACCAAATTTATAAAGAACGTATTAATTACAGTACATGATCGATCAGAGTTGAGAGAGAATGGTTGTTATATGAAGTTACTCGCCATTGTCGCTCTTTACTGTTTCCTCTGATGACTTATCCACATTTATTGTTATATCAGCTACATATTTAAAAAATGTTCATCTAAAGGGAATATATATCTGCTCTCTTTGTCCGTAATATAGTAGTTTATAACTTTCCAAGGTTCATGTTCAAGCTCGTGCTTTGTTTATGTACAGTAAATTTACAGTTTGCACCATTCTCCTGCAGTTTATACTGTTAATGTCAATCTTAATACTTGTGACCAGACCGCCACCGTGGTGTAGTGGTTAGAGCGTCCGCCCGGAGAGCGAAAGGTCGCGGGTTCGATCCCCGACCGTGTCATACCAAAAGACGTTAAAATATGGTACTTGTTGGTCCCTGCCCGGCGCTCGGCATTAATGGGTACAACAAGGACTGGTCGGCTCGGAGTCAGTATAATGTGTCTGAGTGGGGTATTCATGCTTCACTACGGCATGGTATCTCAGTGGGCTAGCACTATAAAACCAGCTTCAGTCTGGGCTAGTACAAGCAGCCGCACATACACATACACACGCATGCACGACGTCATATGAGCGAAATATTCTCAAGCACGACGATAAACCCAATTTCACCTCACCTCACCTCACCTCACCTCACCTCACCTCACCTCACTTGTGACCAGCGTCCTCATATCTTAGACGTGGACTGTGTGAGACAAGCAGTAGGGGTAAACCTTGTTTGTTTTCAGTAACTTGGACATTCTGTGACTAGTTCCAAGGCGACAAGAGTTTCTGGAGAGTGGAAGATGTCGTACTGATTTTGTGGCTGACACTTCTACTGCTGCTGAGAGATTCTACACGATAGGCCCTTACTTTGGGCAAGGACGGAGTTTGTTGCGTGTCCCACTGGTGGGGCTGGGTTACCTCGACTTTGTTATCTGTTGAACATTAGAGATAAATAGACTGCATTTCTGAGCAGATCTATTGTGGCCCTCCATTACGGTTCTGTCGCGACACAAACATTACATAAATTGTTTGATGTTTTCAAATTACGTAAACTAGCCCACATGATAAATAACAAAATGTTGAGAGGTTGTCGTTTAATATAAGATAGTGACTATGTGGGCATGTTTACGAAACGTTTCATGTTAACCTAGCCAGTGTTTGCATCATTAAGTTCAACCAAATGAACAGTGGTCTTTTCCAAGAAGCCGTCTTCAGACGTCATAAATGACGAGATAAATAGATTGCATTTCTAACCGCAACTATTGTGGCGATCCATTACGGTTCAACAAGAAAAGCGACACAAACATTACCCAGATGTTATGTCTCTAATGTCTGACGTTTACGATTACATAAACTTGCATATATTTTTATAAATTAGGATAATATATTTAAAGTAAGTGTTTTCTTTCTATTCGCCGTCCTCGGTGATTAACTAGGAGTGAGTGAATGAGCTATAATTTAAAGTCACATCGGCAGTATTTCAACCATATTTCAGCCAAAAAAGTTGTAAAATTACTAAATGAATAAGAAAACAAACTTAGAGAATATACAGTATTCAAAAAAAGAAACGCATAACCCGGAAATCTGTTGCGAAAATGTTGTATTTTCAAACATTTATAACTCGTCCACAAATAGACTTTAAGAAACGACTTTTAAATCAGTTTAGAAGAAGGTAATGTCTTTACAACCAAGTGGATAATTTTAGATAACGGAGACGTTGAGCGCGATGGTGACCACGTAGCTTGGTCCCGATATCGGGTCTCCTGGCTCTCAGTCCAATCTCTTTCAACCTTTTCCGTACAGTTTGACCGGATTTCCTCCGGAGTCCAGCCACCCTGGCTGCTGTGCTCTCACACGTAGCAGTACAATCACTCAAATGTAGTACCCGGGTGTACCGATCTTGGGCTGCAGTGATGACTCGAGGTCTGCCTGTACGGAGACGGTCATTTGTTATACCTGTTTGGTTGTAACGAGCTGCAAACCGTGATATCGTGCTCAGACTAACATTCAGACGCCTGGCAACAGAAAATTGGTAATCTCAAGCGTGCATTCTTTCAATGGCGATGTTCCGTGTCGCAGCGTCAAGACCTAGCGTAGTGATTTGACCTTGAAACTCCTTCAAAACGGATGCCGATTTCCGAAAGTAATCTGGTTTTTATAGCCAGACAGCGCATGCTCTTTGCTGCACAATTTCAACTGGAAGGTGAGTTCTGTTGCGTTGTGGCGATGTCTTTTTATTCTTGTAAGAAATCTTATCAAAATCAACATTTTCAGGCAAAGTCGACTCTTCACTTGTGCAATTATGTAAAATCATGTTATCAACACTTTTGTTACATAGTTTGACGATTGTTTGAACACAATAGGTAATTAATAGATTTTAAAAATACAAAATGCCTAAAGAATGCATTTCTTTGTTGGGATAGTATACTTACTTGTCTGCAAAGGACAGTAAAACAACTACATTATCACAGATATAAATTTAATACCAGTAAAATATTTTAACTATAAATGACAATACAATATAAAAACAGACTATTGATCACCAACAACTGAAGGTAGATCACCATACTTCCATTTGCTTCCTGCATGGATCCTAGCTGGGTTTACACCATCCTTTAGATGTTAGCAATTTGGGGCAATTTAGCCATAGATTAAAATGACATATATACTGCGATTACCAAAGTAGTAAGTTAAGATTTACTTTGAACGTTTTGGGACTTACGTAATCCCCAAAGGAGGACAATATTTACAGTATTTTAACCCCCCTTTGAGTGTACAGCCCTGACCAATCCCAGTTGATAATCTAAACTACTAATTATAAAATATTTATCTATTTACAGCACATATCAAATTTATGCAACAATTTTATTTCTTTTACAAAAAACAATAATTAAATGAAAATTTACAGTAGTAAAAGATCATTAACAGTATTTACATTGAAATACGTATCCTTGTGAGGGAAACATCAATACAGTCAAGCAGGACATGCTTGACCGTGATTCTTTCACCACAAGGGATACAAAACGGAGGAACTTCACCTTTTAAGAAGTATTCATGTGCATATCGCATATGGCCAATGCCACATCGTCGCATAATGACCTCCTCAAATCTGGACTGACAACCCAAGTAGGTGCAACCGATATTTGGTTTTATTTGATGTAATTCATTGATACCTACTTGATGATAGCTTTATAATCAGAGTATGGAATTAGAAGTGGTGTCACAGATGTGTTGAGTGCTGCCTTAGCAGCTACATCGACCGTTGTATTACCAGAAATTCCAACATGGCTGGATAACCAAGAGAAGACGATGCCGTATTGGCCTGAGTCAAAAAAAGAAACTTCCAATTCTTTCTTCAGGGCACTATAAAAGAACAAGAGATGGTAAGATGGTTAAATTGTTATTATTTCATTGCTGAGATCTGTGTGATGTACTCGATACACTGACAGTGCCATAATCAGTTCCATTAGGCTACACCGCCGTTCCAAAACATGGGTATACAGAATGTCAAGTCACAAGAATAAAAATGCGAAATTTCTCAGTTCAATATCGTGTATGGCCGCCCCGCGCATTCACCACTGCCAAACACCGTCTCCTCATCGACTGCCTGATGCTTGTGAACACGTGGTTGGGGATTCTGCGCCATTGCTCTTGCAAGGCAGCGCCAAGTTCCTGCAAATTCTGAGGTTGGTTCCTAAGACCACGAAGCCTTCTCCCAAGTGCATCCCAAACGTGCTCTATTGGATTAAGGTCAGGGGACCTCGATGGCCAGTCCATGACGTTGATTCCAGCGTTTTGAAGGAAATTTCGTGTCAACATCGCGGTATGCGGCCGAGCATTATCATGCTGGAACTGTAGACCTGGGTCATGAGCTGCCATGAAAGAAAGGAACGAGTTCAGGGGTGAGCACCTGGTCGCGGTAAGCAGCAGCTGTGAGGTTTCCACGGATGACCAGAAGTCGGGAACGGTTGTTCCCAGAGAAAGCACCCCACACCATGTAACTTACGCCCCCGAATCTGTCGACTTCCTGTACACAACATTGGGCATACCGTTCACGACGTCATCTCCAGACTCTATGCCTGCCGTCCGCCAATCTGAGGGTAAACCTGGATTCATCGCTAAAGACGACTCGATTCCAGTCTCTCTGTGTCCATCGGAGGTGACGTTGGGCCCACAGCAGACGTTGACGTTGATGAAACGGCGTCAATATTGGCCCACGATAGGGACGTCGGGAATGGAGATTGGCAGCCCGCAACCGATTTCGAATGGTCTGTGAGGACAGTCGACCTTTTAACATCTCATCCCTGGTTCGTGTAGCCGGCAGAAATCTGTCATGTAGGTGACGTAGGACGATTTGACGGTCTTCTGCTCGTGACGTCACACGTGGACGACCCGACCTTTGGCGATCAGAAGTGGTGCCAGTTTGTTGTAGACGACCTCGCAAGTCATACACAGTACGACGGCTGCATCCCATTGCTCTTGCGACGTCAATAACTGATCTTCCCGCATGCAACATGCCAACGGCACGTTCACGTTGCACATTTGACAATCGTGGCATTTCAAGTACCGTTAGAACTGTGGTTTAAAAGCGTTTTTTTTCAATTCTTGAGGCCAATGCAAACATGTGCATATGAAGAAAACTTCGATGCGAAGATCCTTTAATGTGGTTAGTATTAAGTCTACTTGTGGCCTCACCAATTGCCAAGGAGGAGAATAAAACAGGCAGGAAGGAGATATATTATTTAGGTCAATATTAGAAGCAGAAAGAACGGTTTTATTCTTATTCCAAGAGGTGGAATAAGGGCATATTTTTTTATTGTACAGGTCCTCATGAAGAGGATTAAATAAACAGTTATAAGCAGGGTTGGACTGATTGAAGAGGATTAAACAAACAGTTAAAAAGTTTAAGGACATACTGCAAAGATAATTTGATACGGCGATGTTTTAAGGATAGCTCATCAGCCTCGACGTATAGACAGACTGTCGATTGGAGAAGTACGAAAAGATCCAAGACAAAGTCTCAGAGCTTGATGGTGGATAGAATCTAAAACTTTAAGGTTGCTTTTGCAGGCTCCACCGTAGATAATGGAACCATAATCCAGTTTGGAGCGTATAAGTGCTCTTGCATTAGAGATAACTTTTAGCAAATCAAGAGCCTTCAGGCATTTATTTTTTAAATATTTAATATGAGGTCGAAAGATCAAGTGCTCTTAAAAAATCAAAGCTTTTTTAACCACTTTAATAGGTGTGGTATCTAAATATAAGTATGGGTCTTTGTGAGGTTTATATTTACGACAAATATGGATACCATTAGTTTTTTATTTTGAAAATTTAAATCCAAACACCATTTCTTAATCTTAATTTCTAAAAGCTGCAGTTGTCTTTCAATAGAATGCATATTTTTTCCACGACAAGAAATGTTGAAATCATCCACAAATAACGATCCATCAATTGAATCATTTAAAACCTTTGCTAAACTGTTAATCTTTATACTAAACAATGTGACAGACAAAATACTGCCTTGTCGGACACCCTGATCCTGACTATAATGATCAGACAGGGTAGAACCCACTTGAAATTGCCTGTCATTTAAAAAATTGGTTATAAATTGAGGCAAACGGCCTCTCAATCCAAAGTCATGTTAATCTTTGATAATACCCCGTTTCCATGTAGTGTCGTATCTTTTTTCTAGATCGAAAAAGATCGACACTGCATGATGTTAATTAATTACAGCGTTTTAGACAAATGGTTCTAAACACACTAAGTGATCAATGATAGTTCTGTTTTTACGAAAACCACATTGAATGTCAGTTATTAGGTTCAAAATGTGCATGAAACATTTTGTATGTTTGAGATTGGTAGAAGTCCGCTAGAATCAAACTTAGATATTAAAGTGCAAAAAAAAGGCAATTTGAAACTACAAGCACTTGTTCAAGTGACTCCCCCTTCATGTCTACTGAAAGAGCTTGTTTTGGAGACACTACCCACCCCCCTTTCAGAATGACGTAATCATAAAAACATAACTTATACTGATGTTTTCACTATATTCATACATGATGCCAGGGGTTCAAACTAAATACTGAATGGTCACACAAGTGTCAGCTCACAATATATTGTAAACAGTACCAGCTTGAATATCTGGACACAATGTTTTTGAAAGATTAAAATGGGGGTGTCCTTAAAAACACAGTCCCCGTCTAAATATAAATCAAGCAATCCAAATCTCTGACTGTTGATTATGACTGGAAGTCATCATTTACTATACTGAACATATTTTATATGATATTACCTGAAGGCATACCATTTTCCAAGAGGTACCAAATGACAGATCATTTTCCATGTTCTGCAAATTCTTAACCACATTACCCCCATATGTGAAATTTCGGATATGAATTTGCTAACAATTCCTTAAAATAATGGAAGCTTTTCAAACATTGGACATCGAGAATATAGTTAGGCTGGCTACTTTTTCAACGCCCCTCGTAACATACTTAAAAGAAAAGAGAACGCCAAAGGAAAAAAGGTATTTCGATCTCTAAATACTTCTGACCTACTTAGATACCAAAAGCAAAGAAATAAAGTAAATAATCTGAAGAGAATAGCCAAAGTAAACTTTTATTCTAATTTTGATAACCGTTTATCACCTCAATCTACTCAATCAGGTGGTTATTGGATGATCTTTTAATTTTTTGTTGAAAGGTAGTACTTCATCGGGACCCATCCCCCTCTTGTAACTGATGGGGCGGTGGGGTAGCCTAGTGGTTAAAGCGTTCGCTCGTCACGCAGAGGACCCGGGTTCGATTCCCCGCATGGGTACAATGTGTGCAGCCCATTTCTGGTGTCCCTCGCCGTGATATTGCTGGAATATTGCTTAAAAGCGGCGTAAAACCCAACTCACTCACTCACTTGTAACTGATGATTCTGGGACACCTTCAGTTTTTACAGTTTTTGATAAACCTCAAACATGAAATGAATATGTTGTATATGTTTCAAATGTTAATGATGGCGGCAAGACGTTGCCACCTGTTAGCCATCGCTGTGTTAACGGTATAACAAATGTCATTGTAACCGAAAAGGTTATAGCTGAACCTCTTTGTTGTATAATACATGTATATCACTGTGAATGTATTTCCGACAATGTGGAAAACGGGTAATGTTACTCCTATTTTGAAAGAAGGAGATACATCCCTCCCAACTAATTACAGACCTATTAGTTTATTTTTCTATCCTGGGGACAATTCTTGAAAGAATAATGGTAAAGCATGTGCATGACCATTTCCATGAACATAGCATTTTAAGTAAATTCCATAATATATGCTCAGTCCTAGATAATCACCACCTTTGCTGTATGGTATTTTGTGACATTTCAAAAGCTTTTGACAGGTTTTGGCATAAAGGTTTATTGCACAAATTAGAAAATCATGGTGTTCGTGGAAACGTACTTAGTGGGTTAACTAACTATCTATCTGATAGACAACAGTGTGTCTCTGTTAATGGAACATTATGAAAAACTAAATGTTACTGCAGGGGTTCCTCAAGGATCTGCCCTTGGTCCATTTGTGATCCTTGTATATATCAATGATTTAACTGGAAATTTATAAAATATCACAAGAATGTTTGCCGATGACGCATTAATCGGTGTTGCGGGAAAAGATGTAAAATCCATAGAAGCTACTCTCAACTATAATTTAGTAGAATTGAATAAATGAGCAGAAAAGTTGTTACATAAGTTCATACCAAATAAGACTAAATTTATGCTATAAAACCATGGACATTGGCCTCAAGTCCCTGACTTGATCTTCAATAATGAACATTTGGAGTGCGTACATAAACATCGACATAAACATCTTGGTGTTATCTTATCAGACAATACAATGTGGTCTCATCATGTAACTGCTGTAATAGAAAAAGCCTCTAAAATAGTTTCCTCATTACGATCGTTAAAGTTCGTCCTGTCTAGAAATAGTCTATCAAACATATATGAAATGTACGCTAGACCTATCTTAGAATATTGCTTTGAGGTCTGGGATAATAAATTATTGTCCCGCAGATTTTTGTGACGAACGTCAAACGGTTCAGCTTGAAGCTGCAAAAATTGTTACCAGTCTGCCAAAATTCGCTTCAAGAGCTGGTTTGTATAGTAAAACAAGTTGGTTACTTTTATAAGTTAGACATACACATAAGAAACTTTGAACCTTTTACAAAATTGTTAACATGCAAGCGCCTGATTATCTTACAGACTTACATCCACCATCTACTGAAACTATGTCTCAATACAATTTGTGTAACAAGTCTAATTTGGCTATTCCAACGTTTCGAACAACAGTTCTACAAAAGTCATTTATATATGATTGTGCTTGTTTATAGAATCATCTCTCCTCCACAATACAATATACCAATTCATTTCCATCATTTAAATTGAAATTATCTGAAAAAATGATAAAATTCCTAAAGATTTCCAATTTGGTGAAAGGAAGATGAATATTCTACACACTAAGTAAAGACATTCATGTAGTTCCTGAAATCGTGATCTTTTTTTGTGTCAATTTATCTGAAAGTAAAGCTTGCCATTGTGGTGCTCTTGTGGAATATGCCAAGCATTTCTTTCTAAAATGTCTAAACTGTGTCAGCTGCCGGTTTGATTTGATAGAAGGCTTTGAAATCCTAAAGGTTAGCTGAGATATTAACACCATTCTGGACGGCAGCCTTAGTCTGCCACAAACTATAAATGAAAATGTTTTTAGTCAAGTCCATAAATTCATTGTACGTAGTAAGCGTTTCAATTAATGTGTAATATGTCTTTCCTCTGTTCATTGTCCATCACATGTATTTTTCCATGTACTTGTCGGAACCGGGATTTAATAAGTTGAATAACTTGAGCCCAGTCCATTTCACTACTGAGTAAAATACATGTATGTTTAAACAAACAAACAAACAATCTTAAATACATGTAGAGGGGTGGGGGCGGGCTGGTGTTGGGGTGGTGAGGTGGTTGGGTGGGGTGCTCTAACGGTTATATCTAACATACTTAAAGACGTAGAGGGTGGTGGTTCTAACAGGTATATCTAACAAATACATGTAGAAGGGCTAGGTCTAACGGGTATATCTAACATACCATCAATCAAATACAACAAATGAGTAGACAGATTGACTGCTGTGTGGCAAGGAATAACCAGGCGCCAGCGATTCATGATATCCTTAGCAATTTTAACATCAAATTCCCTCTCATAAAAACATACTGTAATATGTAGTAATCTGATGAAAGAAAATAATACGAACCCGGTTAAACTGTGACGACGGAATATATGAATGTATGATCGAAACATATATCATAATATCTTATATCACATATGATCAAAACATCAAATTAACTCCAAATATGTCCTTGCGTCAACATTGAAAATAATTCCTAAAGGAAGAAGAATAAACGTTCTTTTCAAAGCTCATACAAACAATATCCTGTTATTTTTGATATGCCATGAAGAACTTCAAAATGTATAGAAGTAACATTGAAATATTTGAAGCTATTGCTCGTGAAATGTGTCCTTGCGTCAACAGTGGAAATAACTCCATTATGAAAAACAATTAACTTTAATATTCAAAACAAACACAAATAATCTCTGGTAGTTTTAAGACGTGTCACGAATAATTGCACAGCTGGTAGAATTAACATGAAATTATAGAAACCAATTTCTAACAACATCTTGAAAATCCGTAATGAAAGTTTTTTGTCAAAATAAGCTATTACCCCGCCACATGTCGATATCTGAATATCGCAATAATCTTCTGCGTGACCGTACAAATTATCTAAACGTTACCGAAACTGTCATCGGATACAATTTGCGAACAAATTCCACCCATTATTTTGGGGATATCGCAAGAATATTTGCTGTGACCTTTAATATTATCCGAAGATCATTGAATTCGACTGGCGTTAGACGAGTTATCGCGCTAACAATCTTTATATTGGCAAAACCCTCGAGGTTTTGCGCGTGACCAAATTATCTGAAGGTCACTTGAATTCAACTGGTGTCGGTGAATCTCGCCACGACACCTTGGTACCAAATTTGAACAAAATCCATCATGTTATCACCCCAACAATTTTATATGATGTAGAAATTCAACGAAAACAAACACACGCGTATTTACGAATGATTAAAACTGTTATTACAATTTACGTAAATATTTATTACATTTTACGTCAATTTTTATTACAATTTGCGTATTACAATTTACGTCAGTTTTTATTACAATTTACGTTTTATTACAATTTACGTCAAGGTTTATTACAATTTGCTGCAAGTATTAGCAATTTACGTTTTTATTACAATTTACGTCGTAACAGGGCGTTTCTATAGGCAGAATCTCACGGTAGCAGCATAGGGAAGAAGGTCGTGCGGGAAAGGAAAGGAGATAGTGGATGGGGGCTTGGTGTGCTCGGAAAATAGGATGTCCCTCGCAAGTTTGTTGCAAGAAATGTCAAACATTAACATTTTGCCTACCCACTCAATATTTGTCACCACTCAATTACTTTTTTCCATTGCCCCTCCAATCAATTCCACAGTTAAAGCTATACATCTTCGAGGACTAGAGCACAGACCCATCGTGCCACATGGGGAGCCTGAAAATCTGTTAATTTGGTTGTCACTTATCAAACAAGAAGTGAAGTTGTGCATTTTTATTATAGATTCTAAAATCTATGGATATTATTGGGACGTTGGTAACTTTTATAAGACATTATTTGACGACTTTTCTCGTGGTTGGAATATAGCCGACTTTACAGAAGATAAATATGAATGCCCTTGTCTTATCATGTTTACAACACAACTGCCTATATCTTGGTATTTTCTGAACCAGGGCAAGGGATATGCTGATATTTAGGTCATTAACAAGCAACGTGACGTCATAACATTGTTAATGATGTCATTTCACCATGAGAAAGTGATATTTTCCCAGGTGCATATCGTATGAAAACAAATGACTCTTCGTTGGTTATAAGCATTGTTATCATCATTCTTTTAGGTTAATGTCACCCGTTGATTTCTTTGTTGTGTTTTGTGCTGTGAAACTAATGTTTTCCTTAGTATACCCCTGACAATTAAATGTCAACAAACATTGTATACCTTACAGAAGGTTTGACTTTACTTTGATGACGAGCACATATGATCGATTTCTTGAAACAAATTGATACAATTCAATAGCATTTCTACATTTTATTTTAAATGCATCAATCAAATACAACAAATGAGTAGACAGATTGACTGCTGTGTGGCAAGGAATAACCAGGCGCCAGCGATTCATAAATATCCTTAGCAATTTTAACATCAAATTCCCTCTCATAAATACATACTGTAATATGTAGTAATCTGATGAAGAAAATAATACGAACCCGGTTAAACTGTGACGACGCAATATATGAATGTATGATCGAAACATATATCATAATATCTTATATCACATATGATCAAAACATCAAATTAACTCCAAATATGTCCTTGCGTCAACATTGAAAATAATTCCAAAATGAAGAAGAATAAACGTTCTTTTCAAAGCTTATACAAACAATATCCTGTTATTTTTGGATATGCCATGAAGAACTTCAAAATGTAATAGAAGTAACATTGAAATATTGGAAGCTATTGCTCGTTAAATGTGTCCTTGCGTCAACAGTGAAAATAACTCCATTATGAAAAACAATTAACTTTAATATTCAAAACAAACACAAATAATCTCTGGTAGTTTTAAGACGTGTCACGAATAATTTCACAGCTGGTAGAATTAACATGAAATTATAGAAACCAATTTCTAACAACATCTTGAAAATCCGTAATGAAAGTTTTTTTTGTCAAAATAAGCTATTACCCCCGCCACATGTCGATATCTGAATATCGCAATAATCTTCTGCGTGACCGTACAAATTATCTAAACGTTACCGAAACTGTCATCGGATACAATTTGCGAACAAATTCCACCCATTATTTTGGGGGATATCGCAAGAATATTTGCTGTGACCTTTAATATTATCCGAAGATCATTGAATTCGACTGGCGTTAGACGAGTTATCGCGCTAACAATCTTTATATTGGCAAAACCCTGAGGTTTTTGCTGTGACCAAATTATCTGAAGGTCACTAAATTCAACTGGTGTCGGTGAATCTCGCCACGACACCTTGGTACCAAATTTGAACAAAATCCATCATGTTATCACCCTAACAATTTTATATGATGTATGAAATTCAACGAAAAACAAACACACGCGTATTTACGAATGATTAAAACTGTTATTACAATTTACGTAAATATTTATTACATTTTACGTCAATTTTTATTACAATTTGCGTATTACAATTTACGTCAGTTTTTATTACAATTTACGTTTTTATTACAATTTACGTCAAGGTTTATTACAATTTGCTGCAAGTATTACAATTTACGTTTTTATTACAATTTACGTCGTAACAGGGCGTGTTCTATAGGCAGAATCTCACGGTAGCAGTATAGGGGAAGAAGGTCGTGCGGGGAAAGGAAAGGAGAGGTAGTGGATGGGGGCTTGGTGTGCTCGGAAAATAGGATGTCCCCGCAAGTTTGTTGCAAGAAATGTCAAACATTAACATTTTGCCTACCCACTCAATATTTGTCACTCACTCAATTACTTTTTTTCCATTGCCCTCCAATCAATTCCACAGTTAAAGTTATACATCTTCGAGGACTAGAGCACAGACCCATCGTGCCACATGGAGGCACCTCACAACTAACATGGAAAAATAGGACACGTTTACAACATATATATGTCGGTAGAGCGCAGTTTTACCGAGGTAATATTCTTATACATTTTCGCATCGCCATTTACAGGTCACTCTCATATGATGGGAGTTGAGTTGGGTGGCGTTGAGCTATTGACAGACACTTGTTTATCTAGGCAGTCATGTGGCTCGCGTCGTTATTGCTGGTTTCCAGTGGTCAGTTCGCGTGGTTTTTATCGCTGTTTTGCCTGTCGCGTCGACAATGAATGTTCTTTGGCACTGACGTTTTGAATTTACACTTCTTCAAGGGCAGGAGATTCTGAACCAGATGTTAAATCACCATTTTTAGGTCTCTTTTTATGTGTCTGGCATAAAGGTTTTCGTTAAGTTTGTTTGGAGTCCGACTTATCCGGTCGGAGGTGTCTCCGTCAGGTGGATCTGAGAAACGTGATACGCGTTATGTGCTAGTATAGAGTTCACAATCACGCCAAACTCACGTCAAACAGCTAACACACATATCTTGTATCGTCTGAGATACGTGTCTATACGAAACAGTCAATGCAGCTATTTGACCTATATTTTAACCTTTGATGTTATATAAGTGGACTATTATTATTAATATTATTTGTTTCTGTAAGGCATGTTGCTACTTAGCTTCTTTACGAATTGTACAACATCGGGTTATGGTCTGGCATCGTTAATAGTTGTTTGAATATACTTATAACTGTGTCTTGAAACACACTGTCCTGATCATAAACTGAGTCAAAAAAAGAAACTTCACATTCTTTCTTCAGGGCACTATAAAAGAACAAGAGATGGTAAGATGGTTAAATTGTTATTATTTCATTGCTGAGATCTGTGTGATGTACTCGATACACTGACAGTGCCATAATCAGTTCCATTAGGCTACACCGCCGTTCCAAAACATGGGTATACAGAATGTCAAGTCACAAGAATAAAAATGCGAAATTTCTCAGTTCAATATCGTGTATGGCCGCACCGCGCATTCACCACTGCCAAACACCGTCTCCTCATCGACTGCCTGATGCTTGTGAACACGTGGTTGGGGATTCTGCACCATTGCTCTTGCAAGGCAGCGCCAAGTTCCTGCAAATTCTGAGGTTGGTTCCTAAGACCACGAAGCCTTCTCCCAAGTGCATCCCACACGTGCTCTATTGGATTAAGGTCAGGGGACCTCGATGGCCAGTCCATGACGTTGATTCCAGCGTTTTGAAGGACATTTCGTGTCAACATCGCGGTATGCGGCCGAGCATTATCATGCTGGAACTGTAGACCTGGGCCATGAGCCGCCATGAAAGAAAGGAACGAGTTCAGGGGTGAGCACCTGGTCGCGGTAAGCAGCAGCTGTGAGGTTTCCACGGATGACCAGAAGTCGGGAACGGTTGTTCCCACAGAAAGCACCCCACACCATGTAACTTCCGCCCCCGAATCTGTCAACTTCCTGTACACAACATTGGGCATACCGTTCACGACGTCGTCTCCAGACTCTATGCCTGCCGTCCGCGAATCTGAGGGTAAACCTGGATTCATCGCTAAAGACGACTCGATTCCAGTCTCTCTGTGTCCATCGGAGGTGACGTTGGGCCCACAGCAGACGTTGACGTTGATGAAACGGCGTCAATATTGGCCCACGATAGGGACGTCGAGAATGGAGATTGGCAGCCCGCAACCGATTTCGAATGGTCTGTGAGGACAGTCGACCTCTAAACATCTCAGCCCTGGTTCGTGTAGCCGGCAGAAATCTGTCACGTAGGTGACGTAGGACGATTTGACGGTCTTCTGCTCGTGACGTAACACGTGGACGACCCGACCTTGGGCGATCAGAAGTGGTGCCAGTTTGTTGTCATACACAGTACGACGGCTGCATCCCATTGCTCTTGCGACGTCAATAACTGATCTTCCCGCTTGCAACATGCCAACGGCACGTTCACGTTGCACATTTGACAATCGTGGCATTTCAAGTACCGTTAGAACTGTGGTTTAAAAGTGTTTTTTCAATTCTTGAGACCAATGCAAACACGTGCATATGAAGAAAACTTCGATGCGAAGATCACGTGATCGACTGCACGTGCAAAACCTGATTTGGCACTAACGTCATTTGCACGACGAATGGATGGGTTTGAGTGGGGTTTTGCTAACGTTTTTCTAGAGTCGAAAGATAGGGATCCCATTTCGGATAAATAGATGTATCATCAGAGAAAAATTATTCATTATTTTTCAAATTACATTTTGTGAAGTTTCTTTTTTGACTCAGTATAATATTTGGCTGTCAACAGATTTACGAGTAAAGTTCTTGACCAAAAAATTTTATCTTCACATTATGAAATCTGTATTCTTCATTGAAAAAGACAACAGTCTTTTAAAATGATTTTAACTTTGCGCTCTGTAATTCTAAAGAGATCAGTTTGCATATTTGAGGTAATTTTGTGTGAATTTAAGCTAAGAGAGATTGTGATTTTTTTTCTGAACTCGCGTATATATTTTTTGTTCACGAGAATATTTTGTACGGACAAAGAAAATACGACAGTCATCATTGAATTGAGACAATTATAACATGATTTTGCTTTTTGCAACCTCATGTGTTTGTGTTACAGTGTCGACGCAGAGATTCTTAGTGAACTCAATGACCTCAGCGGTTGTTTATCGTAGAGATATCGGGCTCCAGTAGCACGAGAACAACTTTCATACCACTGATATAACCAGCGTTTATATCGCTATTACACTGTGACAAATACCCTGCATCCAAGCTTCCATAGTGCTTGATTCGAATGGATGATGCTAAAAATAGCCGTCCAATCAAATTGCTCCCCTAAGCAAAGGAATTGCTGTGCTACTTAAACGAGAGGGGATATTCTTGCGAATTGGTCCGGGGTGTATATCGTTTATAATTGGTGGTGGGTTAGCTTAGTGGTTAAAGCGTTCGCTCGTCATGCCGAAGGCCTAAGTACGATTCCTCACATGGGTACAACATTGGCGGATCCAGAGGGGGGGTCAGGGGGTTCGAACACCCCACCCCACCACCCATTCCCCCACCCCCACCCCGCCTTTGAAAATGACTTAAGACCATATTGAAGATTTGTTTTGCGTTGGCGGAGCCAATGGGTGGGTGGGTGTGGTGGGGGGTCAGGGGGTTCGAACCCCCCGAACCCCCTCCTTTGAAAATTCCTGGATCCGCCAATGTACAATTTGTGAAGCCCATTTCTGGTGTCCCCCGCCGTGAAATTGCTGGTATATTGCTAAAAGCGGCGTAAAACCCAATTCATTCACTATAATCGAGGAAGTAGTGAATATTGACAGGTTAATATGACAAATCGAACAAACTGGCTTATTTCTCTTTTTCCGTTATTTTTATTCCATTCCTGACAAGTGAACATACAAAATCAGTTGTACATTACGTTAAGGGCCTCACGTGGTTTACTAAGAATCAGTTGACACCAGTTTATTCCAGCTATATGACGACGGTCTGTAAATAATCGAGTCTGGACCAGACAATCCAGTGATCAACATCTTGAGCATCGATTAACGCAATTGGGATACGATGACATGTGTCAACCAAGTCAGCGAGCCTGACCACCCGATCCCATTGGACGCCTCTTACCACAAGCACGGGTTACTGAAGACCAATTCTAACCCGGACCTTCACGTGCGTTTACTGGTTTAGGGTCAGAAGTTTCTACTACACCGGATGCTGATTTCTGTAGGGCAAAGAGATCTGTGATTCATATTTACGCAGTCAAAATAGCTAATTCTTTACAATGAATCTACTAATGTGAACAGCTTCAATACAGGCGGCCCCTCCACGAATACCCGGAGTGATAACTGTCTCTAAACTGCAGTAGCCTACTCTTCACCAATCCGGTTAATTCTGATATGCGTGAATGTCACAAAATGTAGTATGTGTTTGAACACTATTGAGGAATTTGTGGAACGATGTAACAGCATAATGACGAATTCCTTATATTTCAGTGGATCAACTTAAGCCTAGTTAGTAAGTCGCACAAAGTTTCAAGAATATGTTTCGCCCGTTTCCCCTAAGGGTACTGGAGGTGAGGTGAGGTGAAATTGGGTTTAACGTCGTGCTTGAGAATATTTCGCTCCTATGACGACGTGCATGCGTGTGTACGTGTACGTGCGGCTGCTTGAACTAGCCCAGACTGAAGCTGGTTTTATAGTGCTAGCCCACTGATATACCATGCACCAGTGAAGCATGAATACCCCACTCAGACACATTATACTGACTCCGAGCCAACCAGTCCTTGTTGTACCCATTAATGCTGAGCGCCAGGCAGGGACCAACAAGTACCATATTTTAACGTCTTTTGGTATGACGCGGTCGGGGATCGAACCCACGACCTTCCGCTCTCCGCTCGGACGCTCTAACCACTACACCACGGAGGCGGTCTAAGGGTACTGGAAAGTATATTTGACACATATATTTGATAATAAATACGGTTTCAGGTGTATTTCCGATACGTAAGTTCGAAATATAGCACTTCAGTTTTTTATTTTAATATTGATTATAATGTTGATCAGTGAAGTTTTTTCACGTTTAGCAGTGAACTTCAGAAAGATACTATCAAGTAGGAAAATGCATAAATCTTATTAAAACAATATCTTTGTCTGATGGAGAGGTGGCAAATCTAAAAAAACAATCTTACTTGAACCTGGATCTGAGTAACTGAACCACTCGTAAACTATGAGATACCACACCGTGTACACGCAGCCACGAAAATGTCATTGCCAGAGATCCAGATCGATCGTATGGGACTAATTGAACCGCTCATAAAATGTAAGATATCACACGGTGTACCAGTCAGCGAGTTGGATTTTACGCCGCTTTTAGCAATATTCCAACAATATCACGGCAGGGGACACCAGAAATGGGCTTCACACATTGTATCCATGTGGGCAATCGAACCCGGGCCTTCGGCGTGACGAGCGAACACTTTAACCACTAGGCAAAACCACGATTTCTTTTCGGGGTAAACACTGTACTGAGCCGAAGAGGTAATTATCTGTCTACATATTTCATAGTTCAGATCATAGTCCAGTCACTGTGTACACACACCCTCCACATTGTTTTCACATTAGAATGTGAAACTCCCGAATTGGCCTTCAGTTACAACTATATAATGTACTGTAAATAAATACTTCATAAGATATCACTTGCATGTGTGTCTATAATACAAGACAGTGAGTCCTTTGAGTGGAACTGTAGCTGTCAACAATGTTATTCGTACGAACACCCCTAAACAAGTGTTCATAATATATCTCCGCCATATAGCTAGAATATTGCTGAGTGCGGCGTAAAAGTAAACTCACTAAAACTCATAATAATTATATCTGTGGAGGGGCATAGAAGGTCCAGCTGTCTGAGGTGCAGCTCCTGGCTGTTGTCCTCATCACCGTCTTGGCTTTTCAAGCCACGGAACTCTTACAAAGGTTAATGTGGCACCAAGTGTTATACCCCTTCAACACCTCTGAACAGCCAGCCTTTAAATACGTACTGTATAGGCATCTGAAATTTGTTTCTTTGTGAAACACATGGGCACAGTATCAACTTCGCTAAAATGTGTTTGCAATGTGTACTTCACTTCCTGCAATGACTGACCATTTACTGGTGTTTGTTCCCAGGCAGTTGGCAGTCGCTGTTGTATTCAGTTTGAACAATGTGAAATACGAAGAAACTGGAATGTCAGTTCAGTAGCTTGAGACCTTTGACTGCTGTTATTGTGAACAACACAGAACATAAAAAATACAAAGTTTTATTTCTGAATAAAAAGATGTAGTTTGTTCAAATACCTCTGTTATTTATCCAAGAGCATGATCCTGTTTTCTAATACTCACAACACATGCATGGAACAAACGTATAAATACATGTATTAAAATAATATCACAAAAAGTGTCTAAGTTCAGATAATATCACTAAATGAAAGACATCAGTGTCAATGCAGAATTAACATTAATCATATTCATGTTTCATTGATCGCCAGTCTTCGGGCCTTAAGATGAATGACTTTGGAAGCATATGTGGAACTTTGACTTACGCAGTTAAAACCTTGGCCAACCCTGGACATACATGTGTGTGTATGCATGTATGAGTGCGCACGCACGCACGCACGCACGTACGTACGCACACAAAGTGTCAACATACCCTGACGACGTGAATCATTGTTTAAGATCTGTCGGGTCCAGATTCACAGACATCCATCATCTGGTTAGAATATTGCTAAAATACGCCAAACAATAAACAGACATGTTAGATAGTCAGTGTTGCAAAATAGGTTCTTCACATTGCAGTACAAAACAATATAAAAGAATTATAAGTGACCTCTTTAATGGCCACACATGATACAACTATTTACACGGGTATACGATGTACTCGTTCTAATCTCCACTCTCCACCCGTGAAGGTCCGGGTTAGAATTGATCTTCAGTAACCCATTCTTGTCGTAAGAGGCGACTGACGGGATCGGGTGGTCAGGCTCGCTGGATTGGTTGACACATGTCATCCGTTCCCCATTGCGCAGATCGATGCTCATGCTGATGATCACTGGACTGTCTGGTCCAGACTCGATTATTTACAGACCGCCGCCATATAGCTGGAATATTGCTGAGTGCGGCGTAAAACTAAACTATTATTAATTCACAATATCACACAATTGCAGTGAATCTCGGGGAATATTTAAGCGACTGTCACATGTGCATTTAACTCAGATTAAAGCCACATTTTGAACAGGATGTCCTTAACATTAATGAAATTGTTTGGGTCGTCACATGCTTAGAACTCGAAATAATTGGGACAATGCTACTCCGAGTATTAGTGTATTGGTATCATTAAACCTCGGAAACTTTAAATGTATTCAGGATTCCTTGAAAACAACTGCACATCGTACAGCAGGAGTTATATAATCACTTTAAACTCCCGTCAAAATGGAAAAACTTAAAGTTGCACCTTTACGTATTTGTTACGTATAATGTTAACAGTCTATCTTGACAATCAAGAGTATCAGTAGTCATTTTCACGGGGTGGTGACTGTCAATTTCAAATCAAACGGTTTTATAGCCACCGTGGCTTTACTTCAAAGATAGTGATCCAGTTATCATGAGGCGTGGACTTGTTTCACAAAGATATAATTGCTGTTATGAATGTAAGCTACAGTAATTAACAATAGACGTTTTGTGAAACACGCTTCTGTGTCCTGCCCAAACACGTGTTTCCGTTAGTCCCCCGATCTTCCACCGCTGGTGTCTTTCACTGTGTTGCTGTCGGTGTTTAGGGAAGAATTTCCGTTCTTCTTTGGATTGTTTTTGTCTTCTAGGTATATATCTGTGATCACCTGTGATCCCTCTGCCCTGCGATATGCATGCCGGGAAAGCAGCGCCAGCAGGAACATTTCCACGATGAGAATCAAATGGTTCCAAACTGCAATTGAAAACAACTTTGTAACATTTCTTTACAGTCCGTGATCGTCTTTTACCTTTTATCATTACGAACAAAGTGATGATAGTGCTATGATTTAAATTTCAGTATTGTATTGCACTTACCATCGCCTGATCCGGAGGGAGACAGCACTGGTGTACAAGCTGGAGGGTTGTTGTTGGACTACTTTCCCCAGCAGAAGGAACACTTACCACCTCTTGCAGAGGAAGACATCATTGGTGTACAAGCTGGAGGGTTGTTGGACTACTTTCCCCAGCAGAAGGAACACTTACCACCTCTTGCAGAGGAAGACATCATTGGTGTACAAGGAGGAGGGTTGTTGTTGGACTACTTTCCCCAGAAGAAGGAACACTTACCATCACCTCTTGCAGAGGAAGACATCATTGGTGTACAAGGAGGAGGGTTGTTGTTGGACTACTTTCCCCAGAAGAAGGAACACTTACCACCTCTTGCAGAGGAAGACATCATTGGTGTACAAGGAGGAGGGTTGTGGTTAGACTACTTTCCCCAGAAGAAGGAACACTTACCATCACCTCTTGCAGAGGAAGACATCATTGGTGTACAAGGAGGAGGGTTGTTGTTGGACTACTTTCCCCAGAAGAAGGAACACTTACCATCACCTCTTGCAGTGGAAGACATCAGCAGAAGGAACACTTACCATCACCTCTTGCAGAGGAAGACATCATTGTTGCACAAGGAGGAGGGTTGTGGTTGGACTACTTTCCCCAGAAGAAGGAACACTTACCACCTCTTGCAGAGGAAGACATCATTGGTGTACAAGGAGGAGGGTTGTTGTTGGACAACTTTCCCCAGAAGAAGGAGGAGGGCATTCGTGACCAACTCGTGTTATTCCGGGACAAGCCGAATAGCGACTCGTGCCCCTCTGGGAGGATTTCATATTGGCGCATGAACATCAGAACTACTTTAAACAGGAACGATAACTCAATTATTGTTTGATTCCAATGGTACTTAATACCACCGAAGTAATCATACATTGTATTGCTGTTTGTGTTTTTTAAAGAATTAAACCTTTTTGATACAACTAAAAGAAGGGGAAACTTATTTGTTACAGACTTATTCTCACGTAATTATTATCAGATGTTCACCTTATATTTCCAAATATATTTCTAAATAGGATTTGATAATCACCCTAGGGATTTGTTTTATTAATTATGCAAATAAAATTTATAAAAGCTACATTAAATCCTAAAGCAAAAACTCAAAAATGACTTTAAAATATTTCTCAAAGTGAACATTCGTGTAACCTTGCCGTCATACCCCAAATGGAATTTGAAATGAATTCGCTGAAAATATAAGAATGACAAAAAAAAAATGTCAAACTAAAAACCAGAATCTATGCCCAATGTTAAAGATTAAAGTTGATCAGTTACATGCAGATATATGTTTAATATTATTGTTTTGAAACTCGAAGCGATTTTTAATTACATAAAAAAAATTCCCAAAATGTTGGAAGCGCACCAAAGCACCGCAGTCATTTACGCGCGTTCGGATTGGTTTGTCGTATTTTCGCACATAACAAGCATCGAGAGGGGGACGAGTCTTCTTGGTGGTTACGGAAAGAGGCGAGTGGTGACGAATGGGAGGAGGGTTGTTGTTGGACTACTTTCCTCAGTAGATGCAACACTTACCATCACCTCTTGCAGAGGAAGAGGGGCGGTGGGGTAGCCTAGTGGTCAAGGCGTTTGCTCGTCACGCCGAAGACTCGGGTTCGATTCCCCACGTGGGTACAATGCGTGAAGCCCATGTCTGGTGTCCCCCGCCGTGATATTACTGGAATATTGCTAAAAGCGGCGTAAAACCACACTCACCAACTCACTCACTTGCAGAGGAAGACAGCATTGGTGTACAAGCAAGATGGTTGTTGTTTGACCAGTAGATGCAACACTTACCCGGTGTCTTACCATCACCTTGTGCAGGAGACGACAGTATAGGCAAACCAGGAGAAAGGTTATTCGGGGCTAAATGCGACACTTACTTGGACTCGTGCAGTAGAAGTTAGTAGAAAGACCGTTTTGCTAAACAGACATGTTTGTTTTTGTCCGATGAAAGACTTTCCCTAAATGATGCAATACTTACCGCCGACTCGAGCAGCAGGAGACAAACACGAAGAAAATGTTGTTTTGGGCCAGATGTGACAGTAGAAGAAAGTAGAAAGACCGTTTTTCTAAACAGAGAAGAGGCTTGTTGTTTGTTTGATGGACGTTCCTTAATGGTGTGATACTTACCATCGCCTCGTGCATTAGAGGGTAGGGTGTCTGTACAAGGGGGCAGCTGGTTGCTGGCCAGAAGATCAAAGACCAACGTCTGGAGGTCGCTGATGGCAAGAACGACCTGCAAGCTGATGAACTTTGGGATAATGTTGAACGCCTTCAATTGTTTCCTAGTGGCTTCGAACAAGAGGATCGAGCCGTACACTGCTATAAGGGTGGACGCACCATTCATAATGTTTGTGTACATGAAGGGCTGATTGGGCATCATCTGAAAGAGAGAGGATGTTGGACGTTTTTTGAATAGTGTCCCAGTTTGATGCAGGTTGTGCTTGACATTTTGATGAAACACAATGGTATGGTCCTGATGAACCTAGTAACAATCAGGACACGATGATGCACAGTGAATTGCAGCGTCCGAGACGACAAGGATAAGCACAGCCGTCTATCAGAAAAACCAAACCAGATATGTCAAACATTATATCTTCTAAATTACTCTTCTGAATTACCTTGTACATGTAAACAGAGAAAGATGGCGATTTTGATTATTTCAATTCCGAAAGATGACGGTCATGATGATGCGTTTTGTGACAGTGCAAGATGGTAGGTATGATACCTAGCTTTGAAAGAAACATTTCCTGGCACTGAAAGAAACTGTTTTCAGATTACTTTATGTACTTACCACTCCCCGAATATATTTCTTATCAGTCCACAGTGCAGCAGTAAGAAGCACCAAGATCGGTCTAAATACGGCAAATTGTAAAACAGTCATCTTAATTCTGAGGAGGTTCTTTCTGAAAGAGTATAATGTCATCATTAGAAACCAAACAACCCTCTGTTTTAGAACAGTGGATAACGACGTTTACGGCCACCTCAACAAATACATATGTCGGAATTGTTGGACATTTAGCGGATATATAAGCATCTATATGGTCAGGTTTTTGAAGAAGATGGTCAATCCAGTTTGCTGGATAACGGGTAATTAGTTAAAGTGTTATCTAGTTCAATAAATGCTTGAGTTCTATTCACAACACGGGCATAAAATGTGAGGTTCATTTTCAGCCATTTTATGTAGTACTGCAACTCCCTCAGTCACTTTATCATTAATTATCATCGCGGTATCAGTTACAAGTACGAGTACACATTCTCGTACAATTATATTTATCAAGAGAACATAACAGGGCTTGCAACTTCTTCTCAAAGTGCCCTGAGTGAGTGAGTGAGTGTGGTTTTACGCCGCTTTTAGAAATATTCGAGCAATATCACGGCGAGGGACACCGGAAATGGGCTTAACACATTGTACCCATGTGGGGAATAGAACCCGGGTCTTCGGCGTGACGAGCGAACGATTTAAACACTAGGCTACCTCACCGCCCCTCAACATGCCGTGAAGTGTCTTAATGGCCATATTCCTGCTTACTTGTTTACTTCTATCTTGGGGCAACAGAAGCAGCAGCAGGCCACAGGTGGGCTGCGAAGGTTGATTGTCTCCCCTGACATGTGGCTGATCAGGGCATGCTCTCCTCCCCGATAGTGCATCAGCATTGGAATGAAGTTCCACACACAGAAGGCCAGGTAGCTGACATTGAAGACACATTGTAGAAAATGAATATAGGGTAATATTGTGCCTGAAAAGTATCAGTTGTCGAAATGACAAAAGAACCCAAACACATTCCTTAGCAATTGTTGGCCAGGTAAAATAAAGACAGATATAGAAAGAGAGCTACAACAAACGTTCTGTTAGTCTGAAAATTCACAAAACAACCAGAAGGTGTACATAAGAATGAAGAGGGTACAATAAAGAAACAGACTAATCGAAATCCTCACAATATGCTCATTGAGGTTACAATGATACAAAGATGGGGTTAATTGGAGGGCCAAAATTACACCTTCATCAGCTGTGTACAAAAGACAAAATAGTACAAACAGAAAATATACATTTTGCAATGTCAAATCCGAATCAGTGTTCGTGAGCACGTGTAAATTACTAAATACACCATTGCTTGGATTATCCTTCCAAACCTCGTAGTTTTATCAGTTAAATTTACGCAAATGTTAAGCCAGGATGACGAACACCATATAACATGTCCTGAACTGATTATCAATGAGGTGAGCTTAAATCCGTGGGTTCTGCTGGTATTGTGTATGTTAATAAAGTTGGCTTTCTTGTCGTTCTTTTGTTTATATATTTTATTCCATATGTGGATAATTAAAATGTACAGATGGAATCAGATATAATATTTTGAATGAGGTAGGTTTCCCGTGGGGGTAATGGTGACACAGCAGATGGTCATACAGTATGACATGGCGACAAAGTGTACCCTGGCTATTCAAATTAATTCCCCACATGTAATTGTTTTAGTGCAGATCCAAGAACCAATGAGACTGTTTAATTGCCTTTACATAACACATTTCTTTCCATATTGACCAAAAATCGTTGTGCACGCATTATATAAATCCATTTATTACCCACAGGGTAAAAATAGCCGACACTCTGCTCGCATAATACGTTCTTTGTATGAAAATATTGAAGTGAATTCTTACATGTATTAACATGTGTTAAAATATTCAGCTTTTCGTTCATTTGAGACTAGATACAAGGACTGCAAGTGATATCTAAAGGGTATATTTCAGAACTTAAGGAAGTGAGTTTGTATCCTACGTTTGAAATGCCGAATCTGTACTGTTTGAGACAATTGAAATACCTCTTGTACAAATCATCAGAATTGTCTGTGTCGTGAATGGCTGCAAAACTATGAGGCATTAAGCAAGAATCACGCTCATTCAGTCCTACATGACCTATATTGTGAACCTGTGTTAGAGTGGGTTCACAGTAAAGGGAGTACGCCTTTAACACAACAGACAGACAAATCCTATATTCACGTTTTGTATTGATACGGGACCAGACAATAATGTTGTTAACCGATACAGGCCTATTAAACTGTGTCAGTGGAGAGTGTGTGTCACGTACTTTCCACGTCCTTGTCATCCCCAGGACACCTGAGTCATGCTTTACTGACCCAAATATGGTTATGTAAACCTCACAATAGGCCTACGCAGGGAACCTGAATTCAATATGTTGTTGATTGTTCCTATGTACACATTCCTAACCAAATAAACCTGTGTTCGAGTTCAAAACGTGTTATCAGTGTTCCGATCAGTGCAAATTTCCCACAGTGGCTGTTATTGACAATCTCCTGAAAATTGATTTCGTTTTGTATAATAGTGAGTGAGTGAGTATGGTTCTACGCCACTTTTAGCAATATTCCAGCAATATCACGGCGGGGAACACCAAAAAGTGGGCTTCACACATGTGGGGAATCGAACCCGGGTGTTCGGCGTGACGACGATTTGTGTAATAACATACATGAATATCACATAAATGTTGATTAAATCCTGAACATGTCCTAAACCAATCTGTCTGGTTATAGTGAGGCCGTAAAGAATATATTATTCTACCATGACAATGTAAAATCATTCCTTGTGATTGGTAAGCCAAAAATAATGGACCTAAACTGACGTTCAAAAGAAAGTACACACCTGATTCTTTGGTAAAATATTTTCTTAAAAACAGCATTAATATTTTAAAAGTGTTGGGATTCTGCCTTGTAACAAGCATTTTGCAAGTGTTTCCAAAAAACCACAGATATCGTACCCAATTACAACATTGCTAGCAAAATATTTATGTGTTTGCTTTCAAAAAAGTCCCAAAATACCAGGTGTGTACTTTTTTATGTACGTCAGTATATATTCCACCATTTGTTGTTGACTGCACCACTGTTGGACAATATATGTATTTGAAAGAAATTCGACAACCAGACGTGTAGATAATAGAATATCATAAGCAACTATGAAAAATGACGAGTGTACGATAAAACAGCTTGACGTGTCACCCTATTCCGTCCCATATTGTGATGTCACATATAGTGCGTCACAAAACAAAGGCATTGTCGCAGGAACATTATGACATCATAAGGGTGACGTGTGTTTTTAAAATAACAATCGAAAAGTGGCTTCATTTTCCCAAACTTTGGCGGGGATCATTAAATGTCGCTGGTATCAGCGCAACAGGTTTCCATTGCCTCGTACTAAAGAAAGTCGAGTATTAGGATGGATTTTGTGTGAATGAATAAAAGCAAACATTCGCGGATTAAAACCGATGCCTGAATTTCACCTGTTAAATAAAATACGACTCAACGAATGCCCCGCGACTTCTTCACGCTGCTAGTATGAAATTTGAAGCCTGCATGTAAACGTTTCAACTTCAAAACCTCACGGAAACACATTATTTGGTTTAATATAAAATTTACAGTTCTCGGATGTAAACTGAAAACCTTCATATAGAAAGTTCATGTCCTCATCCGACTTTCATCCCTGATCAGAACAGAACAGAACAGAATTTTATTTCAGTAACAGGCCTCCGGCCCAAAATACATATACATTAATTGAAGGATAATTAGAGCACATATAATGTATTTCATTTAGATTTGTGTTCATCCCTGCTCACCTCACTACCAAATACAGGGCGGTAGTTCGATCGCCGATTGCGTCATGCCAAAAGACGCTGATAGACTGTGCATATTGTCATCTTGCCAGACGCTAAGTTTTAACATAACGCAACAAAGACTGGTCGTTTCAGTCAATCTAGTTTATACTTCCGTATCGAATCTCAGTGGTCCCACACGCTCACATGCACACGTGCATCAACATCGCTTCCTACGTGCAATTATACGAGATGATAAACCCCACTTCACTCCACCAAGTCTCCCAACATCCTGCCTCATACATAAGTGAGTGAGTGAGTATTGTTTTACGCCACTTTAAGCAATATTCCAGCAATTTCACGGCGGGGGACACTAGCAATGGTCTTCACTCATTGTACCCATGTGGGGAATCGAGCCTGGGCCTAGATTTTCGAAGCTCTCTTAGCGCTAACATAGTCGTAAGTGCCATATATTAACATTAACTTACGACCATCTTAGCGCTAAGAGAGCTTCGAAAATCTAGGCCCAGGACTTCGGCGTGACGAGCGAACGTTTTAACCACTAGGCTACCGCACCGCCCCATACATAAGTAAACACGCAGGTACAGATAAACGCTGTATGAGTTGCAGGCTTTGTTTACCACATGGAATAAGGACTTCAAACACAACCTATCAATAGCTTGTACAGAAAAAAATAAATATATCGCCCTACATATACACAAAGCCCCTGGTAATCCCTATGTGAGACTCACGTGGCCGCCATCAGGTCCACCAGTATGGTACATCGCGGTACGCACACAGCTGCCACGGCAGCCAATGAAAACACCTGTTGGTTGCAATTACAGGTAATACACATAAATGTAAATAAGAATAAAATTCTATGGAATGAGAAAATGTGACCTAAAGTTAAGACACAAATATTGGCAAGGCCTTCCCTCTGATATTTGATTTTAATGCCGAGGATGTGACTTATACCAATTGTTCAAATCCAGGAACAATATACCGGTGCCATTTTGAAGATATTGTCAAATTATGACCACAAAATGTGCAAATGTCCTAGTAACGAAATTTGTACCTGACTAATATGATTAACCCATGACTTCAATAACCCACGCTTGTCGTAAGAGGCGACTAACGGGATCGGGTGGTCAGACTCGCCGACTTGGTTGGCACATGTCATCGGTTCCTAATTGCGTAGATCGATGCTCATGCTGTTGATCACTGAACTCTCTGGCCTAGACTCGATTATTACAAACCGCCGCCATATAGCTGGAATACTACTGAGTGCGGCGTAAAACTAAACTCACTCATTCACTCACTACTTACAGGATGTACGCCGGTCATCCAGATGGACAGAGTCATTGTCTTCTGACTTCTGGAGTGTTGGAATATAAACCAGCTGGTTTCCAGAAACATGATGACATTAGCTAGAGCAACGACTCCACCCACAGCAACAAGAGCTAATTCCACAGTAGATATTCCTGCAGAATAGGCATAACGATGTCCAGACATTTGGTTACCACAACGCCATATACCTTAAACAAATGTCTGGGAGACTGTACAGATATAAAACTGAAACATGTACAAGTTAGTTACCTGCAAAGTAGACCTCAGAGACAGGTATTTCCATAGGACAGGGGGGACCATCAGTACTGGAAATATACAGATTTCTGATAGAAATGGTACTTCATGAATATACATCTTCAAATAACAGCATGCCAAAATACATATGAAATCAGTTAACACGATACAGTAATAATACAGGAATATTATTTTATTATTATTGTAGAGATAGTATAAAAGTTGTTATGTTGTATTTAGGAGCCTACCATATTCTATATTTTCATATTCTTGGGGCGTCCCAAAAATGCTTCACTTAAAACAATTTCATCATTTTAGTGCAAACTATGCAAAATATTGTTTCAAGTAAAACGAGCCAAACAGGTCTAAATCGGAAGTATAGTTGGTATTCATATATCTATGACTTAGAAACAATTTGAGATGGGTTTTCATCCTTCGGTTGATGGCAGTAGTGAAGATGTTCTGATCTCCGGATTTTGTCCTAAATAACAAACATAATTATGTTTGGATACGGTATTTTTGTCGAGTTTTGTCAACATGTATTCTATTTTTGTTATTGTTACAATATATGAGAAGGACACATATCTCGGGCACATATCCATTTCTGGGATACGGCTGATGCAATAATCAATTTACTTACTTGTTTGGGGCTTCGGATGCCATATTTGCGTCTCAGGACTTGATACATGTACAGCTGCACAACCTGCTCCATGTTGAAAACAGTTAATGAATTTCACGATATTAATGTCACACAAAGCATCTCCCTAAAGACGTTGAGGCACTGCTCTTTTTAAATTGTAGAGATGAAGAAAGAATTCACCCACCGCCGGGAACCAACATCAAACCAGGTACATATCTAGATCTGCTCATATGAAGAAGCACATACCAGTGACACCGAATAAAATGTCACAATTCATGTCATTTTTCGAACACCTGGTGTCATTACTGATTTTCAGTGGCCCATTCATATGGTTTTCACAGCTATTTCGCCTCTTATACCAAAGGGTATCTGTTTCCGTTTCTGAACAGTAAAATACAAGTTACACGCTGTGTGTGATTGACATTCTTTGCATGAAGCGCGCGTGTGATTCGACAGCTTTTAGTCCAAAGAACGGAACAGACAGAAACGACATTACTCTTGTCATGATAAGGGATACCTTTGGTCATAATAGGCCCATCAACATTGGAAGCTATAATTAGTTGACTGATAAATGTGCTCGAGTTGGTATTTGCGCCGGGACATGTATTATAGTCGGAGTTGCCAACGGGGTGCTTAGGGAACCTAGTTCACGTGCATCATACAATGCATTCATAAGAAATCTCTGCTAGAAGCAGAGTCGATTGTACAATTGTGGCTATATCATGAGCAGATATTTTTTTCAGCAGTAATACAGCTGCATGAAGCTGTTTGTAAACAAATCGGGTCTGCACCAGACAATCCACATAACTAATGGGATGGTCCTGTTCGAGTTGACCGATTACAGAACCAACAGCAATATTGTATGCTTAAATGTGCACTTGTCAGTGAAATCAGTAAAAATTAAATTTTGAACAACAATTACTTCCCAGTTTGAAAGCCAAGGACACTTACCACGTTATGCTAGATAAGACCCTTCATTATATAATCATAGTTACATTGTCTCATAGAATAGGATTAAAAGCTTCAATGATATCTTATCATGGTCTATATATTCACACAGATAAGCTAACCCAATTCAGAAACATTATGATAATGAATCCTAAGTAAGAAACCCGTGAAGAGGTAGAATTGGTCTTCAGTAACCCATGCTTGTCGTAAGAAGTGACTAACGGGATCGGGTGGTCTTGATCACTGGATTGCCTGGTCCAGACTGGATTATTTACAGACCGCCGCCATATAGCTGGAATATTGCTGAGTGCGGTGTTAAACAACAACCCAACCAACCAAGCTAAGTAAGAGATACAATATGAACTCTTTTCAATAGGTACTGCTTGTCTGTTACTGAAGTCTATTTATTACTAAACCTCACTTTTTCAAACATTGAGATGTGTGTACGTAGTCAATGCATGATCATCTCTCGACTGGCACATACCGTATACTTCGAGACACATTATGATGGTCATGCTGATGTTATTTCTACTTGAATTATAACAGATAATCTAAAAATCGTAAACGTTTGTGTGGCTTGCTTCAAGTTGGTTTACATTGATTGTGAAGCATAAGATGCTCAAGAATGAAAAACACGAAAAGAAAGTAAGTATTAAACATAATTATATTTTGCTCTTATTTTTGTTCACATTTGTGGATCAATATGTGGCCTCATAAATGACGAACATCAAAGCGTTTCCAAATATACGATTATATCAAACTGTAGTACGAAACAACAATAATAGGATGTCAAATATCATTTGAGAATAAAGTAATGAATTGATGTTTGTCTAAACCACTACATGACAGTCATTACACTGTAGACCCGTGAACACCCGCATCAAGACGGATTGGTTAAGGTATAACGAATTGCAACAAGCGGGATGTTATTTGTTTCTCTCGGAAATCTGTACACGTTAAAATACAACGTTTGCCCAAACACAAGAACTACTCCCTGTAATCTCGGGCCGGTCCTTCGTTAATTAATGATGGATCGGTCAAGTAACAAAGGGGAGGAGTCATTGAGCATCTTGTTGAAGATCAGGCCTACACCTACTTTGGAATGCCTTTTCGAGACAAGCTCCAGAATGCCCAGATTCAAGAAAAACTTCGGGCTGAGTATAAATCTCGCTTACAGAAAATCTGGAGCTCTGACCTAAATGCTCGAAACAAGGTCAAAGCTACCAATACGTTGTTTGCTGTGCCAGTCCTTTCCTATTCCTTTGGAGTAGTTGATTGGACAAAACAAGATATCCAGAGTCTTGACCGCCTAACCAGAAGGATCATGTCTGGTAACAGAGCCCATCACCCTCGGTCCTCTTTTAATCGTTTATATATGCTAATCGATTCGGTAGGCCGGGGTTTGATTAACGTGGAGGCTCTTCATGAAAACAAAGTAGTTATTTTAAGCGCGCCATGGTTGTTGGACAAAAGTCGAAGTTGATTTCGTTTATGGTGATGTACTTCTTGGACGGTACAGCGATGGGAGTAAACAGGTGAAATCATTCTCCAAGTCTGCCCAAAGTCGATCATTTGTCGAGAAGCTTTCTGAGAAGCCACTGCATCGTGTGTGCTAGACTAAGGCCTAGTCTCTGAATATATATAATTTTGATAGTAACAAACAAGCCCATTTATATTGAAAAGGAGCCCTGGGGAGACCAGAGATGCAGAACCTGAGGAAATCTAGACTTGCTTTATTTAGGGCTTTAGCACTGCAGAGAGGGCTTGGCAGTAGGGAAATTAATGTGGTTCAGGGACTGTGAGACAGACTACGTGTGTGCATGCGGTGTGATGAACAGAATAGCAATCCAACCGATCGACTCCGCTTAGATGAAGTCGGCTGGTCTTAAGACTGAAACTGCTGCCAAGGACCAGTCACTTCCCACTCGCAATTTCCAAAATGTGATTCTTAAAGAAATTATTAACATGAAATGTCGATTGTGCAATGAATTTACAGAGACTGTCCAACACCTTGTCGGTGGATGCCCCTCCATGGCACAAACAGCATATCTTAACGACATGATGGCATGGCTCGCTGCTTTCACCATGCCTGTGGCTTTAACTCTGAGGTCCGTCCAAGGTACGACCCTGAACATGTCCATTATGGAAAATGATGCTTTTAAACTTCTTTTGAATAAGCCCATGAATTTTGAATTCCTGCGAACAAACCAGATCTTGCCCGTTTCGATATTACCAATGAATGTATTCATGTTATTCAACTTTCTGTCCCTTGTGACAGCAACGTGATTGGCAATAATCAGGTAAAACGTTCTAAATGTGCGGACCTCGCCTTTGAAATGTCTCGCTTGCATCCAAGGTACACTGTCGTCCGACTCTGACCTTGTTCTCGGTGACCTTGGTTTGGTACCCCTGATCCCTTGCGCAGATCAGGAGAGTGCCCGGGTTCTCCACCGGGAGCACAGCCCTTCTGACCCTCAGGATAATGCAGAATGCTGCAGTGTTGGGGAGTCTCCATATTCTTCGGAAAGTTATTGATGGGTTCGACTCGGCAGCGCTTCCTGGGAAAAGTCCCATTCGCTGTCTGTGCTGCGTGTAGAAGGGGCAAGGGCCCTGAGCTGAACCTTACCAACCTGACTGTCCCAGGATGACCCGAACTCTCTCTGCTGCATATTTCATCTGCATATTTCATCTTAATCTGTAAAAATGAAAAATAAAACAAAAACACCAAATTTCCTATGAAACCGATGAAACCCACACTCCATGCATGCATAACAAAGCTGGAAACCTTCAGTTAAGTTTGTGTTAGAGACAGCTGTGTTGAAAAACATTATATTTCTCACTTAATACGAATTGAGTTTTCACATTTTTAAAAAGTCTATGAAACCGATGAATATACAGCATAACAAAGCTGGAAAACCTTTTAAGTTTGTGTTAGAGACAGGAAACATTATATTTCCTCTTATTTTTTTAAGTCTAGTACAGTTTTTTGGAAAAGTTACACCGTCACATTGAATGTTGGTTGTGATGGATGCGGATTGCCCAGATCTTACCTTTGTCACTTTTGTCATAGTAATAATGTTTCTTTCATTACATTGTTACATTATAATGATATATGCCAAAAAAGTGCCACAATAACATGTTTACTCGCAATATGGCGCCTTGTACACTCGTACAACATTATCTCTACAAAAAAATATCTAATGTTAAGCCATACAGTAAACAAGTTTTGCCATGTCATGATGGAAAAGCACAATATAATATATCAACTAGAAAACCTGATAACCTCCTTTCAGTATGACACGTATTAGTGATACAGAAACCTGTTCTGTGTAACCTTTTAACAGTGGTTTGTTTGTTGTTATGTAACGCCACAGTGAAGATAAAGCTACTCTGTTTTCAATTTTGCGGTCCTTTATCGTTGATTTAAGACCGCTAAATGAAATTTGAAAACTGAACGCGTTAGCGTGAGGTTTTAAATTAAACATTTAGCGGTCTTAAATCAACGATAAAGGACCGCAAAATTGAAAACAGAGTAGCTTTATCTTCATTCTAGCACGACTGATAAGCGTTCTAAAACCAAACTGTTTGGTGCGCAAGAACACAAGGCGTGAAGGGGCCTTTTTCCTGCAAATCGCTTGGAATCGTCCCGTTGAGGGACAGGTTGTGTAATGAACAAAATAAGACATTTTCAACAACATAAAATCTTTATTTCAGGAACCAGTATGCTTGTATTTGTAGCAAGTAGCATACATAAATATAAAAAAAAGTACAATTTATACTGTGAGCAAGTACAATTATTTGATTTTTCTCAAGCAAATTATGGGGCGGTGGGGTAGCCTAATGGTTAAAGCGTTGGCTCGTCACGTCGAAGACCCGGGTTCGAATCCCCACATGGGTACAATGTGTGAAGCCCATTTCTGGTGTCCCCCGCCGTGATGTTGCTGGAATATTGCTAAAAGCGGCGTAAAACCAAACTCAGTCAGTCAAGCGAATTATTGTATGACAATCGACTTGACCCAATTCAAGCCGTGAACTCGCTTAGTTTAGTCGCCGTTAACTTTATTCACGGAAATAATTGTTGATAACCACCCTTCTATTCCCAGTTTGGAAAAGACCTGACATGCCACGTTTTATGTGGGATACATGGACAGTGGAAGTGGAAGGACTGGGCATTACGGCTGGGACAAAAGCGGTCAGGTTAGGACGTGTGGGCCGACGTGTGTTGTCGAAGTCAACACTCATAGATCTGTACCCGTTTTGAATATACTGCCGCTTTTGCGCTGCTGACGGATTTTCCAGCTTCGTAGTGTCTTCACTGGGATTAGGGTCAAGAAATTCTTCTTCAAACAATTCGCTCTTTACTTCAAAAACACCAAAGATGCTGCCGAGATAGAAATTGCCGATGTCCGACATGTTTGTTTACAAACAATAGGGTCAACGAGTTCGTTGTATATTCATACGCGGTGAATCGGTCACTTTAATTAGCGGTCCTTAAACTGTCATTTAAGTACGGTTTTGATGAGCTCTCAGCCAATCAGAATCGAGTATCACACATTGTCGTGCTAGAATATATATAACAGCTATATGACGGAGTGGATCTACATAAGTAGGATAGGATGATATGCATCAGCAAGGTCAGCATAACCTGGCTGTTATGATAACGGCATAATATACAGATCCTGAATCTCCATATTTATGACAGACACAGGATATGAGGTTGCTGAAGATCGGTACCATATATCTGATCTTCCTGGCTTCCATATGTAATACAACCTGTTATACCACTTACGGAATCTTCCATATGTAATGTTACAAATCCTACAGGATATAGATTTTACTGTGTTATGATAACGGCATAATATATCTGACCCACTTACGCGACAGAAAATGCATCTGGAAATATATTGGTAATTGTAGTCGGCCGGGTAAAACTCTTATAACATCATCATTATTTATAGTCTGTCATAAAAACCGTGAAGCAGCCCATCTAAGTCTAGAATGTGTGGCAAGTCACAGAGTTTCTGGAAATGAAGAAAGACTCTGGGCTCTGATTAACATGGGGCGGTTGGGTAGCCTAATGGTTAAAGCGTTGGCTCGTCACGCCGAAGACCCGGGTTCGAATCCCCACATTGGCACAATGTGTGAAGCCCATTTCTGGTGTCCCCCGCCGTGATGTTGCTGGAATATTGCTAAAAACGGCGTAAAACCAAACTCAGTCAGTCAGTCTGATTAACATAATTTAAAAACTTTTTTTTCTGTAAAATATTTCAGGAACAGGGTGTTAGCCTACATTATCTAATGTCTTGCTGTTTTGCTCTGCTGTATGGGATATCATAAGATTATTGACCTATTTAACAGTTAATAGTTTGGCAATGTCAGTGTGTACAGCCATGGTGATGTCCTTGACATACCTCCTTCCACGCTACTCACACGATGATATCACCGCCTTCAGACTGATGGACATGACTTGCTATCGTTGGCTCCTTTAAAAATTCTTCCAGAGTTGCCAAGACAAGTGTAACTTTTACATTTGACGAATTAGTTGCTTCTTTCCCAAAATGATTTTGGAAGATGCCCTACCAACTGTCGCCGCGAAGGAACACGATGGTGCCATGATGCTACACAACAGACAGCACGATTTAAGCAAGCTCTGAGGCTATGAAAGATCTGCCACTCGATGTGTATGTTTTGACGAACATGAGGTCATTAGATCAACTAGAACCGTCACGAAAGACGTATACAAAAAAAACTCTGGAAATTCTAGAGTGAGTGAGTGAGTTGGGTTTTGCGCCTCTTTTAGCAATATTCCAGCAATATCACGACGGGAGACACCAGAAATGGGCTTCACATATTGTACCCATGTGGGGAATCGAACTCGGTTCTTCAGCGTGACGACGAACGCCTTAACGACTAAGCTACCCCATCACCCGCGGAAATTCTAGAATAAGTCGTTATAAGGCGCCAAAAATACAAAAAAATGGAATTTGGTACTATTCCAGACAGTCTCAATTAACCGAACAAAGAATATGAAAGCAAAGTCCTCGATACGGCCAGCTCCAGACCGATTGACAAGATGTTATCGTTGTCCGCTACGTCGCCACCAACCTGTTCTGCCATCTCGACATCGATGGCGAAACCTTGATTTCGACAGTCATAATGATGTGACGCCCAAACAGTGACATTGTTACATTTTGCAAGTCGATCTTTGAGAACACAGTTAAGATTTAATTCATATGATAATAAACCCTGCAACAGACTTGGTGTAGATGACAGAAAGTCACTTTTGTCTATTCAACGGCTGCAGTTAAAGATCTTGGCTTGGGCAGGGGTGGTAACTGTGGGTGGATATTATAAAGCAAAAACAAATGCAAGAGGTTTGGCGTGAAGTTTGAAAGTGTGCATCGATTTCATTGATAAACCGATGTGCGGCTGTTGTGAACGCTATGTTTTTGAGACGAAATCTGTAAGTTATACATTGTATATGCATGTAGGATATGTCTTTATTAAAGTGTAATTTACGTAATGTTTATTTAAAGCCTCTTTGGGCGTTGCCACCGTATTCTTGTGATGCGTAAATGTTATTACCGTAACTGCCGTTATTAGGAAGGTTCATATGCTGATATCATGATCTATATGCGGTGCTGATATTGTTTACCAACGCATCAGTAATAATTTACGCCATGTGTTTCACCTCCAAAATGACCTTTTGGGTGCGACACTCTACAAAATACAGATGTTTATGAGAAAATCGTACATTCGGATGTTTAACGACACTAGGAGGATTATAAACATATACCAATCCTAAATCACGAGGGATGTTCGAAAAATGGGTAATTCAATCAATTAAATTTTTGGCATAACTTAAATGCAGATTCTAGGAAATATGCCTCAGGCTGTTAGAAATACCCCAAACGGCAAGACTTTATTACTTTTCTTTAAGAATATAATTATCTAATACTTCAACTAACACCGAAAGTCTTACCGGATATCAACCCAGTAGTCAGCCATCATTCCTTATCTTCCCACGATGGTAAATCAAGAGGTCGGAGATATCATTTAGAAAATATCAATGAAATTAAAGAAGAATATGCCGCCCAGACACAAAATACTATTGATATAAGAAATGGTGACAACCTAAGAGTATTGTTTAAGTATTGAAGACTGTCTATCTCTTGACACCTTGGTATTCGTAAAGGTTAAATCAATTGCCTAAAGTTCTTACTTAAAGAAAGATGTGGAAAGGAAACGTGAGAGAATTATAAAGAATAGAGATAAGACAATGTGTAACTTACAATGTGTAACTTACGGAATATTTATGCTTGAGTGAGTGACGACACTGTGGGGATACGAACCCGTATGTTCAGCGTAACGAGTGGACACTTTAACCACTAGGCTACCCCACCGCCCCCGTTTGAAACAGAATTGTCAACGAATATATATGAAAACGATACAGAAGAAGACCAACAGAGATAGGAAAACGAATTCCATACTATGAGGAAGAAATAAAAGAAAAATAATTCCGGCATTTATAGAAATTTCACAGGAAAGTCTGTCGATAGTTTAATTTCTGAAAACGGTGATATTATCACTGACGTACAGCTCATGTTAGAGAACAAAATGATTTTTTATCAAACTGATAATACGAGTGATGAAGAAAACTTTAGCTTTATATCGAGAATTGATTATCCCGAAACTGCCAAATTCTATAATGAAAAATTAAGCGAAATCAATTGAAATAGACTGAATTTTCAAGGCGATTCAAAACAAAAACAGCTTAAGTTCAAGTATCGATGGGTTGTCAACAATCTACAAAGGTCTTTAAGGTGTTTTGGATAGACATTTAGGATCATAGATATAATGGCACAATCTTTGGAAATAATCGACGGCCTCAAACAATGGACAGGGTGTACACTAAAACGAGGAAATGATAAAGACGATGTACTCACAAAATGCAAACTGTTGATACCTTTTGCTGGTTGATTGGGATTCCAGGTACTCCGACACAGACAAGTTATAATTTATTGGTTTCAAAAGGGTTGTTTCTTAAGGTCAATGTATCTGCATATAAAGCGTCATCACAGTACAGCCCCGGAGTTGACAAAGACTGGTCATTTCAACTCTGGGGTGTCCTAAATCCCCACCTCACTGTCTGACGTGCGTGTCTTACTAGGGGGTAGATTTTACCGTAAATGCAAGAGAATAACAAAGGTTCAGATAGATGTTATTTGGCGTAAAGTGAGCTCATATGAATGGACAACTGAAAATGACTGCTGTCATTAGGTGTTCATGAAGCTTTAAACGACACGTTATTTAAGAAGAAGAAAAAAATATTTGCGCTTTCCTAATTATAGATAAATCAGAATAGCCCACTCAGTGGTGTTATGCTACACGAATAGAACGTATTTACCTTTTATCAAAGACTTTTAGCTGGATTGTTTACCCGCTGCTTAAATCATCTACTCACAGTTTTGGTGGGGAGTCTGGACATCGATGTGAGCAGAACCCCGTGATCTGCTCAAGTACTCCCTAGACACGTAAATATATTCTGCAATCGGACGAGCTCTTGAGATAACGTGACACATGAAATGCTGCAAGCAAATAGGGCTTTTTCTTCACCTTCTTAAATGTTGTATATCAAGGTCATATTGAACCCATGGGAATACGTATTCATAATATACATATGTACACATGTATGTACGTATGCATGTATTAGTGATAAAGGGTTGCTGTTATGACGATCGAATTACAGTGAGCACAAAAAATAATCTGTAGGTGAGTTTGTGTACATGTTAAACGACCGGTGAGCAATATTTGAGCTATGTGACGATTGCCTGTACATTACCCGGGCGTGACAATTCGGTGATTGATATCATGAGCAAACACCCACTCTGTCGGGGTAATCGGATACATAATCAACCAAATAATTGAATCTGGCCGTACAATCCTCTTTTGACAGCATAGGTTTCTAAGGATACCTTCAAGGGCAGAACCTCCATTTATTCACCTTCAACAAGAAGCTCGGAACTGGGGACACAGCCCGTGATCCTTAGTGGTCTATGACCTCAATACCAGTTATTATAAAACTGTTTATTCAGAGGGTAGCACAATGGTTAAGCGTTTACTCTTCATGCCGATAGCTATTGTTCGATTCCCAACATTACATAATGTAGCCAGGACCGCCTCCGTGGTGTAGTGGTTAGAGCGTCCGCCCGGAGAGCAGAAGGTCGCGGGTTCGATCCCCGACCGCGTCATACCAAAAGACGTTAAAATATGGTACTTGTTGGTCCCTGCCTGGCGCTCGGTATTAATGGGTACAACAAGGACTGGTCGGCTCGGAGTCAGTATAATGTGTCTGAGTGGGGTATTCATGTTTCACTGCGGCATGGTATCTCAGTGGGCTAGCACTATAAAACCAGCTTAAGTCTGGGCTAGTACAAGCAGCCGCACATACACATACACACGCATGCACGTCGTCATATGAGCGAAATATTCTCAAGTACGACGTTTAACCCAATTTCACCTCACCTCACATAATGTAGCCAGTTGTTGTTTTTGTTTGTTTGTTTTGTTTGGGTCATATTTGTGTAGTTCCGGAGAGCCAGCACTGACCTTTGTAGTACGTAGACACACACCCCCACCCCACCCCCTACGCACACAGATTGTAGTCTCCCCCACAGGCCCCATTGCATATATTTAATGAGACATCCACCCTCATACCATATCCAACTCGATCAGCCTACAAGAACGCATACAATTATAGCTCCTGAAAATGAGTGACTTGTGGGGTTCCTTCCGTCTACGCCCGTCTATTGGAGGCCGATACATTGTTTCTATCTACTGAGTCACGAGTGCAGCTATCGGAGCTGTCAAAAAAACTCCAGTGTGTCACAGAGCGCCACTCCACCTAGTGCATTGACCTATTGCAGCACCAGGATCCGATAAGGAATAATAAGGCCAGCCTTGATGCAATCTTTTAACATTTTTCAATCAACTCCCAACACAAGTATCACGTGTACCTGACCTCATAGATATGTCTGTCTTGCGGATACCTAGGCTACCTAACGTCCCTACCGAATAATATCTCACATTACCTAATGCTGGCCTCTAGATTACATGTTTTTGGTCATAGATAAATTTAAACGACAGATTTTACACTGAACCAACAATGCTCATGAAAAGAGCGGCCGTCGTCTTTGAATCGGGACAAAATATGCGGAATATATGTTTTAAAAATTAAATCTTAAAACGTTCTTTCAAGTAAATTGAAAGAACTGTTGTTAAACTTGATTGAAAATAGATTGGACATACTGTCAATAGAGATTGTGTTTAGTTACAGAATGCATGTTTCATCAACTAGTTTTAGAAAACTAACAGCTACATCAACTCTCAAAAATGAAATAATACTCAAAGTACAATTATCAACGCACTATAATTAATAGTAATACGTTCATCTATTAAAATCGCTAAAATGAGACCGGAAACAATCACCGCATCACGCCACTATCAATCCACACAACCTGACCACCATTCCCACTCCACCCTAACAAATGCCTACCCGCACAACAAGCCCCCAATTCACGATCACGACCTCTGTCATAATGACGTTGTGTTTACCTGGTTGGGAGTGTATATATGTGTACTTTAAGAGACAGCGTAGGGGCAGTTACAGAACGGTGTCACGCTTCTCTGTAGTTACAGGTGCATGCAAACAGTTGACACAGTAGATGTCCCGCGATGCTGCCAGATAACACAGAACTGGATGAGACGATGTTCACGTGTCCACAAAGCTAATGTGTGTGAGCTTCATTGCATGCTTAGGCTCGATTTCGTAATGTCTGGTTTCAGAAAACCGATCCCACGATGCCCTGTGCGGGGCCATTCATTTACACTTTGTGTCTGCAGAAACCGGATATAAAGTCTGCAAAACATGGACAGCGTCTACCTCTCGGGTTTGGTCAGTTTGAAGAATGCTCGTAGGGGCGTCTCTCGTGTGGTAGACGACACACAAATCACATCCAGATCACAAGTATTGCATTAAAGCAGGTTTAGAGATCTCAGGTACATATTGGCATTAAATGGTACTCATCTCTCGAAGATAGTTAACGATCTTTTCTATATAGAGTTTGGGGTCTCTATAACATACACTACTGGGCAAAAGAAAATTATCACTTTTAAATTAAGTGTATAAAAAAATATATAAAAAACTCTGGTGATGGTTTGAAACCAACCAGAACACATTCGCCAAAACGCAACATGGTCCCGATAACAACGCAGCTGTCCGAAAACTTCGTACGAATCGTGCATTTTTCAAAACGTGAAAAACTTAATTGTGGTCCAAATGCACGTGCATGATTGTGGCATAAATACGGATGTTGGACAGAGCAGGCATGCAGTAACCAAATAAACACCACGAATATGCCAAGACTTACGCAAGCGCAACAAGACAGAACGATCGGTATGGCCAATATGGGGGCTTCACAACGTCAGCTGTCAAGAACCTTCAACTACAGACAGGCCACCATCAGCAAAATGAAAAACCCCCTACCAGCAAACAGGCCAGACCCATCGGGAAGACCAAGAGTCACCACACCAAGAGTCACGCCACAACACCCGGCAGATCCACTTCCAGATCAGATTCATGACGGCGATAGCACTAGGACACGCCATCAACAGACGAACAGTCTTTCGACGACTTAGTATGGCTGGTATACGAGCCTATCGCCCTTCCGTGGAATGGCCTTGGCCCGTTTCCACCGTCAACGCTGATTGCACTTGGCACAAGCTGTACGTTGGTGGCAGCGACGTGATTGAGAGAGGGTGCTCTTTACAGATGAAAGCCTGTTCAGTCTGTTCAGACACTATGGCAGAGATCGTACTTTTCGACGTAGAGGAGAGCGACGTGTGCCAGATTGCGTTCAAGAAGTTCATACGTTTGATTGAGATGGCGTCGTGGTATGGGGCGCCATTTGTGGCCAGAGAACAAGACTGGTTATCATCCGAGGAAATCTTAATGCCCATCGATACAGGGGTGAAGTGTTGGGACCTATTGTGGTGCCCTTTATTCGACAACAGTCAAAAGCAGAGTAGTCATTTTGCAGCAAGACAACACAAGGGCTCACACCTGCAGAATTGTTCGAGAATACATGCACAACGTTAGCGTATGCCTTGGTAAGCGCGTTCGCCAGACATGAACCCCATTGAACATCTCTAGCATTATCTTGATCGTCAACTGAAACAGCGTGTACCACCTCCAGCGAACCGACAGGAACTTGAACAGACTCTCATGGACTGATTCCTGCTGACGTCATCCGCCGACTGACTACGTCAATGAGGACACATGTTGACGTGTATTGATGCCAAGGGTGGTCACACTCGCTATTGACGTGTCACCTGACCCCTGTCTCATTATGTGACCCTTTATGCACTTTTTTAATGAACTCTGATTTGTGTAATTCTAAATTTAACCACTTGACTCTTTCTTAATGAATTGCGGCAAATGCAAGACCAGCATTACAATGAAGTTTCAGTCAAATTATTGTAAATTATTTCTGTTTGTAAAATAATTATCCTAATTTTACATGCGTCTTTGTTTCTATTTTATGGTCAAGTGATAACTTTCCTTTTCCGGGTAGTTCATATACTTGCTAATTTTAAACTGAAAAATGGATATGACACCGCGTGGCTGGTTTTGGGTTTGATTAATCCCGCTAGGTCTGGAACATCTTCCATTGTTAAACACTGATATCTGCTTCTGAATGCCTCACCAAGTGAACATAATCCCAAATTTCAAATCAAAGTGTTTTTTCACGTCTAAGCAGGACGTGGATTCAAGATAGATTCAAGGTTGCCGTGTGTTGGTTATGTTAGACGCAGTAAACCCTGACCTAGATGTACTACAGTACAGTCAACGTGCATGCCTGATATAATAGACAACAAATATATCTTACTTACAATCTGGCTAGGAGGTAGATAAAATATTCAGCGGACTCGTTGTCCTGTATTTCACCCTTGGAGTGCCTACAGTCGACGTCACTGACAGAGTTACTTCCCATATACAGGCATTTTATGTTTAGTTTATATATCATAATCAAAGTGTGACGTCAGAAGTTAAACAAACCAGGTCAACAATCTGAAGACTATAAAACCCTATCCATACGTTCCCCTTATCATGATAGTTATATCATCCGTTTGGTCAGCCTCAGAGACTACCAACTACCACCAAGCTGTAAGTATTTATCGGCGTATCAGTATAGATCTTCACGAATACGAACCCAAAGCAAATTATTACCGTTAAGGTTTCACTCCCTATCTGTCATTTCCATTTATTTTAAAATTTTATAATTTATTTGTATTCCTTTGAACACCCTACAGATACTGTCAAGTAAAAGGTGTGTATCAATCCAACAACATCGTTAACTCTGACGAACAGAATTATTGAATCAGACTGAAATTCAGTAATTGAATCACTCGTAAAATATATGATCCCACAAACCCAAGATCATGTCCTTGCAGATGACGTGAGTGAGTATGATTTTATGCCGCGTTTAGCAATATTCCAGCAATATCACGGCGGGCGACACCAGAAATTGGCCTCACTCATTGCAACCCCGTGAGGAATCGAACCATGGTCTTCACGTGATAAGCGAACGCTTTAACCACTAGGCTACCCCTTGTCATCGCTGATACGATATTGCTATGTTCAGGTTAACCCTGACTCGCTTTGAAGCTAAGTCAAATCACTGATTAAACTCGTATGTTTGAAACGAATGAAGTTTTTTATTGATATTTACAAAGTTTTTCGAAACGTGAAAAATAATATACACTGTTTTACATAAAGTGTGCTTATTTTTACCCCGCCTTTAGCAATACTCCAGCAGTATCACAATGGAAGACACCAGAAAATGGGCTTCACACATTGTACCCATGTGGGGGAATCGAACCCGGGTTTTCGACATGACGAGCGAACGCTTTAACCACTAGGCTGCAGATGTATTTCCCTTGCATAGAATATAGTAATATTGTCATAAGATAGAACAAATTATTTAGGAGATAAGATAAGTGTTTTCAATGTACAGCTAGGTTACCACTGGCTTTGGTTGTAGATTGTTTTGCGGTAAGTTGTAGCCGAACGCGAAGCTGTGTGCTAATAGATATTGGTATTTTTAGATACCTTGATCATTGAGGTCCCCGAAACCATGATGTGTAATTGTCACTGTCAGCTTGTTCCATCAAGTTATATTAATATGTGGAAAACATGAATTCAAACATCACTAACTCACTCACTGCCTTTTTTTTCCATTGCCCAATATATGCAGTATTCATTGAATGAGCGTCTCAGTTTGAAACGAATGAAATGTGTCCAGAATGTTCACAAAAGTATTCTCATTCCAAGTTTTGTAACTTTCCATTGAACATCAGTTCTATAAGACAACGCCAGATATCTGTAATATCTAATCACAAGCTGACCATGATATGGTCCGTTCTAATGGGCAAAGTTTAGTCTTGTTTAAACATAGTGCATTAAGAGTCACAGCTTAGATCGACATCTCCCATGGATTTACAGTTACATGTATGATCGTTTACAGTTAACACATTGAAAAACAGAAAGGACAGAACAAATTGCATCAAGTCTTCATTAACATCCAACTTATCGTTCACAACTAACATTGAATGTGCAGGATCTTTTCCAGATAACGGAAAATGGACAGTCAAACAATATAATGATTTCATAACTGCCACAACCTCAGCTTGGATCTTCGTTTAAACGTTTTTAAATCAATTACTTCAATTCACCATTATAATGTCTTAATTTTGTATGTATTTTGTTATTATTTCTGAGACCACATTAGATCTGAGGTGCAATTGTAGATTTATCAGTTTTATACACAGTTGAGTATACGGTTCCGACATGTACAATATCAGGGGTAACTGTCACTGTCAAATAATGATACACAAAGTGTTCGCTGAAAGGCGGCCTGAGGGAATACGGGACATACTGTAGAAGTCAAAATTAGGAATGGTATCGGACATCATTTGTGTTAATGATGCACAAATTTGGAAATGCCATCCACATATCTATATACCTTAATAATCTTTGAACACGTTACCGAGACTCTTAGTATTGTAACCCTGATCAATCAACGTTTTATCATGGGTTGTGATTCTCTATGAAACTTTGGTAGAAAGTGTGTGATCGATTGGACTGTTAAAACTTGAGAAATGTTAACACCTGAGATAAAAGGTGCGGGAACATTGTATTGACAGAAATGTCAAGTTTACCATCGAAAGTTGAAGTCATCCCCCTTCACGGGACCAAAAGCCGGATTGTACACCATTTAAATAGGACGTAATGCAGTAGGACATACATGCTATGCCCGGATTTGACGTACGCTTCCCAATATTTGGGTGCATATTTCATATGCAACTGCACCTTTGAAACATATGCTCATCGTATATTGCCGTATTCACAAGTTCCTTTTTCATGTATGCTATGACCGGATTTGCAGACACTTCAAGCATGACTTCAAAAGTTGATACCTCAGTAAATGCTTGATCATAGAGTATTTCCATTACATGTCCTTTAATTGCAAAAGGGGATATACTTTAATATATTTATATGAAGGCCACTGGTCCATATACAGAGAAAGCTAATTTGTGCGATATATACGTACACGTATAGTACTGAAATAAAGAAACTGTGCATTAATTGATGTTATGCTATTTTTAATGCAAAACGATGATGACATGTTTTGGAGTGTTTCCTTAATCACTGTTTAACTGGTGCCAGGATACTATCGAAATCTGTATGATTTGAAACTAGGCATCGTGACACGCCTTTGAGATATGGCGTCAAAAGTCAGTAGACAAGTTCAGTATCGTATGTGTCCACCATTGGCGTTGATGCAGGCTTGACAACGACGACGCATAGACGACACTAAGCGATTGAAAGCTTGCGGAATGTTGTTCCATGTCTGAACCAACGCTTGTCCCCATTCAGCTAACGTAAATGGCTGATTCCTGACTTGAGGTAAACGTCGTTCCCTTTCATCCCATGCGTGTTCGATGGGGGGACAGATCCAGAGAAACAGCTGGCCAGGGCAGTACCGGAATGTTCTGCTGTCTCATCATATGTCACAACAAGAGCGATAGGTGGACGGACATTATCTTATCTGTCTTTGAATAAACGGCTGCACACGAGCCCAATGATTACATCTCTGTATCGAAGACCTGTCAGATTGGCATTGACAATGACAAGATGTGTCCGATCATTAGATGTGATTCTTCCCCATACCATAACGCCCTCGCCACCAAACTGTCGACATTGAACAACGCACGCGTTAGCATATCGTTCACCTTGCCGTCCGTACACACTTGCCCTGCCATCCGAGCTGTCCAGATGAAATCTCGACTCGTCAGTGAACAAAACACCATCCCAATCTTGTCTCCTGCACTGTAGACGCTGTCTGCACCAGGCAAGACGCGCCTGTCGGTGACTTTGGGGGAAAATTGCAGGCCGTCGGGGCAGGATGTTGTGCTCCCTCAGTCGGTTCCGTACAGCCTTGAAACTGCTTGGACGTTAGCCAGGAATGGTCCGAGCAGTCAAACTGGCAGTCTGGAATCGATTCCTTAGATGGTTGTCTTTCTGACGCGACGTGACGCGTGGACGACCGGTCCTACAAAATTTCTTGTGTTTCGATGGACACCAAAATATCTGCCCACTTCATTTGATGACATTCAGAGGCTAGAGAATAACCAATATCAGGTGTGTGAACTTCAGGTGTCAAAAAGCACGCAAAAAGTGAGTAAGTTCATTTTGCACAAAGCGCACGTGCCACGGGAGATGCTTTGCTACATGTTTATTTAGGGTTATTTTCATAACTTTTCATATAACTTATATTTTATGCAGTTTTGTGTTATGCACATTTACTTTTTTCCGTTAGTACATATTATATTTCTGTGCGTCTCTAATCGACATAAGGTGGATTTCGCTTACTTTATCGATAATAACATTAGCAAGTAATTTACCTTATCTGTCAATCATGATGAATTTTGTGTGTGTGCAGAGCGAGTGAGTGAGTTAAGTTTTACGCCGCACTCAGCAATATTCCATCTATATGGCTGTAGATAATCGAGTCTGGACCAGTGATCAACAGCATGATCATCGATCTATGCAACTGGGATACGATGACAAGTGTCAACCAAGTCAGCGAGCCTGACCAACCGGATCCCGTTAGTCACCTCTTACGACAAGCACGGGTTATTGAATGCTAACCGCACATAGAAATATAAGAGCGTCGATGAAAATATAATACAACCAGAAATATTGACAATTTAAAGATTGTATTTTTTTAATATTATTTCCACTCATTACTCACGTATTAATGTGAATATTAGCAGAACATAACTCCAGATTCAAAGACAGGTGAACAGTTAGTATTTTGTCAAGTCACCATCGGCAGCAATGCAGGCTTCAATGAGGCGGGTCATACTACTGATCAAAGAAGTTCGAAAGTCGTGGTCCAAGCTGTCCCAATATCGGACCACCTCTTCTTTCAATTCAGCAATATTTGTCAGATTTTTCTTATTGACACTTTCCTTCATAAGTCCCAATACATTTTCTATTGGATTTAGGTCAGGGCTATAGCTTGTCCAATCTAATAATGTCATATTTTGGGTCCGAAACCAGGCCTGTGAATGCTCTGAACGATGTTTTGGGTCGTTGTCCTGCTGGAAAATCCAAACATTTCTATAGAACACGTGAGCAGATGGAAGTAAATGTCCCGCGAGAATATCTGTGTACCGCTCACTGTTCATATTCCCTTCAAATACACAGAGGGGCGTTGTCCCTAACACAGATATGCCAACACACATGTTAAATTTCGGACTGTACTTTTGGCGCTGATACAAAGGTTTTTCAGTTTGTTTGGTCCAGAAATTCAATGTATTAGGAAACAGCCACACAGAACTTTCATCTGAGAAAATCACATTGTCCCAGTTAAAATTTCTATATTGTAAGCACCAGTTCAACCTTCGCTCCTTTTGTTCAGGTTTCATGATCGGTGATGGAATTCCTCGACTTTTCTGCCAATCCATTGTATGCAGCTCAGTTCTAATGGTCTCCTTACAGACAGCCACAGTTCCTCTATCAATCATATCCAGCCTTAACTCCTTCGGGGGTTTTTAGAAACAAGAACACCAAGCCGCCTCCTGTCACCGACAGTCAATTTTCTGGGCCTATCTGCGCCTCCCTGGTGCTCAATGCCATATCCATTTGCAATATTATTCAAAACACGATAAACAGTGGACAAAGGGATGCCTGTTCTACTTGAAATCACTTAAGCTGATCTGATGTCCTTGTTATAATACTCTAAAATCAACTTCCTCTTCTCTAAACCAGCCATACTGAGGATCACTTAAAATGTCGTCTGCGAGCAAGTAAACAAAGTGGGATAGCTCTTCACAAACTAATGAAAAAGGATTAACGGAGTTGTCTTTCTTGAATGAAACCAAGCACTTGATAGCTGGCCAAGGTTGTTTATACTAGAAATCCAATTAAACATATTCCTAAAATTCTCAATAATTTCTGGTCATACTATACTAGCCACATAAAGAAACTGTGCACACAGAAAATGCCTTCAGAATTGAAATACAACACAGCAGACGAAATGATGTAGGCACTTTATAAGCTGAAGTATCGGACCTCAACAACATGTCAAATGAACATGAACAATATCCGTAACGATGACGTCAGAAGTTCAAAATTGAGTAGGGGGGTCACACGTCGAAGTCACAAAGTCAACAACGGGTATGGCCACCGTGTGCGTGGAGCACAATAGTGCATCGACGACGCATAGAGGCTATACCAAATGAGCATTGAAGGCCTGGGGAATGATCTGGGGCGTGGTCACTGCTGTCTGGAACCTGTGTCTGAGATGAGTCACCCGAATCCATCTGTCCTGTCATGGCGTCGTTACGTCGGGAACGTCCAGAACGTGGGTGGTCGGCGACGTCATTACTGTTTTGATAACGCCTGACCAATGCAGATATCATGTTACGATGGCATTGGAAATGTGCTGCCACCTGTTGTTGGCTCATTCCTGCTCGAACCATTCCAATGCCTTCATGACGTTGAACAGATGTTAATCTTGGCATGATGTGCATGTGACTTCTCATGTGAATTTGTGAACGTTTGAATGACCAAAGATCAAGCTTTCGACAGTGACAGCAATTTCAGAGTTTCACATGTTGTGTGCAGCTCCACAGGCTGCACGGGCAGTAACACATTGCAAGGTCATAGGCCACCGTCAATGACGACACGTCGCCTGGCACGTGCATGAGCGTTTAATTGTCTCCAATACTTGCTATGTTCACAAATGTGTTTATGTATGAAGACGCCGTGTGCCTATGTTTATATTTTATGTGTGCACAGTTTCTTTATGTGGCCAGTATTTATTCAGCCTGCAAAGGAAACTATCGGGGTGAAAGTGGATCTCCGAGACATATGCTTGTATATACCTGGATACGTCACTGACGTGGATGGTGCACACCACAAGAGCCTTAGCTGGTAATATAATGCAGTTATATTCTCTTATTGCTGGTTCTGGTGGGTAAATATACCCTTATACACGAAGCTATAGTTGCACAAGTCTCGAAGGTAATAATTAAGGTAGTAATAGTTTAAATGAAAATTTCTAAAAAAGATCTAAATAACAGACTGGCGTCCTTACACTGTACTTGTACTGTTCTCTTATCTTAACTTGCTTTTTACAGGATAGAATTACTATACAATGTATATCCATGGGCTAAGCATTCAGAACTGTCATGGAGCAAGGCTAACCCGAAGCTTACGTTACACTTCTGGTTTAAATTACCATTAAAATGCATAGAAAAAAGCTGGGCCACAAGAAGCATTGAGAACAGGGGGAAGCATGTACAATTATAGGGAATAGCTATACTCGATACTCACAAACATGGTGTTTTTAATAATAATAATAATAATAATGATAATAATAATAATATAGAGAGATTTATATAGCGCCAATATCCAGATGAGCTCAAAGGCGCTTTCGTATGAGTCTGACAAGGAAAGAGTCACTCGGAACTTAACATGATTTGAAAAAGAATGTTTTCAACATTCTCTTAAATGCATAGATTTTCTGTGCACTTTTAATGCCAAATGGGATGTTGTTCCAAAGCATAGGACCTGCTTTTGAGAAACATCTGTCTCCGAATGTCTTTGTCCTCGTACGTGGCACAACTAGTAACTGGGCACTACTAGAGCGTAGGGAACGGGAGGGTGGATGGCACTGGATCAGTAGTTTAAATGAAAATGAAGTTTAATGTGAAAATCTTTCGTTCACAGTGATGAATGCTTAGGCAACGTCATGGCCTGTCGAAAATTAGTAGATATAGCGTCTGCCCTTCTCGTGAATGCTGCAGCTACTCGCGATTTGATTACTTGCCTGTGTTCTGCTCAGTTGTTTGAGTGATCGATACAGTGTCACATGATCAGAGCGATATATCAGGTGTAGTGAGCGAGTGATTTGGTGATCTGGGTTTTACGCCGCTTTTAGCAATATTCCAGCAATAACACGGCGGCGGACACCAGAAATGGGCTTCCCACAATGTACCCATGTAGGGAATCGAACCCGCGTCTCCGACGTGACGAGCGAGCGCTTTAACCACTATGCTACCCCCACCGCCCCATAACAGGTGTAGGCTGAGATAAGCATAAAGACATATACATGTTAATGAAGGTATGTAAACAATGTCTTGAACACGAAACATTCCTGTCTGTAAGATAATATAGAAATACAGTTCGTTCTACCTCCATGTACAGTGTAATACAGTTTTGCCCTGAACTATTATAGTTAAAGCTGGAGGACGCTTGAGTCCGAGTACTGTACTTTATTACACTATACAGGGCGGTGGGGTAGCCTAGTGTTTAAAGCGTTCGCTCGTCAGGCCGAAGACCCGGGTTCGATTCACCACATGGGTACAATTTGTGAAGCCCATTTCTGGTGTCCCCCGCCGTGATATTGCTGGAATATTGCTAAAAGTGGCGTAAAACCAAACTCAGTCAGTCAGTCAGTATTACACTATACATGGGCGTAGAGGGAACTTATTTCTTTCTAAGATGCCAAATTTAATACTTACCGACGATAAATCTGAGGCAGAAAGCAAACAGTAAACGACGGTGTCGGTGACCTGAAGTAACAATTCTGGTTCAGTGTGGACGGACGTACTGTTCTATTGACGTGCCTGCCCCCTATGTTCCGTGGAAACAATGATAAAAGTTTGAAAAGTTTTTACGATCGGATTAAATATCTTTTCTTTAGTATTTTAATTAAATCTGAGATTATCGTTAACGATATGGGGCAACATGAACCTCGCATTTCTACTTCAAATGTAAATTTAGATCAGTACATAAAATGAAGCTGACATTCCAAGGATGCATTGTGGGACTATGGACAGTTAAGGTGCGTTCTCACGGTGCGACTTGTAGCAACAACACCCGAATCGTAACGATTTGAAATCGCATACAACTATATAGTTGCAGCCGAGTTGTAAGACATAGGACTTGTCCTAATTCCTACTACAGTCGCAAGCACTCCACCAATCAAATCGCTTAAATCTGTGTTCACCTCGGAGTGACGTCCCTTTTGTTTTGTGTGGACATGTCGGAGACACGACTGAAAAGAAAATTGACCTTACCAGAGAGGAGACTGGACCACACCGATTTTTCAGTGACTGCGATATGTACACTGACATTGTCGCTGGCGTTTCTTCTTCATTCGACGATTCGATGTTGCCGAGTCATACGTGAGAATCTTGCGAGATACGAGTTGCATGCGACTTAAAAAGTACACAAAAAGTCGCTTTAGGATCTTTGTTTACTGCAACTCGTATACTACAAGTTGTTACTACAAGTCGCACCGTGTAAACGCACCTTCAGCGAACATTACCCTGTCAATGTGTAATTGATACATTTCTTTCCGGTGAAAAGTTAAACATAATTTTTTCACCAGTGATGTTAGCCAACTGCAAACAAAGAAACGGGGTATTACGGAGTGGGATGTACTGTAGGAGACTGCACTAGGCAATGACAACTGACATGCATCGTGACATTCGTGACCAACTCGTGTTATTCCGGGACAAGCCGAATAGCGACTCGTGTCTTCTTGGAGGTTACGGAAAGGGGCGAGTGGTGACGAATGGCATCGTGACGGTTGTCATGAGAGGGCAGACTAGAATGGCGTAGTGACATCATTACAGTGTGACGTAATGCAAACAATGTACTTTATCGCCTGATAAAGCCTTTGAAGCATCTAAGCGAAGCATCTTAAAATATGCAACACAAACGCGGGGCTCCATAAAAATCAGATGTCATATTTCATGTCAGTAACGCCCAGTATCCAAAGCAATCAGGTGAGGTGAGATGAATTTGGGTTTAACGTCGTGCTTGAGAATATTTCGCTCATATGGCGACGTGCATGCGTGTGTATGTGTATGTGCGGCTGCTTGTACTAGCCCAGACTGAAGCTGGTTTTATAGTGCTAGCCCACTGAGATGCCATGCCGCAGTGAAACATAAATGCCCCACATTATACTGACTCCGAGCCGACCAGTCCTGGTTGTACCCATTAATGCCGAGCGCCAGGCAGGGACCAACAAGTACCATATTTTAACGTCTTTTGGTATGACGCGGTCGGGGATCGAACCCGCGACCTTCCGCTCTCCGGGCGGACGCTCTAACCACTACACCACGGAGGCGGTCCCAAAGCAATCATAAGTTCCAAAGAGAATAATGAACGTGTAAGTAACAACCATATGCATTCCTCTCTGTGTGTATCAATTTATACATGAGGAGGGCAATACAACCGAAGAATTTCCGAAGGCCTGGATTTTCTGCCTAACAAAAAGTACTGTCGGAAATAGAAAAAAACTGTTTTTAGGCTGTTACTCTGTATCACTAAAATTTACACAATTGCAAATAGCATATGTCGAAATAACCCGGCCTAACTGGGCGTTCGGAGGGATGCGTAATAGGATATCCAGAAAAGCATGTTTACTCGTAAAATCGGGCAAACCTTAGAAAAAATACGAATAGCTGCTGAAAACGATAGATCAAACTATAGATGGCAATTAGGTCGCTTAGCCCGGTATGACGACGGACCGTCGACTCATATGGCATGAAATGCATGTGCTGCTTACAGGCACAAGGGGTCATCTCAAAGATATTTTACGTTTTTTCATGTGCATTGAGTATGTCTCTATTGATTATCTTATCTTAGCTGATATCTCAGTTCCCCAGCCCGACCCCAACCACCGTCTGCGACACCCGTCCTGGGTTTGCTTTTGAGACGACCCCTCTTACCTGTTTCTTTTTATAGTGATAGTGAGACGCCATGGTAGCTAAATCCTTAATAGTTTCAGTATGAAGTTATTATTTTAACGTCTATAATCGTTATAATGAAGCTAAGTCTAATTTCAAAATGATCATTTAAAAAGTGTCCTTTGTAATACAATATCATCGCACACTAATTTGCATAAAGCCATGGTCTGTTCTGAGTAAGTCGCATTGGACTTAGAAAAAAACCGCATTGCTCATTTCTGCACTAATCACTCCTGAGTAAAATCCTTCTTTTACGTTTCCTATCTCCCTCCCACTGCGACTGATGTTAGGCCTAACTTAGTTTAACAGATATTTCACACTTTCACATATTAACTACCTGAATTGTAGATTTGAATGTGAAAAAACCCAGTTTTTTTCTATTTCTTTAGTACTTTAGTTCTATGTATAGTACATAGAAATGACATGTGAAATGTGGAGAGGTTGCTTTGTATATATATATATATATATATATATATATATATACGCACAAAATGTCCAAAGTAGTACAGGTGTTCAGTCATAAATATTGCATAGATAAATAAAAACAGAATGCCTTTTTCTCCATGTTTCGTTCTTTACTCTTCAGGGAGAACCGCTGGTGTTTCATGTTAGACTCATTATATTGCTTTCATCAGTGCTTCAGGTTTCTTTAATATGACACCATACTTTCATCAGTGCTTCAGGTTAGTGTCGTATGACACCATGCTTTCATCAGTGCTGAAGGTTTCTTTAATATGACACCATACTTTCATCAGTGCTTCAGGTTAGTGTCGTATGACACCATGCTTTCATCAGTGCTGAAGGTTTCTTTAATATGACACCATACTTTCATCAGTGCTTCAGGTTAGTGTCGTATGACACCATGCTTTCATCAGTGCTTCAGGTTTCTTTAATATGACACCATACTTTCATTTGTGCTTCAGGTTAGTGTCGTATGACACCATGCTTTCATCAGTGCTTCAGGTTTCTTTAATATGACACCATATATACTTTCATCAGTGCTTCAGGTAAGTGTCGTATGACACCATGCTTTCATCAGTGCTTCAGGTTTCTTTAATATGACACCATACTTTCATCAGTGCTTCAGGTTAGTGTCGTATGACACCATGCTTTCATCAGTGCTGAAGGTTTCTTTAATATGACACCATACTTTCATCAGTGCTTCAGGTTAGTGTCGTATGATACCATGCTTTCATCAGTGCTTCAGGTTTCTTTAATATGACACCATACTTTCATCAGTGCTTCAGGTTAGTGTCGTATGACACCATGCTTTCATCAGTGCTTCAGGTTTCTTTAATATGACACCATACTTTCATCAGTGCTTCAGGTTAGTGTCGTATGACACCATGCTTTCATCAGTGCTTTAGGTTTCTTTAATATGACACCATACTTTCATTTGTGCTTCAGGTTAGTGTCGTATGACACCATGCTTTCATCAGTGCTGCAGGTTTCTTTAATATGACACCATACTTTCATCAGTGCTTCAGGTTAGTGTCGTATGACACCATGCTTTCATCAGTGCTTCAGGTTTCTTTAATATGACACCATACTTTCATTTGTGCTTCAGGTTAGTGTCGTATGACACCATGCTTTCATCAGTGCTGCAGGTTTCTTTAATATGACACCATACTTTCATTTGTGCTTCAGGTTAGTGTCGTATGACACCATGCTTTCATCAGTGCTTCAGGTTTCTTTAATATGACACCATACTTTCATTTGTGCTTCAGGTTAGTGTCGTATGACACCATGCTTTCATCAGTGCTGCAGGTTTCTTTAATATGACACCATACTTTCATCAGTGCTTCAGGTTAGTGTCGTATGACACCATGCTTTCATCAGTGCTTTAGGTTTCTTTAATATGACACCATACTTTCATTTGTGCTTCAGGTTAGTGTCGTATGACACCATGCTTTCATCAGTGCTGCAGGTTTCTTTAATATGACACCATAGTTTCATTTGTGCTTCAGGTTAGTGTCGTATGACACCATGCTTTCATCAGTGCTGAAGGTTTCTTTAATATGACACCATACTTTCATTTGTGCTTCAGGTTAGTGTCGTATGACACCATGCTTTCATCAGTGCTGAAGGTTTCTTTAATATGACACCATACTTTCATTTGTGCTTCAGGTTAGTGTCGTATGACACCATGCTTTCATCAGTGCTTCAGGTTTCTTTAATATGACACCATACTTTCATTTGTGCTTCAGGTTAGTGTCGTATGACACCATGCTTTCATCAGTGCTGCAGGTTCCAGTGTTATAACACCATGCTTTCATCAGTGCTTCAGGTTCGTGTCGTATGACACCATGCTTTCATCAGTGCTGCAGGTTTCTTTAATATGACACCATACTTTCATTTGTGCTTCAGGTTAGTGTCGTATGACACCATGCTTTCATCAGTGCTTCAGGTTTCTTTAATATGACACCATACTTTCATTTGTGCTTCAGGTTAGTGTCGTATGACACCATGCTCATCAGTGCTTCAGGTTTCTTTAATATGACACCATACTTTCATTTGTGCTTCAGGTTAGTGTCGTATGACACCATGCTTTCATCAGTGCTGCAGGTTTCTTTAATATGACACCATACTTTCATCAGTGCTTCAGGTTAGTGTCGTATGACACCATGCTTTCATCAGTGCTGCAGGTTTCTTTAATATGACACCATACTTTCATTTGTGCTTCAGGTTAGTGTCGTATGACACCATGCTTTCATCAGTGCTGCAGGTTTCTTTAATATGACACCATACTTTCATTTGTGCTTCAGGTTAGTGTCGTATGACACCATGCTTTCATCAGTGCTTCAGGTTTCTTTAATATGACACCATACTTTCATTTGTGCTTCAGGTTAGTGTCGTATGACACCATGCTTTCATCAGTGCTGAAGGTTTCTTTAATATGACACCATACTTTCATTTGTGCTTCAGGTTAGTGTCGTATGACACCATGCTTTCATCAGTGCTTCAGGTTTCTTTAATATGACACCATACTTTCATTTGTGCTTCAGGTTAGTGTCGTATGACACCATGCTTTCATCAGTGCTGCAGGTTTCTTTAATATGACACCATACTTTCATTTGTGCTTCAGGTTAGTGTCGTATGACACCATGCTTTCATCAGTGCTTCAGGTTTCTTTAATATGACACCATACTTTCATTTGTGCTTCAGGTTAGTGTCGTATGACACCATGCTTTCATCAGTGCTGCAGGTTTCTTTAATATGACACCATACTTTCATTTTGTGCTTCAGGTTAGTGTCGTATGACACCATGCATTCATCAGTGCTTCAGGTTTCTTTAATATGACACCATACTTTCATTGCATTGCTCAGGTTAGTGTCGTATGACACCATACTTTCATCAGTGCTGCAGGTCCTTTCTTTAATATGACACCATACTTTCATTTGTGCTTCAAGTGTCGTATGACACCGCTTTCATCAGACATCAGGTTTCTTTAATATGACACCATTGCTTTCATTTGTGCTTCAGGTTCGTCTCGTATGACATCATGCTTTCATCTTTGCTCCCTGGTTTCTTTAATATGACACCATACTTTCATGAGGGGCTTGGGTTAGTGTGGTTAAAGCGTTGGCTCGTCACTTCAGACCCGGGTTCGATTGCTGCAGGTTCCAGTGTTATAACCCATTTCTGGTGTCATCAGTGCTTCAGGTTCGTGTCGCATGACAGCGGCGTAAAACTAAATTCATTCATCAGTCGTCAAAGTCGTGTGTTATGACATCATGCGTTCATTTCTTTGCTCACTGGTGTAGTTCGTCCCTGTGGTATGACATCATGCGTTCATTGCTTTACTCCCTGGTGTAGTTCGTCTCGTATGACATCATGCGTTCATTGCTTTGCTCCCTGGTGTAGTTCGTCTCGTATGACATCATGCGTTCATTGCTTTGCTCCCTGGTGTAGTTGATTTGGCATCTTACAGAAGACGTTAAAGACAGTACTCCTTTGTACCCAACCTGGAATTACGTTGATCCACCAAGGACAGGTCAACAGGGAGTCAATATACTGTACCATAGTGGGCTGTCACTACAGCACTAGTCCTGACTAGCCACGTGGCTACGTACTATGTACCGTGTACTGTCAAAAAGGTACAACATGTACCACTCTACCACTCACTCATTATAATCAGCTGAGAAATAAACAGATACCAGATTACCGGACTAGTACATGTAAACACACATACGCACACACACACGCACGTACGCACACATGCAAATCACTGTAAACTTTTGAGGTCACTTGGTGTTTCAATATTCAATATTTTTCTCCCATACTGTTTGTCTAAACACTGTCTGCATCCAGGAATGATTGTTTCCTCTCAAGAAATCATAGGATTACGACATGTTCAAAGGAAGACATTTTATTTATATTCTCGAAAACAATTGTTTGCAATGTGAAAATAAAAAACAATAAACCATAAGGTCATATTTGAACATATACTTAGCATGTAAATGCTTTCCGTATACAAGGTTTTCATGCCCTATATCTTGTATCATCTTGTTACACATCACACAACGATTATAATGCGTTCCCTGAGATAATGGACATTCGTGTGTTCATCATGATAACAATAAACTATGACATTCGACAACCAATATATGAAGACAAAATAAAAATATATTGCTCGTGGACAAACTATTAATGGGCCACGTTTGATTTTTTGTGTGTAAATGATGTTGACTTTTCGGCGTAGAAGTATAATAATATAGATGAGCCAAATGTAACCCTGGTAGCTGACGAAATATTACTTGAACTAGCAGAAAATGTAATCGGGTTCGGTTTCACAAAGCGATGTCGCATCATTCATAAGCTCATATAGACCTACGACAGGCGTAGCGCTACGACCACTTTGTTGAAGGGGCCCTACTCTACGAGTATGTTCCTCAATTGAGGTCTCACTGAGGATATCATAAATGTGGGTGTCATATCTGAAAACACAGAGCAATATATAGGGCCTGTAAGTCTCGCGAGGCGCTACTGCCGGTTCCCAGCTCCCTTTGCGCGCGCCAACTTGGTTGGTCACGAATGTTGCGATATGCGAGACGGGGCCCAGCTTACTTCCGGTACCAGATTTCCGGTGACAAGCGTATGTTCAAGAACGAAATCTGGTTCAAACTGCGCGAACAGCAGTCTGTAAATAATCGAATCTGGACCAGACAATCCATGTGATAAAAAGCATGAGTATGAATATACGCAACTGGCATACAATGATATGTGTCAACCAAGTCAGCGAGCCTGGTCATGGGATTCTGCCGCTTTTACATGTAATAGTAGGTAACAGTCCTGGAAGGATTACTCTGGAAAACGTGGAATTATCATCACTGGTCATGTACATGCACAAGAATAATACTGTCAATGTTTTACACCACACGCTAACAACACTATCATACTCATATGTGTTAATAGCTATTGACTGCAGCGTTGGCACAAAAAGTATTATGCGATAGTTATGTTCATTACCTTCAATGTGGGGTGGTGGGGTAGCCCAGTGGTTAAAGCGTTCGCTCATCACGTCGATTCCCCACATGGGTACAAAGTGTGAAGCCAATTACAGGCGTCCTCCGCCATGATATTGCTGGAATAGTGCTAAATGAGGCGCCAAACTAAACTCACTCACTCACTCTTTTTTCCTATACGAAGGAAACAGCACCTAAGTTCAGCCATTTCGTTTTCACCAAATCCCTTTATCTGAAAGCTCTTGGATGTAGTTTAGTAAAATCTGCACCTTCATCTTGTTTATCCCCAGACCGTAGTGAGCACCATCAAAACTCATCACACCTTCCGTCAGATTGAACGTATCAAACACAGGAATACCCCATGACGTCAGATAGTTGTTGATAATTGTGTTATACTTCAGAACACTTTGGTAATTCTGTTGAGGTATCCGTGGAGTTTTTAGAATTCCCGGAGCATGAGGTCCCGCCCATAATACCCTCGGCCATGCTTGTTTGGATTTAACAAGAGTGTCTAGCAAAGGATGCAAATATGAAAACATTACGGGTCTTGGATTATAATTTTCATGAATGCCTATACCAAGGATTAGAAGGGATTTACTGGTGTTTGCTAAGCTGTGTGTAAGTCTTGGTAAGGAGGCTCCGTTTGCTGATGCTACTTGTTCGTTGAGGACGACGTTCACTGTTCCATCGCAGACTGACACCCGTCTGTCCAACCAGTTCCTGCACACCTTTTCAGTAAACATGTACATTCCTCGGCATTCCTTCTTTATCACTGGAACAAGAACAGTCACACAATGCATCACTGGTAGACATGACATGCACCGACAAGTGCGTTATTACAAGAATCTGAGAAAGAAAAAACACACCAGATCAACAGCAAACAGCAAAAGAAATATTTCAAAAAGATCTGGATATAATTGGACACAGTGGTGCATGAACAGTTAATCTCAGACACTAGTTCGTAAATATAAAAAGAAAATACTAAAGGGCTTAGGCTTAGGCTTGCCTCACACACCAACAGGACAATCAAATACATCTGTAAGAACATTGTTATTGTACGAACATAGGCTTTAATATTTAAATACTTTATTAAGTTTTATCCGTTTTTGAATGGAGACCATTAAAAACATACCATAGTTTATGTCTCGGTACTGAATCTGAATTAAATGATTTTGAGAAATCTACAAAACAAGCGTACGATTTGCCACCTTTCCTAGGAACATAGTTACAAATTACTGATTGAAGAACAAATACGTTGTCTGTGGTGGTTATAGCCTGCTCTAAAACCTGCTTGTTTTTCGTTGATCATATCCAAAGTTTTTGTCTCAGAGTCAGTGCACGTGATTGGTCTACAAAAGCAAATTCATGCTTCGGAAACCTACTGCAATACATGGGCCTTGAATGTTAACCCAGATATTTAATTTACTAAAAAAATGATTTTAAAAAAAAGGATAAAAACTGTAAAAATCAGAAAAGTGAACATATAAATCAGTTACGCTTGAGATTGTTACTTCCCAACTGTATCTTGGCGTATTATTTAGTACGACTCTAAATTGGTCCCTCTTTGCCGAAAACACTTCAAGTAAGGCAAAAATGCTTTAGTATATATTACAAAACGCCTGTGTTGCTTTAAAGATTTGCCATATGATATTTGCTTCAAAATATTCGACTGTAAGATATTACCTATATCATTATGCTTGTCAGAATTATGGGGCTTTCATAAACTTGGAGAGGGTATTACTTTATGCATGTAAACGATTCCTTGGTTTGCGAATGTCTACACCAAATACAGTTGTCTTTGGAGAAACTGGTAGATATCCTATTCATGTGTACACACTTACACGTTATATTTCTTACTGGTTAAAGCTCATCTCAATGCCATCTTCACGGTTGCCATCAAAAGCTTACAAAATGGTACGTAATCAATGTTTAAACTAAAGCGCCGAGAGTAATAGGTTGAATTCTGCTTTACATGTGAAAACAGTTCTATTTAGATTTAGTCAAGGATGTGCGTGGATATGGCAGGAAGTTGGAAATAATGAACATTTTAAAATTTACTTGTAAGAAGGAACAAATATTGCTTTATACAGGAGTGGCATAAAACTAAATAGTCCCTGTACTTATTCCCCGTTTAAAGAAAATGTCATGTGTGAACCATTTATACGCTACATCAATGTTAAGAAAGTAAGAATAGCCTTAACACAGTTTAGTTCAGTTTAGTGTCATTTAAGGTGTTATAAGGGACATTTTCATAACGAACCTGTTGTGTGCAAATACTGTAAATTAAATGTCCTGGAAGACGACTACCATGTCCTGCCAATTTGTGATCATTATAGTATCATTAGAAGCAAATATATCCACAGTTATTTTACGAAACATATGTTTATCCAGCTATTGCAAAGATGGAGATGTTCATTACAAGAATCTAAATTGCCCAAACCGAGCGGTGGTGAGAATGAGAAGTATGATAGTCAATGGTCCGCTATGAAGACGCCCGTTTAAATGAGATCGTACTTCAAAATAAAGCAATGAAAAAGGTGAATGAGTGAGTATGGTTTTACGCCACCTTTAGCAATATTTCAGCAATATCACGGCGGGGGACCAGAACTGGGCTTCACACATTGCACCCATGGGGGGAATCGAACCCGGGTCTTCCGCGTGACGAGCAAACCACTCCGCCGCCCTAATGTAAAAGGTTCTGAACCATACGATTGATCAGGTAATGACAGAGTTTAGGATTAGTTTTGACAGATTACAATGTCTTTTGGTAAAAAATAACGATCTTTGTTCATGTGATTACGTTCATAGATATATCGCCTTAGTGTGAATGAGTATAGTTTTACGCCGCTTTTAGCAATATGCCAGCAATATCACACATTGTACTCATGTGGGGAAACGAACCCGTCCCTTCGGCGTAACGAGCGAACGCTTTAATCACGAGACTACCCCACTGCCCCATATCGCCTTAGAAAGGCTGGTGAACGTCATGAGTTTAGATGCTTGATTGGCATTTTAGAAGATGATATTTGATGAACATAGAGATTTTTTCTGGGTTACATCTTCTTTTTATTCTCGAGTACAACGTTTCAGGGCTTGTTCTGGCCCCATCATCAGGTAAACTGAACAGTAACTTATTCACTAACATTCCTCTAGAAGAATCCCTAGCAATCCTACGATCCCGATTAGAGTCCTGTATAGACCATATCGACACAAAACTTTCCATCGACAGCATCATCAGCCTTGTATCCAGCTGTTTTGAAACATCCTATTTCACATGGCAAGATCAGATATATCAGCAGATTCATGGTCTGCCCATGGGATCTCCACTCTCACCTCTCATAACTGAGATATTCATGACCAACTTTGAGGAAATTGCTCTGGCTACTTCACCATTCCAACCACTATGTTGGCACAGGAAAGTTGATGACACGTTCTCTATCCTAGACAACCATCATGACCCCAATGCACTCCTAGATCACCTCAACAATCAACACCCTAGACTTAAGTTTACGATGGAAACAGAACAGCATAACAACCTCCCTTTCTTGGACATCGCCATTGACAACTCAAACAACCAGCTCATCACGTCGGTCTATCGGAAACCTACCCACACAGACCAATATATTCACTATCACTCAAACCACCATCCCCAAATCAAGAGAGCAATTGTTGCCACACTTGCGAGACGCGCGAAAAAGATTTGTAGCCCTGACCTACTGCAACAAGAAACAGACCACCTGATGACAACATTCATCACATACAATGGTTATCCAAAGAACCTTGTTGAAACCACCATAAAGAAAACACTACAAGATCAAGTTCAGCCTCCTCCGAAACCTGAACCATCTCCCATCCGCATCAACATCCCGTATGTTGGGCCCATCAGCCACCAAGTCAGCAGACTCCTAAAGAAAATGGCCAGCATTGACACCACTTTCTCATCTGGCAAAACCCTTAAAACTTTGCTACGTGCAAATGGTAAGGGATGCATTCACGCTATATCCAACCCTAAAGGCTGCGTGTATAAACTGAAATGTGACTGTGACATCTACATTGGTGAGACAAGCAGACCAGTAGCTACACGTGTGAAAGAGCACAAAACTTCAGTGGACAAATCAGATCTAAAATCTGCAGTTTCTGAACACATTATGAATAATCCTGATCATGAAATTGACTGGGAAACTGAAGTCCTCTCAAAAAACATCAGTGCCTGGCGTAAACGCAAGTTGATTGAAGCTATCTTCATCAAACGCACAAAACCAGCAATAAACAGGGACCAGGGTGTCTACCTCCCAAATGCATGGTACATAAAACAATAAGACAATACCCTACCCTCGTCACTGTTCCCATGTATAAAGCATAATTTTCTATGTATACACTGCTATTACTTTACATTCTATACATTTATAAATACGTCTCTGTACATTTCTAATTCAATCAACAATTTTGTATAAGTATCTGCACAGTTCTAAATTGATCCATTAATTTTGCAGTAAATGACATCTTATATATTCATAATAACATGTATTCTATGAGCCATGTCATCTGTATCTATTGACCACCACATGTATTGCGTCGTCATAGCATTGTGACGTCATAAGCATTGTGACGTCACGGCCAGAGTTAACAGTTACTGTTCAGTTTACCTGATGATGGGGCCAGAACAAGCCCTGAAACGTTGTACTCGAGAATAAAAAGAAGATGTAACCCAGAAAAAATCTCTATGTTCGTCATGAGTTTAGGTAAATTCTTGTTTAGTCCTCTAATAGAAGGTTACACTTCCTCAATAAAATACAGATTCTAATACTTTCTTAGGGTTGAATCTCACCCGGGATTGGAACCCACACCCTCAGATTGAGATACCTAATTGCCAGCGCACACAGCTGACGAGTGTGGGCTGGCGAAAGTGAATATTTAAAGGAGATAAACATACCCTCTGAAGCTGTCTGAAGTATTGCCCCGTGTTCAAAATCATTTCTCAGCAACAATATGAGAGCCGTATAGATGTGACGTATAAACGAGTCTCCACTGATATAGAGTAAGCTCCCCTTGAGAAGACGACACGCTTCTGTCTGTGTGTATTGTTTTGGTTGGCAGTCTGGATTAACAGGTGTCCATGTAGCATATTCAGCATGAATCTGTTGCCGCATGTCATAACAGTTAGGGCAGCGACACTGCTCCTCAGTGGCCTTGACGCACATGCCATTGAGACAGCAGGGTTTATCTCCCCTTGGATTACACAGAGCACGGAACCAAAGTAAAGGATGGAGCTTGTATGACGCCATCGAATCAAACGTCACGTTTCCACAGCGACCATCTTTGCGGTCAAGCGTCATCGGTATGCTGTGTCCACCACGAGTTTTTAAAAGGAACAGTTCCATTTCCGTTTCTTCTAAGTAGGTCAGATTCCTCTTTTTCCAGCTACCCTTCAACATTGATGACAGGACATCAGGGCATTTCCTTCTGGTTCTAGGGTACACACTATCTCTTAGAACAGAGGGAAGGTCTGAAAAGGATGATCCTTCAAGATCGGTGTAAACATGAGTAGCATATATGGCACAAAGAGACAGGATGATGAGAAAGATCAGCATCTTCTTCTTCTTCCGTAAGGAATCTGAGCATAGTACCATAGTTGAAGAAGTGTTGATGCTGTCGCTGTCCCGATCTTGAGTGGTGACAAACATCATGTTTGACCTCTAAGCTCTTAGACATGCCCCTGGAATCATTCTGAAAACAATAAATATGTAAATAACTCCTTCTTAGGAGAATCAATGATATGGCGGAAGTCGTGGCGTTGCCAAACGATGTCTCTCCCACACCTCTAAGAAAATCATTACATTTCCCCCGTTCAACAGAATAACCAAACATGTATTTATATTTTGTCAGCACGATCCTGCCGTTTATTACGTCCAGAAATCGAACAATTTCATCGAAAGTATTTGAAATGTTTTCTTTCGTTCTTTTATACGTGTATATTATTACAAAACATGAAAATACGTGCAACACTAACCTCACTCACTCAGAGTCACTATGTGTGTAGTAACATGATCAAGTAATGGCCATAGTTTGAGTATAGTGTTTGACTTTTATGAAATTGAATCTTCTCATTCTAACTGTTATGCCGGGTTTAATGGTTGGGGTATCTATATGTTTGTCTTCAAATACACAAGAACATCAATGAAGCAACAACATTTGTCATTTGTGACAATTGCATGGTTGTAATAGCACAGTAGTGGCCAGGCGACATCTTGGAGGCGTTAGTCAGTCCACCTGCCAGGCCGATCTCAAGGGTCAAGTACCGACTGACACAAAGCATTATGCATCTAACGCAAAGGCGAGTGAGTTTATTTTTACGCCGCTTTTAGCAATATTCCCGCAATATCACGGCGGGGGACACCAGAAACGGGTTTCACACATTGTACCCATGTGGGGGACCCGGGTCTTAGCCACTAGACTATCCCACCGCCCCCAGCACAAAGGCGAACCACTGTCAGACTGACACGCATGGCGTTTCTTTACAACGCAAGTATTATCAGTCGGGTGTATCCCAGACTTCATCCACAAATGCAGCAGTGACTGACCACCGTCTCGCTTGTTAAACTGGCACCTGAACCCTGCCGCAGGCCATGGTCATAAACCCGCCCATGACCGTGGTATTTAAGCTGTTACTTAATTTATGCTGACAGCAATATGATGAATGTTCTATATATTGTCGACCTTGTCCTTTGGTCTATAGACCAAGGTGTCTTTTCGACTTAGCTTTAATGGTCGACCATGACCCTGGACCTACCTGACTGATTCCTTAATGCTTATTTTTTTGTAAATGTGTATGTTAACGTACACACATAAAAGTAACTGTATAAGAGTGCAATCCCGACTGTATATACGTATTTAACTAAACTGCACTTCCGGCAATATAAATCAGATTAAAACGGCAAAATTTGCGAATGTACCTAAGTTTCTCTTATTGTCTAGAAAATCCATATACGAGAGAGTGAATGTGTTGTGATTTACACCGCTTAAGGCAATGCTCGAGCCATACCCAGATGTGGATTTCACACATAGACACGCACGTGGAGAATCCAACACTCCTTCGCCCTCGCCCCACACAGTCCCTCTCAAGACAACATGCATGCTCCATCAAATTACAAAAACAAAAAATGACTTGCGGTTGATTTAGGGAAAGGTAATCAATACAGGCCAACTTCCACCGAAACACAAGTATTGAACAACGTTACAAGCTCACAGGACGCGTTAATACTCCATAAGAATACTTTAAGGCTGTCGCAGCAAATCCAACACAAACCTTCATCAGGACGTTTCCGTGGTCAGTGCTCCTGGAATTATCGTCCACTGATCATGTAAGTACCTCTGGCTAACCTTCCTTCTGAGGTAGTACACACTTCTTCACACACTTAACCTTGGCACCATACTGCGATCAATGCTTGGCTAAAAGTTACATATGAACCGGGGACCCATGAAAGATTTATACGCTCTTCTCGTCCAACTTCTGCTACCCAAATTAATTTGATCAAATATTGATGAACCTATATTCCTTATCGTGTTCATAACATGCTGGTGCTAGTGGTTTGCTCCGGTTGTTGGTGTTAGCGTTTTTGCTGCGTTTGTGGTGAGGAATTTCGGCTTGAGTGAATGAGACGAGTTTTACGCCGCTTTTATTAGCTGTTTTCCAGCAAAATCATGGCGGTGACACCAGAATGGGCTTCACACATTGTAACCATGTGGGGAATCGGACGCGTTAACCACTTGCCTATCCCATTGTCCCTATTTCGGGAAGACATTACTTGAGAACAAAACAGTTGCTTGTTGTTTATATATGGATTCCCCGCCATCTAGCTAGACTATTGCTGAGTGCGGTGTTATACAAAAACGGATGTTGATTCTTAATCCGAAAGGATACATACGGGTACGTATACTTTTTTATTGATTTATTTAATTTTAGTGACTTGAATAAATCAACCCTTCATTTCGTATTTTGGCTTGGCCATGGAACCCTTTTTTCCTCGATGGTCTTGGTTGATCATCCTCTTCATTAAGTGATAAACTCACTAATCTCTACATGATATCCGATTAATACAACACAATAACAAAAGCCCATTACCACTGACACCAAAGAGGTGTAAGCTAAATTCTCATTGAACTCAGTACCAGTGTCCTCGGTGTTCAAATATTATCATCTATATAAAACCTCACTTACTTTAGAACCTTATCTTCTAGATCTACCATCAAAATTTCGTATCTGGTTAACAAAATTAAGAACTTTTAATCATAGATTACCCATTGAAACGGGACGATGGTTTAATATTAATCTAGAAAACAGAACATGTACAATTTGTAAAAATAATATTATTTGTGACGAGTATCATGCTATTTTATCATGTACACAGCTTAATGTCGAACGTAAGAAGATTCTTCCCTCTTATTTCTGTAATAATCCACATATGGACAAATTTATCTCACTTATGAAATCAAACTATACCCCACTCCTATTGAAACTTTCACTTTTTGCTAAAACTGTGCTTAGCCACTTCTAAATCAAAATACCTACCCATATGATATTGTATTTAAACGACTGTATGTTCTCTATATCATTCTGTATGATTTTCGAGAATAAACAATTCTGTTCTGTTCTGTTCGGTGTTCAAATTAGCGTCACGGGCCGGTGGGGTAGCCCAGTGGTTAAAGCGTGCGATTGCCCACATGGGTACAATGTGTGAAGCCCATTCTTGGTGTCCCCCGCCGTGATATTGCTGGAATATTGCTAAAAGCGACGTAAATCTAAACTTACTCAAGGTAGCGTCTCAAAACGAATTATATATACAAATACTGCGATATAACACTATGTTCAGGGGTCGGTATTTGTAAACAGAAATAACCATTAGTCCTATCACCATTACGAGAACAGTAATCACAATGTATCTAATATACAAAACTTAATTCCGATTCCGATATTCAAATCATTATTGAGAATTGATAAAAGACGTTGGATATAAAAGCGAGAGAGCTCAATAGGAATGAAACAGTAACGCAATCTCATACTCAAACATATTGTAACGAATATTTGATCTTATCTGAACAATAACTACAGCTATTTAAATAAATGAATCACACTTTCCTAATATCACACAAAGGGAAGGGTAAACCAGAACAAACCTTAATCCACGAAATATGAACAGTCCGTCCGCTCCGTATCCTTCTTGTCTGTGACAATACAAAGTGTCCCTTCCGTTGATGACTGAATGTCAATCACAGAGAACATTTACCACAGCTGTCCGTATCAGCAATAAATCAACTAACATGACAGGTCACCCCGACTGTCACAATTGTCAGGGAAGGTAACATCAATGATATCCGAGACATAAATGGTGTATTTATACTTTGTTTAGTGTATCCCAGATGCCCTCATGCCTTCCGGGTTCGTAGGAACTTGTCCGACAAAAGAGCGGACAGAGCCTTAGGCCACGTCACAGGCGGCTGGCAGCGGCAATGTTAATCCTAATGAGGGAAGGCTCTTCACGCAGTCCCGATACCAAGGCTTGTCTAGACAGTGCATGTTTTATTGCATATAAATTAGTACATGTGTGAATTAACAATACATTTTATATGTTAATATTTAATTACTGTATTGTTCGTGGTCATCACCTATTATCACATCATACGAAACGTACGGTAGTACCGTAATTCTTTCACGGGCCCTTTGCAAATGTTACGTAACGCTTACGTATTGTTGGCACAATGTTTTATGACGTAATGTTGACAAAATTGACCCTACCACTTTAACTGGTCACACAATGTCAAGGCTTCCCACACACTCAGTGTCAAGGACACACATCACACACTGGACACCGCGACAACAATCAATGACCCGTCAGCCGCCTATCTCGCCTCCTTCAGTCTTGTAGCCCTATCTTTCAACTCACAGTTAAAGTTCAACACCCTTTTTCTATAGTATATAGTTCCCTATATATTAACCTTGCTGCCAAATTCGTAGGCCCCAATTATGGTTTACGCTCTCATTTACTAGACATATATAATAGATTAAGATAATCTCCTCAACAAGCCCAACTCGCCCCCCTCGTCGGTGACATAGGCCACAGTCTGAAACAGACGTTAAACTCCAAATGATGATGATGATGATGAAACAAGAAGAAAGAATACAAACCTGACAGTAAACATAAATCCGAGATAACTAAGTGCTGACCACGTGGTTCCCACAACAGATCAAACCTTGATGCTCGGACGGGCTGACCTTTTGACATAAGGGCAGCATTTATATTTTTTGTATTTCTCATCGCCCGACCGACCCTTCTAATTTTACTGCCGCCCCCCAAAAAGACAAAAACAAAAACAAAACAAAACAAACAAAACAAACACAAAACAAACAAAACAAATAAAATAAAATAAAATAAACAAAAAAACAACAACAAACAAAACCCCTCAAAACAACAACAAAACAAACTAACAAAAAAAACACCAAAAAAACCTTTTTATTTCATTCCAATACCGCCGACTCGAACCTAAAACGTACCGCCTCATCATATAAAATGTTTATCTACAGTACAACCAGAAATTATTGAAAATTTAAAGATTGTAATTTTTTTATTTTCTTTCACTCATTACTCACGCATTAAATGTGAATATTAGCAGAACATAACTCCAGATTCAAAGACAGGTGAACAGTTAGTATTTTGTCAAGTCACCAATGCAGGCTTCAATGTGGCGGGGCATACTTCTGATCAAAAAAGTTAGAAAGTCGTGGTCCATGCTGTCCCAATATCGGACAACCTCTTCTTTCATTTCAGCAATATTTGTCAGATTTTTCTTATTGACACTTTCCTTCGTAAGTCCCCAAACATTATCTATTGGATTTAGGTCAGGGCTATAGCTTGGCCAATCTAATAATGTCATATTTTGGGTCCGAAACCAGGCCTGTGAATGCTTTGAACGATGTTTTGGGTCGTTGTCCTGCTGGAAAATCAAAACATTTCCATAGAACACGTGAGCACATGGAAGTAAATGTCCCTCGAGAATATCTGTGTACCGCTCACTGTTCATATTCCCTTCAAATACAAAGAGGGGCGTTGCCCCTAACACAGATATGCCACCCCACACGTTACATTTTGGACTGTACTTTGGGCGCTGATACAAGGTTTTTCACTTTGTTTGGTCCAGAATTTCAGTGTATTAGGAAACAGCCACACAGAACTTTCATCTGAGAAAATCACAATGTCCCAGTTAAAATTTCTATGTTGTAATACAAGCACCAGTTCAACCTTCGCTTCTTTTGTTCAGATTTCATGATCGGTGATGGAATTCCTCGACTTTTCTGCCAACCCATTGCATGCAGCTCAGTTCTAATTGTCTCCTTACAGACAGCCACAGTTCCTCTATCAATCATATCCAGCCTTAAGTTTTGTTTGTTTTTAGAAACAAGAATACCAAGCCGCCTCCTCTCACCGACAGTCAATTTTCGCGCCTGCGCCTCCCTGGTGCTCAATGCTATGTCCATTTGCAATTTTCTTCAGAACACGATAAACAGTGGACAAAGGGATGCCTGTTCTACTTGAAATCACTTTAGCTGATCTGATGTCCTTGTTATAATACTCTAAAATCAAATTCCTCTTCTCTAAATCATCTATACTGAGGATAACTGAAAATGTCGTATGCTAGCAAGTAAACAAAGGGGGATAACTCTTCACAAACTAATGAAAAAGATTAACGGAGTTGTCTCTCTTGAATGAAACCAAGCACTTGATAGCTGGTCAAGGTTGTTTATACCAGAAATCCAATTAAACATATTCCTAAAATTCTCAATAATTTCTGGTCATACTATAACTAAAATGTTTTAATCAGTCGCTGCCACAAGTCCAAAGGACGTGAGAGAGTGTAAAAAGAATTATAACAAATGAGTATCAAGAAGATTATTCGGATAATTTTGTCTGTATTAAGTTTGTTTTTTTCGTTTATCCCCCGACAGACCCATGTTCAGAATTTGGTGGCTATGTGAAACACATATAAATAAAATGATGCCTTAACACACTTCACTTGATGGTAACGTTAATCGTTTTCAGATCTATTGCCTCTTTTATGGATTCTATGTCCGCATGACAGGCAGCAAGCTATTCACGTAAATAGGAAAAGGTATAATGTTTACCGGTATTGTAACAAAGTGAGGTGCAAGGAGAGCCATGTCCACTTCACAACTCTGGTATACATTGTGCTGGAACCGCCCAACAATGTTAATACATATACAGGCGCTTTTCCCTTCAATATCAAACTGGATATCCTGTGAATATTAAGTTTATGACGTCATATATAAAGGCATGCATTTTGTAGATTTGGGTTGGAAAATAAAAGAATGACCTCAGGATTTTGAGACTGGATTCGCTTCATCCTATGTTCAATGCAATTTTGGAACACTTTATATTTAATATATTTTCAACAAGTCAAATTTCGGGATGAAATTCGATGTAACCTATTTTAAACCAATCACATAACAGGTCCGAATTTGATTCTTCCTTTAAAACCCAACCAACTTGCTGTATCCGATTCGATTTATTCCTTGTGGGTCAGCATCCTTTGAGTGAGTGAGTGAGTTTAGTTTGACACCGCACTCAGCAATATTCCAGCTATATGGCGGCGGTCTGTAAATAATCGAGTCTGGACCAGCCAATCCAGTGATTAACAGCATGAGCATCGATCTGTGCAATGGGGAACCGATGACATGTGTCAACCAAGCCAGCGAGCCTGACCACCCGATCCCGTTAGTCGCCTCTTACGACAAGCATGGGCTACTGAAGGTTTATTCTAACCCGGACCTTCACGGGTCCAGTATCCTTTGATTCCAGCTCATATTATAATATATTTCATGTTTGATGTCTAGCAATCATATCTAATTCCGTACATATCAGGAAAACTGTTAATATCTACCCTTTGTTTCGGACAACAATAGATGTTTTTTTCCTGCACCATATCCTGATCTTTAAACATCCGCGTTGACTCGTGATAGCAAGCGGAATATCTCCACCAACACGTACTCACTGAGGAGATTGGCACTAACGTTATATATATAGAAAATACGCTTTATGTGCAACAGAGACGCTTTGTCTTCTGTGATAGCCATTTTAGAAGTTGAGTTCATGAAGAATAATGACAATTTCTATGGATATATCACTTCTTTTATTCTGTGAAGGGCGACGTTTCGACATAGATTATAATGTCACTTGCTTGACAACGACATTAGAATCTATGTCGAAACAACGCCCATCACAGAATACAAGAAGTTGTATATCCATAAAAATTGTCATCATTCTTCAGAAACGCTTTGTTTGAATAAAAGAGTTACACTGGTTCATCACTTGTTTGAACGACATCGGGATGTCAGCATAATGAAGAAGGACACCAGATCGGAGCATTAATGAACAAGGATGTCACAGAGTGTCCTCCTTAACGTAAGACACCAGTGAAGATCGGAGCATTAATGAACAAGGATGTCACAGAGTGTCCTCCTTAACGTAAGACACCAGTGAAGATCCGGGTTAGAATCGATCTTCAGTAACCCGTCATTGTGGTAAAAGGCGACTAACGGGATCGGGTGGTCAGGCACGCTGTCATCGTATCCCAATTGCGTTTATGTTTGCTGTTAATCTGAGTGAGTGAGAGAGGTTTTAGGCCGCTTTCAGCAATGTTCAAGCAATATCACGGCGGGGGATACCAGACATGGGCTTTCCACATTGTACCAATAATCTGAATGATGATATGTGGTGACTCGTTGAAAACTAACAACTTAAGGAACAGGTCGTAAAGTCAGTATTTTGATGTGTATTTGATGTTCATCAACGAACTGCGGGGGCGGTGAGGTAGCCTAATGGTTAAAGCGTCCGCTCGTCACTCTGAAGACCCGGGTTCGAATCCATACATGGGTACAATGTATGAAGTCCATTTTGGGTATCCTCTGCCGTGATATTGCTGGAATATTGCTTAACGCGGCATAAACCCATACTCACTCACTCACCGTCAGTGACGCAGGTTGGTGCATGGTGTTTGACGTTGGAGAGATATCGTGATTTATCACTGAACCAGGCTTGCGGCCAGTTCCTCACAGTCCATGCCTGTACACGTAGTGTTCAATCACAGACCAACGTCTGTGTTGTCTCAGACGTTATCGCCCACGCACACATGTCAGCACATGAACAAATACCAGATATTGGGCTGTGTCGCACCTCGCGAGGACAATTCCAAATTGTTTGATTCAGTACCTTTCTCAAACCAAGTCCTCGTCAAATCTCGAAGTAGAATGTGAGGTGAGGTGAAATTGGGTTTAACGTCGTGCTTTAGAATATTTCGCTCATATGACGACGTGCATGCGCGTGTATGTGTATGTGCGGCTGCTTGTACTAGCCCAGACTTAAGCTGGTTTTATAGTGCTAGCCCACTGAGATACCACGCCGCAGTGAAGCATGAATACCCCACTCAGACATATTATACTGACTCCGAGCCGACCAGTCCTTGTTGTACCCATTAATGCCGAGCGCCAGGCAGGGACCAACAAGTACCATATTTTAACGTCTTTTGGTATGACGCTGTAGGGGATCGAACCCGCGACCTTCCGCTCTCCGGGCGGACGCTCTTACCACTACACCACGGAGGTGGTCGAAGTAGAATGTTGATGACGGAGATGAAAGACCAAGATGTAGCGTTCGTGTGCCGAGGTTTTGACTCTTGGTCTGCCACTTCTCGGACGATGTAGGTTAGACTGAACCTCTCTCAGTAGCAAGATCTGGTACTCTGGTGTACGTTCAAATGACAAGTCCAAGTCAGCAATACCCTGACGACAGCTTGTAAATGAACAAATCCGGACCAGATAATCCAGTGATTGACATCATGAGCGTTACTGTACACAACTGGGATGTGATGGGTTACATCAACCCAGTGAGCGAATCATAGATTTAATGAGACATAGTAGTAACGATTTTGAAATTACGTACTACCGTTACCAACTGTCGTACTATCAGTCAGTGGGCACGTCCATGGAAAACCATCTGAAGACTCGTTAACGGTCTTCCATATGTAGTACCTGAATGGAGGAATACATTCCTTGATGCTCGGAACCGTGAAGATCCGGGTTTGAATTGGTCTTCAGCCACCCATGCTTGTCGTAAGAGGCGACAAACGGGATAGGGGGGTCAGGCTCGTTGACATATGTCATCGTATCCCAGTTGCGTAGATCGATGCTCATGTGGTTGACCACTTGATTGTCTGGTCCAGACTCAATTATTTACAGACCGCCGCCATATAGCTGGAATATTGCTGAGTGCGGCGTTAAACAACTCCAAACCAAACCAGTTGAAGACAACACCCAAGTGGGAACGGAGGCCTTCACTTATTGAACTTCTTATAAGCTATACATGTTAACAGACATTATTTGATCTTCTATACTGGCTGCAACTGATCCAGAATGGGGTTCCCAAGCATGTCTTCATGGTGCACCTTGCGCACTGACCGATGCCTTGCGCCTTCGAATTCGCCTCATTGAGGCCACCAAACGTCGATGAAGGTCCCGGGGAAGATCATTCCATATCCGAGGAAGGATTTGTCAGTTCCTGCAGCGTCGTTGAAGGATTCGGATGACGTCGTAAACGTCGCTTCATTTCATGCCAGATGTGTTCAATGGGTGAAAAATCAGGCGATCTTGTAAGCCTGGGTAACACATAAACATTCTTCTGATTAAGATACTGCTGTGCAACTCGAGCAACGTGTGATCTGGCGTTATCGTGCTGGAACGTCACCCCAGAGCCGTTTCTGATGTAAAAACCATAACGCGGCCATTTGCAAAATCACAATCTCACAACATTCAAATTCCACTCAATCACAATTTGTATCCTTGACACAGCTGTTATCCCATCCCAACAATCCCTTCCAGAATACATTGCCGCACTCAGCAATATAACAGCCATATGGCGGCGGTCTGCAAATAATCAACCCAGTGATCAACAGCATGAGCATCAATCTACGCAGTTGGAATACGATGACATGTGTCAACCAAGTCAGCGTGTCTGACCATCCGATCCCGTTAGTCGCCTCTTACGACAAGCATGGGTTATTGAAGATCAATCCTGACCCGGATCTTCACGGGTCTAACATTCCTGGAAGATATGACATGAAACAGGCATATACCTATACATGCAAAGAATAATGCAACATATAAATATGACAATAATCCTATAATGTATGACAACAAAACCAAGAACTAGAGGCCCTTCTCAAGCAGCATCAAGCCTTGTAATTCTCGATGCAATGAAACGTTCTATTACACAATCTCAAAATGGTATCACAGGATTGGGTCACTGAAGAAAGAACGTTGGTACCATCATTTCATGTTTACCAAGTTCCTTCATCTGAAAGCTCTTGGATGTAGTTCAGTAAAATCTGCACCTTCATCTTATTTATCCCCAGACCGTAGTGAGCACCATCAAAACTCATCACACCTTCGGTCAGATTGAACGTATCAAACACAGGAATACCCCATGACGTCAGATAGTTGTTGATAATTGAGTTATACTTCAGAACACTTTGGTAATTCTGTTGAGGTAACATTGGTGTTTTTAGAATTCCCGGAGCATGTGGTCCCGCCCACAAAACCCTCGGCCATGTTTGGTTGGATTTAACAAGAGTATTCAACAATGGATGTAAATATGAAAACATTATGGGTCTTGGATTATAATTTTCATGAATGCCTATACCAAGGATTAGAAGTGATTTACTGGTGTTTGCTAAGCTTTGTGTAAGTCTTGGTAAGGAGGCTCCATATGCTGATGCTACTTGTTCGTTGAGGACGACGTTCACCGTTCCATCGCAGACTGACACCCGTCTGTCCAACCAGTTCCTGCATACCTTTTCAGTAAACATGTACATTCCTCGGCATTCTTTCTTTATCACTGGAACAAGAACAGTCATATTATTGGCATAAAACGAGAGAGTGAGTGAGTAAGTGAGTGAGTTTGGTTTTACGCCGCTTTTAGCAATATGTCAGCAATATCACGGCGGGTGACACCAGAAATGGGCTTCACACATTGTACCCATGTGGGGAATCGAACCCGGATCTTCACTGTGACGAGCGAACGCTTTAATCATTAGGCTACCCCACCGCCCCAGTGATGTAGTAGTTTCAGTGGTATGTACATACCCTCTGAAGCTGTCTGAAGTATTGCCCCGTGTTCAAAATCATTTCTCAGCAACAATATGAGAGCCGTGAAGATGTGACGTATAAACGAGTCTCCACTTATATAGAGTAAGCTCCCCTTGAGAAGACGACACGCTTCTGTCTGTGTGTATTGTTTTGGTTGGCAGTCTGGATTAGCAGGTGTCCATGTAGCATATTCCGCATGAATCTGTTGCCGCATGTCATAACAGTTAGGGCAGCGACACTGCTCCTCAGTGGCCTTGACGCACATGCCATTGAAACAACATGGTTTATCTCCCCTTGGATTACACAGAGCACGGAACCAAAGTAAAGGATGAAATATATATGACGCCATCGAATCAAACGTCACGTTTCCACAGCGTCCATCTTTGCGGTCAAGCGTCATCGGTATGCCGTGTCCACCACGAGTTTTTAAAAGGAACAGTTCCATTTCCGTTTCTTCTAAGTAGGTCAGATTCCTCTTTTTCCAGGTTCCCATTAACATTGACGGCAGGACATCAGGGCATTTCCTTCTGGTTCTGTGGTAGACACTACCTCCTAGTACTATGGGAAGGTTTGAAAAGGATGACCAGCCTGTGTAATTATGTGTAACATATATACCACAAAGAGACAGGACAATGAGAGAAATTAATATCCTCTTCTTCCTCTCCAAGGAAACAAAACAACGTTTTGCCATAGTTGGAGCAGTGTTGTCGCCGTCGTCATTCTCCTCGGCTTCGGACATTGTATGTGGACGCTATGTTCCAAGGCTTGCTTCCGGAATCATTCTGAAAAGAATTGTGATGTAAATATATTATAGTGTTGCAAATTAATACCAGTGGCGCTACAAAACATAGTCTACATCTCAGTCTCCTTGATAAAGATGTCGAATAAGCATTTTCATTTCTCCACATGGCTCTGGTCTTAATTGCGCCACAAACAATATATTTTCCTTCTTTAATACGTTCTTCACTGCAAAATCATAAAAAGAGCTCCAATATTGAATTTCAAAAACAATTCTGTGGATGACCTCAAACGTTTTCCTTAAATATTAAAAAACATACACATTCCTAACATATAGTTGCTCTGCAGGTGCTCTGAATGATGGCACATACATTTACTATTGTTGGAATCAGTTATGGATTAATAATGACATAGCTTTAGTGGTCAACCATGTCCCTTGTACCCTGGACCTACCTCTTTGACTGACATAGGTTTAGTGGTGGGCCATGCCCCTTGTACCCTGGACCTACGTGTCTGACTGACATAGGCTTAGTGGTGGACCATGTCCATAGGCTTAGTGGTTGTACCCTGGACCTACCTCTCTGACAGGCATAGCTTTAGTGGTGGACCATGTCCCCTAGTACCCTGGACCTACCTCTCTGACTGACATAGCTTTAGTGGTGGACCATGTCCCTTGTACCCTGGACCTACCTCTCTGACTGACATAGCTTTAGTAGTGGACCATGTCCCTTGTACCCTGGACCTACCTCTCTGACTGACATAGCTTTAGTGGTGGACCATGTCCCTTGTACCCTGGACCTACCTCTCTGACTGACATAGCTTTAGTGGTGGTCAATGTCCCTTGTACCCTGGACCTACCTCTCTGACTGACATAGCTTTAGTGGTGGACCATGTCCCTTGTACCCTGGACCTACCTCTCTGACTGACATAGCTTTAGTGGTGGACCATGTCCCTTGTACCCTGGACCTACCTCTCTGACTGACATAGCTTTAGTGGTGGACCATGTCCCTTGTACCCTGGACCTACCTCTCTGACTGACATAGCTTTAGTAGTGGACCATGTCCCTTGTACCCTGGACCTACGTGTCTGACTGACATAGCTTTAGTGGTGGACCATGTCCCTTGTACCCTGGACCTACGCGTCTGACTGACATAGCTTTAGTGGTGGACCATGTCCCTTGTGGACCTACCTTTCTGACTGACATAACTTTAGTGGTGGACCATGTCCCTTGTACCCTGGACCTACATCTCTGACTGACATAGCTTTAGTGGTGGACCATGTCCCTTGTACCCTGGACCTACCTCTCTGACTGACATAGCTTTAGTAGTGGACCATGTCCCTTGTACCCTGGACCTAGCTCTCTGACTGACATAGGTTTAGTGGTGGACCATGTCCCTTGTACCCTGGACTTACGTCTCTGACTGACATAGCTTTAGTGGTGGACCATGTCCCTTGTACCGTGGACCTACCTCTCTGACTGACATAGCTTTAGTGGTGGACCATGTCCCTTGTACCCTGGACCTACCTCTCTGACTGACATAGCTTTAGTGGTGGACCATGTCCCTTGTACCCTGGACCTAGCTCTCTGACTGACATAGCTTTAGTGGTGGACCATGTCCCTTGTACCCTGGACCTAGCTCTCTGACTGACATAGCTTTAGTGGTGGACCATGTCCCTTGTACCCTGGACCTACCATGTCTCTGACTGACATAGCTTTAGTGGTGGACCATGTCCCTTTCCCCGGCACCCTTGTACCTCTGACTGACATACTTTAGTGGTGGAGCATGTCTCTGACTGACATAGCTTTAGTGGTGGACCATGTCCCTTGTACCCTGGACTTCCTACCTCTCTGACTGACATAGCTTTAGTAGTGGACCATGTCCCTTGTACCGTGGACCTAGCTCTCTGACTGACATAGCTTTAGTGGTGGACCATGTCCCTTGTACCCTGGACCTACGTCTCTGACTGACATAGCTTTAGTGGTGGACCATGTCCCTTGTACCCTGGACCTACGTGTCTGACTGACATAGCTTTAGTGGTGGACCATGTCCCTTGTACCCTGGACATAGCCTCTCTGACTGACATAGCTTTAGTGGTGGACCATGTCCCTTGTACCCTGGACCTGACATAGCTTTAGTGGTGGACCATGTCTCTTGTACCCTGGACCTACCTCTCTGACTGACATAGCTTTAGTGGTGGACCATGTCCCTGTCTGATTGTGATCTGCTGTACGTTGACGTTACAAAATGGTATTAACGTGAAGATATCAATGGAGACATTTAAGTTAACCTGATAAAGTATCCTTCCCAAGGGCCATATCCTTATCGACACTTTCCTTATCTCAAACAAGACATTTTCGCATTTTGGTCAAATATATTTAATGCTGAATGTATATTTAAGCCAAATGATGAAAATGAGATCTACTTGGTATTTGTCCCCAGTACTTCTGTCAGTCTGTTGAAATCCTATTATGTGGACATGTTAAAGAACATACCTTAGATATAAGCACATCTTATTACGGTTACTATACCAGAGGCAAAATCATTTTTTCACGTGTGTGACATTTGCCTTTTTATCGCCAAAGCCAAATAGGCAATGCAGAGTAAGTTTGTTGTGTTTTACGCCTCTTTATACAAATTCCAGGCCCATTGAAACCTGACAAATGAAAATTCACACATTGCACCCTCTTCCCCCGCCCCATTCTTTCAATGGTTTGTCACATCTAAGCAATGCAATTCAGTTATCACTGACCTCACGTTGTCACCTCGTCATGAGTAACCTTGACATGATACTTCTAAGACAGTGAAAAATAACCTTTATCAAGCATTCTCGAACGAAACCAACCACACGCGTTGCCCGCTCTTAAGAATATGAATATTTGTTTTTCAAAATGTCAATATGGTTTTAGTTCTAAAGTAAATTTCAATGTCAGCCAAAGTGCATTGAATTCGTGTTGAAGGTATTATGTACAGGAATGATGCCACGGGCCAGGATGGGAAAAGTTTGTCTTTCATCGACCATAGACAAACAAGTTTACAATCGTGTTCGTTCTGGAGGATGAACAAACATTCCAATCTATAGTAATTGCCAGTAATGTGATATGCCGATGTATACACCTAATTTTCTCGGAGAGACGCCTGTGATGCTCATCGATTTCTTATCGATATGTATATCGGTCTTAGTAGCTGGTTACTATGGTAACGTTTGATATAAGACTTTACCAACTACTTAAAAAGCGATAAAATGAAAATGTTTTCCCCAAAACCCATAAACAGATGAGGATAAGAGATATGCAACAGCAGATGTGGGACACATGCTTACCCTTTTCGCGAACACCTGGTGTTATTCAGAATTTTCACAGCCATTTTGCCTACTAAACCATATGAATCTATTTCTCAGGATAGTCCAAAATGTGTATTGTTCCGCACTGACATGTTAATTATATTGTTTCGCACTCCATGATTCCTTATTATCCATTATATATGGATCGATTTATCGCCTTTCTTGAGTAGGAAAACGGAGCAATTTAACAAATTCAAAAGACGTGAGAACTAATAATGACCTGTACAGCAAAAGCTGAACGTAACCGAACTGAATCCTACTTTGCCCAAGGCACGTCATGAAACTCGACCTATTGATTGACGTGTTTCCCGATGTATTGACCTTCCAGCACTTGGATATAATCAATACAGAAGGCATCTAACTAGAGCAACGGTGTTCTCGGTGATCCCTGTGTACAATATAAACGACCTCAGGGCAACCACTTCAGTGAAAGTGTGATCAAAATATGCAGATGGTATAACGGCATTTGGAAGCTGATCAAACTATTTCAGCCTGAGAGAAATTTTCGAGAAAAATCATACTGTTAAATGCTTTCGCAAACGGTCGATGAAGCTTATGAGGAAATGGTGTTTATTTGGAAGCACATTTAATTTATCTATGTACATTTTCGGTGAAGGGAATTCATGTTATGACAGTACATGACATTTTACATGTGAAGCAGTAAGAACGTATGTTACAGCTGTACTCCACGTATTTTCATACACTGTTTTTGGTATTTTTACGAAACATTTCAGAATTAATAAAATTTTATTTTGAGCATATTTATATCTACAGAGTTTACCAAAATAGACACTTGTGGAATATTAGCTTCATCTTTTCTGGGGTTTAAAGAGAACCCTGGGGGTAAAAGTGTCTTTCTATGACTGCTTCAACAGGTCACCACGTCACGGTAACGTAAAGCTTTTGCGGAAGAACGCATGGAAATATTTTTAAAGCTAAAAACCTATAACGAACGCACAGTTTAGGAATCTTGAACTTGTCAACATGTCAAATCCTCAATCGTATGCATTGTGGTTTTGTAAAAACGAGTGACGTTGATTGAAACGACGTGACTTGTGACAAGAGTGCAACAGAACAAAAGCAATTAAGCCCCTTCCACAATAGGAAGAAGTGTCTGGCAAGGGCCGAGTCGACTGCATGAGTCATACATTATCATTATTACTCAATATCAAACAGTGATGACACCGGGTGTTTGTGATAAGGTGAGCGTATCCTGGCGTTAGAAGACGGGAGAGACTTCAGGATAATGTCTCACGCCTTCTTCTACATATTTGGAACTTGAAATGAAACAAAGACATACCTTTACGGCAGATTGTTTGTCTAGAATGCCATAGAATATTTAGCAGTTATGCAGCTATTTGAGTGAGTTGAGTTTTCACAGCATTTCGATCTATTGCTGCCACATTTCCGCGTATGATACCTAAATATAATGGATCACAGGAAAATTCAACCGTTCCTTTATTATTTTCCAGTTTTCATCACCACAGCGCTGTTCAAATCTGGTGATGAAACTAGAAAATATTAAAGGATACTTGAATTTTCCTGTGATCCGTTATTTTTTTCTCTCAGTATATGTCGGGAAACGGACGAGTGTCTTTACCGCGAAGACTTCACACATAGGCTACTTGGCTACTCTACGTGAAAGGTCATATTTCATCCAGTGCAACACATGTACCACGTGTCCAACGTTGACACGTTATTCTTGAGAACAGACATTGTAATGGGATGGTAGTAAAACCTGAGGGTTAGGATTAGGATGTTTCACTCATCATAATGCGGAGGTCTAAGTACTGACACCTGTCACTCCGCCTTGTTATCACGAGGTCATGTGTTTCTGGCGGTATGGAGCACAGTGGTGTAGTGGTTAGCATGCTGGCCTCTCACGCCAAAGGCCCGGGTTCGAATCCCGGGGAGACACCAACATTTGTGACCTGGGTCTCATACTGTGTTGTGAACCTGGGTAAGGCACTTCGTCCACATTGCACTCAGTCCACCCAGCTGTTCAAAAATGGGTACCTGAGAAGCGGATGTACGGACCTATACAGTCGCGCGAAGCGCTTAGTAGCGGTTTTGAAAGTACAATTCCGTCAGGGTAATAATGTAACGCCAGAGAGCAGCATTGCGTTGGATTCTAGGCGCAAAAATTAGCATTATTATTATTATTATTCTTTATCTCAGGATGACATATCCGACTCCTTCTCATGCTAAACTGTCGACACTTCAGTGTGGAGATCTTTATGTGGAACAGTACGACAACTTGAGTCATGCGCTATTTTTGGCTGGCCCTTACCTGAGTCTTGGACGAATGCACTTGTGACGTAAACACCGGACAATGACATGATTATGAAAAATTTGCTAAACCCTAACGTAAACGTATCTTTTTTAAATGACATGATTGTGAATTCTGAAATATATTTTGTTGTCATTGGACATATGCCTTATGGTTGTAGTGAATGGCGTATATTGCTCCGACATGTCATAGGCTTGTGGAAAAACACATTCTACATTTAATTCTTAATGTTATTTTAATTCACTTCTATTGTGTAATTTATTTACCTTTGCATTATTTAACAATCACTGTGAACGAAATTTGACAATTAGGTATATGTTTCAAATTATCTCCCTCATGTGTTGTTCATTGAGACCTTTTGTTCCTTGTTGGTTTTCTCGCTTCATAGAATGAGTATTGCATTCATCATCTTTTGTGATTTCACGTATTATGATGTTACATGTATTGCAAAAACGTGGCTAGAATCTAGTATTTTAGATGAAAAAATAATTTCACTAGGATTACACAATCCACTTACACAACCTTGACATGCAATGACTACTGTAATAGTCTTTTATGTAACATCACCAATGAACAAATGTCCAGGCTTCAGCGCATTCAGAATTCTGCCGCAAGGATAGTTACACGATCAAAGAAATCTGTGCACATCACGCCCATACTGATGAAACTGCACTGGCTACCTGTTGATGCACGTGTTCAGTATAAAGTGCTTGCACTGGCTTATCAGTGTTATCACCAATCAGCACCTTCCTACCTGTCTGAACTCACACAAGTCTACCACCCATCTAGAGTCCTCCGATCTGCCCAACAACATCTCTTCTCTGTTCCAACCCCACGTCTGAAACGATTTGGTCAGAGATCATTTACTTACAATGCCAAACTCCCAGATTATCTTAAAGGAATCCCTACTCTGCAAATGTTCAAAGACAGTCTCAAAACATTTCTCTTCACTCAGTTCTATAGACTCTAATCATTTCTAGCCGCGATCTCTTAACCTGGTGATGTCAGAATCTCTTATGTAGCGCTATGAGCATACACTTTGTGTCTGGATTTGGCGCATTATAAATGTACTTATCATCATCATCATCATCATCATCATCATCATCATCATCATCATCATCATCATCATCATCATCGTCGTCATCATCATCATCATCATCATCATCATCATCATGTCTATATGGACAACATATTTGCGAAACTTATGGATTCGAGGCAGTTAGGGAGATAATTAATAGTACGGATCAAAGTTTTGATTGATACCTTGTATTGTGCTGGAAAGAGAAGTAGTTTTGAGTAGATTGATATGTCGATATGTTGATCTAGATAATGTCGATATAACAGTAACGGGTCACTAAACAACGATTAGAATGTTTGCAAGCAGCTTGTGGCCTTTCGATTATTGCCGAACCCTCTATGATTACTGCGTACTGTAGAACACTTGTAGATTTAATGTTTGTTTTGTTTGGTAATGTTTGTTTTGTTTGGTAATGTTTGTTTATCGGCTGTACCTGTGTGTAGCGACCCTTGTCCCATATGTTCGGCCATGTAGCTCTAAAACCCGTGACATGGGTTTTAAAAGAAAGATATATAACTATTATGTTCTTGATGAGGAGAAAGTAATGCCATTCTTATGAGAGTATAACTTGGATTTAGGGATTAGTTTAGGGTTTTAGGTTTATTTCAGTTAGAAGCAGGCTAAACCTCAGATGAATAGTGAATATCGTAGTGAATATTCGTAAACATAATAGTGAACTTGAACTTGAAAAGAAGAATCAGAAAAAGTATTGTATAAAGACAGGAAACGTAAGACATAGGGTCACTTTGTAAAAACAGAAAAAAATCTGATGTTTGCCAAAATTTAAAAAAGCGTATGATGATCTTGCATACACGGCTAACGTTTCAAATCCATCCACTATCAAAGAACCTCAACGGACACTAATTAACCTCCTCTTAATAGTTTCAAAGAAAACAGTCTTGGTACTGGAAAACCAAGTTCTGTGGATTGTCAACTTCTGTAATTTATTGCAATGAGTGCGACGTTTCGGTGTAGATACTAACACCGTTATTAAGCAGTTTTTTTAGCCTTTTAAGAAATATGACATTGAACCCACACTGTAGGATCTCGCTGTTCACATGCATCAGTGTCTTTCATTTGACTTTCATCTCTAAAAAACACCCGGATGATATATACACGAAGATGGTCCTTGGTCCTTTGAAATCGTTTACTCCTTCCTTGAAATGTCCTCCTACTGGATTTAAAAATAACCAGTTTATATGTCTATTTTTCACAATCCCCCAAATTGTATTCACTAGGACAATACAATTCTTCAGACACAATGAAGATAAAATTGCGAGGTACACACATACACACACACGAGAGTGAGCACAATATGATAAATAGTTTCATCCACTATAAACTATCATAGGTTAGATAAACGTGAATTACCTCTTAGGTTTCTGGTAGAATTACTCTCGTTTGAATCCATTTTGGCTATGAAATCCTGAGAGGGGACGGCGTAAAAAATCTTCTCGACTCCATACAGCACCAAGGTGTGTTAATTAAACACAAGGGTAATTCTGCTGAATAAAGAATCCCACGTCTCACATCTACCACTGCATACCTAGACCCGCTCCCTGCATTGAGACTGTCATTCACGATGTGGACTGACAGATGGTGGCCTGTAGTTTGTGATGTCCCCGGGGGATAGCCTGCTGACAGCAATTAATCACAACTATCGCATCCAGTACATGATGGTCACACTACAGGAATGTAAGACATTTGCATATCTTGTTATTTATCCGCACTGCTAACTACATAGCTTGTATTCGGACTGGATAGCGGGTTTCAGTAGATCTGAACAAAGTGACGTTTCCTTAGTTGTGTGAAACACCAAGTTGTTAATGGTTAGGAAAAGTATCATTCGAACCAAGGCGCCCTTTTAGTTTTAGGTGTCCAGAGGAAGGCGAATCGCTCTGCACTGGGAGGTTCCTTGCTGTGCTTGATTCATGGACACCTTGGCATACCTGACGGACACCGACTAAACACATACTTTTGAACTTAGTTCGCCTATCCGTGTCATGAAGCAGTTAGTTAGTTAGTTAGTTAGTTAGTTAGAGTGTCTCCCAGATATAGTGTTGTGCTTTGGGCACTATAAATTTCAAAGGGTCATGATCACATGATCACCTCTGGATAAATAATGTGTTGTGTTCACCTAAAGGATATGTGATACTTATACTTAAAACTTCCGGGTTTGCGTATAATTACGGGTCTAAGATAACCTGACAATTTATTACTGTCGTGGTTACAAGCATCATTTTCATAGTTCGGTTACCGTATTTTCAGAAATAGAAGATATATTCTGCGCTCCATATCCGATGGTAATCATTTACAAATGAACATTCCTTGAATTTTCTTCGTTCAGAGCTCTGTAAGTAATACAAGCTTTCGAAAGCTTAATATGGAATATGCATAATAACCTTTGGTATATTCCCGAGGGAGCTGAGATTGAAAATCGAGTGCACTGATTCACTGACCGGGATAATAACAATATAGCACCATGAGCATTCATTTGAACAAAACTTGCTGCATATACATCGGCGTCATCACTGTTGCAATCATTGAAAAGATTAACAATGCATTTAAACATAAAGATTTAAAGAGGTATGTGGCATAAAAAAAACCAATAACAATTTAAAGGCATGGTGACGTAAGTGGACTATGGAACATCGCTGTACCGGTGAGTACCACATCAGTGAGCGATATACATATCTGATTTATTTTATATTATATAGTATGACCAGAAATTATTGAGAATTATAGGAATATGTTTAATTGGATTTCTACAGTATAAACAACCTTGACCAGCTATCAAGTGCTTGGTTTCATTCAAGGGAGACAACTCCGTTAATCTTTTTTCATTAGTTTGTGAAGAGTTATCCCACTTTGTTTACTTGCTAGCAGACGACATTTTCATTGATCCTCAGTATGGATGATTCAGAGAAGAGGAAGTTGATTTTAAAGTATTATAACAATGACATCAGATCAGCTAAAGTGATTTCAAGTAGAACAGGCATCCCTTTGTCCACTGTTTATCGTGTTTTGAAAAATATTGCAAATGGATATGGCATTGAGCACCAGGGAGGCGCAGGTAGGCCCAGAAAATTGACTGTCGGTGACAGGAGGCGGCTTGGTATTCTTGTTTCTAAAAAACAAACGAAGGAGTTTAGAAAACTTAAGGCTGGATATGATTGATAGAGGAACTGTGGCTGTCTGTAAGGAGACAATTAGAACTGAGCTGCATGCAATGGGTTGGCAGAAAAGCCGAGGAATTCCATCACCGACCATGACCCAAAATATGACATTATTAGATTGCCAAGCTATAGCCCTGACCTAAATCCAATAGAAAATGTTTGGGGACTTATGAAGGAAAGTGTCAATAAGAAAAATATTGCTGAAATGAAAGAAGAGGTTGTCCGATATTGGGACAGCATGGACCACGACTTTCTAACTTCTTTGATCAGTAGTATGCCCCGCCGCCGTCAAGCCTGCATTGTTCACCTGTCTTTGAATCTGGAGTTATGTTCTGCTAATATTCACATTTAATACGTGTAATGAGTGAAAAAAAATAAAACATTATAATCTTATATTCTGATTAATTTCTGGTTGTACTGTATACACACTCATATATGTATATCCCTCACTATATAAGTTCCCTGTAAAGGTCGTGCATGTTTCCTCGGCACAATAGATATTCTATATTTCTATATAGCTTGGCATTTTTTGTTGTTCAAAGGTACCAGAATGTTTACGAATACATAATATTATCATATACAATGTTATTGATTCACACACACGTCCACTTGCACACACATATTCGCACACACTCATTCACACGCACGCATACTCGCACGCACACATCTAGATCTAAATAATCGAAGTAAGAGCAAAAAATTCCAATCATGCAGAGGAGAGATCAATCTCTGACTTTGATAACTTTGATCATGTATTCAATTTAATGTAAGCTATGCTTCGTTGGACGACTTTGATCTTTCCATTAAGAATGTTGTAATTCATTTTTATTCACAATCAATGTATCGGATCCGACCAAAGTTTTCCTATTCACAACACCTGCATGGGATGTGTTCTCTCTGTTCTAACTCCGGTGTAATATACAACACATGTACCGTTATCGAAGCATAGGGTTGAACAGTGATGACATGCTGCTTCAGAACCAAAACACAACGCGACTGGACATCAAAGAAATAATGCCATAACAGCTGAATCGATATTGAAACGCCCAAATCGATGCTGCGTCAACTCCAATGACAATGTCACAATGGCTAGACGTAAATGTCACCAAGAGCCCGATCAACTTTGACATTCCCATTGTAACGTAACATTCTGAACTTGTGTTTCGTGGAGAGATGAAATAATTATCATGTATGTGAATCTTATGAACATAGACGGCTTGTGCGCAGAGGTTTTTGTTTGTTTCTTGTTTAACGATACACTCAGCAATAGTCCAGCTATATGGCGGCGGTCAGTAAATAATCGAGTCTGGACCAGACAATCAAAAACTAGTGATCAAGATCATAAGCATCGATCAACGATGACATGTGTCAATCAAGTCAGCGAGCCTGACCACCTCACCCTTTTAGGCGCCTCTTACGACAAGCATGAGTTGCTGAATACCAATTCTAATCCGGATCTTCACGGATGGGTAGTGGTCGGGAAATCGCTACATGCAAGATAATTCTTAAAACATTTAGTGGTGTATCTCAAGTTCGAAACAATAACGTATTGCTTTTTGATTCAATAACTTATTTTAGTTTGGTCTCAGAACATATATCATATAATCTTTGAATATTCACTTACATTTAATGTCGAGGTGTGCATATGAAGATAGACGTGGCATGTGCAGTGAAGTTGGTATGGGTTGCCTGAAAAGCGTTTCTAAATGAGGATATTTACATGTACCTGTTCTGCCTTAAAAAAGTTTAATTGTCTTTCTCAATGGGTTCAGGGCGGTGGGGTAGCCTAGTGGTTAAATCACTCGCTCGTCACGCCGAAGTCCCGAGTTCCATTCACCACATGGGTACAATGTGTTAGAACCATTTCTGGTATCTCCCGCCGTGATATTGCTGGAATATTGCTAAAACGGCGTAAATCTAAACTCACTCACTCTCATTGGGTTCACTTTGCTGTAAGATGTTGTTTAGGTTTGGTATCTTTATCATCGCATATAAACACGAAGAATACATAATAATGGTAAATCCTCATAGCTGGTACTGTTTATGATAAAACAAGTTATAATCAGAATCGTCCAATGGACGTTTAAGGTAGATTTCTTTTGTTTACTGACTGCGACTGTATATCGTCACTATTGTATCTAGTTGTATATCAGTTAGAACATGAAACGTCACTTTTTGTTATCACTATTGTATGTAGTGGTTAGAGCGTCCGCCCGGAGAGCGGTGTCTGGACCGCACCAGAAGACGTGAACATATAACTGACCTGTTAGCAAGGGGGTCATGATGACCTATCAACTTATTATGCTTTTCTGACATCCACGCATCATCATAATAATGGTAAAACCCAATTTCACCTCACCTCACCTCATAATAATGGTAAATGGAAATAACAGAATGAAACTAAAGGTGCCATAACGAAAGTGTCCAAATGTTGCATAAAGCTGAATATAAAGCAAAACGTTAGATTATATGAAACATTGTTGCGATTTACTAACATAAATGATTTGGTATATCCTTCTTGGCGAATACACCTACGAGGGGCGATCAAAAAGTATGTAGAATCTCCAAGAAAACGATACAAATGCAGTTATTTTCATGTTTTATTTTTCTACATATTATCTGTCAAGCTCAAGCAATTTGGTTTTGCTATGTTCCAGTCTCGTGATCCCCATTTTGTTTGACTTTTTCTCTTGGTACCCTCAAAAAACGGAAAATCTACAATAAATGCATAATAAACTCCAGGAAACCAAATATGCAAGAAATATTTTGTGTGTTTGAGATTGATAGAAGTCCCCTAGAATCACACTTAGATATTAAAGTTCATAAAAAAGCAGTTTGAAATTACAGTCGCTTGTTAAAGTGACTCCCCCCTTCATGTTGACTGAAAGAGCTTGTTTTGGAGACACTGCCCATCCCCTTTCAGATGACGTAATCACAAGGGCATAGCTTATTCTAATGTTTTCACGTATGCATACATGATGCCAAGGGTTCAAACTAAATACTGAATTGTCACACAAGTGTCAGCTCACAATATATTGTAAACAGTACCAGCTTGAATATCTGGACACAATGGTTTTGAAAGATTAAAATGGGTGGTGGGTGGGGGGTGTTCTTAAAAATATCCCCGACTAAATATAAATCAGGCAATCCAAATCTTTGACGGGAAGTCATCCAATACTATACTGAACACATTTTATATGACATTATCTGAGGGCATACCACTATCCAAGAGGTTCCAAACGACAAATCGTTTTCATTTTCTGCAATTTTGTTAGAAATACTGTACCCCAATGTGTTGTGATGACAAATATCTGGTTAACCACATTACAATTTTGGATATGGGTTTGCTAACGATTCCTTAAAAATAAAATGGAAGCTTTTCAAACATTGGACATCGAGAATATAGATAGGCTACGTACTTTTTGATCGACCCTCGTATATCTGGTTCAAAGAGAAGGTTTATCTTGGTTGTAATTCCGCACTTGCTGGATATTCCAGATGGTCCCCAAGGCTGCCTTCAAAATAGAACATGCATGTTGATAATCTACTGAGATTACATACCTGGTTCCCACGGCCAGCCATCATGTTGTCCCCTTGCAGTCACTGTCTGCGTCACACACTTACACAAGATACGTGAGTCTGAACGCTTGAGATAACCATTGTAGCACACTTTATCTGGATCCCTCTACCTTCAACCATACTGTCCCCTTAAAGTCAGTGGACAGTCCGCTCACAAAACATATTGAAGCAGTACCGTTTGAGGGCTTAGGGTGAGCAATTCATCGTCCATACCATACCTCCACCTTCCATGCATTTCCCTTGCTGTAGTTACAATGTCACCATAAAACTCATTCGATCTGCTGGTGCTGTTGGAACGCTTGAGATGAGCAATTCATCTTGTTCCCTCCACCTTCCATACTTTTCCCTTGCTGTAGTTACAATGTCACCACAAAACTCATTCAATCTGCTGGTGCTGTTGGAACGCTTGAGATGAGCAATTCATCTTGTTCCCTCCACCTTCCATACTTTTCCCTTGCTGTGGTTACAATGTCACCACAAAACTCATTCAATCTGCTGGTGCTGATAGAGCGCTTGAGATGAGCAATTCATCTTGTTCCCTCCACCTTCCATACTTTTCCCTTGCTGTAGTTACAATGTCACCACAAAACTCATTCAATCTGCTGGTGCTGATAGAGCGCTTGAGATGAGAAATTTATCTGGTTCCCTATTCCCTCGCTGCGGTTACACTGTATCCACGACACGCTCGTTCAAGCTACCGATGTGATGCTATTTGAACGATTGAAATGACAGTTTGCTGACAACGCATCTGGTTCTCTCTTCCGACCGCCATACATTACCCTTGCTGGAACAACACTGTACCACAAGCGCCTTTAAGCCAATGACATGATGTTGTGTGAACGCATCAGATGATCAGTTTTGGACAATTCATGAAAAGTCCATATTCATCCGGATATCATTATATTGATATTTCTGGAAGTTTCGCTCTCCGTAATAATTTTGAACACTCCCCGTCAAACACTGTCACATACATCCACAATCTATTTTAAAATGACAATGTTTACTGAGCCCATATTGACTTCAATAAATATCTTGTCACCATTGGATACCGAATGGAAGTTGACGCACGATGCACCTGGTAATGATAAAACAACATGAATGAGACGGACTATTTGTTAAGAACATCACACGGCTACTTCCGCCACGTGGATTGTTCTGGCTGTATGCGCGGATCGAGCACAACATGATTGTGTACACAGCGAGCACTCTCACAGAACTTCCAATATGTCCACCAAGCAGTTTACAATAAACGGCTTGGTTGGCCTATCGAGACAATATTGTCATGAAGCCTTGAACATACATTGATGCTAGCTAGTTTCAAGTTTTACCTGATTGACATGGATTCGCGCTCTCACAGCTTTTTTAGCTGACAAAGCTGTAATGTGTGTCCATACCCATACCCATACATATGGCATCATGGTATCTGATGCCATTTGCAGACTTTTTTTATAGAAATATCATTGATTGCTTTTGTAATCTTGTATATCAGCACAATTGTACCTATCAATGTCATACGTTGACCACATGTACTGTAGCTATAAACAAGTAAAAAAATGATAAAAAAAAAAGCAAAAATGTGAGTGGAGAAATTTGAGTTTCAGAACGCACTATGGAAAGTTGGTTCCATCCTGCGTCGCCGCCATTGACAACTGAAGGGACAGTTACAGCGCCACGATATCGGGTGAAGGGTCCACATAGACAACAATCACTGAAGGTTTAGTTCACATCATCATATTTAGTGTAGGAGTAACCAACCTAGTTTTGACAGGATATACCACTGTATGCTTAAATAACACTACATACACTCTAAATATGTTAATTCTGGTGTTATGTTAATAAATGCTAGTACTTGACAGCATATTCCTGATCTCAGTGCGGTGCAGGCTACCCGGTTTAGACTGACATTTAGCGCTCAGCTCCGGCAACTCATCGCGTTTAATAATGTTGTCGAAAATGTTCATTCTTAATTACGCCTGTGCAGAGTAAAGATATCCGGCTGATTTAAAGTTAACGAAGATTTTAACGAACCAATCCAAGTCTAACATTGGAAACAGAAAACATTCGTCAAGGACATATATAAATAGTTGTATCAATACTCCCATCCAGTTATATCTGCAAACCATGGTGGTCCCGGATAGGCCAACTATTAGTTATTATATAAGGCTTTGTTGCTAGGCAACTACAGCCGTATTGTCCATTAATCAACACTAGCCCGGGCTCATGCTGTGTATTTTGATGAGTACTTCAACGTCAAAGAATTTGCCAAACAATAACGTGGACGACACATTAAAACACATAGCATCAGCGCATGTGCGTTTCTGTTAATGTGTGTAAGATGTTGGAAGAAATCAATAACTATTAAATGGCACTCAAACATTCACGGAGGCTGGATGAGAGTGCTTTGATCTTCTCAAGACGCCTCGTTCTTGTAAGAAACATTTAATACATGATTTATTACTTATCGACAATGGGGGACGGTGGTGTAGGCTAGTGGTTAAAGGGTTCGCTCGTCGCACCGAAGACCCTGGTTCGCTTCCCCACATAGGCACAATAGGTGAAGCCCATTTTTGGTGTCCCCGCCTTGATATTTCTTGAATGAGCCACAGCTAGAGAAGCAATTACACTTCCTTGACCAGTTGATATGATGGTAGACACGGCCAAGGGGGGTGACCAATTAGGGCAATAAATGTCATATATAATAATTAATGAGAGTGACAGAGTGGTACAGGGTGGCTGTCAAGACAATGTACACTGCGGTAGTGATAAGGATTAAGATTGCAGATTGAATAATTACAATTAAGTCACACATGGCTTGGCTACATAGTTTTTGGTCTTTTTAAATATTTGGACGATGGCTGTCCTGAATTAGTCACTATAACAATATTCACAAGCGCAAGGATAGCCAGTGAGAAAACATGACTGACATGATAACTGAGCCGGGAGGTTCTGAAGAACTTGCAGTTAGCTATTGACACTAGTGCTCACAGATCCTGTGTGATGTATGATATGAGTCGCCAGTATCGGTCCTACAGAACATGTTCCGAGGCCATCTTCCGGTTATGATGGCAGGCTCTCATTACATAGTCCCCGTCTTCCCTGTCTGTGAGATGGCGTACTGGTAGCTCATGGAAGTCTGGGAAATTCATTTGGCTATTCATCAGAATGCTTTGTTACCATCACGCTCAGTAAGTTTATGAAAGTAACCCTACAATGGTTGATGAGGAACAATTTTCATAGATAGACAACTTCTTTATTGCAAAAGATACGACGGTTCGGTGTAGATGATCGCGTCTATTGTAATAAAGAGGTTGTCCTTCCATAAAGTTGTTTTTCATCATACCAGTTTCTTAATGACACTTAAAGAAGAACCTATAATGGCCTAGCAAGCGATGGACCTTTACTGATTCTAATGCTAAATACTACAGCCTTTCAACGTCTCTGTGGATACAAGTAGTTCGTAAAGATGGAAACATCGGAGAACAATATCTATAGCTAGAACTAGAACTGTGTCGCGGACATGCACTTAGAACAGAAAAATCATTAGTCCTTGTTCACAGGAAATTGCTGACGTACTTGTCCCATTACTTTAACATGGAATTTTTTCTCGAACACCATGACCTCAAGCTGAAGATCCTGCACTATGTGTAACTCCTAACCATGCCTCAAGCTGAAGATCCTACACTATGTGTAACTCCTAACCATGACCTCAAGCTGAAGATCCTGCACTATGTGTAACTCCTAACCATGACCTCAAGCTGAAGATCCTGCACTATGTGTAACTCCTAACCATGACCTCAAGCTGAAGATCCTGCACTATGTGTAACTCCTAACCATGACCTCAAGCTGAAGATCCTGCACTAACCATGACCTCAAGTAAGATCCTGCACCATGACCTCAAGCTGAAGATCCTGCACTCTGCGTAACTCCGAACCATGACCTCAAGCTGAAGATCCTGCACTATGTGTAACTCCTAACCATGACCTCAAGCTGAAGATCCTGCACTATGTGTAACTCCTAACCATGACCTCAAGCTGAAGATCCTGCAGTATGTGTAACTCCTACCTCGGTAGACTCCTGTCCGTCAGACACCTACATAGGTCTCAGTATGTTGCAGGACAGACTCTTTATGTGGAGGCATCCCCTCCTTGACCTGATGTGAAGACTTAAGATTCCAAAGAAGATGTAAGTGGGTATATCTGACATGGGAGTTTAATATACTCAGAAATTTGTCACAGGGAGCAAAACACTCTTAATGTTCTTAAAATGTTTCATCTCAATGCAGAGAGTAAAACGAAAGAGTGAAATAACATACCAAATACATGTAAACATAACTACTATCATTTTTATATAATAATATGGTATATGTACAATAAGACTTATTACTTCAGTGCGGCTAACAAAACGCAGCCGACACGGATCGATATCAGTTGATTGTTTGCATTATGTAAACATAAACAGTCTCGGAGCAGCTGAATGTCGCGTTTACCCATAATTCCATCGATATGACGGAGGTTTGTAAATAAAGGGGTCTGGACCAGACAATCTAGTGATTGACGTCATGAACATACGTAATTGTCATACGATAACACACATAAATCACCTCAACGAGCCTGGCCACCCGATCCCGTTAGTGGTCCCTTACGACAAACATGAGTTGATACAGACGAATGCGGAACCGGAAGTAAGTGTCTAAATAAGTAAACAAGACAAAAACAGTCTGTCAGTCTGCTCATATATAGCTGAAACATTTTAAATATCTATTTACTATGAGAATATTATGAAACTGCACTGGAACAAATCTGAAAATGTTTCAAACCATATACGGAGTGTGGGTAACCACCCCACCCGCTGATACCTAAAGCCTGTGAACCGGAAATCTGACCAGCCGTACATAGCAGTCCAGCAGGGGCATACATTCATGTCTGTAAGCTCTGTACTAGCCATGGCCAGTCAGATTATTGATCACTTAGAACAAAAAACAAATAAACAACAACTGCAGAGACAATATGATTAAACAAAAGTATCTTTACTTTATTGATCACTAAGAACAAAACAAATATCAAACAAATACTGTGACAATAATGACTAAACAAAGGCATCTTTACTTTACTCATGTATATTTCCTACGCAGAATGTTGCAGGATTTAGCTTCATATGAACCACACAATAACTACTGACTAATGTTGATAAGACGGAAAAAGTTTTTAGTTTTCTGGCCCTGATGTGTATTATATCTTGTTCTGTAATGTATGGAATCCTAGAAGGGACATTGTCGCATTGTCGCATTGTCGCTATGTCGCTTGTCGCGCTTTGAAAAATATGTTTAACCAACGCGACATGTTCATTATTAACAAAAAATATTATTCAAGGCGCGACAATCCGACATTGCAGCAACGCGACAATGCGACAATTCGACAACGCGACAATGTCCCTTCTGGGATTCCATATAATCATTTACCGTTTTATTCCATTTCTAGGTTGAAGTGATATTTCTGCATGGATATCATGAACTGTTGGCAGAGTGATAGACTGCGTCAGAACATGTCGCCAGCACCTGGCGTCATCATTGTCATTGTGCAGTGAGGGGGAGTGGGTTATATTCGTGTGTTGATCCATGACCCCCAGCATGTGGCAGGAAAACGCATTAGTTAATTAAATAGGACCCGGCAGTGCTCACTGGGGAGACTGGCTTTTCACTTGGGAAACAGGTGTTTTGAGAAAGTAATTTCTTTAAATGTTGTTCTGCTGTTACCATAGAGAGCTATGGTAAAAAAGATTATTGGAATAGACTTACATAGGTGACATGGTCCAGGTGTTAGCAAGGCTCCAACTCTCTTGGGCACCAATACGTTGACATGAATGTTGGATGGGGTCATGAGAACTGTTAGGTTTCACCAACACACGCCCGTTACAACTTCTCTTTTACCGGTATGACATATTTACACCATCTCTGTCAAAAATATGACATTGTTACACTCTCCCTTGACAGTATGACTTAGTTTCACTCTCGCTGTTACCAGTATAACATATTTACACCATATCTGTCAACAGTATGACATATTTACACCATCTCTGTCAACTGCATGGCATAATTACACCATCTCTCTTAACAGTACGACTTAGTTACACTCTCTGTTACCAGTATAACATAGTTACACTCTCTCTGTCAACATTATGACATATTTACACCATCCCTGTCAACAGTATGACATATTTACACCATCTCTGTCAACAGTATGACATATTTACACCATCCCTGTCAACTGCATGGCATAATTACACCATCTCTGTTAACAGTATGACATAGTTACACTCTCTCTGTCAACAGTATGACATAGTTACACTCTCTCTGTCACCAGTATGACATATTTACACCATCTCTGTCAACAGTATGACATATTTTATACTCTGTTACCGGTATGACATAATTTCACTCTATGCGCGAACAGTATGACATAGCTATAACCTCTCTGTTAACAGTATGACAGTCATGAACTCTGTTCACAGTATGATCAGATCTGTAAGCTATATGACACAATTGAAACCTCCCTGTTAACAGTATGACATATTAACAACGTCTCTGTTCAAAGTATGATCAGATCTGTTAGCTATATGACACAATTAAAACCTCTCTGTTAAAAGCACGACATTGTTACACCCTCTCTGTCAGCAGTATGTATGTTCTAAAGTGAGACAGGAAGCCTTCGTTTGTCGGAAGGGTTACCACGCACTGCAAATACATGCAGCATGAGATATACACACATGACAACTTCAACCCCCTTTAACCCGCCTCCCCGCCAACGTTTTGGGAGAATGAACACTGAAGATGAATAGTCACAAAGTTTGCAATTAATGTGAAAGTGATTAACAATTGTTTAACGTGCCGTGTAGTATGATTGTTGCACCAACGTCAAGGCAAATATTTAGTGTTTCTTGGTGGTAAATGTATATATTATATAAATGCAAAAATATGTAAATGAGCTGTCTGAATATTAATGAATTATGTTACTGTATTAAAAGGATACTGCATTACTGTTGGATCTTATATTGGTATAAATCATAACATTGCCTCTCAGATTTACCATCTGTGTGTTAAGGTGGCCTGTTTCTTTCCATGAATTATATAAGGAATATCTTATTCTTGGCCATTGAACAGAAACATAGATGGATGGCTACAAATTATATTCATATAACATTCACTTGTGTTTCGTAAATATGAATTAGGGGCAAAAGAAACGATACCAAGTCGAAATCATTGATATTACAAAACGACAAACCACCATGGTGAAAAAGGAAAGTGAATTTTAATAACAGGTGTATGGGCAGCATGCACTCAGGCATTTCATTGGTGTAGCATTGAGTCAGTGTATAAATGAAGTCCAACTTTACACATTAAATTTTGGTATCGTTTTAGTCTATTTTAAATGCCTAAATGTAGTGTTATCTTGTATTTCTTAGGTTGCACCCGTGAAGGTCAGGGTTAGAATGAACCTTCAGTAACACATGCTTGTCGTAAGAGGCGACTAACGGGATCGGGTGGTCAGGCTCGCTGACTTGGTTGACACATGTCAACGGTTCCCATTTGCGTAGATCGATGCTCATGCTGTTTATCACTGGATTGTCTGGTCCAGACTCGATTATTTACAGACCGCCGCCATATGGCTGGAATATTGCTGAGTGCGGCGTAAAACTAAACACACTCACTCACTCATTTCTTAGGTTGCATGAGTACCATGGCTGTTGGCATGTGTGCTACATCCCTGTTTGGAACACCCGTGCTCTTTGTTTACTTCCCAATAACAACTAGAGTGATGTCTGTAACAGACATAGCATCATCACTTTAACATTCTTCATTTGTAAGATGGGGGTTCAGTGCCGTTGAGATGCACTCATTTCGTTGGAATGTCATCCCAGATCTTCCTCTTTTATTGTTCGTCAGGCACAATGAAATTGATGAAAAAAGCTGAGAACAACTGCTTACTTCTTCTGGGGCCGAGTTTCTGGGATGATAGGATGAAGTCGTTCGTTCGTTCTTTCGTTCGTTCGTTCTTTGGAGATTTAACAAGCACTACCAGCGTAGCCGATTTCGCACTTGGTGATGAATTCATTCACCAACGATACTAATTGCTTTAACTCAATAACCGATTTACTAAAACAGTCCAAAGTCATGAGATTTGAGCAAAGGATTATCATTGACTTTGTTCTTTTGTTCTTAAAATGTAAAAAAGATTGATATCTAAACACTAATTATATACTCACTGGAGTATATCATTTACTCTCAAAATATCACTACTTGATATATAAACACTACCCGACAAAACCAACGTCAACAAAAGCAGCACAGCACCTGTAGAACATGTAAGTTCACAGGCAATTACTCTCAACACATCACTACTTAATTATCTAAACACTACCCGGGAAGTCGACAAAAAGCGGTACAGCACCTGTCTACAAACTGGGACTCAGTTCGTCGACTTCCCGGGATAACTGAAATTTCATTTGTCGACTTCCCGGGCGGACACCGTAAGTAAGCTGAGTTTCTTAGACTCGTCTTTTTAGAAATCTGCTGTAGCCTGGGATTTGGGTTTGCGTTGAGTACCAGTGTTTTCAAATTTTGAATACGTACTTCTCTGAAAAGAGTGTGTTAGTTTAGTTTTACGCCGCACTCAGCAATATTCCAGCTATATGGCAGCTGTCTGTAAATAATCGAGTCTGGACCAGACAATCCAGTGATCAACAGCATGAGCATCGATCTACGCAAGTGGGAACCGATGACATGTGTCAACCAAGTCAGCGAGCCAGACCACCCGATACCGTTAGTCGCCTCTTACGACAAGCATGTGTTACTGAAGATCAATTCTAACCCTGATCTTCACGGACTTCTCTGAAAGAAGAGACACCGAATAGACTCACAACACGTCGGTTTGTCATCCAGTGAACAAATGAGTTTATTCTTTCCTTGAACAATTTTTTTTAAGTAACTGCCAATCCCAGGAATGTTTACGGTTGGTGGCTTCACATGTTTCATCATTTCTGCCTCAAGGTGCCTGGAGGTTTGCTTGTCACTCCGAATGCCATGGTCGATTCCCATCAAGGGCATTATATCTTAGCCTATTTCTAGCGTCCATCGAGGTAGTTCTAGCATATTCAATAAAGCGGCGTCACACTTATTCACCTGCAAACAAATACATTTTTTTCAAAAGATGAACTTCTCTTGTTCTCGACACCCAGTACAGCTATATTTGATACATTATAAGTTGTTCACTGGTCTTGAGGGGTCATGGGCTGATGTACTCTCGATGTTTGTTTATGTTCCCTGAGCCCGAAGGACGAGGAGAACATAAAAAAACACCGAGGGTACATCAACCCATGGGCCCCGAGGGACCAGTGAACAACGTATTTATCTTACCGAATACATCAATGGTAATTTTGAACTGTTTGAAGCACGGGTATCGGATCATAGAATGGTGTACCAGACAAAAAGTAAAACAAATTTAGAGTTATCTCCCTTGCGTCGATTTGCATTCGCAAAACATCGGTAATTTCCGTACATCATGTGTGATTGAATGCTATTCGAGATAAAGACCTACTACTACGAAGTACCAAATGAGTTCCCACCGGGGTACATAAAAAATGTTTCTCGCTTGTAAGCGGGGTACATTGAAAATAACAGAAGAGCTCTCAGCCAGTCAGAAAAGAATTTTATGCGTGAGGCAAGATAAATACAAATGTATGTACAGTTCAGCGTCGTTACAGGTCAACATATACCTCTTCTTGCCGCTCTTTACCACCTTCGTTTCAGCCTTTTTATGGATATAAAGGTCAGGGGTTAACTGTTAGTAGGATTGTTCTTCATTTCATGTCTGTTTTTGTGTGTGTAAAACCCAAAGCAATTAAAACTGCACTGCCAGCTATTGTAAACATTTCACTCATCTGGCGTCTTGGATTCGAGAACAAGAATCAACCAAAGCGGCTGTAAAATATCTGGGCTTGTGCAGTGATGCATACTACGTGCAGTGATAGCATAACTACAACCTGTACATAATTCCGCCAGAGCTTGAGAAAGAACTGGGAATATTCCTTTAAGTGTATACGTTAATATGCAGTCATAGTTTCATATGATTCAATATCTAAAGTTATTTCTTAAAATGTGATTCGCACATTGTACAGCATTCTCTTCCCACAGAGGTTACTTGGCATATCTTCCTACGTGGGAAGAGAATGATTGTACCGATACCGGGAATCGACAATGTTGAAAATGTATGTTTTGTATCAATTTGTATTTTCGACGCGGGACTTCTATGTTACGATTTTAAGAGCGTTTCGTTGTGACTATGCGGACGCAAAGAAACATTGCCGTCTAAAATGCCAATCACAGGATCCAGGCAAGAGTTTAGTTCTGTATATGACTATATTGAAATGGAATCATTGTTATGCCATTATAAACGTCGGTTCGGTCTAGATCTTCTCTGTTATTTTACGCTTCATTAGGTTTGTAGCTGAACCTTTTCTGCTTTTATATTTCTGCGTGTGTCTGTGTGAGTAATACTCATTACAATTCAGTATCGGCGGGGAAATTGAGGGATTTTACGTCACCTTGAGAGATTTTACGTCACTTACTTTGATCTATGTTAAGGGCGGGCAACTCTAATTGATATCCCAACTCTCAAAGGGGTGACACCGGTTTCCCCATTACGGTAGGTATTATAAGTAAGTTTACCACTATTGTTTATCTGTGACTACAAGGTACCGCGTGACTTTCGCAGCTTTCCTGGGACCTGTAGAGAGAGAGAGAGATGAGAGATTAGAGAGAGAGAGATTGCATTTGTTTTTCTTTTAAGAAGGTTAAGAGAGAGAGAGAGAGAGAGAGAGAGAGAGAGAGAGAGAGAGAGAGAGAGAGAGAGAGAGAGAGAGAGAGAGAGAGAGAGAGAGAGAGAGAGAGAGAGAGAGAGAGAGAGTGTGGATTTACTGGCTTTGTAGCATTGTTGAAGATATTTTTTCATGACTGCCAAATTATGAATTTTAGTGTATCCTCCATGAAGAAGGGAGTTTAGGATAATGTATAACAAGATTTATATTTATATTCCTGTCAGAAACGTTTTGTATTTAAAATAAATACATGTAAATAAATATAATGTCACTGATGATCATTTGACTTATGTTACATACTTGATTTTACAAAGTGTCTTCGGCACAGATTAGTAAATGTTCTATTGCAATTATTGCAATTATTAGAACATTAGTAATATTAATTTAAATTGGAAGCATGCATTAATTATACCAGTAGTTCTCAGAAACCAGCACTGACGACGATGTGGTGTAAACAGAAAGGTATATGTTGGATTTGGGGAACGTATAAGACCGGAAAACAGGTATTGTATCAGAAAATAACAGTGAGTTCGGTGTGTGTAGGAATCACGGGTAAAACTCGTGTGACATGTGAATAGAAGATGAAATTACCTGCCTCTGTGGCTTGGTCTGAACAGAGCAATATACAGTTCATCACAGAGGTAAATGTGGTGCACAAAGATGTTATTACTACTTTACCTTAACACGGACTTAATGCTCACATCGCTTTGTGAAACGGGGAGTTGGGGACCGATGTAGTACCTCAGTACCATGTAGATGTAATAAACACCAGGAATAAATGTTTCTTTAACCAACAGCTGTGGCAAATTCTACCAGCGCTGTTGTGGTATGTTCTGTGAAAAACAATACCTTGGGGCTTCAACAGCAGGTGTGGTGACGTGTAATATTTTATTCAATAATTACATATTATCAAGCAGAGAAATACGACTGACTTTACTGAAAGTACAAAAGATTACGTGTGGGTGTTTTTCTAAACAGGACTAATGTGAGTATACTGAATGGTCAAAGTCAAAACAATGACTTCATGTCTGTGTCAATACGGGGATTGCCGTAATGGACAACTGAATTGTCCTGCATAAAGGTTTCCACCATTTCGGTCAGTTAGCAGGCGAGCGTGCTAAGTGTAACCGTACGGTCGGCCGGCAATGTTACGACACCGTATCGACCCTGTCTGCCCCTTGCATCTACAAGGTACGGAGGGGACCATAACCATGAACGCTGCATACACGATTGGGGGTGAAAAATGTACACTGACTAATTAACTCATCATTCACGTCTCATCTAGAGGTCGTAAGGCTACAACAGGAAAGTATAATTTTCATTCTTGAAAAACACATCACTGACAAAGTGTGTGAAATAGACGGTGCTTATGGTGCTTAGTGTGACGTAGTTAAGTGTGAGTTGTCAGATCCTGGGAGAGCACCTCACTGATAAAGTGTGACATAAACGGTGCTTATGGTGCTTAGTGTGACATAGTTAAGTGTGAGGTGTTAGATGAACACCTCACTGACACAGTGTGACATAAACGGTGCTTATGGTGCTTAGTGTGACATAGTTAAGTGTTAGTTGTTAGATCCTAAGAGAACACCTCACTGACACAGTGTGACATAAACGGTGCTTATGGTGCTTAGTGTGAGGTGTTAGATCCCATAGTCACTACAGTGTGAACGGTGTGGTGCTTAGTAGACCTCCATAACCGGTGCTTATGGTGCTTAGTGTGACATAGTTAAGTGTGAGGTGTTAGATCCTAAGAGAACACCTCACTGACACAGTGTGAGACGGTGCTTATGGTGCACTGACACAGTTGCTTAGTGTGACATAGAGTGTTAGTTTTAGATCCTAAGAGAACACCTCACTCACAGTGTGACATAAACGGTGCTTATGGTGCTTAGAGTGACATAAACGGTGCTTATGGTGCTTAGTGACATAGTTAAGTGTGAGTTGTTGTCACCTCATCCTGTGACAGAACTGTGCCCTTACTGACACAGTTGTGTGAACACACTGACACAGTGTGACATAAACGGTGCTTATGGTGCTTAGTGTGACATAGTTAAGTGTGAGGTGTTAGATCCTCTGAGAACACCTCGCTGACACAGTTTCACATAAACGGTGCTTATGGTGCTTAGTGTGACATAGTTAAGTGTGAGTTGTCACATCCTGGCAGAACACCTTACTGACAAAGTGTGCGTGACAGATCCTGGGAGAACACCTTACTGACACAGTGTGACATAAACGGTGCTTATGGTGCTGAGTGTGACATAGTTAAGTATGACTTGTTAGGTCCTGAAAGAAAACCACACTGATACAGTCAGATAAATAGGAAGCATGACTGTGTCCTTGATTTACTTGCGCTGCAGTGTTGGCCCATTCCAACTGAAACCCGGCGATATGAGAACATGTCTGTCGAGCTTCACAATGCCTGTTATGTAAGTTTCCTGTTTTTTTATGACTTGCGTTGCAATCTTTCACAATGTGTCATTTTAATAGTTCGTTTTATAAACCAATTTTCAAAGCAATAGCAGCTATGTGTTTAAATGTCCATTGAAATATAAGGTATAAAATTGTCTAAGCAAAACCCGGTTTATTGTTCCACAACGACGGACAACCATGTTTTATCGATGATGTTATAACAGTGCATCTATTACCTTTCTCTCTAATCTATTATAATTCCACGAGGAAGGCTTGTGTTGTAACTGAAATTAACATCTAACTGATTACCTAACTGCAAGCACTACTCACAATCACTCTTGGGTGCAGTGGTTGCAAACGAATCTAGCCTTGGGATCGCGAACAATGTCAAAACCTGTTTTGCAGTAATTCATGATATGATATATGTTCAGAGTATGAGTAAGTATCGTATTACCACCACCACCATCATCATCATCATCATCATCATCATCACCATCATCATTATCATCCGTCTCCCAGTATTTACTATACGTCTTGTAGCAAAGGACAGGAGCTTAACAAGGTTATTTTTAGAAGTATCGTCCCCGAATTTCGAATGTGACTGATCATGTTTCACTAATCGTTCGGGCTTTGTTATTGTTGTTGTTGATTAATGGTTGTTGTAACAATATTTCATACCAGACCAACTGTTTCAGAACTCAATGCGTTAATCGATAGTAATGAAGCAAGCCACTGTTCCAGACTTGATTATTTACAGACTGTGGTAAACACAGATCCAGTATTGCGACATTAAACCAAAGTTTCGTCAGTCCCAGACGCATGTACAGAAACAAATGTTTAATAATACTTTGACATTACAGTTTATTCGGAGATCACCATACTTATAATCTTATCATTCAGCAGTAACATCGCCTCGCTTCGTCTCACTGCCCTCGGGCGTTATGTGTACTACCGTGTCCGGTTCGCTGTCTGTAGTAATGTATTAAGTAATAAGTTACAACGTAATCCCACTTGTGGCCCTGAAGTATGCCTGATTTTAACGTACACAAAAGTTCTATTTTTGAAACTGGTAATTCGATATTATCAGCACATTAAGTTGCTCACCCATACTGAGGGATAATGCCACGGTGACCAAGATCGTAAAGATATGGGTTTAGAGTTACGTAACCTGTTTGTCTCAGGAGACGAGTAACCACTGTCATGTGGCTGGAATATTGCGTGCGACCCTATCAGACACACGGATATATGGAGTTACGTTACCTGTTTGTCTCAGGAGATGAGTAACCACTGTCATGTGGCTGGAATATTGTGTGCGACCCTATCAGACACACGGATATATTTCCTGCTAAGCCATGAACTCTGTGATGGAAATAAGTATATTATTATAATGTCGTTTTCACAATATGTTTAACAGTCTCGGGGAAGATTTTGGTGGGTTGGTTGATTTGTTTTTTGGCGGTCTGTAAATAATCCAGTCTGGACCAAACAATCCAGTAATCAAAAGCATGCGCATCGATCTACGCAACTGACACGCGATCAGGATGACACGCGTCAACCAAGTCAGCGTGATCTTCACGGGTTTATCGGACCACCTGATCCCGTTAGTCGTTGTTATTGATTATATGTGGGGAAAACTATATAGCAACAAGCACGGGTTGCTGAAGATCAATTCTTACCCGGATCTTCACGGGTTTATCATAGTTTAATTTTGTTATGCATTTATGACGTTGCATTGCCAATGCTCACACAATTAATGACGTACACATATATGTGTGATATCCGGTTACACTGCAACAGGTGTCAAACGGTGTTGATCACGCTGCGAAACTGTTGCCACGTGTCTTTTCGCTCCCTCGACGGGCTTTAAGTGCTGATTGTGGCGTAAAACAGCATGAAATCATCGACAGTATTGTTTCCGTCTGGAGTTATATCCCAACATGCGATCTAAACTTTCTGATCACATTTTCAAACATGGCGGCATCAGTAGCCATATTGGAAATGTCTTTTGTCTCTGTTACAAAGTTATCACTTCATGCAAACTTTGCAGTGTTGGGCATATCTAGTTTCCCGTCATATGAGGTGTAAAACAAGGGTGCCTGTTGTCGCCAATCTTATTCAGCCTATTCATTTAGAGGAAACAGAATCGGATCTCCAAATACTGCTTGACTTCCTTGGTAGCTGATGAAGGAGCAGGAATTAGCTCTGAAACGTTGTATAAAGAAAATATATAAAGTTGCTATCCATAAAACGTGTGATGAACTCCTTGGTAGGTGATGTGTAGGTAATTGCGCTACCTGCCCCGACTGCCGGCGTCACGTCGTACAGTCGAGCACCGTTGTCTCGATATTCATGGGACCAAGAAAAAATATCGAGTTATCCGAACTTCGAGACATCCGACCATTGCCGTTGTTTGGAGTTACTGCCGCGATTATTGATGGTAATATATAGTATGTGTGCTGCTCAAATATATCTGATATTATGTGCGTTATGTATACTATGTTGCAATTGCATGTATCTACAGCACGGACTATCTGTCAGTGAAATCTCGAGATTTGACGGGGACCAGTTTATGTGCCAACGAGTTCTGGTGTCCCAAGAGCAGTGATATTGCTGGAATAGTGCTAAAAGCGGCGTAAAACCAAACTGTCCCCTGCCTCACTTTCAGCGGCGTAAACCAAACTCACTCACTCACTTTCACAAAGTTATGGAAGAACGACGTGTAATCTTATTGTGTAAGCACGGAATGGAGGTCACTGACGTTTACTAACAAATAAAACCAAAGTGCACGGGAAATGGTGAGGGAAAAATTTGGGATTCGAACCTACGATCTGTGGATCCTGCCGCGACTATTGATGGTATTATATAGCTGTGTGTGAACTGAAATCCTCTACCAATGTGGTCACACACTTTGTTGAACTCCATATACAAACAGACCATTTCCTTGAAGCAGGCATTTCTGGTGTCCCCCGCAGTGATATTGTTGGAATATTGCTAAAAGCGGTGTAAAACCAAACTCACTCACTCACTTGAAGAAGGGGTTTGGATGGCCATATTTCATCACGTGACTTTATGTTACTATACTGGAGCCCTAGAGGAGGCATAAATGAAACATACAACTTCATGGATGACAACTTCTTATTTAATGCATAGAGCGGCGTTTAGATGTAGCTCCTTACATCGTTATCAAGCTAGTAGTCCATTGCATTATGTTCACTTTTAATTTTTCGTTCAATAAAATTGGAGATTTGTTTCTCTGTGTTATTTTACACTCTTTAGGGTTTACTTTCTACAAAAAACAATGTTTCCAAATTTTTTTCTCTTAAAGTGAATAAAACTTCATTATAGTTGGCACCATGAAGTTCCTTCCCAGTTGTGGAAGCATAATCAGTTGTAGGAGATTACTGCCGTATGAGTTGTCTCCCTTTGTGACCCTGTCCTATGAAGTCAACATGGCAGTGATGACTTGCGAAACAGGAAGAACTTGTAGACAATTTTTGTGTCTAAAGGATGGTACACAGTGGATATCAAGCATGACTTGAAGGTCAGTATAACAATATTTTCAAGTGTTGACATATCTCTCTATATATTTATGTCAAAATGCTACCAGTGACAAAATAATGTCATCCATAAAGTTGTATGTTTCATTTTTGAGTCACCAACTTCTAGAATGCCGATCAAACAATTAGAGGAGGCATGGTCCTATGACACAAAACGTCTGTTCTAACACGTTGTTTTTTATCTTTAAAATGCCGCGATGATACATTCGCTCCCTTCTGTAATTTCAAATAATGGACGATTGACTTGTGTTATCAATAGTTTGCATATTTATCGTCTGGCTTTCTAAGAGCGATAACGCGACAGTTTCCCTTAGGAAAACAATATTTTACCAACACTGGGTGATTGATTTTCAAGCATGATACTTTAATGCTTTCATTTGACAGATGGCTGATTTGCAAGCAATGCAGGTATCGTTCGATGGCTTTCTACTGCTTGCATAACAACACCGTTCAATAATGAATACACTTCTTTGTCTTTTTTCTAACACCGGTTATGCTGAAACAACGATCACTACAACATGACGACAGCTTGTTCAGTACGTGCCGCATCAGTGTGACGTCAATCAATCGATTACTCTCATGAAATATTGATTGATAGGTTATATACACCAGTGACGGAGACCGCCTCCGTGGTGTAGTGGTTAGAGCGTCCGCCCGGAGAGCGGAAGGTCGTGGGTTCGATCCCCGACCGCGTCATACCAAAAGACGTTAACATATGGTACTTGTTGGTCCCTGTCTGGCGCTTGGCATTAATGGGTACAAACAAGGACTGGTCGGCTCGGAGTCAGTATAACGTGTCTGAGTGGGGTATTCATGCTTCACTGGGCTAGCACTATAAAACCAGCAGTCTGGGCTAGTACAAGCAGCCGCACATACACATACACACGCATGCACGTCGTCATATGAGCGAAACATTCTCAAGCACGACGTAAAACCCAATTTCACCTCACCTCACCTCACCTCACCTCACCTCACCAGTGACGGGGAATCTCGTACCGTCAGACCTGGTGGCAGGCGAGGAGTCTCATGTATGACTGTAATGTTGTACGTATGTTTTAAATATTACTTAAACTTTGAATTTATATTTTTAACAAATACTAGATTATATGTCCAGTAAAAGCGGCGTATATTTTTAACAAATAATAGATTATATGTACAGTAAAAGCAGCGTGTATTATTAACAAATAATAGAACATATGTACTGTAATAGCGGCGTAACGTAATATCATTTAAGCTTTGAAATTATTTTTTTATCATTAACAATTAATACATCATATGTACAGTAATAGCGGCGTAACGTATTATTATTTAAACTTTGATTTTTTTTTAATATTAACAAATAATAGATCATATGTACAGAAATAGCGGCGTAATGTAACTGTGAATCACGCATGACTTTAACAACACGTGACAGATGTACTTGTCAGTTGCATCAGGTGATATATCTACCTGTCGTCACAGACAACGGAGTGTCGAAATGTCCTGTAATCCTGGCACACGCAATTATATCATCTGTGAATTCAGCTGAGGTGATTTTGAAACTGAATGTGACTAAGCTTACAAATAAATGACTGATTAAATATGCAAACATTTTAAGCAGCTCTGTGTTGATACAGGCGTATCTCTCAGATCGCCCCCGACGTGCTTCCGTTTGTTAAAATGAGTGCGGAAGAATGATGACAGCAGGAACAGTTGAACTAGCAGTTGGATGTTTCCTGACAAGGCCGAGTCAGGAAGTAGTAGAAGACGTTGTGCAGTGTGTGTGTGTGTGTGTGTGTGTGTGTGTGTGTGTGTGTGTGTGTGTGTGTGTGTGTGTGTGTGTGTGTGTGTGTGTGTTTCTCTCTAACAATGTGTCTATGTTTGTATCTGAGTCTGTCTGTGTACACATGTGTTGGTTCTCTCTCTCTCTCTTTCTCTCTCTCTCTCCTCTGCAATATGTGCCCCATATATATATATATATATATATATATATATATATATATACTACTGTACGCTCGGTATTATATCACTTTCTTTATATATATATATATATATATATATATATATATATATATATGTCTGTGTACAGCTTGCGTTGGTTTCTCTCTGCAATATATATATATATATATATGTGTGTGTGTGTGTCTGTAGATATGTGTACCCGTTTGTGTCTATGAGTGTCTGTCCGTGTGTGCGTGTTTACGTTTATGTGTGTATGTGTATGTGCCTACATATATATGTGTGTGCCTGTTCGTGTATTTATTGTTTGTGTTTTATGCGTGTATTGCTTAATGCGAGTTACATCATGTGTAGCAAGGACATCCTCTCGTCTCAACCATGACAAGGCGATACACTGTAAGCGACAACGCCCATCCACCGGCAATCTGGATCGGCCATAGCAATATGAATATCTACCTATCTCCCACGGTTTAGATATTGAAGCGTGACTGATTAAAGGAGTATTTAACGATGACTCAGCATGTATGCGTCTTTCACATCTTTTGGTACAGCCTTCCTAAGCGCGCAATTAGCTGTGCAGGCTGCGTCAAGAAACCAGTCTTGCCACAAACCTGTCGCTTCTGATCCCGGGTCCTAGTCACTGGTTACTATGTCATGTATCGTGTGATAATTATGTCAGTAGCCCATTTCGTGCGTTTCAAAATTGCGGTAAATGTCTTACATTTTCTTTGAAACGCCCCCCGAGGACCAGTAACAGTTGTCGTTAAGCCAATACACTTTACACGCGTGTATAGATATATTTATAGTCACCTTACTACTTGTAAAGGTTGTAGGTATATTCCTTTCATCGACGTCTTTCACTTGAGGATGGGTTCAGTTTACCTTCAGCTGTTGAGTATTGCTGACTCATGGTTCCGTGGACTAGGTGTCCTCGATCTAGGACAGCTTGAGGCTGTATCATCATGATGTTAGAGAATTATACTCAGATGCAATGTATAATATATCAATTTATAACTGAATAATTATGACAATATGGACTTTGTATCTACCCACTGGTATCATTCCAATACAGTGCCATCCTTTTTTCCCCTTTTAAACTGTTGCACGTCTTTATAGGTGATTAAAATAACCAGGATGTCCGGAACTTGATCAATATTTGAATTAGAAAATAAGAAAAGTGTTATAAATTCAAACTTCAAGTATTTGAATTTGCTAAAAGAGCATATTGGTGTCGGTGTGTAACCCATGAAAACAATCAAATACTTTCAAAGAAATGAGTGAGTGAAAATTGAAGCTGTCATCGGCAGTATTTCAGCTGTATCGTGACTGCTTTAAAAAAGGAAAGATAATTAAGAAAATGTAACTTATTATTACATATATATATCACATTGATGCGTATGAAGTACATACTGTTGATCACTGGATTGTCTGGTCCAGACTCGATTATTTACAGACCGCCGCCATATAGCTGGAATATTGCTGAGTGCGGCGTAAAACTAAACTCACTCACTCACTCACTACAGCTTAGTCATTGTTAAGCTACTTGATATCGGTTTTACTCGACAGAGCGGGTTTGTGTACGTGCGGTGTGTCACAGATATCACGGTCTCATGCAATATTAATTCAGAATATAATGGCATTAGAATGACTTTTATAAATTACCCATTAACGATTCTTTTTCTTGCGTGCACTGGCGCGACCATTCCTGTATGTAGCCAATGGCAATGTTCTATCAATAGCTGACTCAGAATGAGTTGGCACAAATTCAGCACAATGGGAAGGCTCCATTAAAGAACCTAAACAACGATGGTGGTGAACGGAGCAGAACATTGAATGCCTGGAGTGTTTATCTGTTGGATTATAACAGCGATCATTCTCCTCAATCCCACTTTGGCATATAAAAGAAAGCATTTTATTCGATACTACGTCGATCTTGGACCTTCAGTGCACATTGGTACAGGTGCACATTGGTACGTTAGAAATCAAGGTAATGTAACGTAATCTAATGGCATTGTTTGATTCGTTACAAACAATAAATATAAGTATTGTTATTGATTCCAAAGTGCCTTGTTTTTGTCATGTTCTGAATGCTCTGTTCAACTATGGGCCATGTTCTGAATGCTCTGTTTACATTCCGATAACATATACATGTAGTTGATTGTTTCTCTTTCACAAAATGGACGTATTGGTGAAAGCGTATATCCAATTTTATAAAGTAATTGACTTGTTGGTAGGATATCGTGAATATTTTATGTTGCAACATTTCAAGCCTACGCTTCGCGGACATTTATTTGCAAAACTGTTTTAAAATTCCAGTCATTTTCAATAAAATCACTCTGTAAAACTCTTTACCATTTTGGAAAGCTTGGCAAGCGAACAAATTTTGAGTTTATGTTTAGTGTTCGACCATATGTTCTTATGGCTCTTTCCACCTATTCATACCTTTAAAACTTTAGTTTTTATTGAAAACGTTTTGGAAAATGTAACGATGTAAAAATGTTCTGAATGTTCTGCGATGGGCCATGTTTTGAATGTTCTGCGATGGGCCATGTTTTGAATGTTCTGCGATGGGCCATGTTTTGAATGTTCTGCGATGGGCCATGTTTTGAATGTTCTGCGATGGGCCATGTTTTGAATGTTCTGCGATGGGCCATGTTTTAAATGTTCTGCGATGGGCCATGTTTTAAATGTTCTGCGATGGGCCATGTTTTGAATGTTCTGCGATGGGCCATGTTCTGCGAATGTTCTGCGATGGGCCATGTTCTGCGAATGTTTTAAATGTTCTGATGGGCCATGTTTTGAATGTTCTGCGATGGGCCATGTTTTGAATGTTCTGCGATGGGCCATGTTTTAAATGTTCTGCGATGGGCCATGTTTTGAATGTTCTGCGATGGGCCATGTTTTGAATGTTCTGCGATGGGCCATGTTTTAAATGTTCTGCGATGGGCCATGTTTTGTTTTAAATGTTCTGCGATGGGCCATGTTCTGCGATGGGCCATGTTTTGAATGTTCTGCGATGGGCCATGTTTTGAATGTTCTGCGATGGGCCATGTTCTGCGATGGGCCATGTTTTAAATGTTTGGGTCATGTTTTTAAATGTTCTGCGATGGGCCATGTTTTTAAATGTTCTGCGATGGGCCATGTTTTGAATGTTCTGCGATGGGCCATGTTTAGAAATGTTCTGCGATGGGCCATGTTTTGAATGTTCTGCGATGGGCCATGTTTTGAATGTTCTGCGATGGGCCAATGTTCTGCGATGGCCATGAATGTTCTGCGATGGGCCATGTTTTGAAATGTTCTGCGATGGGCCATGTTTTGAATGTTCTGCGATGGGCCATGGCCATGAATGTTCTGATATGGGTCATGTTCTGAATGTTCTGCGATGGGCCAATGTCATGCTCTGAAATGTTCTCTGCGATGAGTCATGTTCTGAATGCCCTGTGATAGGTCATGTTCTGAACGCTCTGCTCAACAATTTATCATGTTCTGAATGCTCTGTTCTGCGATGGGTCATGTTCTGAATACTCTGATCTGCGATGGGTCATGAACTGCCTGACTCTGTAATACTCTGCCATGCTTCAGGCACTGATTAGTTATGCTCTGTTGTGCGATGAATCATGTTCTGCAATGGTTCGGACACTGCCCAGCAGCTATGCTCGGCTCTGCGATGGGTCAAGCCCTGCCCGATTCTGTTCTGTTCTCCTGGATGTCATACACTGTCCGTCTCTGTTTTGTTCTGCAATGGCTGTCGCACTGTCCGTCTCTGCTCTGCTATGTGCAAAGCACTATACTGCCCATCAGCTCAATCACCACCTGCTGCGGAGGATACACTCCGGTGTTGGACGATGTCAGGTTCATCCATGAACGGAGGGGTAGCCAAGATGTTTAAGTGTTGGCTCGTCACGCCGAAGACCCTGGTTCGATTCCCCACAGTGGTACAATGTGTGAAACCTATTCTGGTGTCCCCGCCGTGACACTGTTGCACTATAGCTAGTCTGCCATACAGACCCTGAAACAAACACATCCACGAAAGCCCACGCAAGTCTAGATTATGTGGCAAGATTTCCACAGTTAGAAAGTCTCAGGGCTCTTTTTCATTATATTTTTATTTTTGTATTATGAACTGTTTTTGTCTGTAAAATATGTTCATTTCAGAGGTTAGTTGTTAGTTAAACTATCGCGTAATACTAAAACCCCACTCATTCACTCACTCACTAATCCATGAACGAACTGCAAGATCTTAATCGTAATCGTGACAACAACAAACAAAAAGGTGAATGAGTGAATATGGTTTTACGCCGCTTTTAGCAATATACCAGCAATATCACGGCGGGGGGCCAGAAATGGGCTTCACACATTGTTCCCATGGGGGAATCGAACCCGGGTCTGCAGCGTGACGAGACAACGCTTTAACCACTAGGCTACCCCACCGCCCCACAACAAAAAAGAAAATAGACAAGGTACAGATGAGTGATGAAAGGGTCCGTTTATCACGCAGAAACCTGTGTTTGGCGGCCAACAGGGTATGGGTGTTCGAAGCCAGGTACATCGATGACCCAAGCTAGACGACGTCGACCCTGTTTCCCGCCCTTTGTCTACATATTAGCATATTCCAAATTCCCATTTTGTCGCTATGAACACAAATTTCACGCGATACGTTTTTTTGGTGAAGATGAATTGTAATTAAACAAATATGACATGTAAAATGTTTAGATTTGCACTGTCAATAACTGATTCCCGATAGGTTACGATGGCATAACGGGTTAACAAGTCATATATTGATAAACAAACTTGTTATATAATGCGGGTTTCGACGACTAAACTAAACGTGTATTGTGGTCCGGTAATGGTACGATTCCAATTCCACCCCGCCCCCCAACCCCCTATCCCATCCTACGTTCAGTCCCTTCGGAACAATTCATTCAAAGTTGTTTAAACTTCACCATTTCGTCATTATCAAACATGCCACACGAAAGACGTGACTTCAGATCCACCCGCACTATATTTAGGCGAGAACCAGGAACATATACAGATATCACATTTCAGATCCTGGTTTAAGCAAACATACATTGCATGATATAGGTATATCAAATTCGAGTCTATCAGGCCAGCCCCCACCTGTAAATAATTCAGAAACTATATTTTTGTTGGGGTGAATTTGTTTCCGTCCATGTTAATATATTTTTGGAGGTTGTCTATGCAGGTACAGCAACGTCCGGGTAGCCTATGGTTTTTTTCCGAAATGTATCAAAACCTTGCTTGCTGTGTACTAAGTTAAATCACTGGCTGGCTCAAATTGTCAAATCGATACTGTCTTTGCTGATACAGCCATGCAAGCGATATCGATTATATGTAACAATGTTATGTGGGAGTATGGCGAATGAGTGATACAGGTGTATCTGTATTATATTTTTATCTTCAAGCTAAATTAACGTTTCCCCTGATAAACCTTTACCTACAAAAACATATGCTACGTAAAGCAAAACCATCACTACACCTACTCTCCGCATGGACTGGCAATCGCAGTAGTCACCATGGTAACGCGCTACACAAACTGGTGGCCAGGAGAAGGCGTTGCTCATTCAGCTGTGACTCGCCGGGCAGACGACACTCCATCTGCCGAACTGTTTGACGAAGTGGAGGGCGGCAATATCTATCGGTGACCCGGGAGCGGTCGGATATACTACTGATCCACGAAGTATGAATTAAAACGAGACATGCGCACGGAGCTTGGAGCTTCTTACATGTGTGAATTGTGAAACATTGTACACAGCTGGGTCAACTGCTTCACCGCCGCTCGTTGTTCACAGAGAGGGTTGACAAACACCGGAGCTCTGTCACACCAGGAGAAAGCGTGGCCATCGCCGGTCCTAGTTTTGTCTGCGGGCGTGCCTACACCAGTAAAGTAAGTTAACTTGTGGACTTTACTTTTGACGTGCCTGTTGCAATGCGGAAGTCATGGGTAATCAGTGGTTTACATGACATCTATTATCAGGGATATCATATCTATACTTCCGTGTTAACGGGCTTGATCAGGATTTCTACATCGATGTCTCCCCTGGCTCTGCGTTGTTTAACTGCTATATAAATTTAATGAGGTTTGACTCAATGCTTCAATGAATGACTAAGCATCTTCAGTCAGCTTCTGGACCGACCACCTGATGCTTCCTCACCTGACTGTTAAATCGACATGGCTTATTAGATTAGCGAGTCTGTTATAAATGCACGATTTGGCAGACCTGAATCTATATATATGACCTACTTTAGACATTTTGTAGACGCTGTATGTTAGTGACTTACCTACTGGTAATATTGACAGCTTGGTTAGGACAGTTACTCCGAGAGGTGGGTGTTCGCTTGTCATGCCTCGGAAACCGGTTCGATGCCCACATGGGTAAAAATTGTGAAGCCAATTTTCACTGTCCCCCGTTATGATAAAAACGGCAAAAAGCCATACTCACTCACTCACACACTCACTAACTCACGCACGCATTCACTCATTCACTCGTGTACAAATGTCATACCTGGATACAAATGCTGTGACATGCATGAAAAAAGTCATTGCATATGTATGTTTACTAATATCATTGACGGCTGGATTGAGAACCTTGGCTAAACTTGTAGTTGTAGCAAACAAAGTGGTGTTTCAAAGACTTGAATGCACCTTTCTAGGGCTGCCAGTTTATACGAGCCCTGTTCTCCAGGGTCCTAGACCCGTTTGGAGCGTAAGCGAGATATATGTTTTCTACCTGTATTGACTAGCATTAGATACACCCCATAAAGGTCACTCACCCTCACGCTGGAGAGATCACAGACGCAAATACTGGAAACACCGATACTATCTTTTCTCTTTCTATGTAAAGTAGGCCTACTCCGAATAGATTATGAAGTATTGCCAAATAGGCCTGAACCTTTATAGATTCTACTCCCTTGGATCGCATGTTAGATGTACCTATTTCAGGAATGCTTTTAACATTCTGGTGGTTTTTTTATGTCAATGCATAGTATATTAATGACACAGTGTCTGATAACTGTTATCGTTACTCAGATGGGGCGGTGGGGTAGCTTAGTGGTTAGAGCGTTCGCTCGTCACGCCGAAGACCCGGGTTCGATTCCCCACATGGGTACAATGCGTGAAGCCCATTTCTGGTGTCCCCCCGCCGTGATATTGCTGGAATATTGCTAAAAGCGGTGTAAACCTAGACTCACTCACTGACTCGTTACTCACAAAACTGTTTTACTGTAAATGCGGAAGTATTGACTTTATTAACTGTACACCAGATATTCATTTTCCTAATGTGGAAGTAATTATGACGTGGTTAAGGCGTTGGCCATTTACCTGGCTACCACGTGTGAAGTCGATTACTGATGTCCTGACCTGAAATACTACTACAATGGGAGTCACAGCTTAATGATACGCTTATAAATATAACCGGTCCCAGTATCTCTGTCCAGTGATAATATTGCTGATCCGAGTATATATATCCCATGAAAAATATAGCCAGTCCCAGTATTTATATCCCATGAAAAATATAGCCGGTCCCAGTATTTATACCCCATGAAAAATATAGCCGGTCTCAGTATTTATATCCCAGTATTTAAATCCCATGAAAAATTTAGCCGGTCCCAGTATTTATATCCCAGTATTTAAATCCCATGAAAAATATAGCCGGTCCAAGTATTTATATCCCATGAATAACAGGCCCGGTCCAAATAAAAATTATATAGCCAATGATAAACATATCCGGTACCACCATATATCTCCGAAGATAATATATCCGGTTTCAATTTATGTGTCCTTTGATAAATATATTCGAACATATAGCCGGTTCGAATACGCATGTCTTATAATCCAAATATCCGATCCAAATAGCTGTGTCCAACGATAAATATATCCGGTCCCTTTGTCTATGCACTATCAGCAAAATTACGGGCCACTATATCCACCCTGGCAGCGGGGTGCCAAGGCTTGATATTAGTAGGTCTATACTATATGGATATTTTCCGTAAAGAAAGAAAACGAACCTGGTATTCCAGTATACGAGAGACATGTAGATATTCCTTGGCTGTGCACGACTTGATAATGAAACAATAAATGTGGATACAAAACACATCAGTAAAAACGTATGTGAATTCTGCAGTGCAACTGAGACGTTAATAACCAAGTAAAATATAATAAAGAAAGATAGCGATGCGTCAGCAAACAACGACATCGTGTTTACACGATATTCTGATGACCCGGAGCCCATAACAGTTAAGGGGTCGTCTCAAACGTAACAAACTCGATATTTCAACATACAATTGTACTCGCTGCTCAAGTACCATAGGCGGATCCAGAGGAGGGGTACGCACCCCATTTTTGTCCTGATAGTTTATTAAATGACCATTGATACACTTGTGAAAACGGCTGGAAATGATCTGTGCACACACCCACCCATTTCTAAAAAAGCTGTATCCGCCCCTGAGTACACTAGTCCGCGTCAGCTGAGGAAATAACAACGTTGGTTTTACAGTCAGTTACAAAGCAGTGTGATAAATGATTTAGCCTGATAAAGCATGTGCTGAACGGATTAAATATGTGAGGCCTCTCGATTATCTGAAGGCCGCCGTTGCTGAAACCATGGGTCTCATGCTGCTATTCAAGCTGCTCACGCCAAATCCCACCTCACTCTCATATCGGGTGTTATTCAGTCAACACCTGCCTGCCTGGTAGATGTCGCTCAGGTGGAGTTACCATAATTATAATATCAATAGAGTATAAGAACACTTGCTATGCAACCCACGACTCTATTCCGTGTGTTTCGTTGGCTATAGAGTTGGGTCCCCGTATCGGTTTCATCAGATCAACACACACCGTTGCAACATATGTTACATTTGGTATTACACTTTTCAGTACTTGGGGGGGTGAGTCTCATCCGGGATCGAAGAGTGGGGCACCTGTTCACCAGGACACAGGGTGAACTGTCCAACCCACTCAGCCATCGCGGAAAGAGTAATCACAAATCTGTTACATTTCACCATCATCTTTAAAGCCCTGTCCCTTACACATAGTTTTGTTTGGTTTGAAGTTGATTAAATGCTTCTCTCTTGGGGCGGTGGGGTAGATAGGTCTCGCGCGAGCATAATGTGTGAAGCCCATTTCTGGGGTCCCCCGCCGTGATATTGAAGGCATATTGCTACCAGCGGCGTAAAACTAAATTCACTCTCTCACTCACTCACTCACTCACTCACTAAATGTTTTTAGTAGTTACAGATTACGGTGTTTGTTCTCCTTGCGTTTATTCTTTGTTTATCGCGGGGCTCTGCAATATTCCAGCACTATGACGACGTGTATGTAAAAATGATCGAGTCTGGACCAGGCAATCCAGTGATTGACATAAAAAAGTATATATCGATCAAGGCAATTTTAAAGGGTGACATGTAAAATAGCTAGCCTGAGCACCCGATCTCTGTAGCCACCCTTCACGACAACATAGATTGGTGACAACAAATTCTAACCCGATATTTAACGGACACATACCCCAACCACCCAGAACAACCAGTTTTTTGCAACCGCTTCTAAACTAATTACCAACTGGTACATAACTCATTTTGAATGGGTATTTTTTGTAACGCCTCACCGAACACAACTTCATGAATAGATCCGCAAATGCTGAGTAATGATATTATGTAAACGCTGTGAGCCCTTCTAAAGCATTCATCGATGTTTTCATGACATGTCGCAGTGATATATTTGTAAAGCGGATATGCCCTTGCGAAAGTCATTATGCATGTTTTTCACGGCAGATGATGTTACTTCATGTTCTGTGCACAAAGCTTGTTGTCTGAACGGCAATTTGTGCAAGCCCTTTGAGCAACAGAGCCCTGCAGGTGCGCCACTGTCGTGTTGGACAAGCTTTGTGTAGACATAGCCCCGTTCCACAAAGCGTTATGGGAGTTACGATCACCTTAGCGTTAAGACGACCGTAAGTCAGTATTACGTTAAGGGAGTTACGATCACCTTAGACCGTAAGTCAGTGTTACAGACGACCGTAAGTCAGTACAATCAATTACGTTAAGTCAGTGTGACGTTGTGGGAGTTACGATCACCTTAGTGCCGATAGGACCGTAAATCAGTGTTACGTTATGGAAGTTACGATCATCTTGGCGCTGAGGCGACCGTAAGTCAGTGTTACGTTGTGGGAGTTACGGTCACCTTAGCGCTGAGAGGACCGTAAGTCAGCGTTACATTTTGGGAGTAATTCAGTGTTACGTTTTGGGAGTTACGATCAACTTAGCATTAAGACGACCGTAAGTCAGTGTTACGTTATGGGTGTTACGATCACCTTAGCACGAAGATCGCTTTTGGAACGGGGATCCTGTCTACCTAAAGCTCGGTACCCGGGGGAAATGGGCTGTCAGCATCCTAGTAGTAATAATGCTGGTTGTAAGGCGCAACCACATGGATCGATGCACGATTGCTAGTATGCACGTCATTGAACCACGACGGTGACGGCCGTCGCTCATGTTAACTCTTACTGGATCTTCTGGTCTTGACAATCAAGGAAAAATCAAAACAAGAACCCTTGTGTCCAATTGTTGTTGGAGTAGTAGTAGTAGTAGTAGTAGTAGTAGTAGTAGTAGTAAAAAATCAACAACTACCCTTGCTTGTAGTAGTTGTGATAGTAGTAGTCGTATGTGGCCACCTGGTAGTAGTACTAAAACCCAACAACGCTTGATAGGTCCGGTTAGTAGTGCTACCTCAACTCGGCGAAGGTTTTAGAAAGAACGCTGAATGTCGATCCACCCGGTCACACACAGCCCAGTGACAGATGATACCAGTAGATGTGTACACGCGTGACTTGAACTGATTTTAGTAAGTCATATGAACTGTACGTCAGCTATTCAAATGCGCATCTCCAGAAACTTTTCTGCTCCATTAAATCAGTGCATCCCAGGAGCTTGAATGTTATCCTGAATACACAGCTGAATCAATTTGAATGGTTGATTCAAAGAAGCGCCATACGTTATTTGTAGGGTTTGGATTGTGTACCTGGATGGGCATACGTTGAGTTGGGATTCCAGGGTTGTATGCATATTTATCAATCATTATTATTGATTGTCACAAGAGCCGAGAAGGGAAAGCACAGGTTAGTTCCATCAGTCGTGACGGCCAACCTTTGCTCTGACTTCAATGAAGCCTCTTCGTGACACCTGTCTTCAAGGCTTTACCCAGTTTGTAACCATGTGTAAAACGTCACTGATCGCTTTCATAGCGAGGAAAATTCGAATTCATAAAAGAATATTACTGTAAGTAGTATTCCTTCACGTTAGAATTCAAACACATGCATCTACGTTCAGTAATAATCACAATATTCTGTTTCACATAGCAACGACTATGGGATGTTTTCAGGATTTTGTAAAGTTCTGATATGACCTTGATCTGTATCATTGAACAAAACCATGAAGAAATGTCTAATGGCCCTAACTGAATGTCATAGTAAATGCATCGAGACGCTACTCAAATCACAATGACGTAAAATAGTTACAAGATCTCACAGGGTCGTATAAACTTACAGCTCCACGTCTTTGGGAGAAGTTTGAGTATGTGTCAGAAAATGGAAGCAAAAAATGCCTCATGGAACGAAGCCCAGGCTCGGATCTTTATTTACAACGCCAGTTGCATGTCCTTATGTTAAAATGGACCTAGGAGAATCGTGACAGATCACTTGCACATGGCGAAGATAGCCTTATACCTGTGGTAACTCGTCACTTTAACATTGACAAGGATATAATAGTCACAGCCCTAACCTGAACAAAGCGATGTTTTATAGTGCATTTCATACATATATCGGGGCGGTGGGGTAGCCCAGTGGTTAAAGCGTTCGCTCGTCACGCCAAAGACCCGGGCTCGATTCCCAACATGGGTACAGTGTGTGAAGCCCATTTCTGGTGTCCCTCGCCGTGATATTGCTGAAATATTGCTAAAAGCGTAAAACTAAACTGACTCACTCACTCATAAATATGTCACATGGACTTGTTTATCTTTGCTATGTTGGAGCTGTCACGAATATGCGGGTACATGTACGTAGAGCCGTCTATAAACAAAGTACACAAAGCCCGCCTTAGCATGTGAGTGTTGGCAGTAGCAACCATTTCCATAACCATATAGAATCTCTGCGAAAAGCATTGTCGTATATGTGGACATGTACGCTTTGAAATGAGAAGACAGGTACGAACGCTGTTGGTTTTACGACTTACAATTGAAAATACTATTGTAGTCAATCCATTTGATGGCCGTAAATTACATTCTGCCTTTGATTCATTCTTCCAGTTGTGAAAATACGGGATTGTATCAATGGGAAATACGACGTCGACGGTAACGTTATTGATTGGTTTGATCGTTGGGTCGATATTCACCTCCACGAACGAGTACTGATAATCTGTCAGGATGAGGTGAACGATGATGTCGTGCTTTTCACACCTACCTGAGATGACCTCCGTTTCTTGTGGTCTTCACTACCAACAAACACGTTGTGAAACCTGCTCAACCATAACGCGTTTATCGCATTGATCTGCCCTAGTGGCACACATGTGTAGTAGGTGACTTGCAGTTTTTCCAAAGCTCTACCAGATTTGCACAGTCATGCGATGTTACAGCTGTGATGGCCTACTTCTTACATTATTAAACAAGTGTGAACTGTAAACCTTTTGTACCAGGGTCTCCTGCCACGTTTCTTTTCTGTTCGTTACTTTTTCCATTTGCAATTATCAAGCTTCATTATAACCATATCCATGATCGATACCTGCCTGGGGCTTCAGCACAGATGCATAACAAATTCCAAGTCGAATCACAATACCAAAGGCAAAGGAAACACATTCTGAGTGGAGTAATAAATTATGCATAAGTCATAAAATGCTATATTTATCTGACCCCTTGTGGATTCCCAGCGAGAAGAGGTCCACCAGCCACCGGTGTTGGTCGTAAAAGCGACCAAATGTATCGGGTGTGAGTCTCGGTGACTCCCTAAGAGGGCAACGGGGTGGAGGCATGTTCGCGTACAGACTGGATTGTTTACAAACCGCCGTCAAGTAGCTGGAAAAGTGCTGACTAAAACGTTAAACAACAAACAATGTATGTAAACTGTAATCTCTCTGATAGATAGCTCACAAGTACCAACAACCTTCCGACACAGAGTGTACTGGTGTATGTTTCAGAATACGTATCGAGGACAGTTCAAAAGGACAAACAAATCCTGTGTATAGCGTTTAACAATTCGGAAAACCTTTTTCCACATCCATAAGAGTGAGTGAGTATGGTTTTTCGCCGCTTTGAGCAATATTCCAGCAATATCACGGAGAGTTACACCAGAAATGGGCTTCACATACTGTACCCATGTGGGGAATCGAACCCTGATTTTCGGCATGACGATCGAACGCTTTAGGCTACCCCACCGCCCCACATGCCTAAGAAATCTCTGCTTTCAGCAGAGACGATTACTGATCTACTTTTATTGCAATACACACATGTACGGTGCACCCATAAAATAATTTAGTAGTCCTGGCTAATTGTCAGTTTGCGAGACGTTGCCCATTTTTATGTCACTACCATCAAACTACACTATTATTACGAAACCACCAAGCCCCAAACAACGACGACCGCGTTTGGAGCTGTCCCAAAGCTACGAGTGAGTGAATCAGTATGCTTTTTCGCCCCTTTTAGCAATATTCCAGTAATAACACGGACGGGGACACCAGAAATTGCACCCATGTGTGGAATCGAACCCGGATCTTCAGCATGACGAGCGGACGCTTTAGGCTACCCAATCGACCCATGCTATGACCCGTGCGTTTATTTCGCAACTGTATATGTTCATACAATTTAGATATTACTTATTTCGATACTTATGTTTTCTCACCTGTGTTGTTTGATTTCTATTCCAACGCACTTCTTCCAAGCACACCTAGCTATTTTTAAACATAGGCTATTTGTTTGTGACATTTAGACATCTAAATCACATAGTGTGCAACATGTTTTTGTCTTTTTCTGTGCCCGTGGATACAATGACAGAATAAGATGAGGCTTTGCTACTTGCTTAAACTTACAAAATAGATTTTAAAAATGCGTTTGCATTGTGTAAGTGACGGATGAGCGCAAACCGCGACGCAAATAGTTTTGTCGTCGATGTGTTCACATTCAATTCATGACATCCGACGATATGACTTGTTTGGTTGCTTGTGCATGTCACTATAAATATTTATTGACCGGTATCTGTTCAGTGGCATAACGTGACAGATGTGTTATTTCGTATATACTTTAATAACCTGGGATTATGGCCAGATATCAGGTGGCCCCATGACTGATGTGTATCGCACCTGTCTCACAACGCATCTTTTAGACGCTGATTGCAGCCATGGCACTGAAAGGACCTTGTTAGCGCCTGTCCCCATGTCCGAGATATATCATGTACACCACGGTTCACATATCGAGGGACAGGAATTGGTTATTGTGTAGTTGTAGTTCTAGCGCAGCTTACTACCTCGTACGATAGATTTTATCGGGTGTTTCTTGAAACCTTACACCTGAAAGGGGTCGTCTCAAGAACTGAATAGCTATTTGTCTCATATGTGTATGTGTTACATCGATATTTTATGCTGCATCACGGTACATACCAACTACAAGTCGTGACATTTATATTATATTACGGTTATGAATTTGCACTAATAGTGAATCCGATTGGCTCGAACAGAAGAACAAAATATACGACCGTTATATTTACACACGTGTGTCTTCTTATTAATTTATTTTTACTCACGTATGCCTTCATATTAATTTACATAGCCTGTGGAGGGTGTATTGGTTGTCTCCGAATCACAGTGAGAACGTTTATATGGGTATTAGTAGTCCATCACACAGTCTCAGAACTGACTATTTCCCTTCTGCCCAGCCTTTACTGTAATACAAAAGCCCCAAATGAAGAAAATATAGATTTTCCACATCTTCTATTTCACCGGTTCTCTTTTCCATCGTGAATGCAGTTAGCTGTTTCTATCAAAATTATATATCTATTGCCATAGATAAACATTAGTATGGCGTATAAACTACACATAAAGTAGGTGCGATGCGTGACTATCTGCTCAGCTGTAGTGAAAGTTAAACGATCCAAAGAAACGATACGGTTTCGAAACAGAAATACAGTCCATCTCGCCGTTGTGTCGAAGTTGAAGCGACCTACGTAAATACTTCGAGTCATCCGAGATTCGACACAAGTGCAAAATGATGACTTAAAAATGGGATATATGGAGGGACCAATCTTTTACTTCGAGACAACCGGTTCCCAATTGCGCAGATCGATGCTCATGCTGTCGACCACTGGATTGTCTGGTCCAGACTCGATTATTTACAGACCGCCGCCATATAGCTGGAATATTGCTGAGTGCGGCGTAAAAGTAAACTCACTCACTCACTTCGAGAGAGCCGTAATTCAAAACACCCAAGGTCAACACATCGGTGTTTGTTATAAAAGTATATACGACTGCTGTACGTTTGTGTTTGGATCCAACACAAATATGGACAATAACGTTAAATGCAACATGTAAGAAATTAACTTTCGTGATCGGCTCGTCATATTGATCTTTTTATGTCAGAATGGTTATGTCTGGATAGGTTTGTTTCTCTGTGTGAAATGGGATGATATGTGAATTTGTTGGTGCACTGATGATATTCTCTTCTGTCTGATTCCAGCCACCGCAATGAAAGCACAGAGGGTACAACAGCAGCATGACAAAGAAGACGTCCTGACTGAAAGTACGGAACAGTCAGGACATGTTTTCACAGTGGCAATCATCAGAGGAGTTATCGCCCTTACCGCTGCAGCGTGCGTGTACTACTACGACCCAATCCAGAGATGGACCAACTCTGCGTGGTACTGGCTGTTACAAAGTAGTCTTTTCAATTCGGTTTACTTCGAGAGCTGGTTAGCCACGTTTTGTTATGCAGTTCTTATACCTATATACCCCTACGCTCTCCATTACATGAAGTCTCTGAACAAATACAAAGTCCGCCCTTCAGTGACGTACGAACATCAGTCTATAGCAGGGATGCTACTTGACGCTGTTATCTACACGGCTCCTCTCATGCTCTTGGATACTTTCATTGTCAAGAAATACCACGGCGTTGACCCCGAGATTTGGGTCGAGAAGCGGAAGTCGTGGATCCAGACGACAAGAGCACTTCCGCTTGATCCGCCATCTTTCTCAGGGCTTGTGTTTGATCTTATCGCAAGTGTGTTGTTGTATGATGCGATGTTTTTCTTCCTGCATTTCGCTCTCCACAAGAACTTCTGGTTATATAAAACCTTCCACGCCCTACATCACGACCACGATGTGATGCACGCTCACGTCACTAACCAACTGACGGTAGGGGAGAGACTCGCGCTCATACTGTCGGCCAACTTTGCACTCAAGGTTTTCAACAGCCATCCTGTCACCAGGGCGTTGTTCGTTCCTGTGTTTATATATTTACTTATTGATAACCATACTGGGTATGATCTCCCGTGGGGCCTCCACAAAATAGTGCCGTTTGGAATCATGGGAGGCCCCAGAAAACATTACGCCCACCATTTGGAAGGCAAGAGACATTACCAGCCTTTCTTAACGTATCTAGACAATTTATTGGAAATGAAGCAGAAAAACAAACTTTTGTAACGATATGAGTTTGAACGTGTTATAATATCGTTACACTGCTACCGTGTGTCATATGTAATGTCTCTTCAGGATCCGCCTATCGTGGGTTTGAATCCCAATGATTGGCCTTGGTTTGCCACTATACCCGTGCGTGTATGGTATCATCACCATGTTAAACGTCTACGACCTGCGACGTTTTGGGCTTTCATCTCACAATCAGCTGACAACGTGATACGACTGTGATATTGCTCAAAGCGGCGTCAAAGCCAACTCACTCACACTTCACACTCACAACGTTTAACAGATTTATCATATGTGTGTGTGTCAAGAAAGAAGTCATCGATTCTTGCTGACAAAATTATATATTTTCGTTTTATAGAAATCATTGTATATAGTATCTTGAATGAACAGTGACATATGCCTCAGGAATAGATGGTTTTTTTAAAACATTTAGTCCCGAGAGTCTGAAGAATGATATTATAACTAAACAGTGCATTAATACCGACACGCCACCTAATTAGCCAGGATGGTAGTAATGCAAGAGTGAGTACGTTTTCTACCAATCCAGAATAAAAGAATACTCTTTACTCAGCTCTGCTGCCTCTGAACTGCTTTTCCTACTTGATTAATTATATTTTTGACGAGGATTGACGATCCAGAGAAATATTTATTTGTGGTTTAACCACCTTTCATGTATAGTGTATAGGAAGATTTCGTGCCATAGTTTAGGGACGGTTGAGAGGTCCAGTGGGTAAAGCACTCGCTCGTCACGTCTGTTTCTATTCCTCACACGTTCAAAATATGAAGCCCATTTCTGGTGGCCCCCGCTGTGATGGTACTGGAATATTGATGAAATCTACGTAAATACTCACTGACACATAATTACAACTGAAATAAGGCAGTTTTAAGCGATGATCACTACACAATATTCCGCATCTACCAAGACTGCCTGTAAATAATCCGAGACCAGCAGAAGGTAATTTGAACCACATTCTACACTGATGGGGCACCATGAAACACAATCTGACAAGTGATCGAGCCTGACCACCGAACCAGATTACTCGGCTCTTACGACAAGCAATAGGGTGCTGCGACCTATTTAACATAGCCAGACAGAAAATAGAACAGGAATGGTTTTTTTGTAAGCTTGTGTATACAGTTATTTATATATTTTCAAATTTTTCATTTATAGCTTTTCTCCAGAGAGTATATATTACCTTCGCGTATATGCTTTTGAACAGTCAACTCTCATCGACTATATACCTATCGATACGTATACTTGCAGAGACGATCATTTAGCCTTATGTAAAATTATATGTTTGACTGCATCAGTTACACAATGATATCTATGTTTGGACGTTACTTCATGTCATAAACGTTTGGTATGTATTCGACACGTCATGTCATTAAATGTCCAACTGGGATGTTGGCCTATATTCACCGAAATAAAGATGATTGTCTTGCCATTGCATGTATTTGTGACCGATACCATCCGTCGGGCAAGGAACGCTCGACTTTAAGCAAACACTTTGTATCTTTACTATCTGACAGTGGGACAGAAACACATGCTTATGATATATACCGAATCGTGTTTTTAACACCCACCGACGATATCAACCAGATGAATTGCATAAAGACCTGCTATTTTGTACTGTCAAAAGTTGGAACGGTCATCTTTAGCACTTATGAAAAGACGTAATTGGTTTTAGGTTTAGAAAAGGCACCACAATGATGAACCAGGAGTGAGTGAGTATGGTTTTACGCCGCTTTTAGCAATATTCCAGCAATATCACGGCGGGGACACCAGAAATGGGCTTCACACATTGTACCCATGTGCGGAATCGAACCCGGGTCTTCGGCGTGACGAGTGAACGCTTTAACCACTAGGCTACCCCGCCGCCCCTTATGAACCAGGAAGTTGTAATACCCAAAGGATAAGTTTCTTGACACAGGTTTATTTTATAGGAAATACTGTTTCTGGGATATACAAGGAAGGTGCAGGCCGCCAGCAAACACATTGTTTTTAACCGATCGAAGTCCTGTTTTATTCATTTTCAAAATAATAATGAAAGCTTTAAAAACCGAATTGCGGTGTAGCGTCTATAATATGAAAACAAGCCAGTGTTTGTGAAATGACTTGAGGAATTGGTACTTCGCCTAGCATAACAAAATGTATCAAGCCACGGTTTGATACTACGAATGTACACTGTAAACTGGCTGTTTTAAAGAACGTACACACCCAGTGTGAAACAAATAAGGTGGTTATTCGGCTGTCATGTATGCGAGTATCACAGGTGTGTTTTGTACCTTACAATGTAGGTCTCGGAGACTGTTTCAGCCAGTCAAGTTTTCATAACCTTTGTCATTTTAATTAAATCCATTTTTCAAGTGACTGTTTTCTTTTGTCCGGCAGGTTATGGTCCGGCTACTCAAGTTGATAAATGTTTTATGAACATATGTTTGATTCTGAATAGTTCCTATATAGTATTTTGAGATAACGAAGGGCTGACTGATTAGTGGATTGCAGTTTCAATAGAAGCTAGACTATATTGTATTAAATGTATAACATCAGTGTGGTGCCCTGTGGCGACTACAGCTGGTCCAGAGAATACAGAGCTGCTCTGTTATTCACAATATGTATTGCTGTACGCTGTATGTGTTGAACTAATCACAACATAATGTCCCTTTCTGATAACAACCACCATACCAATATGTTGCTGCTATTTTTTCGAATAACTGCAAACTGTATTATTATGCATGTATACTTGCCAGTGAAAGGATATCTTTTGGACTGTTGATGTATGAGTGTTGATGTTGATAGATTTTTAAAATAAAACACTTATTAGAAAGCTATCATTGTTCGTTATATCAACCATTAACCCTCTCTCCTCACATGGAACAAGGACTGGGCCTAGAGGATGGAGCGCCTGTCTGGACAACAGAAACAATCGTTCGATCTTCTACCACGTCACCCCAATGGACGTCAACAGATGGTTAAATACCTACATGCCTTTCTCCATACAAGTTTAAAGAGCTTTAAGGGGACGTTAATCCCGACCTTACCTCATAAATAATGGCAATAGCGGCTGACCACTACTGATTGTCTTTCATTTCCCGATGAACGTCCGTATGTCGCGTGATTACGTTGTCAGTCGAGCGGAGAGATACAGAACTACTTTTGGGGAATTCTCTATGTCTACAAATAATGTCTACTTGGGACGGTATCAAGATCCAGCAACATTTTTACATTTTGTGCATTTCATCAAAACTAAGTTTTCACCAGAATACATAATAATAGTTTAGATCTGTATATAATAATCATTGTTCTCCTGGCTTCTCAATAACATCTGCAGCTGTTTGGTATTATCGAACGTCTCGCGTGTGTCGAGCGAACCCTGAAGTCGTAGTTATCAAAACCACGGAGAACGCTGGTTCTATTTCAGTTAGTTTGCAACCATCTGTACAAAAGAGTCCAGAATGAACTCTGTACAGTAAGTTGATCAGCCATGATCCGTGAGCATGAATACCGGAAGTGATCGGGGCAAAGTTGAAGCAGCAATGACTGACAAAAGAATGCACTAGACTCGTGAGTCTGTGAGTCAAAAATATTCCAAGTGTCAAAACTGTACACACTCCACTGATAGCGACATCGATTCAGGCCCTAAACGATGCAGGTTGTGAAACCAGACGTATCATGTTTATGTCGGTTCACCGAAATGAAGCGATCATACGAAGCTACAACTGAGAGTGCTCTACTTACCAAATAAGCGCTAAACTCCACGCTGTCATGAATTGCATCGGAATACCCAACCGCGCCGAGTGAACCGATGATCCCTCACATCAGCAGGTCATCTACAATAGCTTAAACACACACCAAAAGTCCACAGAAGGTTCATATTTCCCAATTTTCACCATCAGCCGGTTCTGGAATTCGTTCCAACTGGAACCATACTGGGTGTAATACATGTTTCAATTAAATGACATTATCATTGCTGCCATTTTATGACGCTTATAAAACAAAGGGACATAACTCCCAATGGACTTTTTACGGCGGATAACGTCACGATCCTCCGCTTTGAGGTAGTTCCTCATAATGCTTTACTGTTTGCTGTTTAATTGATTGTTTTGTATGTTTATGTATTTGTCAATATAAGGATTGAAGTTGTATTTGTTGAGGTTCATCAGTTAATGAAGACATTGCCTCATATGAGCAAATTTACCATTAAACGCTTCGCGCATCACAGAATTTGCTCTCATGTCTCTCATGAGGTTTGTCTTCATCAGATGATGGGGCGATGGAGTAGTCTAATGGTTAAAGTGTTCGCTCGTCACGCCAAAGACCCGGGTTCGATCCCCCCACATGGGTACAATGTGTGAAGCCCATTTCTGATGTCCCCCCGCCATGATATTGCATGAATATTGCTAAAAGCGGCGTAAAATTAAACTCACTCACTCATCAGATGATAATTGTGAAGTCTTTAATGGAACACTGGCGGCCCAGTTTCCGAAGCTGATGATTAAGTTTTCAAAGTACATGTTGCTCCCATGTGTTTCTACGTTTGTAGTTAAGGCTTCCATCATCAAGTTGGCACACCATGATATAGCTGAAATACTGTTAATTACATTTCCTGATAAGAGGTCCCAACCAGGCTTGCTGACCTGGTTTATGCAGGTCATCGTGACCCAGTTGCGTAGATCGATGCTCATGATGTTAATCGCTGGATTCGATTCGATTATTTACAGAGGTATCCTCCCATTACCCCTACAGCTTATAACAACAAAGTTCACGGTCCAATGCACTGCTAATCCCCTTCCTGTTACCTGGACAATGGACAAGATTTAATGTTTTAATTTATGGATTTAATTACACAATTAAATGAATATAATACACAGATATCTTCCTGGTCGTGACATGAATATGAGAAGCAGGTCATGTTAACTTTTTAATGCTAATTTTTGTCTTTTAAACAAGTCTCTATCCCAATTTGAGGAGATGGCCCACATCGTCAAGGAACTGCATTGGTGTTTTCAGCCCAAGATTGAGCTGCTCCTTGAGGCGACACAAACGATGCTCCATCTCTCTGTATACTCTCTTTCTGCTTCTCTGTGCTGCTCCAAAGTCTATCGCTCTCTCAGCGTGTTCAACTTTCCTGATCATCTCCACAAATCACAAATCGGTAGATGTTGGGGTGTCGATGTGGGAGTCCCCGGTTCAGGCGGTTGTGGAATCCCTCTAGGTTGTTGTTTGACCTTTGACCTGTTGTTGAGTGATGGTTCCATAGTGGCAGACGGAATCTTGCGTCGTAGTAGACCCAGGTAGTCACCAATTAATCTTTGAAGGTGGCCGCTCTTGGTACATCGGGAGCGTCGTCCATGGCGTCAACCCACGTTGCCTGGATACTGTTCTGGGGTAAAAGGGGTAGTCCAGCCGCTCATCTTACCCATCTGGATATTTCCAGGTCCTCTCTGTAAGCAACAGCAAGTCCCAGATCCTGGACCTTCCTCCAAATGGCCTGACAGTAGTGGAAGAAGCAACCCTTCACTTCAGCAGTCGGAAACTCTCTCTCTATAGCATGAATTGCCGCCAGCTCAAAGTCTGTCTGGACACAGGATGGGGCAAGCGGCCGGTTAAGTCTCTGCTGAACTTCATTCTTGATGAGTCTGAAGAGTCTGGAGTAGGTCTCAGTCTGACCGGTGGGGAGTAAGGTGAAGATGAGGGGATAGGTTGTGGTTCCACGTCTTGCATGTAGGATGTACTCTTGATTCCACAGACCAGGGCAGGCAGTAAAGGTTCCATCCATATATATGATTTCAGAAGACTGCAAGGCCTGAAGACTATCCATGGTACCAAATGCCAGGATCTTATCGTCATCATCATCTGAAAACAGGAGGAAGGGTCGACCATCTGCTGTCTGCGTCCAGGAATCTTGAAGGTTCACTTCCGATCTCGTCTGCGGCAAAACAGGAATTGCCTTCTGTCGATGGCGGTACATAGCACTGCTCATGGTCGGGAAGGATGGCATCAATGGTATCTTATCATCGTCCAAGTTCTTAATCTCGTTGTTGTAGAGGGTGTGCATCGATGTTGACTCCTCCCTCGATCTCTTCCTCAGGTTGCTGACAAACCGGACCTTCTGGCTATCCTGTGGTGGATGATTATGCTCCGTCGCATTCCTCAAAACATTTCCGACTGTTGTGACTCTGCCTCTGCAAGGTGACTGGACACACTTCCAGTGTACACAAGACTGTCTGTCGACATTCTTAGTGTGTAGATAACCCTCAAATAGGACTTGGGTGCTACCTCTCCGTGACATAACAATCTCAACATTGCGAAGACCAGCCATGTTGATGTCATGTTAGTTTGTTTCCAACATTATATACTATGCTAAGTCATCTCAAATTACTTGTCTCATCTCAGTGTCAATTTCAACATTTACTTCATTTCATCTTAACAAACTTTCTCTAACCAAGAACACCTTAATCCTTTCTAAGTTGTATACACAACACTTTAATCGCTCCCATGGGTAAGTTCATTATGCCAGACAGGTAAATGCCAGGTATTGTTTTAACTAATTGTAGGGGTGCTGGGATGTAGGGGTAATGGGATACAACCTTTACAGACTGCCGTCATATAGCTGGAACACTGCTGTGTGACGTATTAAAAAAACAAACGAATAAGCTAACTAATCTCTCCCCAGCAACCCACTGTATTTCATTTTCGTTACGTCATACAAGCCAAAATCACTTAGTCACTGATTATTTAATAACGTCGGGTTCCCAGTACTTGATAGCAACAAGACTGACTGACTGCGTTTGGTTTTACGCCGCTTTTAGCAATATTCCAGCAACATCACGGCGGGGGACACCAGAAATGAGCTTCACACATTGTACCCATGTGGGGATTCGAACTCGTGTCTTCGGCGTGACGAGCCAACGCTTTAACCACTAGGCTACCCCACCGCCCCGATAGCAACAAGAGAATGAGGTCGGACATAAAACTGGAACAGTGTGATACTCGTAAAGGCGAGATATGACAAAAGAGTCAGTAGGGGTTTATGGTATGAAATTGCTCCGAGGACTACTGAAAGAATATCACGACGGGGGCCACTAAAAGATGGCTTCGAAACGCGTTAACCATAAGGCAACCCGATCACCCCACAGCAGAAATGATGGAAATCTGATTGAAAAATAGGCAAGTTATCGACCAAATATATAATAATTATGCAAGTTCCCAACTCCTATTGAGATGTACATCCGAATTAACACGAACTAAACCCTGTGTACACCACCACCATCAGGTTTCTCTGATACACAAATCGATGCTCATACTGTTGATCACTGGATTGTCTGGTCCAGACTCGATTTTTTTACAGACCGCCGCCATATAGCGGAATATTGCTGAGTGCGGCGTAAAACTAAACATAATCACTCACTTTCTCTGATACAAGTTAGAAGCAGCTGTCTTTGACTATGACCGGTTCTCCCCGGCAATTTGACCGTCATACGTCACATTTTACGGTGCTTCATTCGCATGGTAAGTCGGCTACGCGTTGATGGTAGTGGTTGTCGGAGGCCAGTTCTCCCTGAGGAGCTGATCATGACATGTAAATGCACCCATTCGTAATAATCAATGAGAACTATCCCGACTGACTGATGTGGAACAATGAGAACTTTAATTAACAGATATCACGCAGCTTCAAGATGACGTTTCCATGGTAACGGAAGTTTTTTTCTTTTTTAATGAGAGCCTGACGTCACAGCAAATTAATTAACGATATCCTGGTATTGATCACAACAAATGCAAGCACATCACATCATGTTTATTTTTATAACAAATTAGCTCTGTTATTCATCGAGACTGTCTGTGTGGGTAGTTAACACAATGGGCTGCAGAACGCCAAGGAGATTCATGTTTGTTCATCGTAACACTAGTACTTGTATATATTCGGTATCAGTGTGCGAAATAGCTACTGGTCCGCTAACCCGTGGCTAGTAAAAATCCAGTCGGGCGAGTAAATTTCCAGAGTCACTGGTACGACTTGCTTGTGAATTTTCATGGGTTAATTTTGTAAATATATCACTCTCTCCGACTTGTTCAGTTAAAATACACTTTTAAATCATGCATGATTATGGCCTGATAAAAATGTTCATCATGTTAACAGCTTAATGATGAAACCTGTGTCATGCCGACATTATCTTATTCTCATCTGTTTTTGTAATATGTTGCGTAGTTTCTGCAATCGGGCTAGTGAATTATTTTGTGGGCTAGTAACTTTCAGTAACTAGTAAGTAAGCTACCCCGATTGGCTAGCAACATTTGGAAACTATTTCGCACACTTTTCGGTACAGGCGATATTTTGCAGGAATATTTATTATTTCATTAAAATTTGAACATTATTTATCATAAGTCCCAGAGGCTTGTGGAAAAGTGTATGATTTGAAGTTTTAAAAGGGAGTAGAGTATATGAAACATATTTTTACGTGCACCTTAACTGATGTTTTAAGGATAAAACTGAACCAAATACGATGTACCTCATACTCCACTACTGGCGGGCAACTCATCTCTACGTAAAGTATAGTTCCCTAGTGAAAATTCAGGTTAGAATGGGTCTCCTGCAAACCTATACTCATGTAAGGCAGTTCGGAGCGATGGGGGTAGCCTAGAGGTTAAAGCGTTCGCTCGTCACGGTGAAGACCCGGGTTCGATTACCTGTATGGGTACAATGTGTGAAGCCTATTTCTGGTGTCCCCGGCCGAGATATTGCTGGAATATTGCTAAAAGCGGAGTAAAACCAAACTCACTCACTCACTCAGACCCAGGTTGTTAAAATACATCTTGCGTGAGGAAATATAGCATTATGACTGACTGACTGAGTTTGGTTTTACACCGCTTTTAGCAATATTCCAGCAATATCACGACGGGGGCATTATGATAGAGAATGTCGTATTAACAATTCTTGATATGCATCTTTAGCGATAACTGCTTGATCAGGTTCAGTTTCAGTTGTGAGGATAAGAGGAAAATTGTGTCTTAAATTGGCAGAAATATAGCACCATTTCAATGAATCATATATATCACGAATATGGAAAAAGGCATTCATTTTCATCATATATGTACAATTCACATTCTGAACCCCCTAATCCCCAATGTGGTCTTAAGTCATTTTTTGTGTGGGGTGTGGGGGTGGGGTGTGTGTGTGGGTGGGGGTTTGTTGTCGAACCCTCTGGATCCACCAATGCATGCTTGTCGTGAGAGGCGACTAACGGGATCGGGTGGTCAGGCTCGCTGGCTTGGTTGACACATGTCATCGGTTCCCAACTACGCAGATCGATGCTCATGCTGTTGATCACTGGATTGTCTGGTCCAGACTCGATTATTGACAGACCGCCGCCATATAGCTGGAATATTGCTGAGTGCGGCATAAAACTCAACTCACTTACTCACTTCTGCTAGAGCTGTCTAACATGGGGATCAGTTGGTTAACATCTGTGACTTTTGTGGGACCATTTGACACGACAGCTACTGGCTCTGTTCATGCTAGCATCCATTGGTTTGAATGACTGTGACTCGATAGCAGGCGTGATACAGCGTGGATGTGTCAGTCTACGAAGAAAATATACAAACTGACTTCCACAGTGACTCCACGCGGTAGTCCATACACAGTTATCTCCCTTACACCTTACACCATACGTCAATTCGGGGACAGCGCTGAACACCTTGGGCGTGTAATGTTAAATATACATAGATCATTGGAAATAATGCCACAATGTCTGTGAATTTATATTGGTCTTGACTGTAACTAAAATGCACCATTACTATTCAAATATCGATTACCTGACTAAACGTGCTGCCAGTCAAGAACACCACCACAGCTTTAACTGAAACTTCTCACAGTAACATAAACGGGGCATTATAACAAAAAAGTTCATTTACAGAAAAGATGCAGAGTAAAACAGACAAGATACCCAATAACAGAAACGGTACGCAATAACAGAAAAGGAGAACTCTAATAGATACGATACACAATAACAGAAAAGAATTATTAATGGTACAAGATGAAGGTGTGCGTGCGTGCGTGCGTGCGTGCGTGCGTGCGTGCGTGTGTGTACCCTCACTGACACAAGACACCACATTCACTACTGGAGAGGTCAGGAAACAATCCTGATTAAATCGTATATCGGTTGGTCACAATGTCTGGTTGGTGGTTTCATGCACTTTCGTATTCTGACGACAAGGTCCAATGCTGTGTAAAACATTTCCATGATTTCTTTCGTCCAGGTTCGATCACAGACCGTAGTATTCTGATGAGATATCAACTCACATACTACACATACTACTCATTCACTCTTTTAATCCTCTTTTTTTAAATCACCGAATCCAAATTTACCCCCACAGTTCTAGCAAAACAGGTTATACTTTAATTCAACATATATAAACATGACGAAACGGGATTCGATCTTACGATCATAGAATCCTGGTAAGTGTAAGGAGTGCAACCCTGTACAAAGCTTGAAACGACGGGGCCACTCATGTCCCACCTCTTATATTAAGCAGACCACACTGACTACGCCATTGATTACAGTGTGTAAATCACTATGCTAACACCTGACATGTGTCTAGAGCTTATTGTGAGGATGTCGTCCACCTGTGCTGTTGAGGTTGTATTTACGACGTGCCTTCCCCGGCGTTGGACTCACTGACTCACTTGTCTGTTTGCTGATATAGGTTTTGTTAATGACCTTCTCCCAGCCTGTATGTCTGTTGGGTAACTGGAGGGATAGATCCCGAGTAATAAATCACTTGTTTTTGTAGAATTACGTGACTTTGAACGACGATCTGGGATTACGTGTTATATGTTTTTGTAGGTGCTGCGACAGAGTATGCTGACATTAGAACTCCAGTTTCAAAACGCTCTCCACAGAGAAAGCTACGATACAAGTCGACTTGAAGAGGAGCCCATTACATTTACGTTACATGATACACAGTCAACAATTTAGAAATCTACGTTTCAAACCGGCCATCTAACCCTATATTTCAGTGTTGTTTAAGGCAGAAAAAATGTTTACTGGTTGTTTTTTTTATCTTTCAGACATTTCTTGTTGTTTTACATCATGACAAGCGTAAGAACGAGAGACAAGAGAACGCACCATGAACCCCACTATGGTTGTGTAACCTAACACCAAGTATATAATCTGAACCACACTACGGCTGTATGACCTCACATCAAGTATATTGTCTGAACCACACTACGGTTGTATAACCTCACGGTTGAGTCCCATTTCGCCTACATCCCATTTCGCCTACAGTAAACATGTAGGCGAATAGGGAATAGAAAATGCACCCCTATTGAGAGAATGGACTTGACTTAGTGGAATTAAGGAAGGTCAGTTTCACAATGTATGAGTAAAAAGATAAGTATATCACTGTCTTTAAATGGAGTCAACTTATAATCTGTGTTTATGTAAGCAATTGGCTTAAGGATTACGGATATGAAGATCAAAAGTAGCAGTGACATACTTACAACAGTTTGTGATTATAAATAAATATTAATCATTTTGATCCTACACACTGGAAGTGTGTGATCTAGGGATGTAAAGGAAGATGCAGCACCATCATGGTCTGAAAAAACTTGTGGGAAAGCACCATCCGAACATTTATGAATTCATAACAGCTATCAAGAACATTGAATCCACCAACAACATCACTCGCCTTCAGATTGACCATGGTGCAACAACTCGGCTATGCTCACGAGCTTACAGAGATCTTGACCAGCGTCTCAACCGACTGAGACAACAACTTGAAAGTGGAAGAAGATCACCTATTCAGCTCCAGGACGCAGCAAGTCACTTATTGAAGCTTCAATAAACTCAGACATCCATGAACTCAAGTACAGTGTACTAGTTAACAGCCAGTGTTATTTTGATTATTGTATTATATTGTACTATGATTTGCTGTGAATGAAGAACAATTTTTTTATTTTAATGCAAAAAGCCATGTTGTCTACATGTGCTATTAATCAAATAAAGGAAAACTAGGGGAGATTCCATTTATATCTGAAGGGGGTAAACTTATTACTCATGCATGAAATAACAGTCACTAGACCATGAATTGTTGATTTAAGACTGTAGGCGAAATGGGATGTAGGCGAAATGGGAACATGCCTAACCTCACATCAAGCATATTGTCTGAACCACACTACGGCCGTATGACCTCACACAAAGTATATTGTCTAAACCACTATACGGCTGTATGACATCACATCAAGTACTAGTATATTGTCTGAACCACACTGCGGCTGTATGACCTTATATCAAGTATATTGTCTGAACCACACTACGGCTGTATGACCACACATCATGTATATTGTCTGAACCACACTACGGCTGTATGACCTCGCATCACGTATATTGTCTGAACCACACTGCGGCTGTATGACATCACATCAAGTGTATTGTCTGAACCACACTGCGGCTGTATGACCTTATATCAAGTATATTGTCTGAACCACACTACGACTGTATGAGCTCACATCAAGTATATTGTCTGAACCACACTACGGCTGTATGACATCACATCAAGCACTAGTATATTATCTGAACCACACTACGGCTGTATGACCTCACATCAAGTATATTGTCTGAACCACACTACTGTTGTATGACCTCACATCAAGTATATTGTCTGAACCACACTACGGGTTGTTTAACCTCACATCAAGTATATTGTCTGAACCACACTACGGCTGTATGACCTCACATCAAGTATATTGTCTGATCCACACTACGGGTTGTATAACCTAATATAAAGTATATTGTCTGAACCACACTACGATTGTGTGACCTCACATCATGTATATGGTCTGAAGCACACTACGGTTGTATGACCTCACATCAAGTATATTGTCTGAACCACACTACGGTTGTATGACATCACATCAGGTATAATATCTGTATCACATTGTGTTTGTTCGACCTAGCAAGGGGCGGTGGGGTAGCCTAATCGTTAAAGCGTTCGCTCGTCACGATGAAGATCCGGGTTCGATTCCCCACATGGGTACAATGTGCGAAGCCCATTTCTGGTGTAAACGCCGTGATAATGCTGGAGTAATGCTAAAAGCGGCGTAAAATCATACTCACTCACTCACTCACTTTAACGCCGCACTCAGCAGTATTCTGTATGGAGCGGTCTGTAAATACTCGAGTCTGGACCAGGCAATCCAGTGATCAACATCATGAGCATCGATCTTCACAATTATGACACGCACCAACCAAGTCAGCGAGCCTGATCACTCGATCCCGTTAGTCGGCTCTTACAAGAATGGCTTGCTGAAGATCAATTCTAACTCGGTCACATGTATGGTGAGGGTTGCTGAAAGGTAATGCTGCCCAAATTGTTCCTATCAAGTTCGCACCTGTCTGTCTGCAGATTTGTTTTAGGTGTATATCTTATCATTTTTCTGAACAAAGTGAAAGTTCGCACCTGTCTGTCTACAGGTTTATTTTAGGTGTAATGTGACACCTTTTGTTTGGAGCCATTTTGCCCAAACCGCAGTTCTACTCAACACGTTAAACCTACACAGGGTGCCTACTAGTTGGCACCGTCTTTCAATTTATGTGAATGGGTGAGTATAGTTTTACGCCGCCTTTAGCAATATTCCAGCAATATCACAGTAAAGGTACACCAGAAATGGGCTTCACACATTCTACCCATGTGGGGTAATCAAACCCAGGTCTTCGACGTGCAAACGCTTCAACCACTAGGTTACCCTACCGCCCCTCAAGTTATGTGAATTGATTAGGCAAAATGGAAGAATGTCTACTATTTCCAAGTATGTACATATACAATGACAAGTTGCAGGTGCGACCCCACATTTACACTAACGCCCACAAGCTATATTGCGGAATAAGAAGCGTCCCACGAGAGACAATGTCATCACATCTACGTTGTAAATGCTTGTAGCAACATCCCGCGTAGTTTGGTACATAACAAGAAATAATTTCAATATTCTCATTAGTTGAGCATTAGCGTGTTGTAAAACCACACTCTGGCGCGGTGATACCTTGGCACCACACCGGTGTCACAAGTTAATTTGTATATCATGTGACCGGATTTTTCTCTTGTTCGTAAGCAAACCCACTGATACTGAAAGCTGAGCAACCCGGTCTGTTTCAACACAGAATAAACTTTGTTTGTATATTCCAAAATATATCTCAGCAGAGACGGGTAGGACAGTATGCACGTGACTGTATTGCCAACTACAAACGAGGTTCGAATCCTCCAATTAGAACCGTGCAATAAGTAACAAACCAAAAAAATGCATAAATAAATAGAAACGAAAGGTCCGGCAAAATTTTAAAATATTTCGTGACTTGTTTTATCTAAATGTGTGGACTATACACGAAACAACAAAGATGATAATTATATATTGTTGAAAGTGTACTACATGTACTTGGTTGACTGCGGAACTGACTGGGTAGGAGAGCGTCGTAATACATTCAGCTATTGGTCGTCACAATGGCGGACACGATCGACTAAACGGGGAAGATGTCCCAGGTTGTCAATGTATTGGCATTAGGTGTCAGTCATCCTTGTTAACCTTGCCTATCACTGAATGGTTCTTAACAGGATGTGTCTAATAGATGCTGAAGTAGACTCACAGAATGATGAAGAATGTTCTTAACCGTCACTGTCCGTCTATACACGGAGTCGACAGTGTTTGATGTACATTCTGTGTTGTTCCCCAGGATGGGCCATGATAGTTAGATCACAGTAAAACTAACATTGAAAAAACAAACCGTTTTCAAGATTATGCGCGTGAAAGGAGTGAGTGAGTTTTGTTTTACGCCGCTGGGGACACCAAAAATGGGCTTCACATATTGTACCTATGTGGGGATTCGAACCCGGGTCTTCGGCGTGACGAGCCAACGCTTTAACCATTAGGCTACCCCATCGCCCCCCTCTTACAATTAGAGGTTCTGATCAATTCTCAACGGTTCACCAGGAACGTTGAGGGAGTTGTGTTTCTGTCTTTTCTAGAATACTATCACATGAACAGCTATAAACGTCACAATGTAGTGTTTATACGCGTATGAAAGTCAGCTTCACCAACCTTCGTTTAATGGAAAAGCCATTAACTTCACATTAAACAAATCATATAATGATATGACTGATATGACCCGCAATGGAATGTCCTCAGATATTTGTGTAGATGCAGCGAGCACTAAGATCTTTTTTGAATACAACTGGCATTAAAAATAAATGCATCATATCAAAGGACTCACGTACATTGTAAATACAATATTAAGTGTATAAATACATTAACACAAACCCTAGACAACTATAACAGGACGAACCAGATTTATAAATATAGGTTTTATTCACCAATAACGTGACACAGTGATCCTAGCCGCAAGCATATATTTTCAAACAGTCTTATCACAGGCAAACACATATCACGTTGCGCACAGATCGTCATGTGACCAAGTGCACCTGTATCCCCTGGGGAGATGAAAGCATTAACGTACAGCACCATAGAAGCCCTAAAAGAAGACACGCCATTACCGCTATAGGCGCCATGCAACAGTACACGCCTAAGGTGTTAAGGTGTCCTTAAATTTACCTTCGTCAAGCTAAGGCCATATGTACAAGTGGGCAGGGTCAGTCTAAATTAATTTTCATAACAAAAAATCGAGTCAAAGTCTAACAATTATGTTTTAACACAATTTGATTTGGTTAAACAGAGACTGGGTTCTGTCTGTACATACGTTTGCCTGTGCAGTCATTTCCGGTCATAACATTACGTTTGGAGATAAAACAATCGGTTTAAACCTTCGTACCCCATAGGAATGTGAAATATGGTTTCTGTTCATGCATATGTTGACTAAACGAACTGATTTTGGGGCTCCCTTCCTTGTACACGATGATGACGCAACGTCTTTTGACGAAAGATTAAAAGTTAAAAATAAATCAATTCGTCGTACTAGAACCGTTGGTATAGTTGATTGCAGGCTAGATCTATTTTCTACCACATTGATGAGTGTACAACTTTAAAACCCACTACATCCTATTCATTGTGGTAAATTTATGCATGGGTTTCATCGAGTGCAATTCTTGAAACAGGGCAATACAACGGACTCCAACTCTGATTTCAGACTCTTTGCTTCCATTTACCATTTACGTGTCCAACAGTACTAACTATGGGATATCAGCCCTGTCTGGCCTGTACTATGCTATAACAGTTATTTCACATATATTCGTTACCTACAAAAAGCACATACAACTCATCCAACTGAAATCTAAGCGCTATACTGACTAATGAAAGAAACGCAACATAGAAGAAACTTTAAGACGGAAATATGCATAATGTTCATTGCTTGAAATCCTACAGAACCATCGATTAATACACACGTAAAGATTATTTAATGTCCGCAGATTTACGGTGACATGCACAATATCGATTTCCGTCACCTTACAATTGATTGTTTATGGGGTTGATTCTTTCCGAGTATTTATATATTATCTCTTTAACTTGTAAACACAGATCAAAATTATGTATTATAGGTACAACTAGCATATCTGTTGAATCCGTGTTGCGTTTCTTTCAGTTGTCAGTATATAACAATATTGCAATGAATCAAAAACGTATTTGCAACAGGATGACAAATATCTTTAAACATCTTTAAGACAAGCTCAGTATCGGTTTCAGCATAACCCCTTCAAGCATTTTGCACCAGACATGAATGCATTGACTTAATCCACGCCGGGATATACCGACGAATATACCTTCATGAGTTAATTCCACAGCGACATACAAGACCACTGACACATGAGTATCAGTTGTCGTTTTAAAAAGTTTACATGCACCAATCAATCATATTTCATCGCTTGAGCATGACCTAACATTACTTCACCTCTTCAATGAATCATTGGAATGTATACGCTTATTATGAAAGCATGTTGAAACGAACAGGATTTTCGCTATTTATCACCACACACACATAATGTGCACCCTATGCTTAGCAAATACAGAAGCTGGTCTACTGGCTATCACAAACAGAGTGTTGATTACCCTTGACATGACATACCATAAAGTAGATCCTGGTTCATTCTGACGAAGCTGTCAAGGTTAAATTGTCCTCGGGTAATTTATAATAATACTGTAATTCTTCGGAACAGGCAATCTACGATGTGTGGATTAAAAGATACAACGCTACTGTCAATAAATTTGTGTTTGTAAATTGGAGTCAATTTTAAATGCATGTGCACGTTTACAACATCATATCTGGTATACCAATCTCTGTTTCGTACTGGCATCTGCAAATACTTCAGTTCCATTGAAACTTGTACGAATAATTAAGATATAGATGATGTGATTTCTTCAAGTGATATGTTTGTCAAATGAAAACTATCCTATTCTATACTGCATCTGTCATATCTAACAGTACTACGTATAATATACACCATGTAATCGCAGAAAGGACAACTTTAGCACTATATAAAAAGCAATTCTAACTTGCTGAATTGTTATAAACGGTACCGTTGCCCACACACACATAAGTAAAAGTTTGATTGTCTTATTCGTTTACTCGATGTAACAGTTAGTGATCAATAATGTTATTTTGATTTAAAGTGTCCTATGAGGTATATGAATATGTTTAACATGTATGATTTAACGATGTGCATTGTGGGTATAAACCTACTTCCTTGCCGTGATGTTTTTTATTCTCAATTACCCGTGCGACGTATGTTTTACAAACAAAACGTTTTCCACTGCTGAACTAATTATAGGTGACACTGAAGTTACATGAGAACAAAGATTATTAAATGACCGTTTTGCGCATATGATACTCAAATTCATGGACACAAAGATGAAAAACAATTTGCAAAGATTCCCTGTTACCGAGAAACTGTCATGGCAGTTGTAATCAAACATTCATATAAAACTGAAATGCGTTTCGAAACTCAAAACCTTCTTATATTCTGCGAAAGGTTCAAGCGAAAAAAACCTTGATATTCTCACCATGTCACACATCTCAAGTACTCAAGGTCAGGAACTGTGGAACTGTATATGAAATGCGACACATGAACATATGAAGAATTCAAAACTGGTCCAATAAGAGTGTTCCATGGACCAGTCTTCAATAAATACAATTTTTGAATCCCTTGTCATTTGTCAGACCTCAACTGATTCAGTTGTCATTGTGTCACAGACATCGAAACGAAAGCTGAACAAATACACATTTGTTATCCGTGAGACAAGAGTCACACTTCTGTTTGGCGGAAAGGCAAAGATGCACAACTATCAGTTTTGTACAAATCTTGTTTTAGCCCCTCCTCACTTCGATGTGCCTCACATTCCCGCTCCTGAACCCTGTCAATCTCGGAAGTACTTCCATAGTCAGATGATCGGCGGGAATGTTTAGCCTTGGAATATTCGTGAGAGATGTCATTTCTCTTAAGAAATACAGCCATCACTTTCCCTGGACCGTGAACAGGGCTTGGTTCGCAACTTGACGAAGTGTCGTCGAAGTCGGTGGAGATCCAGCTGCTGTCGGAGACAATACTATGGGCGTGGCGTCCGCACGGTGTGCTTGGAGGAGACGTGACGTACCCCTCATCAGAAGCTATGCTGAACTTTTTCTCATGGTAAGGGATCTGGATTGATGGTGTTTGGTTCTGTTCATGTTCAGTGTCTGAACATGAATGATCGTCCTTGTTTGGTTCTTGCTCCTTCCCTCGATCTTTATCACAGTCTTTATTTTCAACTGATTCTCTTGGACGAACCGTTGATTTTGTTTCAGCTGCTTTATTGTCCTTGTTTATAGTTTTGCCGTTGGGTGAGGAACGGGATGACGATACTCTGTCACCAACAAACACATTGCCTTCGGATTTCTTTCTATCACCGTTGATGCCATTTTGTTGCCTTTGATTGTTTGTGTAAGTTCGGGGTTCAACCCGTCTAACATTCTGGAAGGAGTTATGTCTTGGGTCTAGTGTCAGATTGCCATCAGAATATGTCCTTGGGCCGTATGACCTCTCGGACATTCCAGAGTGGTGCTTTTCATTCTTCATATTCTGAAACAGGATGGAACTGCTTGGAGAACGTTTTGCAAAGTAGTTGTTCACTTTAGGTGTATCCCGACTGAGAACATGGATATTGCTTGGTACACTACTTCCCTTTGACAGTCTAGAAACGTTTATGTCAGCTTCACTTAATGTTCTGGAGTGACCATTATAAAAACGTTCGTTTCCTCTAGGAGACAGGCTGGTTTCAACATTGAAAGAATTCCGCCTTTGAATAACATTTGAAGAACTGGATATCTTCACACTTTGCGATCCAAAGGTGGAACTGTTTTTCTGTACACATTTTTGGACTGGCTGCTCAGCCATATTCGCAGCTTTAGTCTGGGACTGTGGAGCTTTGAAACCATGCAAAACTGCATGGAGAGGACTCGGCATGTCTTGTGACACGTTTGCCAAGTCAACATCTTTGAATATACCTTGGTTCTTCTTACTCCCGCCTCCTGTCAAAACAGCTTCACACTGAATGCTAGCTCGGCGTAACTTAGGTTCAATGTTTTCATTATTCACAATCTGATCCTCGCCGACTGGATCGTGTCTAGCAAAATGCTGGTTATAACTTGTTGAAGGAATGGCAGAGAAAGAAGAACTCCTCTGGTTCTTCCTTGTATTCGGGGTGTTTGTAAACTGATTTGCTGTCATGTCATTGTTTCTCTCATTCAAACTTTCTGAACTCACAGATCTGAAGGCAGAACCAGACAGTAAAGAACTCCATGACTGCGACTTTTGGAGTCTGTCAGACTCGGTGGTAAGTTGGTGTTCAAACACATCAGTGTCCGTTGTGTTCAGAGGACGCCTATTCCGACAGGCTTCCAGACTGAAACTTGAATGCCTTCGATGTCCAACTGTAGAACCCCCCAGGTTTGTGCAGTCTTGTAGTTTCCCATTGGTGAAAACTCCACCACCGTCGTCACCTTCTTCGTTGATGCTGGCCAGACACGTTGAAGACAGGCGTAATGAGGCAGACATTCGTCTCTGGTTGAGCTAAAATAAAGAAAATATTTGTTAAGATGACATACAGAACGAAACAGTTCCTTTATTATCAGACCTGCAACAGTATAAATATACTCATGACCGGTTTGTTGATCCTTTATATCCTTCCCTTACGAGCTGAAGTTTCTGATTATGTTCACTGTTTTACAAACAATCAAATCCTTTAAAAGGGATTGTTAGAAAAGCCCTTAACGAAAATGAAACAATTTCTTTCTAAAAGAGAACATTTGGTTTGTGAATGACTAGATTTTAGATTTGGACATGAATACATGGTTTTCTTGAAAGTTGTTTACTTGAAGGATGGTGCAAGGTTAAGTGACTCGGTGCCTAACTTTAATTTCTGAGCAGTTAATCAAGGTTCAGGAAGAAACAAAGGAATGGAATCTAGGACTTCACACGTTTGATGCCATAACTAGAACACAGATTATCATTTGGCAAAGGGCTGAAGGAAGTTCACTTTCAATTCAAACATCCGCATGTTAACTGATTATGTTGTGATTCCGGAACTGATTGCCTGGGATATATGTTAAGCACCTCAAAGGGCATCTGTTTCACAATTCGGCAAACCCTGGGATTAGAAGGGCGATAGGAACAATGCAATACAAATTTCACAATTTGGTGACACAGGTAGGGGCCTAGCTACCATTATTAAAAAGCCCAGGCTTACACATGATTCTTGCTAAAAAGGTTGGGCAAGCCCTCAATACTATCTAAGTATAAAGCGTTGCAACCTATTGGGCTTATACGAAAAAAAGGCTTGCTACGCTCCTGACAGGCTTTGTGGTTAGAGTGTAGTTTTCACACCTTTCGATAGTTTTGTGACATTTTTATCCGACAATGACTTCAGTCAATATGTGTGACCGTGTTATTTTAAGGAACTTCACAACACCGGAAATAGCGCATTGTATCTCCCTTGGGACACGGGCGTCTAAAGCACCTGTCCATAATACCCTGTACAGAGTTGCAACCCTTGGGCACATAGGCGCCCTGAGATCGTATGTTCGAATCACGATTAACCCCGATTATGTTTCTAGGCACTAACAGGGAAACGACTGGGACCTTCACCTCTTTGGCACCAAAATTAAGTTGATAAGCTGTGGCATTAGTGGAATAACTGTTCAAAACGGTGTTAAACCCAACTCACTCACTCACTCACTCCTTCAAATGGGCGGGGGTAACCTAGTGGTAACAAAGCGTACGCCCGCCCCGGCAAAGACCCGGGTTCGATTCCCAAGATGGTTACAATATATGAAAATCATTTCCGGTGTCCCCCGACGTGATATTGCTGGAATGTTGCTAAAAGCGGCGTAAAACTGTATTCACTCACTCACTCCTTCCCTAAAGTGGACTGAAGTTAACTGTGAACTGTTTAATCTACGGTTCTAGCAAAACCAATTTGCATTGTGTTTTACTCTCCGTTTTACTCTATATACCAGTATATATGTGGTGAACCATTTACATTTAAGAAACTTCTAGAACCAGACCCACCTTTTGGGGTTATATATTCCTGTTATTAAGCGTAGAATTGCATGGTTGCTAGAGTATGTAGATATTTACTGTAAACACATACGTCAAACATGTTATTTTCTATCAACGTTCGGCTGCTATCAGTAAAAACCCACTTTTTGATAACACGTTTCAACTCTTGCATAAGAATCAATTTCTTGGTCTCGACCCAACCAAACAAAGGAAGCGAGCTGATAATGTCAGCTTGACCGTGATTAATGTTAGAACCTGTTTTGCCAGTTGGGAACCTCTAATCAGTTTTTTTTCAGGGCCCTGGGCGTGTGTTGGGGTAACTGCGACACCACAAGGCGACAGAAGAGCGTAGCTTCTATTCATTTCAAGGTGCGCCATATCAGCACTCAGTCGAGGCCATGAGATAAGGGCACAGTGTTGTCTCGTGTGTGAATTAGAAATGAATAGAAACGTGTTTTAAAGGAATATCCTGTCACAGGCATCGCTTTGTTTGTATCAACTGTAAGATACAGTGTTATGGTTGTAAAGAAAATTATCTTATCGGGTATATTTTTTAAAATAGAGTGGTTTGGTGCAGATCAGGTTATGGGGTACTCTGTGGGGGACATGTGATTGAAGGTGATAAAAGTGAAGTTGTGATCGCCAATAACAACACGAAAGAGTGGAAGTAGAGATTTTGCACTGCACTAAGTGGTAGTGTAAAATACTGGTAGTGTAATCCCGAAAAGAAGGCATACACGCACATGCATATATATACATTCCCACGCACGCACACGCACATGCATATATATACATTCCCACGCACGCACACGCACATGCATATATATACATTCCCACGCACGCACACGCATACGCACGCACACAAAATAAACTTACACAAACACATAAACGACATACTGACTATTATATATCCCATGCAAACAGCATGGTGCATAAATGCGACAAAATCACTTCCACGTTCATAAGTGAATGAGTGAGTGAGTATGGTTTTACCCCGCTTTTAGCAATATTCCAGCAATATCACGGTGGAGGACACCAGAAATTGTTCATAAGAGGGGCGGTGGGGTGGCCTAGTGGTTAAAGCGTGCGCTCGTCACGCCGAGGATCGGAGTTCCATTCCCCACATGGGTACAATGTGTGAAGCCTATTTCTAGTGTCCCCCGCCGTGATATTGCTGGAATATTGCTAAAAGCAGCGTAAAACTAAACTCACTCACCCACATTCATAAGATATCTCTGCTTTTAGAGCCGATTGTACAATTGTGACTATATCATGAGTATATATGTGTGTCAACAGTATTACAGTAAACAAATCGAGTCTGGACCAGAACTCTGCCCTGGTATTCTAATGGTTAGGGTGAAAGATTCGGTTATTGAAATGAATATTGATAGACGCTAGTCACTTGATAATCCTCTCTGACATTGATTCATATATTTGAATTCAGAAAAAATGTTACAAAATTGCTTTTCTAGACCAGAAGGTTTTATGAGGTTTGTAAGAGGTTTGCTGGAAATGCGAACATCAACAGATGCATTCGTGAATATAGGAATCAGCTACATCTATTCTATTTGTGTAAGGTAAGTGTTACAATCTGCCCTTTCCCTTCGGGATAAAAGGCATACGCAGTTTATCTTATTTGACATTAGATGTCAATCTACATAGTTATTCAGGTGGATAATCTTCTTCAACCACAATCCGCAGAGGAAAAAGTGAAAGAAATCAGTTGATAGTTTGCACAGGTGTACTGACATTTGACAAGTTCCATAAGGAAAGCCAGGTCTTAACCAGGATTAAATCATTTGTATATGAAGAGCGCCATACCCGTTTGACCTTTAGTTCTACCGGCTAAATATGTCTCCACAAAAACCTGATTTTAGGATAAAGATTAGCCGAAGAAACGGTAACACTGGTACGCTAATAGCCCCTGGCACCAATACACACACTTTCAAACTGTTGACCCTGGAAAATCAGCTTTAAGGGACCACTCGACATGGCTTTCGCTTGAAAGGTCTATACAAAGGCTTACCGTTAATCATCCTTGGCCGTGCGGAAACTATAAGCAGTACCAAATATGTGAAGAATAATAAGAAATTATATATTTGTCCATATTAAATTATATCAATACTCTGTTACACCTGTATAATCAGTAATATTTCATATTGATCAGGGGCGTTGGGTAGCTTAGAGGTTAAAGCTTTCGCTCGTCACACTGAAGACCCGGGTTCGATTCCCCACATAGGTACATGTGTGTAGTCCATTTCTGGTGTCCCCTGTCGTGATATTTCTGGAATATTGCTAAACCAAACTCACTCACTCACCCACTGATATTGATCAGTACCATCGTATATATTGTTGTACTGCCATATAGCTGGAACATTGCCGAGTGCGGCGTTAAACTACAACGCAAATATATTGTAGTATTCAAAAACAGCTATTACAAAAACATATTACTAAAAAGAGCAAGCGAGCTAAAATATCTAATGTCTTTTTAAGCATACCCGTATTTCCGCTTCATATCTGAACATAACCTACACCACCAGAATTTAACCTCGATAATCCAACCTAACAGTTTCCATTGGGCGAAATACTTTTAGGCTAAATAGCGACGAAAAGGGTTAACTGTTACAAAACATGTCGTACCCAACTGGTAGCACCTGTCGATCATGAAATATGTGTTTGTTGCCGGACACCACACAATAACATTTATGTCACATGACAAACACCCGTGAAGATCCGGGTTAGAATGTTGATCTTCAGTAACTCATGCTTGTCGTAAGAAGTGACTAACGGGATCGGGTGGTCAGGCTCGCTGACTTTGACACATGCAATCGTATCACAATTGCGTAGATCGATGCTCATGCTGTTCATCACTAGATTGTCTGATCCAGACTCGATTATTTACAGACCGCCGCCATATAGCTGGACTATTGCTGAGTGCGGCGTAAAACTAAACACGCTCACTGACAAACATGTACAATTACACAGCTTTAGTGCATGTTCTTAAACACAGAACATCATATCATGTTTTATAAACAGAGGAAAGATCAATGATTAAAATCTTTATAACTATAACCCATTAAAGTAAACAAATACCGTTTTGAATACAGTAAAAGAATTCAGACCTCACAGTGCTTGTCATAATTCAATCAACAGTATTTCATTACCGTTACAATGACTTCGGAATGGTATGTGTGAATCACACAGCCTTCGTAAAAGCAATATCGGTTTTCTAATCGATAACCATTGTAGATAGCTCTCCCCGAAGCCACCCACCAAACTACCGCGTAAACAATGTCCCATTGTGGCCCGAGACTGACTGAGCCATTCATGAAGCTACGTGCCCAGAATATGTATGACAGTTTTCATGAATTTATTTCCATTTTCCACGTTGCCATTACATTTGCCACATCTTGGAAATGTATTTCATCTCATATATGTAAGTAATGAACCCTTGTGTTCAACCAATGCTGTCTCTAAAAGGAACAACCTCAGTGGTGTAGTGGATAGGGCGTTGAGCGGAAGGTAGTGGTTCGATCCCCTTGTCGCGTCATACAGTAGAACGTTCAAAGATTACCCTGTCTGGCGCTCGGCACAGAGGAGATAAAACAAAGACCGGTCGGCTTGAAGATGGTTAAATTTGTTTGTGGGGGATATCCTTTTAAACTGCGGCATTGTACCTATATCCTATAAAACCAACAACAATACCGGACTGGTACAAGGAAATAGTCTGAGGCCCAGCGATTTTCCGCGCAGAGTTGCGAGCCCACAGCACCACAAACCCATGGTTCGAATCCCGATTCTCCCCGATTTTGTGTCTATCTCTGTCACGTATCATACATGTGCTCGTGGATTTCACGGTGGTAGACACCTGAGATATGGGCCCCGATCCCCAAAGCGTTCGTAACGTTACGACCTGTCGTAGCTCTATAGTTTAGGATAAGCTTACGAATGTCGTAGCGCTAGGAATCGTGGATCGTGACCCTGCATCACATAAGGCTCGCCTCAAACCTTAGGCTGGTATATTTTGATATCATTGGAATACTGTCTAAAGTGGCGTTGAAAGTGAATTCATTCACTCCCCACAATCCCGCGACCTACAAGAACGACGCGAAGTGTACACAAAATAACCTTGAGGGTTACACCCCATTTCACTGCACCAGTAACTAAATGGACATTAGGCCCCATCACACACCACACCACAGAAATGAACGTACCCAAACTGATATCCTTGTCTGGTGAAACCTATACCTTCATAAATGTGAAAAGAGATCTAATATCTTCTTCTATTATAACAATGAAACCGACTCGATTGAGTACACCGTTTAGTAAAGGTGTAGTCAAACGTTGTAATCGTGAAGCAATGAAATGCAGCAATAAACTCCATGTCTTCAAACGCTTCAGTATGTCGTTACATGTTATACATGTATTCTTTGTGAGAACAACATAGGGATAAAATAATATCCTTGTCAAATACCTATAATGGATTTGACCAGTGGCTAACATCAAACATGGTCATAACATGCTTGAATTCTTGCTTCTATCGATTCATGCCTAAAAGGCATCACTAAAATGATTTCATGTTCAACTAACTCCACTATGGAAGGTATATCTCGCGACCTGGTTGTCTACATACGTGATAGCACCTCAATTCACAGCGGGTTTGTACAGAAAATCCTCTTTCATATCTCCGAACTATCCGGCCAGAGATTGCCAAAGGATTATGAATTCCGAACAAAGAACATAACAAAGGATCTTTAGGGCTGACTTAAGTTTATCCAAGCCCCGACCACCGTGGCCACATAAACAGAATAGACGCTACGGTATTGAAGAAAGTTATTTGGGATGTTCGCTAAGCTTTGGAAATCCACCATACGGGGATTCGCGAAAAGCTGTTGACGGGCCATGGAGCATTGTTACCGTGGCGCCTACTACTGATATCAGACCTTATAACGCCCAATATTGACCAGCATGTTTACAATCTTCAACACATAAACACATCTCAACCGTAAATATGAAAGTATCTTGGAATATTTGACTACAAAAATTGGAACCATTGCATACGACACGTGACTTTTATCGGATTGTAATATGGTACTGGGATAAATTTACAATTCATTCTTCGAGGTATTTTTTTCAGCTGAAAATTTGAAGAAATGTGCAGTTTCTGTATCGGGAAAAAATATTCTCGACCGAAGCGTTTTCCCACGCTGAAGTTGAAATTTCCTCGTTGAACTTTCAGATCATCTTTTGACGTTTTTATTGAAGCATATGTATTTCTACAACGTCGAATAATACATCCTTGATGTTTATATGACGTCAACACAGCGTTCACACTTTTGTCGTCTTCACAAAAATCAGGTATTTTTCAAAGAAAAACAAAATGACAGTAGCTCTTGTGAACAAATATGAACAGATATGCGCCAAACAATAACTGTTTCATCGCCGTGTGTTTTCTACAGCAGATTTGGCAATTATTCATAATTCTATTTTCCTAGCAAATGAAGTTCCAAAACAGATAGATCAGCGCATCAAAAGATAACAACATTTTGTATGAGATCGGATTAGCAATATCCGTAATGTCAAAACAATATTTATATTGAATTTATACTATGAATCACGCAGCAATACGGGAGAAAAAATATACATAATTTGATTACATGCTCTCGAAAAAAATGTCAAAACCGTTTCCGCAATCATAAGAAATCTGAGGTGAAAGCAGAGCCGTTTGTACAATTCCGACAACACGATGACCACATGAATCCCAATCACATTGCAATGACACCAGTGTTCTCGAAAAGTGAGAATACCTTGCCCCACCGGTGGCACCCACATATATATATAAAACAAGGCTAACTAAATATCCATCTACAAAAACAATGGGAACATATGGAAGTGAAAATAGGGAAGTGACTAATACGTCAGTTATTAAAAAAAATATAATGTTCCTCGCATGTCTCCATTAGACTTACACCATGCCGGGGTTTGACATGGATACCCGCTGTAGAACCCGAGCCGACCAGTCCTCTTGTTTCATCCTCTTAACGTCAAGCACCAGGCAGGGGAACAACAATTACCATCTATTAACGTACATAATATATTTTGATATGACGCGGCTAAGAATCGAACAACCGACCTTGTGCTGTGCCCTGTCCTAATGGAGGAACAACATGGTAAATAGCTACTAACTTCTTTTATGAATTCATACCAGAAAGTGAGTGAGTGAATGAGTATAGTTTTACGCCGCTTTTAGCAATATTCCAGCAATATCACGGAGGGTGACACCAGAAAAATAGGCTTCACACATTGTACCCATGTCGGGAATCGAACCCGGGGCTTTGGCGTCACGAGCGAACGCTTTAACCACTAGGCTACCCCACCGCTCCCATATTAGAAAGAAAAGACTGACATGTCATTCATCTGAAGGTTCAACATGACATATTTGCCAACAACACTGTTTGATATATTTTCATATACTAACAATGTTCATCGTTTAATACCCATTTAAAACGATTAAATGTTTTAAGAACTTCCTTCGTTTTGTTTTGCCCAATTTATTTTGCCAGGAGCACTTCTTGTTCAAGTAATGATCTGATTTAACGCAGGGTTCAAACATTCAACAAGGGTGGAAAACAGGTTAATACGCATTTAAAATACAATATATATACAATATATAATATACATTCGTGACATTGATAATATTGAACACCAGAAATACGAAGACATTGTATAATGGGAGGCGGTGGGGAAGTGGTTGGCTCGTCACGCCGAAGACCGGGTTCGAATCCCCATTTGGGTACAATGAGTGAAGCCCACTGGTGTCCCCCGCCGTGATATTGCTGGAATATAAAAGCGGCGTAAAATGGAACTCACTAAAAGTCAGACATGGAATCCTAAAAGGGACATTGTCGCGTTGTCGCATTGCCGGATTGTCGCACTTTAGTTAAGCATAGTACGAGTATAGTTTTACGCCGTTATGTGCAATCATGGCTTGGGACAACAGACATGTAGAGAAATGGGAATCGAACCCCCATTTTATTCATTTTGCTGCTAGACTGCTCCATCTCCCCATTAAGTGTTATATATCATCAATGTTAACAAGCAGATTAAACATGTAAACTTACACACCCTTATAACGGGACTCTTACTGAAGCCTTTGAACAAAACGTGAAATGTACAACTCGTGCAGTATAGGTAGATCTCTATTGAAATCAACACAGGTGCCTGAGGACCCCGAATTAACACATATCTATTCTTATCGTCTCTTTGAACATTTTCTTTTGACAATCTTCATCAGAGGTATGGTTTAGCCATCTGAATAAGTTTGGGAGAGGTCGCTTCAATATTTAACTTCAGACTTCTCGGAAGATTCGCGCATAAAGGTGACCTGTGATATGTTTTTATTCGATCCTTGAATGACTCGCCACCTGTGAACATATTTCGTCCAAAATTGTACATGTCTCCCAGCTGGAGATATTTATTGGATTATTCCACGTGTTTAAAAGCCTTCAAGCCCACAAACATGTCCGCCTCTCCTACCGTTCGCGGTTGTATTTCTACCTGTGTTTATTCTTGTGTCGTGCTTTGTATGGATAACCTGCGGGGCGACAACTCGTGTTCACGGACAACTGCAAGACATGACTTTCTCAACGATAGCCTCAGAAAACTAAACAGTTAAAAGAAATTATATAATATGGGCTACACCTGATGCTACTGTAGGCTTAAGGTTCCTACGCGGGTTGGTTTCTTCATGCTTTAACAACTATATTTCTGGGAAATGTATTTAGAAGCAATAAAAATACATATTATGGAAAATCATATTCCTGAACATATATGAGTGATTTAGTATGGTTGAAAGCATGTTTTAGTGAAAATTTAAATTTCGCCATCATTTCAATCATAACAGACGAGGAACGCCACTAAACAATATTTAAGATGCATCTCGCAGTGCAGGTGACTGTAAGAGAAACAAGTAAGTACTAGTAGTTATCAATTAATAAACAAGTTCAATGGATTCTATTAACTTAATTAGTAACAGCGCCCAGGTTAGCAGCGATGTCCTTTCATGTAGATTGCACGTTGTGGAGTTAAAGGGGTGATATGTCAGTCATGGCACCAAGAGCCCACCACATTGCTCACTTCCGCCTTTGTCACGCTCGACATTTTGGGACAACAAAGAGATGACTATGAGTCAGAGACCTATTTGCCTTGTAACGTTGGTAATGTTATTTGCCCATACCTAAGAAATTTCGGAACTGTATAGCATGTACTGAATGAAGAAAGAAGGTTTGTAAAATCTGCTAGTGCAAATTGCATTTGTGTATCTTCTTAACCTGCCAACCTTTTGTATGTAAATTCATTTACGATGCCTCTAAAAATCATAATCTTTTATATTTTACCTGAGGTCCCAGAATGACCAAGAAACTATTCTTTATTTAAGTGTAAACTTATTACAAGTTTAGTCATTATAACATTGCAGCATTATTCATAAATGCCGTATGAGAAGAAGTTAATAACTAGTTATTTAACTAGTTACGAGTATGGTACATACACCAGAAGATACTTGAAGGATGGATAGGAATCTCAACAAAACGGTTAGTAAATTGTCTTAATCCATCATTGGCCAATTAACAAATATCTACAACTGATGAGTAAATTCTAGTTATTTAACTAGTTACGAGTATGATACATAAACCAGAAGATACTTGAAGGATGGATAGGAATCTCCACAAAACGGTTAGTAAATTGTCTTAATCCATCATTGCCAATTAACAAATATCTACAACTGATTAGTAAATTCTAGTTATTTAACTAGTTACGAGTATGATACATAAACCAGAAGATACTTGAAGGATGGATAGGAATCTCCACAAAACGGTTAGTAAATTGTCTTAATCCATCATTGCCAATTAACAAATATCTACAACTGATGAGTAAATTCTAGTTATTTAACTAGTTACGAGTATGATACATAAACCAGAAGATACTTGAAGGATGGATAGGAATCTCCACGGTCCATCAGTAACAAAATCTACAACTGATTAGTAATCCATCATTAGTTACGAGTATGATACCCAATTGTAAAGGAATCTCCACAAAACGGTTGAATATCTACAACTGATTAGTAAATTCTACCAACATGATAGTGTCAGTTGGACAGTGAAGTTCAAATTTCAAACTATCTATGTCAGTGTTTGCACAAACAACACACGCAACTTAAGATGGCCCTGATGTTTTGGTTTATTTGTTTATAATGTAGATCAGCGATTAATAGACATACGCCCCAAACAGTTCTGAAGGACCCAATAACATTCCAAGAGCATATAGCGGTAAATAAATCGCTCTCAAGGGACATATAATGTTTGCTCGGATCTGAGTCACACAATCTGGAATTTCACACGTACAACTGCAAGAAAAGCACTTATGCAACAACCTGTCCCTGCTGGCCTTCCATACTCTCAGGCCTGCACATAATGGTGGTGCACTCGACATTCCAATGCAATCCAGGGGGCATGCTTAGCCAAATGCTGCATTCTCTTTCAAATGGGCGGACTACGTGAACTTAAATTGAGAGGGAAAGCAAACAAATACCGCTCATCTTTTCTTCGTTCGAATCTTGCTACGTTGACAAGAGTAGGGCAACTTAGAGGACGACCTGTCTATTCAGGGGTTCACGCTCTGGATTAACAAAGACACACGCTCTGCGTACTGGCAGTTTGTGTGAAATGTAAATGTTGTAAGAATGTAAATGTCTTTTCAATGTATTGACATGTGTGAGCATATACGAACTAACTAGTTTCAGGTGCAGATTTTATATGATTGGATATTTTATCTTTTAGGATTGCACGAGGATTGTTCTGAATGAAGTCGTTGCTTGAATAACGTTCATCCGATCTGAACAACGCCAACGCAAAATGATCTAGATACAAGTGAATGTATATCTCAGAAGAATATATTACAGTATCTATTATTGTCCATTTAATAATTGTTTCACACTTCGTTAATGAAATGCATAATTTTATCAAAATAATGTCGATTTCAACATTCAGTTTGAATTGTCGTAGCCTTGTGGTTAAAGCGTTCACTTGCAACGCCGAACCTGTGTTCGATCCCCAATAGGTACAACATCCATGTATAGGGTCCATCTCTGGTGTCCCCGCCGTCATATTGCTGGAATATTTCTAAAAAGTGATGTAAACGTCATTTTGATTTGGTGAGTTGGGCGCATGACCTGAATTCCCCTCCTTTGAACATATCAGATAAATGTATTACGTCTACCGTGATGGGTTCAGATATCATAACCAACATGAATATAATTGGTTTCATTATTACCCGACATAGCAAGCACGACAAAATACCTCTCTCAAATAACATCCTCCTCTGACAGGTGACACTGATAATAGAGATACGTGTTTCCATGGATATGTGGTACCACCCAGAATGTACTCATTAGGTAGTTCTTTCACAACAGCATCGCCCAGTTTAACAGTTGTCCTCCCTATCTGCCAAGGATAGACGAGCGAATATTCAATTTTCCTTTCACAACTGAGCAGAACTCTGAAAGCCGACTTTGTTAAACCATACGTATATTTCTCGCATCAGAGATTCTACACTTAAGCGTTTTGTTATAATGATGCTTGAAAAGGACGTAACGTTTTTCCCTAAGTCATTTTGGTTTGTATTAATAAGCGACTGAAATCATATATAACAATGTTTGTAGGGGTTTTCGGTACATATGTCTCGTGTCTGGGACACTTTGATATGGGTGAATGCATCTGAGAGAATCGTATCTGTCGAATATATGCACTGTATACAAAATTAATATATCATCGAGGGCAGGATTTGTTGTAAAGCTTCGGTCCTGCCTTACACTGAAGTACATATAGCACGTGTGATGTCACCTTAGGCAAATGAAATGTCTCAGTTTACCAAGCAGTGAATGGGTACCCGGGAGGATGATATGGAAATTTCCATACTGAGATATTATTGTACCATCAAGTTAAAAACACTTTCCAAACAAATGCCATATGACATGTCTCAGTTCACCCAGCAGTGAAGGGGTACCCGGAGGATGATTTGGAAAATTGTACTAAGATATATTTTTGTCAAATAGCAAACACTTTTCAAACAAAGGGGGGCGAGCGATTTTTAAGAACACTCTGTTAAAGCTCCATTGTATCATTCGTAAACAGGTGTTTATGAATCACTGCCAAATAGTGATGATACAGGTGTATTCAAGGTGAACGTACCTGACGCACCAGTGACATCCGTCATAAACACACAGGTGAAGGGTTATAATGCATTCGTCAACACCCTCTGAATATGCCGGTTCAAGCATGACCTTAGTACATTCTAAAACATTCTCTACTGTATAGAGTGAGTGAGTATGGTTTTATTCCAGCAATATCACAGCTGGGGATACCAGAAATGGGCTTCACACATGGCACGAGCGAACGCTTTAACCACTAGGCTACTCCGCAGCCCCTCTACAGCATAAGGGCGGTGGGGTAGCCTAGTGGTTTAAGCGTTCGCTAGTCACACCGAAGACCCGGGTTCGATTCCCCACATGGGTACAATGTGTGGAGCCCATTTCTGGTGTCCCCCGCCGTGATATAGCTGGAATAGTGTTAAAAGCGGTGTAAAACTGAACTTACTCTACAGCATAAAAGTCAGTTTGCATGCTTCAAGGTCTCCCCAGGTACACATGTCATTGTGTGTGATTGTGCAACTGTATGTAATGACACATGTTCGATATACTTCAAAATGGATAAAACAGTTAACGTGTCACGTTTCATTTGTGCCAGGACCACGTGCCATGAGATAGCACGTCTTCTCAGCTGGCTGCCCCAAGAAGATATAAGTAAGGTTCTGCTGAGCACAATGTAGACTGTGTCTGAAGGATTCGAGTGTAACCTTTGCTGAGGTAGTCATAAGTTAACCGTGGGTCTTCTAATGATACATTCCAGCTATCATTGCCATCTGTGATCCACAGGACCTACTATTTGAACACCACTTATTACAGGATAGATATGTCATGCTTGGATGATATAGTGGGATATATTTGCACAGTCATATATTGTTGTTTTGCCCTTGTAGGTCAGACTGACGCACTACCGACTCACGTGTTATCAGGGTTTATTCATTTGTTGAATAATGCACTGTCATTGTTTGTTGACAACAGATATACCGGTGCAGGCTATCAACATTAAGCACTTTGTTTACATAAAACTAAATTAATCAATTTATATGACCGTCAGAGAAAATGCAGTAGTTTAACTTGTAAGAGTGGGTGAGTTTGGTCTTACATCGTTTTAGCAATATTCCAGCAATATCACGGCGGGGGACACCAGAAATGGGCTTCACACATTGTACAAATGTGGGGAATCGAACCCAGGTCTTCGGCTAACAACTAGGCTACCCCACCACCCTTAACTTGTAAGAATATATGAAACTGATAAAACATAAGGAAACTGATGAAATGATAGTGAAGGAGTAATGACGATGAAAAACTATTATAGGCGCGTAAATCATTATCTACAGTGGCCGCCGTGCTTGGGCGATATATTCAAGACACATTGATGGCATACTGTTTATAAACTGTTCGTACTGTTGCATTTTGTATTGAGTGCCGTTCCACAGTAAGAGCTACAGGAACCTGAGCCACGTTTGTCGCTTTCTGGCGTACACTATAGAAATAGATGCTCTTCTGGGAAGATTTCAGGGGGTTTGCGGGCCAGTCCAATGTCCGTATGTCCTCTCGTCGGGGATCATCGGTGACGACTTATTTGGCGATGTAGTCTGGCAATATCATGTTTAAGTTCAAAGTGTTTGGTGATAACTCTTGCGAATGGAACAACGAGAGGACGGGACATTTCACATAGCGGTGACCATGTCCATTCACAATTAGAAAAACCGGTTTGCCAGTCGTGTGCGATACAACCCCACATCTTGACACTACCGACACCATGTACCCATCATTGTGAAGAATGGTACTCCTGGCACAAGGATCGCCGCTACGTCTCCCAACAACGTTTTCTGCCTTCTGTGAATCAGGGTCTACACCTTGATGAGTCAGTAAACATGATGTAACCCATTGGCGCACAGTTCGTCTATGGTGTTTCCGTGCAAAACCCAGTCTTTGTCGTTTGTGGTAAGCTGCTGGGGTCACATCATTCACAAGAAGCCTTGCTTTGGGGTGGGCTTCATAGAACCATTTTTAACGGTAATGTTAAAATAATGCCTTCCTGTTATTGTACGGAATTCTCTTTTGAAAACGAGGCGGTGGGGTAGCCTAATGGTTAATGCGTCCGCTGGTCATGGGTACAATGGGTGAAGCCCATTTCTGGTATCCCCCCGCTAGATATTGCTCGAATAAAAGCTAAAAGCAACGTAAAACCACACTCACTCACTCACTCTTTTGAAAACAGCAGCAGTTTTGAATCTGGTCGGTAATGTAACTAAATCCTCGACCTTGTATACTCTTTAATAAATAATGAGGAAGATGCACCTACTATTTATGATACTGTAACAGTACACTACGGTTATAACGAACTCAAAGAGACCACAAATTTTATGTCTTTATAACCGTAGTGCGTTATACGCAGTTTGACCAAAATATGCAGCAAGTGCATTAAAAACAAAAACCTGTTCGTTATATCCATTAGTTCGGTATAAGCGTTTTTAAAATATACCGAATGTTCTATCTCTGAATCACAGTTCTCCCTGAGGACATGTAAGTCTCCATGTCAGTCCGTACGAAACCTGTCGGATGATTTCACCAAAGTGGTAAACACCGTCTAAGCCCTGCATCACTTAGGGCTTCCTGGCAGATCAACCTGACATACCGCGATGTAACTCAAAATACTGTTCAAAGCTAACTAATTCACTCATTAATTTAAAACTTTCCCATTTCACAGGATGAAACCGAGAGGTGCAATCTGAACATACATCTGTATTTTTATGCGTTAAGCTGGCCTAATGTCTATTTGAGAAATGTATGGACATTGCGGGTCGTTCTGTTCTCATAAGTGCACCGGCAGTCTTCGAACTATGGCTATCGCTGTGACAACAGTTTAATGTACACAAGGATCAATGTATAAAACACTGTCCATATCTGCGTTTCGGGGATCTCAACGTACTGGATGTTAAAAATATTTCACATTTCCACGGCAGCTCAAACACTGAAAGAGAGACGCTCAACGTGGCTCGTCCTTCGGGTGACCTTGCAAATTGCTTAATGGCCGAGTTTGTTTTTCTAGGATTAGATAATTCCATTCGAACATTGGAAACCCGTTGTAGATTGCAGTTAAACCCCTAGTCGCATGACAGTGGTTGCAATGAACCACCCAGTAAATATTTGTATAAATTTGCTATCGAATTTTCCACAATTGTTTCTTGATTGAATAGTGGATTAAGGGTCCGCGACATCTCCACATGGCACAGCCAAAATATTTTCAAACACTACACCGAGACGTTTCTTTGACTGCGTTCGAATTGGAATTCTCACAACTGTAAAAACAAAGACGTTTTTCACTCTAGCAGTTCATAAAATGATTGCTTTATACCGTTTTTCTCATACAACCGACCTCACATCTCGTGGAGTTTTTCAAACGTTATATATTTTGGGTAAACGTTTTCTGTGTTTCTTTACAACTCCGTACATTTTGGCGTTTGTCCCTGGAAAAAGACGTATTGGCCATGTACTAGCAGCTAATTGTGTTACCAGTTCTGAAATTTTGACGGCCACGCATTTACCTTCTACTGCTGGGATGGGAAATGTTTTACATGAGATCTGGGGGTAAATAAAGTCGATCCGCCAGAGGGTTTTGTATTTATCACACTAACGTGTGGGTAAATGGTGAGGTCAGGAGGGTCAACTGCGCGATGAATGGAATCCAGGAACGGATGGCTCCCTCGGAAACAGGAATAAAAATACAACTGGATTATTTATAGGAAATCTGAATTTTCAGACCCGAAATAATCAGTAAAGTGTCCTTTCTAATCCTGAAATAACGTTTATGTGCAAATATCACCCAATCAGCTGATCACATGAAACAATCAGTAAAGTGTCCTTTTTAGTCCTAACATAACTTTTATTTGCAAATGTCACCCAATCAGCTGATCACATGAAATTATCTACCTCACATTAACTTACAACTGAAAGGGGTCAACATAGTGGCACTTTGAACCATACGCATGTAAATCATACCTTGGAATATCTTAACAACGATTGCTTCAGACGTACTACTAACCCTACTGCTACGAAGTCTCTGGCAGCTTGAGAACACCAACTTACGATAACGTGACTCAAATCAAAAGTTAAATAGATCGTGTTCTCAAAATTTTACATGAAGGAAGAAAAGATTATTTACTCAAATCAAACTCTTACCCGTATCTAATTGTAACTGTCACTGGTAGTGTGTGTTTTCAAAGAGCAGTGTATACCACATATACATCAAGATCTATAATGTCAATGTGGGGCATGTAATAAATCATGCTGTAATGTCTTGCGTTGTCTGATAACAAGGACCAAGGGCACACGGCGACCTTGTTTACCAGTGCTGGAAAACTTGAACCTCTGACATTGCCTTTATCTATACCATTGTATTATTTGCCGCGTAAGATATAAACATATGCTCCAAACTTGTTTACACATTTTCAAAGCAGCACCATGCAATGCACATCCTATGCTTATACATAATTATCTAAATGATACCCTCTGTCACTTGATTACTGTTTTCTTGGACACTATTGATTACTGAAACTATTTCATGCACGTGTTTTTCAGACACTATCATTTAAACCCACGTGCAATGTCAACCACAGTCCATGTATACTTGATGGAACTATTGTCATCCCACGGCACTCATGCACATGTTTTTTCAGACACTGTTTACGTCACACCATTTAAACACACGTGCAATTTATGAATTTATCAAACACTTTAGTGAACACAATGACCACAAGCCAGTGATATGATACTGCCGTGGACATTTTAACAAAGACCAAAGTCCATACCTACCGTCGTGTAAGTGTTCACGTTTCATTTACTCAACTACATCTACTACACACTACTATCATGGTCATTGTCCACGTGTCATTCATATACCATAAATAGGTTTAAGAATCACTATCAAATCGTGTTGGCGGTGTTCGCAAAAGGTGAGTGTAGCCTGCCCCGACGGTTTCGCCAATCACAAACACACGCAAAGGCAAGTCAATGTATACCTTATAAAATAGGGGAATATATGTTACATGTCAAAATACGGAATTGCATTAACCAATTATGGTGAGCATTATGCACGACTTTTGCATGTGAACAGCTGCGTTTTAGTGTTGAGTTGTGTTAAGAATTCGCCAATATTCACTGAGGTTCACCATTTATTTTCAGCGTTACGAATTTGTGTTACAATACATCAGTTCATGTGTAAACACTACCTTTAAAAAGTATGGAATATTTTGCAAAATCTAGTTTAGAACAGTTGACTGAAGTATGTGGCTACATTTACACTAGTGAGTCTAAATTTTGATGAGTAGTATATATACCAGCTTATATTTCATTTCACAATAAACCCGCTTTTCTTTTATTTCACTAATAACAAACTTATATCACATTTTGCCATATACCAATTCGTATATTTTATTTACTATAAACCAACTTATATATTGTTTTACTATAAACCCACGTATTTTCTGTTTACAATAAACCAGTGTTGTGAACACTGTCAAAGTGTCATTGAAACTATAAACTATTGCCTGGAACACTGTCCACATATGATCAACGGTTCTTAAAGCGATAATGGTATTAACACTGTCCACGAAAAGCTAATTGTGAAGTCGGTAACGCCTGTGTCAGCAGAACGAGGTGACCGCACTAGGGTCACGGCCTGTCTAATGAAGGTCGTTTCAGTTTACTGTGAAAGGGAGTGCAGGTATGTAGGAACTAGTCCCGACATTGGACCTTCGGTTGATGAAGCTGGCGGACGCATGTGAGAGCAGTGTGGTGTAAATAGTGTCACAATCCACAGGCAGCGCGACATACCAATAAGTGTGTTAATAGTGTTGGACATCGCAGCCAACACTTTCTAATTGATAGTCACTTGTTTAAGGTCATGTGTCCGGCCAGTCTGTCAAGTATCAGTGATCAATCTGAAATAGCTCGTACCGGTACATATTCAGCTTAGACATAACGGGGGCGGTGGGGTAGCCTAGTGGTTAAAGCGTTGGCTTGTTACGCCGAAGACTCGGTTTCGATTCCCCACATGGGTACATTGTGTGAAGCCCATTTCTGGTGTCCCCCGCTGTGATAATGCCGGAATATTGCTAAAAAAGTCGTAAAATAAGCTCGCTCACTCCACATAACGTCCTTTTGCGGACATCGGGTACACTCAACTAGCATCATGTGGATGTGATGATGATCATGATGATGAAGTAAGGTGTGACACAGGGCAGGGTTCAGCACCACAGAAACCATGGAGTTCACATGTTCCTTTGTGTGCGAGTACTAAACGTTCTGCCACCCAGCTTACTGTAGGTCAATATTGATCTTTGAGGTGTTAATGACTTCTCTTAATCGCTATGATTATATGTGAGTGGGTGAAAAGCGTTTCGTCGGGCGACACAAAGCATCCGCTTTACATATCAAACCTATGTACAGAATCGAAACCGCTTAGTCGTGACGAGCCAACACCTTAACCACTTGGCTACCCTGTGGCACTTCCTGGTGTCATCATTGATTTTCAGTGAGTCACACACATAAACTTTTACACCAAGCATCCGCTTTATGTATTAAACATAGGTAGAGAACCGAAAGCCCTTAGTCGTGACGAGGCAACACATTAACCACTTGGCTACCCCGTGGCAACCTTCTGGTGCCATCATTGATTTTCAGTGAGTCACACACAAAATTCTTTTCGCTGTTTTGCTTTAATATTATGCTTATTGTGTTTCGTTGGAAACTCTGCGTTCTCAGACAGGAACCTTATATATTAGCATTCATTGTTCTGCATAGACGAGAATGTACTTTAATAAGGTTGTTACTAAGATTAGCAAAGATGTCTTGTTATACGTGTATAGAAAATTTCCATGGGGCACATTTGATTTTCTAAGTGAATCTTAATACTTTATGATATACTCACATTGACAAATATACCTGTCAGCTGGGCATTAAGCGGCTTAAAACAATAGTCAGTCAATATCACAGCGGGGAACACAAGAAATGAATTTGACATTTGAACCAAAGCTGGGAATCGAACCCTTGCGTCCGGCATCGTGAGTGGAAGATAAACCACTTGGCTAACTAAACCACCCAGAAACGTACTCAAAAGAAGTATTTTAGGAACGTTCACTAGACCGTTCAATCATGTATTGTCCACTATTACAAAACTACTGGGAATAATTTTGTCAGACCCATTAAGTCCATGTTGTCACAGAAGACCATGACCTGATGCCTCAGGCTGTGGTACATTCCCCGTCCTTTCTCCTCGGCAACGTGACCAGATCCAACAATCGAGGACGTTCTGGTGGAAGGGGGAGATTGAATCGTCCTACCTGCTTGATCGGTCAGATAACCGCATAGTTATAGTTGAACCACAGGTGGCGCCAATTACATACCTGTGATTAGTTTCTGGGCCAGTTGTTTGGATTAAGTGAGATAATAACGCTTGTCACATGAGCGGAAAATGGACTTATACTTCTGTCACGGTGACGCACTGAGGTATTTGTAATAGAATACTAGATGTGATACTAACTTGGGCTGAAGGGTGCTTGGGCAACACAAAGTAGGGGTCTATCAAATGAAAGCTGGGATTTGATATGATCACAAGCCTCTACTGAAGGCATTCCAGTAGTCACTTCCCTATTTTACGTTGACCAATAGTCAAACAGTTCCGGCCATCATTTCACATTTCTACATTTAACAACTTTTCGATCGAGCGTGCCCTTGCTACGAAGATTCCAAGCGGAGTCCATATGACTCTTGTCGAAAAGTTGTTTGATCTATGTTACAACATCCAAGGCAATATTCAAAGCTTTCAAAAGGATTTCTGTTGACAATATTGACTTCGTGCAGCAGTTGTCGACTTTGGAGGGCATTTCCAAATGTGACCCATCAGTGGCAAAAATGATATCCCATGCAATTCCCTATTGTAACTTTACCATAACTTAGTTATAAGGTTCCCATGGTTTTTCAGGTGAACAACTGACCAGCTTTGGATGTATTGTGATCATTACTCTTTAATAGTGCTTCATAAGCATGCTAATATTAATAATTAAAGCCGCTTATAATTGTACAAGAAGAAAAGTACCATTTGCCATGGAAACAATAACAGTATTGTTTTGCCTGACGCCGCACAGTAATACTCCTGCCATGCGACCGCGGACTGTAAACAACCCAGACAATCAAATACTGTTCAAAACTGTCCAGAAAAATAATGCCTCACAATAAGTTGGCGTATAAACATATTTTGTTTATCTCAGACACGTTTTACTGGTTTTAGTATTCTTCAAGGTGGCCACACTGTACAATCCAGTTCACAGGAATACAACACTGTTATAACAAATATTATAAGACTTCTCTTCAAATCTATCAGCGTGTGAACACATGCGTATAAATCACCTTTGTCTAGCAGCGCATAACGTCCAGAATCACGTCTAATGTCCTTCACTCGTGTAAGAAAGACCCACAAGCAAACACAGAATCATGTATTGGGCTCATTATTACAGAGTTTTCCTTTAGACCTAATTTTCTTTAACCCAAAAGACTGAGCGTAAAAACCGTTAAGAAATAAGGCAAACATTGTTTACAGAGAGCATGTTCACGTTTAGGCTTAATTTACAGCAGAACGTCACATTCCTTAAATAAAGCTGGTAGTATACATCGTCCTTGCCTGAGCACTCTGTGTGTTTTGTATTTTCTCTTGACGCAGGTGGTATACTCACATCTTTACTACATACTATTCCGTAAGGCAGTATGTGTGACTTCAGGGTCACGAATAGGTATAATGAATAGGTATTTAACTCTATCTATTGTAATAGGATGTAGGATCAAATAGCATGTCCCTTTGTCCCAGGAACGTTAAGTACAAGGATGGCTGGCTGAAGTCTCATTAACGGGTTTGTGGCGTGGAAAGACTGGTGTAAGAGTACTTAACAAGGGGATGTTTCCTTACAATGGCCTTAGCATCAAACACAGTTGGAAAAGTTTTCTATTTGTGGAATGTTTGTTACAAAAGAAACACAATTTGAATGTTCTTATAAAATTCTGGTTGAGTAATTTACGAATTAAAAATTAAATAAACACGAGTGAGTGAGTGGGTGAATTGGTGAATGAGTGACACTCGTGTTTAATTAATTTTTAATTCGTAAATTTCTGAACCAGAATTTTCTAAAAACATTCAAATTGTGTTTCTTACGCCGCTTTTGACAATAGTCCAACAATATCACAAAGAATTACGAGGAGGGACACCAGTACTTTAATACAAGTGGCCAAACTGTACAAGCATGTACTACTTAAATTCCATTGAAAATTCAGTTTTATTCCACTTTGATTCTTTTGCATCGTTTACTTTTTCTCATGTTAAATGATAAATGCATGATAAATGGTAGAAGGATTCTTCAAACTCAGACAAGGCCCTCGGAGCATAACAAGGTGCGGTTGGCCCAGTAGGGTGCGGAGCCGCAGTTAACCGTGCAAAGTTGCGTTCTTCAGGCCTGGGTTTGAACCTCGGCACGCCTCGATTATTTAATACGTCTGTCCACACCATACTCATGCTCGTGGGTTACTTCTAAGTGATAAAGGTCGAGCTTCCCTCCCACACCAAGCTGACACACAGTGTATTACTGAAATAATGTTTAAAACACCGCCATAAAACCCACTCTTTGAGATTACTGTTTGAATCGCATTTAACTAAGGGACATTAATACTTCCCATGACGCGTCAATCAGGAAACTGTTAACCCGGTTCGTTTCTCTGGTGACGGTACAATTTGGATTAACAAAGCGTTTTGATACATTAGAGAGAAGCAGAAAACGTACAAAACCTATTTCATTGTGATCCGCTGCCTCCTAGTTTCAACATTAAATTTTAAATTTACTCAATTTAAGGTCGGTGGGGTAGCCCAGTAGTTAAAGCGTTCGCTAGTCACGCCGAAGACCCGGGTTCGATTCCCAACATGGGTACAATGTCTGAAGCCCAATTCTGGTGTCCACCGCCGTGATATTGCTGGAATATTGCTAAAAAAGTCGTAAAACTAAGCTCACTCACTCCACATAACGTCCTTTTGCGGACATCGGGTACACTCAACTAGCATCATGTCGAATAGATGATAATCGTGATGATGAAATAGCGACTTTAAAAACTAAAGTCACTCACTCCATTTGGAAGAGTTATACGCTATGATGGATACATGTGCAGAAAATCCGCTGTAGTCGGTTAAAGAATAATAATGGCGTGTACTTAAAACACGGGAGCATTCCATGTAGCTGATTGAACATTTAATACCCGTCATGAAACATTCATCGGTAGACTTCAAGTACACGTATCATGTTCCCATATACATTCACATCCACGAGGCACGATAAAAAATACGCTTTCCTCTAATGTATTCTTTTCGTGGAAAAAACAATAGTTGCGGAGCAAAACAACATTCACCATAAAGGTTTTACATTTTTGAAACTCCTCATAGTGGGCATTATCTTTTACCAATATTTGTCAGACATTTCAATTCAAATGTCCTGAAGAGATTTAAGAAAACTACTTGTCTAAGGTAAACAGCGACACGCAAAGACTGCACAAAGTCCTTAATCCAGTGTCAGAAAAGATTAACATCGTTTAAGTTGTATACCCGAGTAACCCAATCAGGATTCTGTTCAAGGACACAGGAAATCCTTGCCATTATGATTCATTTATGAAGAACACCTACGCCTTTTCAGACACATATACTGCCTTTTTCTTTAATGCATTGAGGTAAGCCCGTCACCCCTAAAGGCTTCAGTGAACGTTAACAATGCATGAACAGTCTCCTAGCATCCTTTAAAGTACACTTAGCTATAATACAAAATACATTGCAGTATACAACCTATAAGGCTTTATGGACGTGCAATAAAAAGTATTTCAAAATTACATTAAAGTATAAATAATTTTGTACCTTTCATTTAATACGATATCAGTTCGAAATGTCAACCAATCTGCTAAAAAGAAATTAGAAATATTATATCTTTTTATGATCAAATTCATAAACGTGATCCGTCGGCGAAAGTGTGTCGTGGTATTAAACAGTCATAATTTTAATTTCTAGGTTGTGGATCTAGTGTAGCCAGGCCCACCTACCGCTTATAGCCAATATGGGCAGAAAGGTCACACGAGCTCCTTCTGTTCACAAGTAGTCCCTTTATATCTAATAAGAATGGCTATTGCTCGCGTGAATTGGATAGTCCTAAAAAGACGGTTCAGTGTACTTACCATCTGAAACGACGTGGTTCTTTGTGCCAGAAATACTCTAGTAAATCATATATTCTTTTCAGAAGTGAAAGGACAAGCCTCAGCGTGCATTATTAGAAATCCACCCAAAACCGGTATGTGATAAAGGTCAAGCAATAAGCCCGAGGGGTATAATACTGATTATCTTCAAACAGTTTTGACAGAATAGTTAAAAGGGTAAAGTCCGTTTAACTCATATCTCTTTTAACGTGACATATTAAAGATGGATGTGTTATCCTGCTCTTTATAGAATAAGAACCGAACAAGAACGGCACCTTGCCGTTTCCAAGTACATAAAGTAAAAGTCCATAAATAATGGCTATCTATGCAGAACACCCCGGGCAATCACGGGGCGGCTGTACTTTAGCCTGGGTTTCTCATTCTTGGATCGTACTTCTATGAGGTAGTTAAATATCAGACCTCATTCAGTTGACATTTAAATAATTGCCATTCAACATTCAGCCGTATGATTAACATGAAGACATACACGTATTCATAATCCGAAATGACTTTCCACAAAAATATATAATTTAACTGCTGACCAAAATATTCATAAAAGGTCTTAATTTTCTGTAAGACGCAGCTGACGAGACACACTTTCCTAAAGTAGATGTGCCTTTATACAGTCATGCTTTTTATATGTTGTTTATGATTTTCCACGTTTGCTAGTTGTATATTACTATATGTATTAATATTGATATACTGTGAATAAACAACCTAACCTAGACGAATAGTTCAATTGTGGTGAAGGCTGATACAGATTATTAATCAGAATCTTGTCATCTCGGATAAACAATTTGGCAATTGAGCGTCCATCTGTCAAGACGCTGATATTATCAATATATTGTTTCAACACTTCAGATCGGTATTGTGGTTTGTTAATATGTCATGTTGTGTTGTACCATGTCATCATGTCGTTGTTTAATGTTGACAGATATTTTCTATTTCATTATCTTGATCATAAAAAAACGCCAATCTTCAACACATTCCTATTGGACGTCTTCACGGGGCTCCGCCCTGGACCCCACAGTAAGACATTATCAAGATTGATTGGTATGGTGGCCGCCCAGCTCCTGCTACAAACGGCCCTAAACTCAAGCGTCTCCTTGGGCGACAACACTGTGTGTTTGGTACCCAGATACGTGTGTACGGGAAGATGTGCCCAGATAGACAATGCTGTGAGTTGGGTATCTAGATAGGTAGGGGAAGATGTGCCCAGATAGACAATGCTGTGTTTTGGGTATCTAGATAGGTAGGGGAAGATGTGCCCAGATAGACAGTACTGTGAGTTGGGTATCTAGATAGGTAGGTAGGAGATGATGTGCCCAGATAGACTGTGTGTTTTGGGTATCTAGATAGGTAGGGGAAGATGTGCCCAGATAGACAGTGCTGTGAGTTGGGTATCTAGATAGGTAGGGGAAGATGTGCCCAGATAGACAATGCTGTGAGTTGGGTATCTAGATAGGTAGGGGAAGATGTGCCCAGATAGACAATGCTGTGTTTTGGGTATCTAGATAGGTAGGGAAGATGTGCCCAGATAGACAGTGCTGTGTTTTGGGTATCTAGATAGGTAGGGGAAGATGTGCCCAGATAGACAATGCTGTGTTTTGGGTATCTAGATAGGTAGGGAAGATGTGCCCAGATAGACAGTACTGTGAGTTGGGTATCTAGATAGGTAGGGGAAGATGTGCCCAGATAGACACTACTGTGTTTCGGGTATCTAGACAGGTAGGTAGGGGAAGATGTGCCCAGATAGACAATGCTGTGTTTTGGGTATCTAGATAGGTAGGGGAAGATGTGCCCATATAGACAATGCTGTGAGGTGGGTATCTAGATAGGTAGGGGAAGATGTGCCTATAGATAGTGCCGATCTAAAGTAACGATAGGTTGTTTTTTCTCTCTCAACGAAGAGCACGCTGTCCTGTCATCACTGCAATGTCAGCAGTATTGGTGTGTTTTGAGGCGACTAAACTGATATCGTTTTCTTGATAATATTTTGTCTCTTTAATAAATATTCCTTCGGGTAGTCCCTCACCATGGTGTTTGATCCGACTGTAGGTTTGAATACCAAAGCACACGTTTCGCACCAAGAACACCAGACTATTTCCCTTCACAGTGGAGCGCAGGATGTAGATAATACATGAGAAACTTCACTTGTCTGTATTTAGTCACGTCTCTACCATTCTTATATATGAGCCAGGGCGGTGGGGTAGCCTAGTGGTTTAAGCGTTCGCTCGTCACGCCAAAGACCAGGGTTCGATTCCCCACATGGGTACAATGTGTGAAGCCCATTTCTGGTGTCCCCCGCCGTGATATTGCTGGAATATTGCTAAAAGCGACTTAAAACCACAGTCACTAACTCTTAAATGATCAAGCAGATGTATATGTATACACTATCAATACAACTCTCAAGTCAGGCACAAATCATCATGCATTTGAACTTTATAATGTACCTTTTGACCAAAGTTCAAGAGCTAAATATGTCAACGATGATGTAACTCCCGCTGCGCTGTAACACGACGTTACTGGCGCCGTGTGATGAGATATAGACATTGTCCATTCAGTTAATTGATATGTGGTGAGCAACTACCTCATGATACTGGCATGTGTGACAACCCGGACAGGGTCAAATACCGATACGTTTCAGCTATGATAACACCATAGCCTGGCTTGTCTGATGTAGAGGCAGCCTACATTGTATACCACTCATTATAACACCATTTAACGTAGCAGGTAAATCCTATGTGGGACTTTGGTTCTGCTTTCAGCACATGTCCCAGTGAAGAATTGACCTGCCTTTGCAAGCATTTTTGACGAGTGGCACCGGTAGGGCAAGAGCCGCTTACCTTTTCGTGCATGCTTGGTATCATCACCATTTGATAGTGATTGTTAATAAGCAATTGCTCACAATAAGATGGAAATCATAAGTCGATGTGGATGTGGAAAGGGTGTTGTCGCTGGTATTATGTGAGTGAGTGAGTTTACTTTTACACCGCTCTCGGCAATATTCGAGTTATATGGCGGCGGTCTGTAAATAATCGAGTCTGGACAAGACAATCCAGTGATCAACAGCATGAGCATCGATCTACGCAATTGGGATACGATGACATGACATAATCAGTGAACCTGACCACCCGATTCCGTTGGTCGCCTCTTACGACAAGCATGGGTTGCTGAAGACCAATTCTAACGCGGATGGTATTATATGAACAACGAAGTATGAAGAGTACAGTCATATGCACGTAACAAACGAATACAATCTCAAAACACTAGCCTATAAACATAACATTAGATGTAATCAGGCGTTCGATGCTTGTTTAGGTTAATGTTTCTTATCATGCGTTTTTGTTTAAAAATACATGTAATGAAGTATAGCGTCGCAATGTTCTTGTCTGTGTGTTTGAGTTACCAAACCTGAATCTTTATCTCCTTCATAAAGGTGACAGCGCTTTATATACTTACCTTAATAATCTATTATATCAATATACATGTATAACGTCAAAAAATAGATTAAAACACGTACTCGAGAACTTTCATCTTCTCAAACCTAGTTACCACCCTGAACCACAAAAGAATCTAACATTTAGCCATTCCTAGGTATGTACAACCGGTCAGATTGGACGTACCACCTATCACCAATTGACACAAAGGATGTAAATCCAACACAGGCAAACAAGCACCTTGTTGAAACTGAAGTCTCAATTTGCTGGTCTAAAATTCCATTAGTGGTGACACAAATGTTTCATTCCCAAGCCATTGTTAACTGCCCGGAGCTGTTTGTTGTCCTTTCACGGCTATGCATTGGGCACAACAAAAAGACGCGAATTGTCTACGGTAATTCACAGATACACAAGTACAGATATATCCCTAATTACGCTCTTTATCAAATAACTACACGTGTTTAATATGTGTCCAGTGGTAAGAGGACATGACCTTAATGCAATGGAAATCGTAATTGAAGTTAGCCAGTAAAGTAGGTAGGAATTTCAGTTGGTTCTGAGACATGACAAGGAATGCAGACGGAACGTCAATATGTTGTCCTGAAGACAGAAGGTTATGTACAGAAGTGGGTGGTCGAACACTGACAATTGCCCCAAAACTGTCCAAAATGTCTCAGGGAATGGAAAATATTCCACTCATGGCATCAATAGACATCTTGGTTTACACAAGGTAAACGATTCGTTAACTATATTAAGACGGTGACAGCAACTAGATTTTTGAAACTGTGAATGGAATTAAAAAATTAATTTGCACCTGCATCTCAAAGTTCAAACAGTACACAACACAAGCTGGCAAGCTGAAACAGACAACAAAGCTAATTTGGAAATTTATGTTATTTTGCTATGTTATTTAGTTATTTTGGTGCTGCATTCGGGTTTGATATATTGTTTTGAGTTGATTTTGAAAGATTATGTCAAGCACTATCAACGCTGATGTTACGTTTTAGTTGTATTGAAAGAAGAATTCCAATTACAGATTTGTCATCATCCATTTTTAAATAAATAGCCCGTAAAAAGAAGCACGGATACAGAACAAAAAGACAAGCAAGCCTTAAAAATGCCAAGTTTGACATATCAAAGGTATGCCTCAGTTTTTCAAAGGAACCTCAGCATAACTCATGAGATATTGAACAACACGGTAATATCCCATGGCATTGTTGCCATCACCATCCCATCATCGACTACGAATGATATAGTTAAAATAGACTGTTAGCCACAGTGATCAATTGGCCAGTTTGAAAATATACCCATCCGTTACGATGAAAGTGCATACTACATAATATCTATATGTAAGCCTCATTATTCAATTGACCCGTGGAGATCCGGGGTAGAATAGGTCTTCAGCAACCCATGTGCTTGCCATAAAAGGCGACTATGCCTGTCGTAAGAGGCGACTAACGGGATCGGGTGGTCAGTTTCGCTGACTTGGTTGACACATGTCATCGGTTCCCAATTGCGCAGATCGATGCTCATGCTGTTGATCACTGGATTGTCTGGTCCAGACTCGATTATTTACAGACCGCCGCCATATAGCTGGGATATTGCTGAGTGCGGCGTAAAGCTAAACTCACTCACTCACTCACTCCTTATTCAATTAATCAGTGCCACAAGTATCCAAGGAACATGCCAGATCCTTGCATCTCTCATCACAAACCAACCCAAATTCGCAGATACGATTCATAAAACTACCCTATGTAACTACTTGTCTTTCTGTTTCAGTCTACCCAGTACTATCCATCAAAACAGATTCGACTTGAGGACTTCAAACAAGGTATATCTGAAGATTGTACAGCTTGGTGAACATCATAAAACCGATGTGGCGCATTCTCTAGTACAAAACATAAAACAGAACATTTAGACGTGAAATCAAGATCAAGATGACATTAAGTGCCAGGGTTCCCACTAATCAATTTCTGTCAACGCGCCATAAAAGCTTATGTGTCTATGGACCACATGTGCATAAGGAAGGATTTCAGGCATAGCGAGGGGATCATGGTTTGACAGATGTGTTATCACTAAACCTAAACCGCAGCCATCAATCACATGTTATTACTTATTAATAGCAGAAATGTGACTTCGGAATTCTTGACAAACTGCTGACTATTGTGTTCTGAGTCGGTGTCCCATTTTCTGAATATTGAATCATGAGGATTTGTTGCTTTGACAGCTGTTGTGGGTACACTCTGGTTTTATTGACAATGTGTGTGATTAAGTCACAAATGGCACTATTACCTTACAAACAAATAGTGTTGGCTTCGTGTTTACAAAAATGCCTCAAACCCTTGAGTCCATATTTCAACAATTACCGCTGACATATGCTAATAAGTTATGCGATTAAATAAGTGGGAAAATTGGCGAAGGGGAGCTATAAACTTATACTTTTAATATATCAGCTTTATATGTTTTCCCTTACGATAATATATAGAGTACGAGTTTCTCCTCGCCGTTCGTATTCGTAGCTGTAGCTTGTCCCTCTATATATGTAACGTCAACACAAAGGAAGACTCCGTCTTGACCATCCTCAGAAACAAGTTCCGTTTGGTGTGAAGGAAAAAATAGCTGTGAAAATGATATGAACATATCACTGAAAATCTAAAATGAAAACCTAAGCTTTAATGATAATGGATATTTTGTAAATAATAACTTTCTAGTTTCTGTCAATGTACAAAGTTGAACGCCGTTTAATGCGATTAAATCCAGATACGGTGGTTCTCTACATGCAGTACCATTTGGTACCTATAAGCATCTGCCAGACCAGATTACTCTCAAGAACGATTACTCTAAATCACCAGGGTGACGCTTACACATTCCCTCCGCACTTGAGGGTACCTCGCTCCATCAGTCAGATTACCCTCAAGAACGATGACCGTAAATCATCAGGGTGACGCTTACATATTCCCACCGCACTTGAGGGTACCTCGCTGCATCTGCCAGATTACCCTCAAGAACGTTGACTCTAAACCAGCAGGGTTCTTCTCTACTCTCACCACCCTTGATGTTTTATTACTATTCCCTCATCAGCGATTCACCGTAAACGTCATTATCAACGCTTCCTTTGCACGGATTTGATCACACGGTACATCTAAATGGTAGATCAACCAGTTGTGTTAACACTGCCGGAACTGAATCTAATGACCGTGAAGAACGCCATGTACAGCGATCTTCACCAAATTGTTTGATACGGCCAGTTCACGCCGTTGTTGTTTAGGTAGGTCGTAAAGCTGCTGTTGCCATCATTGCAGACAGCGGGAGTGGCTGACGGGGTAATTAAATTAAATTCTGTTTCACGTGTAATTGCACATGCCACAAAGACGCATAAATGAATTGAAAAAGAAAACGTCAAAGATAAAAATAAAATCTAAAAGTCTTATAATAATCATGTGTACTAGGGGATGGTCGAGTTCGGGTAGATACAATGCACAAATCCTGACATGCTTTGGGCCATATGATAGGATACCAGTGCATGTCAGAGGCACAGAAGATTATAAAGGCCGATTGGGTATTTTACATCTGGTTGTTACAATGTTTGATCCATCCGAACGCTCCCGAATCCGGACGGATGTCAATACTGATTTATCTAACACTCGATTATTCACACACCATCGTGATATACTGTAATATTGATCGCCGTGGCGTAAAAGATCCAGTCTCTATTCAGAACAAGGGAGACGGGGCTATAATATCAAAATACAGTGAATTACACAAGGCCAAAAGAGTACCAATTTCGTGGAAAATGACATGTCCCGGTGTGCAAGGAGCAGAATGTGTTTTGACACAGAACGACAGAAGGTAACCATTAGCTATTGGCAACAAGTTATCAGATGCACGGGGTCGTCTATGTGAGTGTCTATCGTATTCTTATGACGAGCTAATGACATGTGTCATACACGCTATCCATGCACTCTTTGTGCTTTTTTATTTTGAAGTAGGTATAGGCTCATCATTCTGGTGCCAATTGTCGACCGATGTCTCGACCAGACAATTAACAGCACGTGGGAAATAGAAATATTGTCATTAGACTATTCATTACTTTGATATACAGTGAAACCTGCCAACACCGGCACCTGTCTAATCCGGCACACTGACAAAAACGGCATAAAATTTTGGTCCCGCCATTTTACAACGATATTATGATCATTACAACATTGTCTAATCCGGAACCTGTATATTCCGTATTCCGGCACGACTTTCCGGTCCCAACAAGCAATTTTAACAATTTTTCATTAGAGATGATTGAGTGACTCGATTCCAATATTCTCGGACTGCCATTTATCCCGTGTCTGGTCCCCTTTAAATGTCTCTTTAAACCAGTTGTTTTACGGGTTTGTTACAAAACGAAGCGATGCTTGTGGGTTTTGCTTCAAATGTGCTCGGACTGTCATTTATCCCGAGATAAGAACCCCCTTTTTACCGTTGATTGTTAAAAGTGTGTGTCCATTTCTCACACCCCAGATACAACAGCCGGGTGTACTCATTGTGTGATTCATATGAGCTCCTGTACAAGTGGTTTTACATGTTGTAAGTATCACTGTCCGTCAACTGCTTACAATGTATGTATGTATGTATGTATGTATGTATGTATGTATGTATGTATGTGTGTGTGTGTGTGTGTGTGTGTGTGTGTGTGTGTGTGTATGTATGTATGTATGTATGTATGTATGTATGTATGTATGTATGTATGTATGTATGTATGTATGTATGTATGTATGTATGTATGTATGTATGTATGTATGTATGTATGTATGTATGTATGTATGTATGTATGTATGTATGTATGTATGTATGTATGTATGTATGTATGTATGTATGTATGTATGTATGTATGTATGTATGTATGTATGTATGTATGTACGTACGTACGTACGTATGTATGTATGACTATGTATGTATGTGTATGTATGTATGCGTACCATCTATCAAATAGATGATAGTCAAATAGTAGATGAAGTATACGTGTCTATATTGTATAACAGATGGTTTAACTTATATCCCGACAGAACAAATAAATAACAGGAACACATTTTGATTATGTTTCTTTCATTCCGCTTTCTTCTGACTGGGTTAGTTCCTTTGTTATGAGGCGGTAGCCACATATCTTGACGTAATGGCATATATTTGTATATTTTATCATTTTAGACAAAGGTGATATTCGCTTGATGTTGAGTACCGGAAGCTACTGTTCTAAGTCCCAAATGAAAGTTTCAAGCATAAATACTTGAAACACACTGTAACACCCGTAAATCGTAATGCATATCCCTAATTGCAGGCTCGGAAACAGACAACATGATGCAAGATGCATATATGAGTCATACGACTGGCTTGTTCTTATAGTTCCGCTTTTCAACACAATGCTTGGTATCATATCGTATGTACACTCTATTGTCCCAACGAGAACACTGTATTTAACAGGAACGAAAGAATATATATATATATCCTTGTCACTTGATCTACCCACAGAAAAAACAGTTACATTTTTGACACGATTCCTTTGTGTTGCACTTGGATGCTCATCTATAACAGCATTAACAACACGTACACAATGTCAAGGATGCATTTACTTCGTGCAGCTATACGATACAATAATATAACACTGTTGGTACAAGTGGTGTTTATAAGTATAGACGCGGGGAGGTGTTCATAAGAGGACTTAAGTACACTGTATTTTTTGATAAAAAAACATGAATTGAATTTCGAAAGATGTGATGTATGATGTTGGGTGATAGCATAGCTTCGGTAGCACATTTATCTTATTTCCCGGGACCTTGTCAGATTTAAATATTAAGGACTCTTATGTCTTGTCAAAGGTCTCAACGACTTACATTTTACAGTTACTGGTGACATCCGATTATATGCGATTATTAACTGATCATATGATTATGATTTTACGAAACATTACTTGTATGAATCTTAAAAGTATAAATATGAACGGTCAACCAATAATTATTCTGTTATCAACCGAAACAAACTATACAAGGCAAAACAGCAATGACAATGTTATAAATTGATCAATGAAAATCACGTGGTCGTGAAAAGGGTAAACACGTCATACTTTCATAAAATATGTAACAGGTACTTTAATGGCATGGTTCTTATCTACACATAACTGTGAAACCAAATGAAAAATTCCTGTCATGCTGAAAATAACTTCTCAAGTCATTTGCTCAGATCTACTCAGCCAGGACATACTTTCAGCGTTACTACTTTTGAATTTACGATTATGGTCTGTGAAAAGTATCCATTGCTGTCGTGTAAGCTGAAACAAACGACCACTATCGTAAAAGCGTAAAATGTTAACATAAATCTCCAGGAAGGTAATCTACTGGCATGGATGTTAGTTAGCCACCATTAATTGTGTCTTTATTTATTCATTGCTAAACAGCAGCTACCCGACCATTGCTTAGAGACTGGAGATTATAACGATAAATAATTTACAGACCAAAATGGCCAACCGTCCAGTCCAAGATGCATTTTACAGACTTAGTATGTGGAACAATAATTGTTGATGATGTATATGCGTGACAGTTGTGTACTTACTGCTTGAAACTGTAGCGTATTTACATGTGATAGTTGTATTTGTGCGTGAATGACACACACACACACACACGCACGCACACACACACGTACACGCACATGCATACACATGCGCATAACCACACATACACAAGCATACATAAATATATAGACAAATATATAAACAAAACACATACACAAATATACATAGACGCACATATATCCCAAAACTCATATATTCACGGGGTGGTGGGGTAGCCTAGTGGTTAATGTATTCGCCCGTTACTCCGAAAACTTAGTTCGATTCCCCACATGCGTACAATGTGTGAAGCCCATTTCTGGTGTCCCTTGTCGTGATATTGCTGGAATATTGCTAAAAGCAGTGTAAAACTAAACTCACTCACTCATATATTCGCACACATACCCGTAGACAATCTTGACACACTATTCCCCACATTTATCACGTTCGTCCAGGAACTTCGCGACAACCGTAACCAGATTAATGACATGCGCAGGTGCCAGAGCAAAGTACAAAGGTACCAAACCACATTCCCTAACCAGCGTGTCTACTGATAAAATCAAGATATATCCAGAATACCAGGCTCGAATATCATATTTCAAAAGCTATCTATGTCTGTGTTCTATAACGTACTGAAATTAACAAAACACGTGTTCATGAATGGCCTTCATAAAACAGCTTTAAGGTTGTAATTTAATCTCTTGCACAAAGTCAACAAACCATTTTAAACGAAAACCAAATGTGTGCGTGATGTAAACAGTATGTATGGGTGTGTCGCTGTATTTCAGTTCTCTCATTCAAGATTGGCCTTTGAAAAAGTGAAACAGTATTCCTTAGCCAAGGATTACGATCGGTCTGGGACGTGTGATTATGTTGATTATAATCTTAGATTAGAAAGAAGCATATATATTAACACCATATCATTGGGAAATATATTCTGTATTAAAACCTGTCCAATTTGTAATGCTACAAAATTAAAAACAGCAATGTAACTTCAGAAAATGTCTTATCGCGCAAGAAATTCCAGATGTTAGTTGATATTATGTATTCTCAATTTTGAATAGGTAATTTATGCCTTTCCATTACAGCGTACCATCACAACGTATCACTATGTGTGAGCAATGTTGTATTTATAAACAGCATTTTAATATACTGACAAGCTGTAAAGCTCTAGAGAAATACGAAATGAAATTGAACCGACTACATGTATTTTTGTCAAGGAAAAGAAATACAATCCATGTTTAAACTATTATTTTTTATAGACAAAAGCGACAAAAACTTTTTCCATATCCACAAGTAATTTCGACTGTATTATCAGCATGTGTTTGTGTGTTTCTTTTTGAAAGCTTCACTCAAGATCACATCTGTATGACGACGGTCCTAAACAATCTGGCGTCTGGATTGTGGACCAGACAATCCAGTGCTTGACATAATCACATACGATGACTGTGCATGTGTTCATGTTTATCACTATCAGATAGTGGTAAACGCAGGGGTATAAAAATGCAACACCTGTTCTATATTTTCAAAATCACATTCACAAAGCCTGTGTACAATCTATGGATTGTGAATGTACCAAACACATGAATATTGAATATAAGGATCTTGCATTTACATAGTTCAAATTCCTTTCTGCGAGGACAAGGAAGGATATACGACAATGTATTCATTGTTAGTTTGGTTCTTGCGTTGAGTATCATTGCATCATATTCACAAGGAGGAACACTGTATCAGTGGCCGTGAGAGATATCTCAGGATTTAATGTCACAGATGCTAGAATACCCATAGCAATAAGGAAGATACCTTAACCTTTACAGAACTTAACAACCACTTAACCGCGCCATCATAAACATGAGAATAACATCATATAAAGACATAGTCTCTCCACTCTGATCGGGTTACGTAAGTTATTATGCACGATACAAATCCAGGGACTGATAAACCATTTTATCCTGGGCACGAAGGACAGATAACATCGGATCTGCAATGCTAAAGAAGCTTTATGATAGGTAAACCGTACATCGGAGTGGCCCCCGTTAGGATCGTAAATCTTATTAAACTACCTTTTGTATGAATAATGGGCCCGGGAATAGGGTCATCTGATAGTCTATTCATCCCGTGATGGGAGATTCACTTGACTAATTTCACTAAGAAATCATACCGGTGTGAAGAGGGGTCTTTGTGTAGAAAGGTTTACACTGCGCCATGATGGACACTACCTACGTGTGGAACAAGCTGAGATATTAAACACAAGTAGAATCACATATCACCAGGGAGAGGTCCTCGGGGTTGTTTTCAGATGGATGGTCCTTGTGTTGGGCCAAGGTCAGAAATAGATTCTGTGCGTTGTGAGAACTAGTCCTAGGCCAAATGTAAGAAACGTGTCTGTCTTTTAGGATCTCTCAGTGAAAGTGTTATCCAGTATATAGTATGAAACCTCCCACCCTTTGGAAATTCTTGTTGATATATGCAACTAAGCCACAGAATGCATTAAGTTAATAAAACAAACCATGTTTTCCATACTGCTTGACCCACCCAGGCTACATGTCCATGTCCTTCTAATGAAGGGTGACAAGCACTGATGTTCTACATTGTCAAGACATGCAGTGTGGGTGATAAGACCCGGTGTATCATAAAACCTGATTTTTATAGATACTATATCTAAATTTGGCCTACGAGAAAAATGTCGCTTACAACAGTGTTCTTCGTGGTACTATTTAATGCTTTCTTGACAGACACAGACATAAATATGCATGGACTAAACTGTTGATCCATACACTAGATGGAATCTGTACCTGAGGATAGTAACTGGATATTCTTCAGCTCTGACGTTATATATTTAGAAATAGATATATGATTAATAGACACAGGCATTGATACGTTGGTTCAAATAAAGCTTTCCTTGGTTCATTCATTTACAGCCATCTGACCGCCTCCGTGGTGTAGTGATTAGAGCGTCCGCCCAGAGAGCGGAAGGTCGCGGGTTCGATCCCCGACCGCGTCATACCAAAAGACGTTAAAATATGGTACTTGATGGTTCCTGCCTGGCGCTCGGCATTAATGGGTACAACAAGGACTGGTCGGCTCAGTCAGTATAATGTGTCTGAGTGGGGTATTCATGCTTCACTGCGGCATGGTATCTCAGTGGGCTAGCGCTATAAAACCAGCTTAAGTATGGGCTAGTACAAGGAGCCGCACATACACACGCATCCACGTCGTCATATGGGCGAAATATTCTCAAGCATGACGTTAAACCCAATTTCACCTCACCTCACCTCACCTCACCTACAGCCATCTAACATGGATAAACAAAGGTTGCCACAAGGCAAAAACCCATTCACCATGGATAACGAAACATCATGATGCACACATGCACATTTGTGGGGTTCAAACCGTCTGTGTAAAGTGCGTTGGGTTGTATTACATTGATCCCTGTCCTGTCACGACCCTGGCTACTGTAATGCCCTAACATATTTCTCAAGTTATGCTATTTTGCATTTTTTAATTGCATTGTATTTCAATGCATATGGACATGTGGCTTACAAACAAAATTACACTTACACCTACGTAGAGGCTCTGAAGACACACAATATAACATGCATTAAGGCAGTTAGCAGAGTGTGTCTGACTCCTATGCAATAATAGGCATTGTTAGGGTTGCGGGTATACATATGTACTCAACCAAACCAGATCAACTCCTCTCGACTGTAAGTACGTGAAGTAAGCCCAACATATCATCAACACGTCATAAACATTCCAGTGCGGCCTTAATAGATGTGTATACGTATACATGTATATTAAAAATCCATTTACATATATACAGGTCAATGGAGACAATAGGTTTGGAACATGGCCATATGGCATGAACACCGTCTACAGATCTATGGTCGAGTCTTTGCAGCATTGTGTGTACACTATGGACAATATTGACCGATTTCCCCACTAAATGATTCTATATAATCACAAATGTTTGTCACTCACAAGGAACTGGACAGTGTATGGAGAGTTCAGTCACTTTTTCTGGTCTGTTTGTCGAGTTAAACACAACATAAATTGACTCGGTGACCTCATAAATATTTGTTTATATCGGTGTATCCCTCGTAGTGTTTATCTTCAGAACTTTAGGGCTACCGTCACATTGACGGGGCACACTATCCCTCTTAAGCGCACGGATACTGACTACAGCATGTACATTTCCACGATTAGCTGGCTTCGATATCAATGAGAGGGGACAAATTATAAGTGATCCTATGGTTGATTTCAGCATACAGGTAATAGTGGGCAGATGTAGGTCAAGAAATAAGGACAAAACATGAATAGGTTTAACATTTGATTAAACACTTGTAATCAGTGTGCATGTTTGCGCATATTGAGAGAACCTTTTACACACTTCTTCTACAAACACTAGTTCGTGTCCCGGCTCGTTTGTCCGGGGTTTGGTTGTCGCGTTAGAACCTGGTAATATTACCACAAAGCGGCCGTGAAACACTAATGCATTGAACTTCATTGACTTGACGTGTCGTTCAGGATGAGTTTTTGTCCTATTCTCTAACATTATTTTCGTTATACCTCATTTGAGTCCACATAAAACGAAATCGGGTGAGTCGATATATCGGATAAACCGATGCGCTTTGTTGATCCGCCGCACCAATATATAAAGAAAGGGGCGTTGAGCCACACACCCCTTCTACACGGTATGGTGGCCTAGTGGTTAAAGCGTTCGCTCGTCGTGCCAAAAGCCAGGGTTCAATTCCCCACAATGGTACAATTAGTGAAGTCCACGGAACAGATGCACATAATATGAGTGAGTGAGTGAGATGGGTTTTACGCCAGGAATGTGCTTCACACTTTCGATCTATGTACTCAAACATGGATGGTAACTTTACACTATATATTAATATGTAGAATATAAAACTCTGCCGATTTTACTTTGTCACAAGTATATGCTTGTTTCACTTATTCAGTCTCCAAAACGCGATTTACATGTTTAGTGGACCAATGGCAAAAAAACTATAATGTTTACATTAAATATTTACCTAAACACTTTCAGGAGACAGAAGACTGGACGAGAGATATATTGTGAGAGAACCGCCTATGTTACTAAGCTCATCCTCTCCAGAAAAAGAATGGGATGAAAATGATACCCCTGCAGTACCCCTATTGACGCGGGGTATACTTAGAGCAATATGAAATATGTATATATGTCATATACCCGTTCTACGTATAAGTTTTGTATTTACAGTTTATCTAAATATATATCAGTCGTAATTTCCACATCGGTAAACACGCTGAATTATTCACTTCTCGAACGTCGCTTTTCCGTAATAGCAGTAAAAATATCTACAGCGTTTCTCATGACCGAACCATGACTATGTTGTACCTGGCGAACCTTTATGGCAACGGACCAGCCTGTCCGGTTTTAGGATTTAAACAATTTGGCTCCTAATTTTTATGGCAATTGTCACAGGAGCGCGTATTTGATATCTAAATATCTGATGCATCTGCAGCAACAGTACGACGCCACAGAAACAAATCTGATAGTTTTGAAATCCAACCACGACGGGTATGAAGCACTCAGTGACATCTTGATAGGCCTTGCTGGGTTGTACGTTACATGTAGCTGAAGCTGTAGGTAGGTTTTATCGTAGATAAAGGGATAGTAGTGATTGTAATATTCCTTTTGATCAGGTTGAAGCGTAGTGACAGCAGAAGTAATAGAGTATTAGGTTGAACTCAACAAAAGTTCAGCTATATATAAATAATCGAGTTTGGACCAGATAATCCAGTGATTGGCATCGTGAGCATCGATCTACGGTAATGGAAAGCGATGACATGTGTCAATCACGTCAGCAAGCCTGACAACCCGATCCTTTTAGTCGCCTCTTACAAGTATATTTTAGTGTACGCTGAGTAGTGTAGTGTAGTGTAGTGTAGTGTAGTGTAGTGTAGTGTAGTGTAGTGTAGTGTAGTGTAGTGTAGTGTAGTGTAGTGTAGTGTAGCGTCCTGTAGTGTAGTGTAGTGTAGTGTAGTGTAGTGTAGTGCATGTGTAGTGTGTATTTTAGTGTAGTGTAGTGTAGTGTAAGTGTCTTGTAGTGTAGTGTACCCTGTGCAGTTCGTGCAGTGCAGTGTACATGTCATGCAGTGTAATGTGTAGTGTACGTCTTGTAGTGTAGTGTAGTGTCTTGTAATGTAGTGTATGTAAGTGTGTAGTGTAGTGTAGCGTAGTGTACACTCTGAAGTGTCATGTACCCTGTTTCGCGTACGTCATGTAATGTAGTCTACGGTATGTAGTGTAGAGTGCAGTGAGGTGAACTTTACCCTGAGTAGTGTGGTGTGTTGTAGTGCAATATTGAATAATACCGCATGATGCGGTACCGCACGGTACAGTATCATCCTATGATACTCCACGGCACGGTGAGTGTTTGTACTTCTATACAATGGCACTTCTATGTCATTTATATTCATTTCATATAGTTGTAAAGCTGTCGGTTCACATGTCAATTACCGTAATCGTTAAAATACATCATAAACGTCTATGAAGTGGTTCTTGTTCTGGTAGATGTATATCCCCTTCAAACGGTGACCTTAACTTATTGATGTTTGATGTTGGGATCAATCACCTCTTAATACTTAATACCAAGCTCATGAAGTTGACAACTTCCACATAGATCTACCCATATCCATGTCTGAGAATACTATGAGGAGGGGGCGTGTCCCCATCCATCTTTCTGAAGTTACAGACTAGTATCACTCCCTTGCGTCGCCCAACACGTGGCGGGGACCAAACAATGCAGTCATTATACCGCCTCATCCATTATAAGAAATACTTTGTTCAAACACACATCTACATTCATGTTCCTGTAGTTCTCTGGACGCTGTCATCCGGGCCTCCTGAACACACACGTCTCTGTTTGCTGTGGGTAGCCTACTGTCGGTTAGAACTGTCTGCTAGTGGAGGGGCAAACACACTCAAGGATCACTCCAATCCGGTCTTATGAAAAGGGTCATTTGTGGCCGTATGGGTTTGAGGATCTTCGAGCGATAGGGAATTTATAGCCTCCAAGGAGCGCAATTATTGATGACATATCGGCAAATAGGCTTTGTAAATTCCACGAACATGGCAATCTCAAAGGAATTTCGTACCCTCAATGGCAGTTTGTTATGAGATTTTGAATTCGGTGGGCAATGACATGACAGTTTCAATAGGCGTTATACATAAGTCAATATTAGATGCCCTCAGCATAGGACTAGTATATTTAAAACGGGTTTAAATAACAAGCTGTCTTTTTAATATGAGAGTGAATCTGTCGGTGAAGGCAAAAAGGCTTTGAAGACGTCGATGTGTTTATCCGTGGCCTACATTACATAAATGCTAACATAAATATGACATCCACTCTCACGTTCAGAGTGTACGGAGTAAGAACGCATTAAGTAGATCAAGGGTAGTGGAATGAAGTTTAATGTTAGTTATGGTAGAGTATGCATTACCAAAGATATACTTGAATCATTCAGCGACATAGCCTATTTGAGCTATAAAGCACTGGCCCCGATTTCTCGATAATTTCAAACTGAGTTTGACAATTTGAAACAGCTGAATAATAAATAAAAAAGCCCAAAATACTTAAGTAACTCAAATTGTCTACTATGTTTGACTTTAATATCGATTTCAGTTCATTCTGGGAAATGCATTTTCTCAAATTGGAGTAAAAACTTTAACTTAAGTCAAAACAGGTTAAGTTTGTTTCGAGAAATCGGGGCCTGGTCTCCGAATGGTAATATTACGAGGGAGGGTACCTGACGGTCGCGATTACATCCTTACATCAGCGTTCACATATACTTGACTGATGGGACATACACTTACAAACTTACTAACAACTTTACATTAGCAAGAATCGTAATATGTACCTGCTTACTCTGAGTGAACTAGGTCAGCTATCATTTAGTTATATATTACAGGAGTGAAAGGTCACTGTTCAATGGTGCATTGTTAGTGTTACATGGCAGAAAATGGAAGAAGGAGCTATAATTTGGGATTACCATGGCGGCAGGCTGCACGAGATAACATGGTTCAGATAAAGTGTTACACATAAACATTTCGAATTTAAACTTTCGTTTGTGGCATTATCGCTACAAAAACCGCCTCGCGAAAATAATGACATGAATTACAGATTTGTCCGATAAAACGGTTTAAAGATATCGGTGTTGTTTGGGTTCATTATGGCCGTTACAGCCTTTCACTGACGTGTACGTTTGTATCAGATGAATAACATGGCTGTTCTTAAACAGATGAGATCATAAGCATGGGAATGTAGTTACAGATCAACATTTATGAAATAAATCTATTTCGTGGATGCAAATAAACTTGGCTCACACTGGGGAAAAGACGTGATAGTTCAAGTAACCAGTCTAATGTTACTAAAATCCACGGCATGTATCGCAATAAAGCACTCCAATTACGAAAATGCAAATATGTTCACTCAAGGATGATTTTACAGCAAACATGTAATAACAGGTGCTTAACAATTGGTAACTGAATCTGTGCGTTAAACACAAGAGACGCCATTTGTCTGTCCTATGTTACAAAGTGGTTCAATATGTTTGAATCAATGGCAACGAAAACTCAACAATACACGAAGTTCTTTGGGAACACGTACACAAAGACGGGAGCGGATGACAAATGGTCATACCACAACCAAATCACGACATGTTCCTAACGTTTTGTTGTTGTAAAACACAAAAGTAGACAATGGGCATAAATTCAGAAGGAGCTAGCATACCTCCCTGCATACCACCTGTCATTCTCCCGTCACCGACTGACCTCGTAAGCCACAAGCAAAACAGAAGATGATATTGACATACTGATATAACGGCCCTAAGAAGGGACAGACACAAGGTGGCGGATATGTGTTAAGACAGGCCAGGTTTATCTCTTCGGTTAGATCAGTGGTCGCTCTTTACTGAAATAGTCTAAACGGTATCCATGGACAGATATCAGAAAGATCACTGTCTGGTTGTGCTTTTAACATACCTGTGCTATAAATTAGTCAAACAAAGACGACTATGAAAGATAAGAGTTTCGTTTTATTAAATAAATACATACACATTGGTTTCTATTTCCGTATACATGATATACATGTAATATGATATGGAGCAGTGTTGATAGGACCTAACACATTAACATTGTTTCATCAGCACTCGAAAATATTAACAAGCTTTTTGTACCTTTTACCTTGGTATTTGGGTATCTTGAATGTGTTTTCTCAAAGGTCATAAACGTATAGATATATATCTGTGGCTGTACATTACATACCATACATCATCATAATTCACCCATCAAACGTTACCCTCAGGATGAAATACCTCGCTGTAGGTATAAAATGCACAACCATGCGTCGCGTCACCACCCATGTAGAAGTACGAGGCAGCAACATTAAAGATATATATAACTCCGGTGTCGTCGAACCATATACACTTATACTTTCGCCAAGTATCTCTCTAGACATAGTTAACACAATGATGTATGTACATTCGTATTACAAGCAGCAGAAAAAGTCAAACTGACGTCAAAAGAGATAGAAGGCTTCCCTGAAAGCCCAGGGGACGTTCTCTCTTAATATCTGGAGACATGATCATTTTGATAAATCATGAAAACCGTTGATATAGGGATACATGCAGCGTTCCTGAACCTGAGTCTTCGATGTCCATAGTGAAATCTAGACGTAACGAACTTAGGGGATCTTAGACTTCATTTCGTTACATTCGAAAGATCTATTAACTGCCATTGTTCGGTGATTAAAACATTATTGGAAGATCATTAGAACTTGATTAGTTATAGCAAATATTCAATGCCCCACATCGGCCTGGACGATTTTGGTAATTGGTGAACAGAGACTTTTTTAATGGCAGCTGCATTAGTGGAAAGCAACCAGCCCTGGTAAAATAGAGCAGTTGCCGTGACACGGTGAACCTCGTGGAGACAATTGGACACACATCTAACCGTCAATCTAACACGCTGACTTAGTTCTGTTAAGCAATATCAAAGTAGATTTCGCTCCATAGGCGCAAGTAAACTGAGGATGTGTTGAGAACGTGTTTACCCAACCATTGCCAAACAAACGCAATTAAACCGCTGCGTTCCACATACAAAGAGGCATTGTTAAGCCACAGTACAATTAGGAACTAGCTTTACGCAACACGATAGAGACCATCGCACGATTTTGTACCTTCCTGCCGCTAAAATTGATTTTATTTGCCGAACTGATGAGTACCGACATGCCAGTGAGAGTCATTAAGAACAATCAACCATGAAGGGTTACCTTGAAAACAGGTAATTGTGTCCTAGATGGCCCTTCGTGACGCAATAAGGAGCTGACATCTACCTTGGTCTTACGTGAGAGTGAGTTAAGAACGGCACACCAGCGTGAAATTGACTATTAGGAAAATAAAAATGAGATGTAATCAGCTTGGTTTGCTTACAAGTTACTACCGCTGACGTTTCACCTCTGCGACAGTTATCGCGCGTAAATTATTTATACCTTTGTACTTTCAATTGAGGGGGGATTAAGTTCAAGCACTTTCAGTTGAAGGGGGACTAAGTTCAGATGTCCGAGCAAACTTAACTACGCTGTTCAAACACAATAATACGTGAACAGACAGTGATTAAATATGCAGATAGACAATAACTTGATATGTAAATAGACAAAGCCTTGATTTGTGAATAGACCTGGTCTTATATGAATAAGCAGCGAGTTTCAGAAAGTGGGCACATTTAACATATGTAACATTTGGTATTACACATTCCAAGCAAAATAAAAATAATTGTTGATGGAGCAAACTGACACGGCTGAGTGAGTGAGTGAGTAAAGCTATACGCCGCTCTTAGCAATATTCCAGCAATATCACGGCGGGGGACACCAGAAATGGGCTTCATACATTGTACCCATGTGGGGAATCGAACCTGGGTCTTCAGTGTGACGAGCGAACGCTTTAACCACTAGGCTACCCAACCACCTCCGGTTCGCACTGCCCTTAACAGCTGAACATAATAATATCACGCTCTGCTAAATTAAATCATATATTACTAGCAATGTTTTCGTAATATATAAATAACAGTTAATAATGCTTAAATGTTGCTAGCAACCATACCACACGGCATATTAATGACAATAAACATTGCACGCACCGGTTTCTTGCTAAAAAATGCTATCAACCACACCTCACAACATATTATTGAAAATAAATATGACATGACCGGTCTCTTGTTTTTATTAAAGAACAGGTGCAAATATCAGACGGTAGACATGTGACAGACGTAAGCATGATACAACGTTTCGAATGACACTAACTGCTCAGCTAAGAACAGTTGGTTATGTTGGCTATTATTCATGGCTCATTACTCTGTACACGTTAAGCCACTACAAACATGCCTTTCACATTTGTGTGTCTCTCCCACAGTTTATGAACACATGGATAGGATTATTTGAAAAGCTATAACTCCATGACGAAACGTAATGACGTTCTTAAGTTCTACAGCTAAGTGTCAGGCGCGTCCTTGAAGCGAGTTCTAAAAGCTTTTAAAACATTATATCAGCGCTACCACTCTTCTCGTTAAGTGACATGGATGGCAGCAATTATCATGCAATCTTTCGTGGCAGAATTTCTGCTGTGTTAGCATAAACTGAAGCGTAAATGATTTCATCGACTTGTTTTGCTGGTAGTTCACTTTACGTAAGCTAAGCCCATTTGCCTTAATGGGAGCATTCTCGGATAAAAATACAAAATTGTTACCAAACTATTTGAGATAGTTAAATAATTAAGAAAATAGTACAGGACTTGAAAATAATTATTTACAATTTCCATTGTTCTAGTTATACAAAACGTCTAATATTACTACAGAGTGAGGCAAATATTACTTCCATGATATAGTGGTTAGTTTGCAGATAGATCCATGTACATGTATCTCATTCTGTGAAGTTTTCGCTAAAGTGGTAAAAGACCTGCCTTATTTAGGATTTTCCTCCCACATAAAGCTGACGAGAGCCAGGCAAGGTAACAACAAGTACCATATTTTAACTAACACCACAGTGGTAAATGTCTATGACCTGCCTTACTTCGGGATTTCTTCCCACATTAAGCTGACACGACGTGAGAAAACTGAAATATTTCACACACTCACATACTCACTCACCAATAAAATCAGAGACTGTGACCAACTACACATTATATTGACGTGAACATTCACGATCCTGGTTTATACAAACTCTGTGTGCCCGAAAGTCAATATTGCATTGACCACATCTTATTAACACTCGTGTACATGCAATATTAGCCGATCCATAATTCTATGGATATTCACATGTAGAGGAATTCCTACCCAACCATGTCTGGCACTATCAAACAGGTTCCAGATCTATTTCATCCTCTTATTAACGCCCTATCTACCTGTCCAGCGAAGGCCTAATACCGATTAATCAATACGAGATGAAACTCGTTGACCGCTGAGTGACCGCTATGGTAATCTCACTAATCCCCTTACAAGTGTCCATTCATCATGATATAATCACTATCTAACACTACCTTAAGTCTGATCTCTCAGAATACAATGATCAAGCATTACTTCTCATTAAAAGGTCTTCTCTTAAATTAAATCACATTGACGTATACCCATAGAACACAATCAACTGCAGTTCATATACAAAATACATGTCACTACATAGCAGTATGCGCGCTTAATATATTCATATTTAACGAAAAACCTAAGGGGGAGACACCATAACCTTGTCTTACACCAATTTTGTATGAAATATAACATGACGTTTACGCAGAACATTATTGTCATAATGTAAACTGATATCAATCAATCTGAAAGAGTGCGTAACAGAATAATTCTATGGTCTGAGGCGAAATACATAAAATAGAAAGTGAACAGTGATAAAACACAAGTCTTGAAGCTAAAATAGATGGATGCCTCGGCTACCCACGTAACGAGTATTTGTCAGTACCCACACCTGAGCCCAGTATTTGCGATCCCCAATTATTCAGGGAGGTAACTGGACAGAACAGGTGCCCGACATGTGTGAGATAACGTATTGTAGTGACGTTTACCGTGACATTTGTGCCGTTGAATGTCCGAAGACCAATTATTTTGACACTTTGTCATCGGTCGCAAGTAGACCTTGTTATTCTCAGATTAAGGCCTTTAACAGAAAGTAGCAGTCTTGGTCTTGCATCGTTTGAATTCGCAAAACATAATTGGCGCGATTTGGTGAGAAATGCAGAGCCTAAATAAAGAATGTTAAGTTGTGTGAATGGGTGATACTGGTGGTGAAGTGTTTCATGATGAATCTTCTGAAAACCTCAGAGTGTCTAGTTCACTCCAGTTGTTTTTATTGTTTAAAACAGGTCCATGACGAGAATATTGTCGCAAATCATTGACAACTATTGTGACGTCGTTCTAACAATATCATACACAGTACTCCCCTCGACTTTCTGGTTTTTTCCAAGAAACCTTTTATGGGAAATATGAATAATAACTGAAACTAGTAAGTATAGATTAACTACCCAACGTTACAAAACTAACTCTCACCGGGCAAATAATGATCAAATTTTCATAGCCCTCCGATAATGATTGTTTCATAACACATTAATGCATGTAGAAATAACGGCATAGCCTCTTAATCCAAAAATACGGATATATTAACAGTCTTAACGATCAGGCATACATACCAGGAAGTACCTATGGCCAAACTTATTTCACGATTTCTTGCCATTTGACATCGTGAAACAGAGAAAATACATCAGAAAAGGCTATGAAAACTCTCTCTAACCCTCGAAACCTCTGCAAGCCCTTAGATTTCAGTCTGTTGAATGACACCTTAAAGCCTAAACTATCTGTTTTCCCTTTCATGACCCATGTTGCCAAACAAGCATAACCCTACACATACTTCCAACACCTTCACGGGTCACTCTTGACCAACACTGACCACAACACAATCGTTTCCTTAAGACTTAACACTGGCCTCTAATCACCTTGACCACCTTCTAGCGCTTCACAGCTTTTAGTCAAAGAAAAGTGACCAGATCGTAGGATGGCTTCTCTAGGTCTTCGTTCCAACCCAAACATTTCCTACAAAGCGTTATGACTACTCTTCGGTGGAATTTGGCTTATTGGCTTGACTATCTGGCTTGGTAACAAGGTGGTGTTAAAGAGTTTTGGCAAAGGCCGGGCTACGTTAATCCAAGCCTAAAAGTGACTGGGTTTTGCATCAAGACACCAACATGTCTGGCATATTTCTCTAATCTGTAAAGCTACCGTTCCTTGCAGTCTGCTATGTTTCTACATGATCTTTTCAAGCTGGTTGGTGTGTCTCCGCCCGATGACTTACAAACCTGAGTAAACTCTCTTTTTTTCACCGGAAGAAGGCGAATTTTATTCTGTTTAAGCACGTGTCCTTACTGTAAAAAATGAACATTTGGAGATTCGTGATTTATGCTTGGAAACGAGCGGTAGTTTCGTCTTCCCGTGACGACGCTGTAGTTGTGGACAGCAAACAATGACGTCGCTCTACACATGTTCAAAGGAACGTCGGCACCTATCAGCTACTGAATGGAATATTTCAGGGGCTATTTAGGGTCACTGCTGATCGTATATTAACTGACGGAATACACCGGAAGACCGAGATGGAGGACCAAGTAGGCGGCTTTGTACACAACTATTTTTCAACCTCACGGGTACGATCGCGGTAACGAACGAAAATCTTAAATGTAAAACGCGAGTTATACTACAAGCATCAGATTTGTCAATTCCACATTCACTATGTTAAAAGCGCGAAACCATTACCCAACTTCAAATCATTGACACACAATTGCTGTTTAATCTTACTACTTAAGATATTCCTCTTCAAAAGACAAAACTGGTTATTGCCGCTGCATGGCATGTTCATAACAAAGAGAAAATAAATCTCCTCGAAAATATAAGTTACGCTTACACGTATGACGAAACGCACTGAGAAAGTACAATGTGTGTACCTATTAACCGTACATCAAACATATATCATATCAGCTGTAACACGCTAACATAAGTGTGGTGTGAGCCAAGGATATTGGCTATGCCCGCGGACATTGGATACTCGTTAATTTAACCCCAACCTGAATGAAAACGTTAATAAGTCTAAAATTAAGTGCAAATCCTCTGTTGCAAATTAGGTCTTTTGTCCACAGAACAAAGCCATGTTTGCACAATGCACATTCACAAATTAGAGTTCACATGTGTTGTAACAAAACAATGGATTTTTAGCCTTTTAATTACAGTACTATAATCCCTTTAAACCTTTTATATCGCTTTACAATACGCGGATATACAGACTACTTCAGCAAATTCAGGGTTACAGTGGCATGTAAACGCTTGACAGAGTCTGGACTAGTTTTTCTCGGGCACACGCTGGGATCTGATGGGTAGTTTCAGTAAGCCCTGTCATTCAATTAAGCTCTCCCCTTTTTGATCGGCTCGTGTTGGAAACAGTTGTTCGGGTGAGGGGGTGTAGTCAAGGGGTACGGACTGAGCATCTGATATATGCATATATCCGTTTTGGCCAGGTTACGTTTTCACGCCCTCTGGGACTACTCGTAGAACACATGCGTCTGTATTTTCTTAACGCCGCTCACGTGTAACATATATTATCGTGTGCCTTGTGTTGGTTTAGGGGCAATATGTACTCTCTTTGTATTTGTTGTAACAGCCAAGCTATGTCCATGTCAAGTTCGTATGTAGCAATCGACAGGCCACGAACATAAACAATAAAAGTATAAACTGCAACTGGCGTTATTTATGTATGGAAATCTAGTCAACTGACAGGCTTTGACCTGTTGATAGACTATACACGTATACCTAGTTACTACTGACAAATACTGTACATGCAAGAAGATATGTGGGTGTATGGAATGCAGTTGTCTAGTATGTACGTATATGAGCCATGAATGTATAGCTCTAATCAATGTAAAAAATGACAAGCATTATGCATGCACTAGTATAGAGGTACCTATGCAGCATACTTATCAAATATATACCTATATATAAACACATGGCAGTGTATATATGCACATATGCTTTCACTAATGTACAATACCTATACATGGTACTTATCTGGAAAAATACTTGACCTATGCAAATATACTCCCAGTACATGTAGAAATTGACAAGCATTACACACCAACTAATATGCATTTACCTATCCAGTGTACGTGTCTACGATAAACTAGTATATAACTTTAGCATGCGTATTACGATATACGAGGCAATTAACCTGTCTCAATACCTGACGATTTCAGTCATGGTGTCCCATGCAGACTAGGATGCAGCAGTTGCCGTGGTATGCGATCCCGTTAGTGACAGTACTGCATACCTGACATACCTGGCTGGACGTTGCCAGTGCATTGCTTCAGTCTGTCAGGCCATTCATCATATAACCACACCGGATTTGAACTCAAATACAAGTCTTGTCCAAGGAAATACAGACAACCGAATTGCATTCCTGAACAGTCTATTGAAGAATCGGTCTTCACATACGGCACATACTTATATTCATGGGCATGGAATAGATCAGAAGTAAGCTGTTGTTCTTCTGTACTCCACGTTGTCGTACTAAACATACGCCCACGATACTTTATCATGTCTATTTGAATAGAACTGCATAGCAGGGGTACGTCACTATTATGGTGATCACTAGTTGTCGAATATGTTTATTCTCTTGAACATTCACTTGATGCCTTGAATGAAAGAACATTTCACTAAGCAACACCCTGGTACAGGCTGTCAGTGACGAAGGTTTATTTCAAACAAAATGTGATGCCTACCTGTGGCTGACTCTGAGAGAAACGTCCATTCTGAGACGACGTTGACGACGACGAGGGTTTCCTCTGTAACGCCGTCGTCCGGACCTCCTCCATCTGTTTCTGCTGCTGCTCTCGCAACAGCTTCAACTCCTCCAGCCCTTGGGCACTAGCTTCCAACCTCGCCCTCATCCTCTCGTTGTCCGTCCGCCTGATAATGGGTACCCTGACACTGCCAGGGAGCTCACTGAGGGACCGGCTTCTCCTCATGACGGGCACCTGTCCGGGTGGGGCACCAGCCCGGGGGTTAAGATCCTTGGTTTGGTCTTTGGTCATACTTGTTGTCATGACGCCCTTACTGGGTTCTGGTTCACATATGTGTGACTGATCATACAGTCACTTCATGTGACCAATTATTTCAAAATGGTTATTGCAAGTTCCAAATGAAACGTCATCTACTGTAGGGTGAAACGTTCAAATATATCTACAGAACTCTTCGCCTCTTTACCACAAACTCCTATAATCATGTGCATTATCCAGACGTGACGGGGTGACGAACGATCAAATCATTGTGAACATCCGTTGTTACAGGAACACAAAACATGTCAATTTTTAAAAACCTGGTCTCCTTGGCAGGTGGAAGGCAGCGTCGTGTTCGGGTCCGGTTCATCAATACACAACCCCGGACTCAGATTATCACCTGACTCCTGGGACCATCTTCCTGTGCGGCTGCCAACTCTTTCCTCTTATACAACATCTGTTACATCCTCTATCGAGGTCTGTTCAGTCTCCGAGGGTTAACAAGTATCTCACAAACCACTGATAAGAATCACCGACAAATATGTACACTATGCCAGTAATTCAATCACGTCAAGATAAGCTATGATATAATCGAACAGTCATAGACTGTTCTTTGTGAATATAGATCCAGATTAAATAATACACATACGTAGTGTTTGCCACAGACTGTCAAGACAGAGACAGGTTTATACCACTACCGTGACTTACATATGTTTATGTGCCCCCTACAATGGGTAGACACCATCACAGGCAATCACAGGCGGATACGGGGTTGGATATTCCACGACATAAAGTTCAACCCAGCTCGTGTTTACCGCTGGGTCAGGTGAGAGAGACTGCATACATGAATCATTCCTTTTTTACCTACACACAAGCGCATGAAATTCCTTCAACACAAAAGGCGTTCCGTTGAACCACTCCAAATGATCTCGGGTACATGAATAAGTCGCTTTGACGTCATAGCTGGATTTCAGTCAGTGAAAAAATCCTTTCTTCGCATGTATGTAGTCCATTTCAGTACAGAGTATACTCACACTCCCAGCGCAATGCCTATTATTACTGTCCTTTCGAGTAAGTCAACCACAGACGTAGCTGATCAGCTGTTCTCCGCTCCTCTACCCACGTGTCGGAGGAGGGAGGCCCACTGCACAATTGCAAGCGCTACTGTTGCTAAACCCACACGCCCGTTTACTGAACGCCGTCTACAGCTTCATATCGAGACGAGTTCTGACTGCATTGGAGGACGGTATTGACACAGCGATTGGCAAACTGCAGCCCGCGACCGTCCTACACAACTGATGCTTAGCCGGGCACTGGAGTATGACTGGGCCTAATGTAGGTACCTCCAGCACACAACCCTGTCTCACTCCACCTTCGTTCTCGTCTTCGGCAGGACTCGCTTGGCGCTGTCTAGGCTACCTGTCAATTATTAACAACGAACCTCAATCCGGCCTATCACGTGAACTTGTTTAACAGCCACCCACTCAATATTAAATATTCGGGACATGTATTGGTAATTTAATATACTATCGATACCATAGACAGATTTTATTCACTATGGACGTTTCCAAAATAATTTTAATGACATATTAAGTAGATACTGTAAGTAGTCGTATATCTATCTTCTCCGACCTAGGTCTGTCACAGTACAAGTTCAGACACACTATGGTGGTAGTCACATGTAGATACCACTACAGAGATTAGATATCACAGAGTTTAGTCAAGTTTGTAATAAACAAACATCCTTAGGACCCTAGTTACCGGACCGGGCGCCATTATTACGTTCCCCTAAATACTCATTATTCAAGAAGTATCAATTTAGATATATTGATATCAATAAGTGTCTGTAAACCTACACTGTTGTGGTGTTACCTTAGTGTGTCTGTGTCTGTTGGTAATTGAACTCAAGGCATAGATACCGTCTGGGTGTTAGGTTTCCGGCGTCAGGAAGCGGTATTGTACTATAAACAGATGATCCGTTGTGGGTCGTGTGTCCTGTATACCTGTACACGAGGTCTTGGTTGGAGTAAACAGGTAGATACTGCTTTGAACCTGGCTATCTCGCACGACGAAATGTATATGAGCAATAATAATACAATAAACACACCCTCTATTGAGATGTCAAAACAACCCCCGCCTCCTCTCTCTTACCGTTGACCCCCCACCCTTTCTCTCTCTGTCTCACTCTCCCTTCCTCTCTGCCTCTGCCTCCTCCTCTCTCCTTTCTCTCTCCCTCTATCTCCGGGGTCGGTGGGTAGCCTAATGGTTAAAGCGTTGGCTCGTCACGCCGAAGACCCGGGTTCGAATCACCCACATGGGCACATTGTGTGAAGCCCATTTCTGGTGTCCCCCGCCAAGATGTTGCTGGAGTATTGCTAAAAGCGGCGTAAAACCAAACTCAGTCAGTCCTCTATCTCCCCTTTCTCTCTCTGCCTCTATCTCCCCTTTCTCTCTCTCACTGTATGTCTCTCTCCTTTTCATTCTCATTGCTCTCCCCTTTTTCTCTCTCTGCCTATCGCCCCTTTTTCTCCCCTTCCTCTCTCTCTAGCGTCTTTCATTGTTCCCCAAGCTTGTGCTTCAGGAATCCGCAGCTATCCACACTGGGTTAAGTTGGAACTATGTCCTTTCATATCCTGCAACCACCCCCACTGGGTTAATTTGGAAGTATATCCTTTAATATGATCAGCGATGACGCCACACGTATATACGTACAAACCAGATACCTGTCCGGCCGAGACTGTCCGCTCCAGCAACTGGGATGAATGTAGAGAGCTGTATCTACATTCCTACAGCTCGTCCTATTGAAAACAGACACAACCGAGGAAACGCCGAAATACCACGGCTAGGACCCTTGCACTCACTTACAACCACCTATTGAATAACCTTTATATTGGCGCACAACACGGGAACAATGAGCAGTTTGTTAACTTGTATTTCTTGGTGTGTACCTATCGTCCTTGTTTAATGGTAGCTTGGAATTAATACCTCATTAATCACTTGTCGTGTGTGCGTGTTTCATACACAGCCTTGTACCTGTTGATTGTTCAGCACACAAACCTATCGCTGATTGTCAGGTAGACGGCGTTTGCATGTTACGAGCAGTGACACTTACCGCCGTTATCTATTCTCACGTATATCCAGTTGGCTTGGGAGTAGAGCGGTATACCCGAGTTACCTCCCTTACACTGTGATTGATGGAGCTATCGACTCGCGGATCATAATTTCATTTGCGGACATATATTTTTTATCTCTTAAAACGGTTTGGGTCACGAGTATAAATTTATAGCGTTGCTTTTCTGCCCGTGGGATTCAGAATTCCTGTGGCATGAAGTCACCTAGGAATTTGATTGCACTGCAAACAGACATAGGAAAAACTGAAAGAGTAAACGAAATTATTTTTAAACCAGCTAAATTAAGTAGCTTTAGAGCGCCCAAAACCATACTTGCATAGTTAAACCTATACACATAATTAAACACGTACGAATTCAGTTTTTAGTGATCAAATAATATTGACAAAGAACGACCACGTTCCATAATCCTTGTTTACTGTTTCATTAAGCTGAAGGAAATTCTTTTAACGATGCAACTTTTTGTGTATGGTTAAGAATGTCAAAGAAAATATCATCTTGTCTACAGGGTTACATAGTGAGTTGAAGGTTAAAACCATTCCATCTGCTCAGGTGTTGCATATGGAACATATCCATATATATATATATGAGAGGTACCAGTGAGAGGTCAAGAGCTGATTGATGCGCGAGGAAAAATATACACAATTGACTTATTACAATGACTCTAGTCAGAACCGATATTAAGATGAATTTATTCATGACTATAACATCTACAATCATCATAAGCTGCACTGGGGCGGTGGGCTAACCAAGTGGTTAAAGTGTTCGCTCGTCACGCCGAAGACCCGGGTTCGATTCCCCACATGGGCATAATGTGTGAAGTCCATACCTGGTGTCCCCGCCGTGATATTGATGGAATATTGTTAAAGGCGGCGTAAAACTAAACCCACCCAGTCCCTCTAAGCTGCATAGGGGCGGTGGGGTAGCCTAGTGGTTAAAGCGTCCGCTCGTCACGCTGAAGACCCGGGTTCGAATCCCCACATGGGTACAATGTGTGAAGCCCATTTCAGGTGTCCAACGCCGTGATGTTACTGGAATATTGCCAGAAGCGGCGTAAAACTAAACTCAGTCAGTCTAAGCTGCATTGAATAGTATTTCAGTTAGTAACGATCTTAACAGTGTTTACCACCCCAGGGACAACCACTGCTCAGGGCATGGTGTTCATAATCAGCAAGAGTCTTGGCTCACCCAAAGATCACAAGATCACGGCACGCCCAAGGGACGCAACTCTGCACAACGATTTCAATACCTTAGATGATAATGATAATTTTAACATCTATAACTGCACCATCTAGTTATTATCATTACCATTGTTTTTGCACCCACTCATGCACGGGACGGAATTATGAGTCACACCATCATCATCATCGTCGTCGTCGTCATCATCATCATTGTCGTCGTCGTTGTTATCGTCGCCATTGTCGTTTTCGTTGTTGTAGGCACTGCTTAAGGACTGCTGAGCAAGATGGCAGTTTGGGTGTTGTCACAGCACAAAACAACGTGTTTTGATAAGCTGTTAGTGTAGATTCTATAGGCGTGCCATTGTGTTATATCATACGACTTGCACCATAGACAACGCGAGCATACCTTTGTGCTCAATCAGTTGGGCGTGTGTTGGTTTCCATTTATGACGTCACCGGATCAAACGCGGTTAATCGAATAAACAACTGCCTCAAATGTTCACGTATTACCACGTCCCTATATCCTGTCTTGTAGAACTTATTAAATTCACCTTTCGCGTATTATTGCTTTTGGTTGTAGTGGGTTATGCTTACAAAAGTTCGCAATGAATGCCATGCATGTCAGATTAATCGCGATCACTCTTAATGCAAGAGTATAAAACCAACATTTTCAAATCATTTAAAGGGCTAGGCTTGCGAAATTGAGAGTTTCATGATTTATTTAAGTCCTCTTAACCCCACTTTGTTTGCCTGCTCACTCAAACCACACAGGTGCATAGAATGATTACGTTATCTACAAGATAATTTTTTGTTTCACACAGTTAGACAACCACACTAGTTAAAACCGTGTTGTCAGACAGTGGAGTGGAGGATTAATTAGGACGATATGTACAGCTGTGGTCTGACATACCTAATTATAGGGGTATTATCAGGGAGGAGTAACCAACTAAGTGCACTTGTAATTGATAGTGTCTAACAGCTTCTAAATGTTTATTTCACTTTCCTTTTATCAATACAAGCAATGTACATTATAGTAAGCATTAACAGTATGATCTACCCTGAAGGTGGCTCCCGAACCATAGTGAGTATGATTTTACTCCGCATGTAGCAATACTCCATCAATATCAATATCGAACAGACCAAAGACCAAGCTTCAACTATTGAACCCATTTTGGAAAACGATCTGGCGAATGATCAAGCATTGCACCCATTTGACGAATCAATTAGACCAAACACCAGGTTCCACTTATTGTCCCCATGTGTGGAATCGAATAGACCAAGGATCAAACTTAGGGGAGACCGGGGTCAATTGTAACACTTTTTACTTAACTTCTTGTTGTTCGATCCTAGACGACCGCTCACAAAGCTAATCGGTACTAACTAGTACATTGGCTTCTTGGCTTTAAAGCTCAGTGTCGTTTCAAGTTCACTATCATGTCTTTACAAAGTTATTACGTATCAAATGCAATGACTACAAGTGTTACAATTGATCCCTAGCACGGGGTAACAGGTGGATGGGGCAATTGTAACAAAGAAGGTTCAAATGTAACAATTTGTTTATTTTCCAAATAAAATGAAAATAAAATGTGGAAAGATGTTATCTTGATCAGTTGAGGTGGAAATGGATTAACATTAAACTTTTATCACCATCGACATTTATAATGTTTTTCGTTTAAAATTCTTGTATTCGTATGCCTAAAAAATAATACAAAGACTAACACCAAAAACTTTCACTCGAGGCTAATACTATCAACATAACACTGAAAATGTTCTACTATGATAAACCTAGTAAAGAACTAACATAAAACCTTCATCATAATTGGCTTTATTATCATAACACAAGGGAAAATTACATGGGGCAATTGTAACACAGTGTTACAATTGCCCCTGTTGGCAGTAGCCATGTTTCATGCCACGTCACACGTTAACAACCTTGGGCTTCTCAAATATTTCTACTTCCAAATATGTCGTAATATCTAAATTTTACACTTGAAAAGTTAATTTCATACCAAACAACATTTACTGCATTAAGAACGCTTTAATACGTTTTGTGAAAAATTTACTTACCTATGTGAAAAAACGATTTTTCCTCAACTGTATCTCGCCATATGAAAAACGCCTGGATGAGTACCGAAGGAAAGTAAAGGGAAATAACTCTACTCACCTACACTATGCTTGAGCGAAAACTTTAGAGTAATCGCCCTTGTTACAATTGACCCGTGTTACAATTGACCCCGGTCTCCCCAACTATTGCGCCATTGTGGGAAATCGAACAGACCAAGGATCAAACTTACTACTGCGTCCATGTGGGAAATCGAACAGACCAAGGATCAAACTTACTTTTGCGCATACCTGTAGCGCCCTTTATGTTTATGGGGGTTGGTTGTCTGCCATACAGACCCAGAAACAAATATCCCAATACAGCCCCTGCAAGTAAGGAAGAAGTGGCAAGTCTAGCTTACAGTCTCCTGCTCCCTCTTAATACATTTATGAGTGACTGAGTTACGTTTGACGCCGCTTTTAGCAAAATTCCAGCAATATCACGACGGGTGACACCAGAAAGGGGCTTCGCACATTGTGCCCATGTGGGGAATCGAACCCGGGTCTTAGACGTGACGGGCTAACGCTGTAACCACTAGGCTACCCCGAGGCTCTTATATATTTTATGAAGAAAACTTAGGAACTGTTTTTTTCTGTAAATATGTTCATTCCGTTTCTAGATGTTAGTGTAGAGGGTTCGAAGTTCGTGTTGCTAGAACGTAAGTATTTCTATCGATATGCTATCATTTATTTATTTATATTTCCAGGTGAGACTTCAAACATATTTCAAACGTATGATCCCAAGCATCATTATTGTCACCTCTTGCCAGAGTCGATCGGGGCTCATATTGAATTTCTTAACGGGCAAAACATATCTTCAAAAACATGAAATTAAGAAAACATTCAAACAGTACCCGTATCATGAGATATTCAGTGTTTCCTGGGTCTCTAATCTAAGAGAGGATCTAAACAATAACTTAATCTTTATACTCACTGGTGCACACGTTGTTTCCGCGTACCGTCCGCTCCGGTTGGTTACTTGTTAATCTCAATGGGTATTTTACGGTCGAGGCGGTAAGACGTTTGGTGTGAAAAACTAGCCTACGGGTGTTTATACAGGTAATTATTTGATAAACCACATCAAGAGTGTTAGGCCTTGCAGTGATGCCTGATCACATCTACATCAGCGAGTGTTGCCATGTGTAATTTCCCTGTTTGATCACCACAACCCCGGGGGTGACGCATGTGGGTCCCTAAGGGACATCGTGGGCCCTGCCAACACCCCCGCTGTTGGAAAACAGGTAGATTTGTGCTTCATTACATAGTTAACCATACCCTTGAGTTTATTTACATTAACATATTGTACATTGACACGCTGTTGAAATAGGGGAAACACAAGTAATGTGTCTTTAGTCAAGTCTATGTGTGTGTTTTCAAGTGTATTGTGTTGTAAAGGTGGCGACTAGGCAACAGTCCTTTTCACTACTTACAACGTCTAGACTAGACTGAAAATAGATTGCATAATAAAATAAGAATAAAAATATTATCTTGTAGTGTCACACATTGTAAATCGGTATAGTAACTGTACAACTATCTTCCAGTCGCAACATGGCTGAAATATTGCCGAAGTGGAGTTAACTGTATTACATAGATTATAGCTTAAATCTGAGTAGAATGAGTTTAGCTTTACGCCGCACTCAGCAATATTCCAGCTATATGGCGGCGGTCTGTCAATAATCGAGTCTGTACCAGACAACCAGTGATCAACAGCATGAGCATCGATTTATACAATTGGGAACCGATGACTTGTTTCAACCAAGTCAGCGAGCCTGACCACCTGATCCCGTTAGTCGCTTCTTATGACAAGCATGGGTTACTGAAGATCAATTCTAACCCGGATCTTCACGGGTCTCTGAGCAGAGAGAACATTCAACACAACACATGTAGCTCATTCTCAACATCAAATACGTTCATTAGGCGGAGTTTTCGTACGGCTAAATCTGCCTAATTCTATTTCTGATTGCAGAGTCCCACAGTGAAACTTACCTGAACATCTGTTCATCAATGACCTGACACGATAAACCGGGAACACGGACATGTTGAATGCTAAAACGGTCCACCGTACGTGCTCGCTAGAACTCCAATTCAAGGCTATGAGACAATACATTCATTAATAAACCATTTGATTAGAATGTATATAAAATATATGTTGTACACTTAAGTACCCATAGTATTACCCAGTACCATACGATTCTGCACAATGAGTAGCTTACACAATATCCACTTGCAGACACGGCAGACAACCCAATAATAACGGAGGTAATACGGACAGACAGACAGACAAAATAGTTTATTTATGTGTCACGTGAATATACATGTCAAAAATGGCAGTGGTAAAAGAACATAGGCTATTTTCAGGGCATTTGGTTCAGATTCTTCCAAAAGCACCAAATTTGGCACAGAGGTAGCTTAAGTCATACTAATTCGATTCCAGACGGGCGCCAAGATGGCGGCCCCCTGTGGCGGCCATATTGGACAAAAAACAAAATGGCCGCCACCCCGATTTAAGAATATTTTTTTCCTACGGTTGTATATGGTCATGTCACATATCAAATGAAAGATAATGAAAAGAGCTTTGCAATGATGTATACATTGATGTATTGTAACCAGTGTGACAAAAGTTATTACCAATATAAAATTTAAAGAGCTGACCGAAAACTTCAAAATATGATACAAAACCCATCAAAATTCATACAATACTTGGAATTTGAAGATATTTTCACTTTGGAAATTGTCAATTCAGTGTTCGGTTTTAAGAGGTATCATATTGTAAGTGACTTAAAATGGAATTATGTAGAAATAATATTTATGTTTTACCTATAAAAAATATCCAGTCAGTAGTGAATCAGAGTACACCAGAAATAACAATAGTATACACAGAATGTATATATTGTACTTTCACATGACTGTCAGTGATAGATATAGTAACTATTTTACCTAGTTACTGTCAGTATTTGTGCATCCTCCTTCGCATTGGCAGAGGACCGTACATCGTACACCAGCACTGTTGCATTTACACCTTCCCACACAGCCCTTTTTGCAACCGCAGTGTAGGAGGATAGAACATGCTGCTGAAGCATCACTGAGGGTGGTCCATAGAGGTTGCCAGTTATGGCTGTCGTCTTTCTGCTAACCCCAATCACTGAAGTCAGGGATTTCCTGGTAAGCAATGGTTGCCTACTCCCAAAAGAAACTCGTCTGCAGAATAGATCGTGTCACATGTTGAAACAACGCAGCTTGAGTAGGCAGGAATTTTGCCAATGACCTGCTTCCAGTAGTGAAAAGGCGATGCCTTGCTTCATTCACGCGCCCTACTCCACAACTTCTGCTGCACATCAGTACAACAAATCTTTCAATCTGTTGAATGTGTCTCGACTCAGTCACGAAGTGTTCAGGATCCTGTGTGAGAGCCACTAGTGTGTCTGTCAGGTCAGGTAGACTTGTCCAGGTTGTCCATGCAGTCTTCTTTCCACATCCAAGAATATGTGAAGTGGTGTCACAGACAGTAAGACTGTGGAAGAGGGGTAATGCCAAGGACTTTGATGTACCAAGATGAGAGTACATATCATGGATTGGGATGTATTTGCACTTTTTACCAGTTCCAAATCCGATCCAGAGCTCTGTTAGGCCTAAGGTCTCAAAGACCCTTATTGCCAAAATCACAACATTGCTGTCAACAGTGCGAACATAGGCTGATGTGTGGCCATGCTCTGCAGCATGTCGGAGATGTAGGATGATTCTTGTGTCAGCCTCGGTATGGTTGCATGGCTGTAGTGTACCCAGGTCACACTGTCGGTTTGAAAGCACATTTTCACAGTGGGTACTCAGGAGGAGCTTTCCATCCATATCCGTTTTGGAGATCTGACTGCTGATGAATGAAAGGAATTCCCTTTTGTTCTCCTCATTCTTGAGGAAACCACTGTTCCATTCATGTTTTGGTATCAGGGTGCCGCCATCACCAACTCTTGTTCTTGAACCAATCCCAGGCCTTTAAAATCGTTACTCTCTGGGTAGTTATTCCATACCGCATCAATCCGTTGGGCTCCATTCTTCATCTGGGCCTCAAGATATGGAATGACTTGAAGGGACACATAGTCAGAGAATGGTTTTGCTACTGTTGAGCGCAGAATGTGTATGCTGCCATATCCAAAACCTCGACTGTTGCTAGTTTTGGAGCAGTTGTACGGCCAGTTGGTGCATTGATACAGTCCAGTATGTCTGACTTTGTTCCAAATCTCAGTGACCCTCTGTCAACTAGGCTTGGTGGTTCCTTTTGATTTTCATACATGAAAAAGTCGGCCAAGTCCGCGTCTGGGCGGGACTGCAAAGAAAGGAAGAGCTGTGTCACCAATATCATGTTTTGTTTCTGAATACCAACATCCTTAGGTTCTTTTCTCCTTGGGTCAGGTCGATTTGCAAAGGTCAGCATGTTATTTCTTTTGATTGGATCTGTTACAGGCACAGATAGCTTCACCAGTCTCTCTTGGACATAATCTGCATGCAGGGCTTTCCCAGCTTCAGAGATTTGTAACAGACTGTTCACGACGGACGGCTCCATGACAGTTTGGGTATCCAGAGCAACAAGTGTACATGTCTTTTTGAAATTTGACTTGTAAATGATGTCCTTCCTCATGATGAGCTGTTGCCTGGGGTGAAAGGTCATGTGTTGATTCAAACTCCTTTACCATCTGCACACAGTCTGATCCTGCAAGCATATAAAGGGTAAGTGCTTCAGGATTCTCATAAAGACTTGGTCTTGGTCCTTGGCCGTAAGACTGAACTTCTTGGATGATTTCTGAACGACATTGCCCTTCATAAATTCATCATGTATCTCAGGGTGATTCTTGCTAAGTTCAACCATGTCACGTACATATACTGGAAGCCAACGAGCATAGTTTGTGTGGTCCAATGCATGAAACCAACCACAAAGTTCGTCACATGATTGTACATAAAGTAGGAAGTCTCCTTCCCTCAAGGACCTCACAAAACGAGCCATGAGCAGTTCTAGTTCAGTGATAGTAACCAGTATTTGAACTGTGGGAAACTTTGAGAACGTTGATCCCACATGTTGAAGGATTCCGGTGGACCCATGACACCCTTGGATTATTCAGAGTATGCATTCTGCTTGAGGATATTCAGCGATATGAGGGAAACCTGGTGGGCATATCTTGTGCGCTTGATGTGATGCTCATGGAGGGTTGACTTAGCTCGAACAGATGTGAGGATCTCTGCTTGAGTTAGTACTGTTGCCCACCCTGAGACACGTAGCAGCTTCCCTATCATTAGATGCATCTTGTCTTCGATATGCAATGCACCCATCATAGAAACAAGCTTGCCTTCTCCGTAAGCATCTGTGAACTGCCATTGGAGGAGTTTTATAATGGCATATAGTGGCTGATCTGCTCCAAGTACTGTGGTCTGGCCCGGGTTTAAGAACCCGCACAGACAAATCCATAGCATGTTTCATAGAAGATGCAGATGCTGCTTTATCCGAGAAGAAAGAATATATACCAATCTCAGCTGGAGGTTTCACAGATCTGTCACTTGCAAGAGACGAGTTGTACCTTACCCAGGTGATGATGTCACCCTCTTCTACTGGACCCTTGTTCAATACCACTGCCATGCCTGATCCTTATCCATTGAATCTTCTACAAGGTGACTTGGTCGGACTTGGTTTGTAGTAGACTTTGGAGCATAGACATCTGTCTCAGAGAGTTCTACTGGTTGTTGAATCGTATAAAAGTCCGGCAACTTTGGAGGGGTTGTGTCTATTGGATCCTGTTTTATCGGAGCATGCTTTACTCCCATATTCTCATTTGATAGATGATTGGTCACACTGAGTGCATAGCCATGAAATTCTTCTTGTGAGAAGTTTCCTTGTGCTTTGCTGTCAAGAATATCCACATTCTGTGTAGTGAACCATATTATATTTTTTTTCTAAAATGGCATTTTCTACATAAATCGATAAGAAACTATAAAAAAAACATGTTCTTAGAAAAAGAAAGAGGATATATTTTGTATTTCTTCGTTTGTTTATTGACATTTTGATGTTTTTGGTCCACCCTCTAGATCTTAATTTTCATCTAACTTCTTTAATATCATTCACACAAAGTTTATTTATATATCCCTGTAAAGCTCTTTTTATTGTCTTTCATTTGATATACAACATGATTATGTACAATTTATGACAATTTATGACTAAATTTTTTCTTAAATCGGGGTGGCGGCCATTTTGTTTTTTGTCCAATATGGCCGCCACAGGGGGCCGCCATCTTGGCGCCCGTCAGAAATAAGCTTAGTATGTCTTAAGCTACCTCTGTGCCAAATTTGGTGCTTTTGGAAGAATCTGAACCAAAATATCCCTATGCCCCCTGACTATAGGTTTATGAGAATTGAAAGTAATTGCAGCGGCAGGAGAGAAATATTGATTCCGACATTGGAATCAAGCTTGAATTACTCGATTTGTATACTGTCACACGGCTTATTGGAATCGCTTTTTGACAACACAACCTGTATATCATATATATATATATATTCGCAAGAGAACCAATGTTATTAGTCAATACCACCAATCTACCTTCACTGAAGCAGCGTTCGAAATTAACGTTGGTACTTAGACCCGAAGCCAACGGAAAACCAATCGGACCCCTAGCTTTTGTTTTCTGCAGGTCCTCATGGCCTTGTTTGCTTGGAATTACTTATATTGTTACTAAAATGTAGGGCCTACACATTTTGATCAGACCCACAACGTTTCATGGTTCTGGGTCCTTAGGGCCTGCAGCTTCCAGGGTTAAGGGCAAACACTGCGCTTAAGTTCCCAGTGTCCTTGGGGTCTTCAATAGTCATGAAACTTGACACTCAAAACAGTGATTGAAACTACATGACTGTCTAAAGAAGTAACAGAGGTTAACAGTGAACATGTCTGAATCCCCATATTTTCCAATCTTTTCAGATGATCGAAGTTACCTAGTAATTGCAAATCATTTTTAGATTAATTTGTAAAAGTAACTCATCAAAACAAGGGTAACACAATACTTTTTAAATTGTGTCACCTTCAGACATGTCTTTTCCTAAACGTGACGCTATTCAACGCTATACTGAGGATGCCAAATTCCCTCTTAATGAATATCAACATAGTACGCTGTACAAAATACATAAACATTGATAATATAATGGATTAACCTTAATCTTGTCGGTGCCGTATTATGAACAGAAGGAATTATTAAACGTTCACCCAAATCTTTATGGATTGACTTAAGGCCTTCACACGACAGTCGTAAACAGATACTGTAATCCCTCTGTAACGATTCTGTAACGGTTTCGGTACATCATGAGAAATATTTGTTCCTGAAGGCAATTAAAGGATTACAACTGGATGTGCGTTATCCCCGACTTTGCTAGGCGGTGTCAAGTGTAGGGCGAGATTGGACGCCCGTCGTCATCTAAGCACCGGATCTTTGGGCAGGTATTTTCTCCTACAGGGTTCTGTGGGACACACTATACAGGACGGACTAGGTTGAATATAGGCCACATATAATTCCACGTAGATTGTTATGAGATATGGACTTATAGGGATATTGTTTTACGTTTAAGGACATTTTACGGATACCTTTCATCTGAATTATTCAAGTTTCCACGAGATTGAAAATACTTTACAGATACTGACATCAAAGAGACGTTTAATCTTGATTAATTTTATCGAATCGTATACGAATAGTAACATTTTTCTGTCAACGAAGATTTGTAACCAACTTGCTCTATCCGAGTAATTCATATTGACCCCATATCGCAGAAATATATTGTCGATAATACGTCAATCTTTAACTTACTCATATTCAACATTATGTGGTGCACAGATGGACACTTCAAGTAGTGCAGCTGTTGTGTTTGTATATTAGATTCAGCTATATGAAATCCAGTGGTTGACGATCCAGGAGCAGACAATCCAGTGGTTGACGATCCAGTAGCAGACAATCAAGTGGTTGACGATCCAGTAGCAGACAATCCAGTGGTTGACGATCCAGTTGCAGACAATCCAGTGGTTGACGATCCAGTAGCAGACAATCCAGTGGTTGACGATCCAGTAGCAGACAATCCAGTGGTTGACGATCCAGTAGCAGACAATCCAGTGGTTGACGATCCAGTAGCAGACAATCCAGTGGTTGACGATCCAATTGCAGACAATCCAGTGGTTGACGATCCAGTAGCAGACAATCCAGTGGTTGACGATCCAGTAGCAGACAATCCAGTGGTTGACGATCCAGTAGCAGACAATCCAGTGGTTGACGATCCAGTTGCAGACAATCCAGTGGTTGACGATCCAGTAGCAGACAATCCAGTGGTTGACGATCCAGTAGCAGACAATCCAGTGGTTGACGATCCAGTAGCAGACAATCCAGTGGTTGACGATCCAGTTGCAGACAATCCAGTGGTTGACGATCCAGTAGCAGACAATCCAGTGCTTGACGATCCAGTTGCAGACAATCCAGTGCTTGACGATCCAGTTGCAGACAATCCAGTGCTTGACGATCCAGTAGCAGACAATCCAGTGGTTGACGATCCAGTAGCAGACAATCCAGTGGTTGACGATCCAGTTGCAGACAATCCAGTGGTTGACGATCCAGTAGCAGACAATCCAGTGGTTGACGATCCAGTAGCAGACAATCCAGTGGTTGACGATCCAGTTGCAGACAATCCAGTGGATGACATCATGAGTATCGATCTACGGAACAAGTTGGTTGGTTTGTTGTTTAACACTGCACATGTCGGCCTTCTGTGAAAATCTTACGACAAGCATGGGTTACTGAAGACCAGTTCTAACCCACATGCCCTCGTGTCTTTGCGAGGATTAGAGATTTAAAAAACATTATTTTTGAGATAACACCCGACTAAAAATACTTCATAGTACCTTGCCATTATGTATTGTACTGTGAAGCTTTTCGAGTCGGGGGTCACCTCAAATTTTTATGTATTTTTAAAAAATATTGAACCCTCGCAAAGACACGAGGGCCTGTGTTCTAACCCAGTACTTCACGGGTCTCGACGGAAAAGGGGTACGATGACATGAATGAACTGAACCGTTTCATCCTACGACACTAAAGTATGTGTGGAAGATGGATAGGTAACAATAACTGATGAATACATTAGTAACATTTTACATTTGAGGATATATTGCACAGAGGCATCCTCATCTGGGAAAGGTGAACATTAACACCTCTAAGTATTACCATAGTACCTTTAACTGATTTCCATGGTATCATATAGATTTGGATGTACTTGTAAAACGATAATCGAGCTATCATATTTCCTTTGAATGAATAAATTGAAGCGGACATTTCTTGACTATCTGACTCAAATGAATCGGATGCATCCATTGTTTCCTTAAACCTACTGCTGGCTTAAGTACACATTTGGCGGACCATACATCTGAACGTGGAACATGATCTGTTGTCTCTGGTGAAAAGATAAACTGCGGTTGCAAAGGCGAGCTTTGAAAGTGTGCATGACAAAGATGAAACACCCGTAAAATATCTGACTCGTTTCCTTCTTTCTGAGACTTATCTAAGTGTCTTAAAGAACCACTAAACTTTGTTTTTTGTTACTCTTTTAACCATTACATATGAAAGATTTGTGGTTAGTCTTATGCGGAACACCAAATTTATTCTTTAAAAACTTGTGGTTAATTAATACCGAGCGATTAAAAGTGGCCAAAAAGTCGCCTGCTTCCCTCTCGCCCGCCAACGAAACCACAGACAGGTTACGTAACTCTGTCGCCAGAGCACTGCAGTGACGTCATATGAGGAACGATTTTCAGTTAGTTGTATAGAAAGTGTGTAGCACGCTCATCATTTTGATGATTTCTCGACATCAACGACGACATGCCGAATCGTTGCTTTGTCGTCAATTGCTCCTAGGGGTCGGGTGATGGTGTCACCATGCACAGATTTCCACAGGACCCCGCAGTTCGTGGTAAATGGGTTATGTTTGTGAGTGCGAAGCGAGCGTTGTGGAAGCCTGAAACGATATCTTACTTGTGTTCAGATCGCTTCACGGAAGTTAAAGAATCAAAACTACTTACTAGTTATAGTAAAATATGTATATGATTGATGACCATAAAGATTTTCCATAACACAACTTGTAACATAACGATTTCTTCCTCGGAAGTGAGGTTGTGGTCGAAGTAACAATAATATTGTAAGTAGTATTATATTGACACCCACCTCGCTGCCAGGAGAGAAATTGTTATGTTATACGCTATGTCATGCAAAATCCTATTGGCCATCAATAAAATACATATTTTACTACCAGTAGAAAGTAGTTTTGATTTTGTAACTCGGTGAAAACAAACCTAAATAGCATTTATCCACAGACTGGCGGATGTTCCCGATAGGGCGCCGCCATTTTTGAAAATCGTAAAGTCTGTTAGAATTAATGAGATTATAGTTTGTTTTCATCAAGTTAGAAAATCAAAACTACTTTCTACTCGTAGTTAAATATGTATTGGAATCATAACCAAAAGGATTTTGCATGACACAACTTATAACATAACGATTTCTTCCACGGAAGCGAGGTGGGGGTCGAAGTCACAATACTGCGCGATAAATTTCTTGCTACATTCACATGGTTAATGTCCACTCACCAGTATGTAGATACTAGTCAATGTGCGTCTTTATATTTGGTCTTATAATCCTAATTAGTTTATTATCATACTTTTATGCATTTTGAAACTAAATAAAAAGCTGACGATCTGCTGATACTTATAGTGAATTTATAACAGAACTGTAATATCTAGACATTTTATAGTTTGCCAATGTGAATCATAATTCGCACACACACCCTAGTGTATGTTGTCTGTCTCATTACACTTCACGGCGAAAACAATGATTCTGTTGAATGCTACGACAAATGAATAAAAACAAAATGCAAATATTAAAATTAAAACAGATTAAAGTTATAGGAACAATATCAGGCCATTACCTTGTTTGAGGAATGTATCCATCAATATCCACAAAACTGTTCCAAATGATGTGTCTTTTAACAGTTTAATATACGAAAAAGTGATAAATCTTTTCAGGTATTGGTGTATAGTCTCATTGGTCACCCAAGATAGCACACCTGGCAACTAATTGCATAATGTCCGCCTTTCATTAAAACAGTAATTTAGTTAGCCAATAATGGGCAATCAATCAATGTATTGCCGGTTAATCCTTTGAAGAAGGACGTTGTTTTACGCAGACACCGACACGGCAGAGTGTATTCAGTATAGATTAGTAAATCTACATACATAAACACTACCTTTTGACAATTCCGCTGTGTAAGATAAAAGTAATTAATCAATCAGCGTGTTATCGGTTAATCCTTTGATCGATGTTTATAATGTTGAATATTTACTCAGACACAAGAAATGCCAAATGGGAACCTTTGTCGGGTAATCTAAGTGTGTTACCACTAATTATACCTGTTATAAATTCATTAACTGACCATCAAGTGAATGATGACAAATAACATGTGTAGGTTTATACCACCTAACACGGGTTACAACAAGGGAGTATTAATTGCTGTATTGCATGTGAAAACTTATGGGCCGACACTGTTTTGAGAATACAAACAGATTTTTACATGACATGATTAAATATCGAGGTAAAAAAACACAGAAATGGGATCAATTTGGATCAGTCATTATACAAATAGGGCCTAACGACACCAATCAATTGTGACAGAAGCGTCTATGAAAACAAGTTGTAACTCGGAAACTAGGCAAAGCAGGAGACAAAATTAAATGACAGTAGATTGTGAGAACATATAGCTTTCATTTTCCACAACAATTGTCACGATTTCAGGTTTATACAAGCCTGTAAACAAGATAATTTACCCCCTAAAATGTAGATGAATTCTGCATCGGCCCTCAAAGCTATTCCTCATATGACGTCACAGAGTCGCGCCGCTCTGATTGGTTGAAATTTCGTTCGCGGGTGAGAATTGTGCACTGTTGTCAAAAAGGTCGATTTAAGTCAATTAAAGGTCGAAATGAGTAGTTTTAATGACGGGGTTTCATTTATAACGATGCCAGTTAGTGATTTATGTATTTTTACCCCCTAGGGTTTATGTGACCTTTAAGTTATAGCACGACGTTTTATTTTGGATTCGAAACCCAACATTCTCTAGCACGCCTGAGCGAACCAACGCATCAGATAAATGGGTGAAACAATGGCTTTGAAAGTACACGAATATCTGTGTTTCCCGTGAAAAGACGCATTTCCAAATCTTGTACCTGAATCTCTTTTCCTCATTTTCAGCTCATGGAGTGTGCTAGTGCAGCCGATTGATTACATTTTGCATTACTCTCATGGTAAGACGGCGTTTGATTTGAAAAGTCCATCCTTTCCCATGTGAAGAGATTGCAAAATTCGTCGAGTCCGAAATCCACCCACCGTTAGCCCCCACAACCCTGAACTAATCATTCCATTAATAGATAAACCTTATATACTGACTTCAGTGTATTAAATTCATATAACATCGATATATAGCAAATATACAACAGAGAAGAAAATAGTGTTTGTGACAATATAGGCACGATTGATAGATTTCACACGAAATACCTGCGTTCCGACAGCCCCGCAGAACTACTGTAAAAGCAAGGGGGGAGTATTTCACCCCGCCTCACGCCTCCTAATACGACATAACACTGGCCCCATCACTGCATCTCCGTCGGGGTATATAGACCAGGCCACATGATTCTACCTCCAGCCAAATGTCTTCTTTCATTACGCACAGTCAAAGTGAGATATATCCTTATGTTCGTCATGGCGGACGGCCGACATCGTTTAGTTTTCTTTCAAGTAGAATTCGCTGCCAGTTCTTCATGGGATATTTATTTGTTAGGGCTCGTAATGAGATGGTGTCTGTCGATGCGAGGCCGTGGTATTACAAATCACAGCTGATGATCACTACTCCCGTATATTCGCAATGTATGTGATTGTACGACAAACGACCAACATGTCAGTTTCTTCCAGCAGGAGTATGGTAGCCTGACAGGGCCAAATTACCTTACCTATTAAGATGTCACGGCGCCAAATTACTTCCTATTAAGATGTTAGACTATCAGCTTAGCCAGTGTTAGTAGAATGCTTGTACTTCTGTCCTCGGCTGAAATGCGATATTCTTTTGATTATTCAAGTCTCATTTTCCGTGACGAAATATGGAGTATTCAAGAATATGAGGACGATGTAAGATTACACTAAAAGAAAATATAACGTACAAATACCACAGATACCGAGGGACTTATAATATAATTTAACGGATTGTATCATGAGCACCACATTCCCAGCCCAAGCCAGGTTAGAATTCATGTTCAGTAACCCATGCTTGTCGTAAGAGGCGACTAACGGGATCGGGTGGTCAGGCTCGCTGACTTGGTTGACACAGGTCATCGTATCCCAATGGCGTAGATCGATGCTCATGTTGTCGATCAGTGGTTTGTTCGGACCACACTCGATTATTTACAGAAGGCCGTCATATAGCTGGAATATTGCTGAGTGAGGCGTTAAACAACAAACCAACAAACCAACAGCCCCAGCCCCAGCCCCAGCCCCAGCCCCAGCCCCAGCCCCAGCCCCAGCCCTATACATAATCACGCTTCCTTAAATAACCTGTTGGTTAAAGCGTTCGCTCGTCACGCCGAAGACCCGGGTTCGATTCCCCACATGGATATAATGTGTGAAGCCCATTTCTGGTGTCCCCCGCCGTGCTATTGCTGGAATATTGCTAAAAGCGGCGTAAAACTAAACTCACTCACTCCTCAAACAACATACACAAGCCAACATAATCACACACATACGCGACCAAACACGAACACTGGCACATACTTGTACACATGAAACATAGTCACGTGCACGGATCCGCACACACGCACACAAAATTAACGCACACATCACCATCAAGACCCACCGACAACTCTACTCAACGAACTTGGGCTGTCCCAGGAAGAATGGGATGGAACGAACCATGTTAACATTGGACATATGATTTGAAGTATGCCTCGTCGAATCCGGGATTGTCTTGAGAATTGAGGCGGATTCATATAATATAGTCTGACTTGGCAAATGACGTGACAATCAACAAAATCTATGGTTATCTGATGTTCAACAATTAATGCAAATCTCAGCCAGATGTCCTTGTTACACTTTTAAAGAATGTATCTCATTAAATGTGTATAATATCAATAGTTGTGACACCTTTTCATTGACTACCCACTACTGTTAAACAGTATACAACCGCCTCAGTACTAGAATTGTTAGAATTGGTCTTCAGTAACTCATGCTTGTCGTAAGGGGTGACAGACGGGATCGGGTGGTCAGGCTCGCTGACTTGGTTGACACTTGTCAACGTATCCAAATGGCGTAGATCGATGGTCATGTTGTCGATCAGTGGTTTGTTCGGACCAGTCTCAATTATTCACAGAAGACCGTCAAACAGCTGGATTATTGGTGAGTGCGACGTCAGACAACCAACCAGACAGGACTACCTGTTGGAAGCTGCTGTAAAATATAGCCACCTGGGGCGTCCCATAACACCATCGATACCGTCAGCACGTTGACAAACGTTGAGTCTCTGAATATATGTAATTTTGATAAAAACAAACAATTCCCTTTAAATTGAAAAGGAGCCCCAGTGAGATGGGAGATTCAGAACCTGAACCTGATGAAATCTAGACTTGCTTCATTCATTGCAGAAAGAACTAGACAGAAGGTGACATAATGCGGTCTAGGGACAGAGACACGATGCACCCTCCGTTACCAACACTACAATACTGATGTTCAGCACCATATTCTAAACATCACTTTACCACGATTTGCTTACTGTTGTTCAACGCAGTACCCGCTCTTTGTTCATTGTTAATTTACAGCACCTTACTGTAAATACACCGGAATATGTATTTCAACACAATATGCTCACATGTGTACGGCGCAATGTACTTACGGTTACGTACCATTCGTCACCACTCGCCCATTTCCGTAACCCGTTATTCGGCTTGTCCCGGAATAACACGAGTTGGTCACGAATGGGTTACGTACATGTTGTTACTTAACAATATGGATACTGTAACCTCACCGCCGCATGTTGTTTCTTCACCGCAATATGTTGTTACCCAACAACAATAGCAGTGTGCTACTGTTGTTCCCGGTAAAGTTTTGCTGTTGTTAGCCGAGAGATGTTCACATTTGGATTCCTCGCCGTCATATCTGGACAACGGGAGGCGTGGGTAACCTGTTGCTACAAGGCTGTATAAATGCTCCGTTATTTATATTAGAAATTATCATTTAAACTATATATTATTACCTTAGAGACGTGTGCAAGTCTAGGTAACCTGGTGCTTAAAGCCTTACTCCGTCATCCCGAAGGCACGGTTCGATTTCTCAGATGGATACGCGTATGTGTATCTTTAACTTATTTCTTGCGTTACCTTTGAGATACTGCTGTATTGTTGCTAAAATCAGCGTTTTAACAATTCTTACCTACTCACTTGCTCTGTGAGCAAGGCGAAGTCGTCCAGTGCGGGTAGCCTAGTTAAAGCGTTCGCTCGTCACGTCGAAGACCCGGGTTCGATTCCCAAAATGGGTAAAATGGGTAAAGTCCATGGTAAATGGTTCTATTGTCCCCCGCATTAGTGCTGGAATATTGCTAAAAGCGGCGTAAAACACAATTCACTCACTCTCTCACTCTAACGGGGTCGGGTGGTTGAGACATACCATTGCATCCCAATTGTGCAGATCGATGCTCATGATGTTGATCACTTGATTGTCTTGCCCAGCCTCGATTATATCATTTACAGACTGGAAAAGTGCGGCATTAAACAACAAACAAACAAAATAAAAACTATTTAAAAGCCACTCTTTTATTTGTTCTGAGAGTCATTCTTTCGTGACACTGTCACGCCTGAAGCGTGACCGACTTATCAAAGTGTAGATTTGTAGTCAGCAAGAATCCTATCTGTAAATCGTAATTCACTTTGCCGTGTGGTCCTGTCTTTTTCTAATCAATCACATCTCACATACCCGAAAGGTGCTGAGTCGTCAAAATAAGACGGTAGCTCGGGTTGTCTCGCGAGCACCCCAGTGTGCGGCGTCCGAGATAACCCAGGACACTGGATGACATTCGGAATGTGATTTACAAGTGCTGAGTGTCCCCGGGAGTTCACGGGGAGGTGGGGACGAGCAGCGGTCCCGATTTATGTGCGCGGCCCGAGGGGGGTGGTGGGTGTCAGTTTATGATACAGACAGCATCTAATGTCATATATCCTTGTCACAATATCATTCAAACAGCAGGATGCGGATTGGTTTGCTTCAGAATCATGAGAATGAATAAATTGAGTTTTAGGTATCAGGATGTAACCTGACCTTGCAGACGTGTTGCAAGTCAGGATTCAAAGGTCACCGTGGGTCAAAACGGACTTTAGCAATAAAGAGGTTTAATCACAAGATAAAACTGGGAGGTTTCCACGCGTATAATATCAGGGTCAGAGATTTGTCTGACGTGTACACGATTTGACGAGAGTGGGTTGGTTTTAACAGCGTTTTCAACAGCATTCCGGTTACATCACAGCGGGTCTGCATAGTGTGGGAGAAAAGCCCGAAGTGATTCAGATCTGAGATTTTAATCACTTGATGAACCTCATTGGCGAGAGTATTGGGCTGCCAAACCTAGAAACAATCTGGTCGAACCGGAAGTCCAACCCACCATCTTAGATTACGCGTGTCTAATAGCGGAAAGGTCAGTTTAGAGCAAAAGAGACACAGAGTTGTGTCCCTTTGATACGCCAGAAACCTATGATAGAAGGTCCAAATTCCGGTTCTAGATTTTAATGTAACCACACCGCGTTCAAGTGTTTCACCGACGTGGTAAACGCCTGAGATCCTCATCATCAAGCTGCTGGGTCTTGAGATAACTGGAATACTGTTCAAAGCGATGTCCATGGACATTCACGCGAATATACATGCTTCATATTACATACCTTACTTTCAGTAGTATTTTACGTTTTAGGTCAAATATTGTACTCGTAAGGAGACATAAATAATGTATAGGAAATCATATAATGAGGATTGATAGATTTGTTAGTAGCGCCAATTTAGCATGATCTCCATGACGACGGGGGACACCTAAGATCAGCTTCATGTTCCCCATGTGGAAACTCGGACGTTAGATAGAGTGGACTTCCCCATGCCGTTTTTATTTAGTTCTCGTTAATCGTCAACAGGAACTGCCAATTAAACTTCTGCACCTTACATACATTAATGACTTGAAATGTCGTAATAAACGTACCAAATACTGTTCACGTGAATTCATTACAAGGGATGGATAAATCACCATAATGACAGAGCGTTACCATAACACCTAGTGACATAATAACAACGAGGTATAAAGTAAGTCAAGAAGTATGGCTGTAAATGCGAGGGAGACATTTCTCACACAAGAAAAATGTTTTAGATAGGTGTAAGTACTTGCATGAAGTTTCTCCTCCTCCAGCTATCACACATGCCCCCCAATTCATCCATATATTAAAACGTGACGTGAATACGATGTATTTCTTAATGAAATTATTTCGTGTGGTGTCATAAATAGAACAGGAAGAGTGAAATCTGTTTTCAAATGACTAATGGACTGTTTCCCACCAACACTCCCGTGGTTAATTCAACCGAACCCGTCAAGATCCGGGTTAGAATTGATCTTCAGTAACCCATGCTTGTAAGGGGCGACTAACAGGATCTGGAGGTCAGGCTCGCTGACTTGGTTGTCACATGTCATCGTATCCCGTATTACGTAGATCGATGCTCATGATGTTAATCACTTGATTGTCTGGTCCAGACACGATTATTTACAGACCGCCGCTATATAGCTAGAATATAGTCCGGCGTAAAACTAAACTCACCCACTCACTTACTTCAACCGAGTTTAGTTACCTCTACAATAGGCTGGGGCGCTCGTCACGCCGAGGGCCCGGGTTCGATTCTCAACATACGTATGTGTGAAGCCCATTTCTGGTGTCCCCGTGATATTGCTGGGATATTGCTAAAAGCGGCGTAAAACCCAACTCATTCACTCACTCACTCTACAAGGCACTATTCTCCAACCCGGCGATTGGTTTACCAAACATTTCAGACGAAACCCAACAGCAATGGCTCTAACAAAAGGGCATAAAAACAATAACCGTTTACACTATGGTGCTCTAATATTTAAAACATATGGAGTTGGGAAATGGAGTGTAGTGATCATTAGTGACACTGGTGGCAAAACCCGCACGCTGTATACTGTTTTCGGTCTTAAAAATAACCCAATGTCGCGAAACCGCCCCGACACTTTCTAAACCGCGGAAATCCCCCATGTACGTGTTTCCAGGACCGCCAACGACAAAGGCTTGTTCATTACACTGTATCATGTGCTGTCCAGCCGTCGCTGACCGTACCCCAGTCACGTTCTACCACTCCGTCACGACACACTGTTCACAGGTGCCCGCACATTGTCGCTACTCCTGGAATCTTCTTTTAATTGGCTGCATCTTGTTCTCGCCCCGTCCCCCGGGACAGTGTTTGCCGGATCGTGTTTTCACACACTCACTCGTGGTGAGAGGCTCGTTGGGTATGTTGACGCCAAGCTGGTCTTTATCAAGACGAAGGGAGGTATTTAATGAAGAATAACCCCCACATTTACTGACCCATCGCGCCTCCCTCCTTCCTGGTGTTTAATAGTCACGTGGGACAGGCTTTGGGAAATAGAGTCATCTGCCCTTTGATTTCGAACAGGAAGTGCGAAAATAGGAAACGTTTCGAAAGGTCGTTTCGATGATGTGTGTGTATGATGTGAGCCTACAGACGTTCCAACTTGATGGACTGGGCTCGGTATCAAGCTTTAAATGATACATTGGCATGTCATTGCATCTCCATTAACTAAAGCACCCGAAAAATCACGGACAAAAACGTAACAGAGCTTTGGGATTACATTAACGTGTCACTAGACCAAAATATTGACAGTAGTGGGTGACCTCGCCCAGATGAGCATTACCAAGTTAATTGTGGTTCATTTCCCGACGTTCGTCAGTATGTCCCGTGATTACGTTATCAACAGAGCGGAGATATACAGAACTGCATTTGAGGGAATTCTTCAACGTCCTTTGAAGCCGCCATTTTATGATGTTTGTAAAACGAAGGGACGTAACTCCGAATAATTTTGGGGGGAACGTATGATGTCGTGATAAAAGAATTTATTCGCATTGATTTACAGATTTTGTTGATATCTAAACATTTAGCGTTCAAATTGATTGTTGTGTTATGATTTTCTTATCTTCGTGTTTAATGGTAAATGTGCTCACGTAAGACACTGTTTTCATCAGCTGATGAACGTCAACAAATACAACTTCAATCTTTAAATGAACATCAGAAGAGACGCATGTAGCCTTTATGACTTACCAAGCTTCCTTTCGAGAGAAATACTTCTGCTGCCACTTGAGAGATGACCGGAAGAGGAAACTTCTTGTTTGTTAAACTGGGATTGCAGGAAATATAGATGACACGTTTGTGGAAATATTATAGTTAAAAAGTTATTGGTAGCTTAGTACAGACCATTATTTGAAAACACATAAAGAATTCCCATTTCTTGTATAACCAGCTTTAGTGGTGGATTGTTTTCGATCACTCACATATTAGGTCAGGGAATAATCAGGGAATATTGCAAAATACTTCAATATACTCCCACAAACAATCCCCCGTGTCCCCTTTCATTACCTACTTAATAAATACTTAGTAAAACAAATTAACTAAAGGATGGTGTATTCACTTACACCTACTTCTCTATTGGTGGGCTCCGCGAAGGGATATATACCCAACAACCCTAGTCTGTCTCACAGGCCCTGAACCACATTATTTCCCCTACTGCCAAGCCCTCTCTGCAGTACTAAAGCCCTAAATAAAGCAAGTCTAGATTTCCTCAGGTTCTCAATCTCTGGTCTCCCTGGGGCTCCATTCCAATTTAAAAGGAACCCGAATCTCTGGTCCTTCTAAGGCTCCTTTTCAATTTAAATGGGCTTGTTTGTTACTATCAAAATGACATATATTCAGAGACTAAGCATTAGTCTACCAACAACCCCTAAGGCAACATATGTCAACCTAAGGCAGCCAATGTCGTATGAGGTGGCAACATGCATGGAGCGGTCATTCTTGCAGTCTTGGTTGATTCCTGGTTTGACGGTTCCAGGCGGGATCATTTACATCCATCATGCAAATGGAATAATTCTAGACGCGACATAAAAACCAAATCAGCCACCCCTCATCGTTGTCTTTCCGCCGAGAATGGGATGTGTTTGGTAAAGCTCCTAACACGATAATTACATGAAGTTCTAGACCATTTGTGTGAATCGATGTCGTCCACAGGTTAACAGTTGGTCCCCACCACCGAGGAGAGAGAGAGAGAGAGAGAGAGAGGGAGAGAGAGAGAGAGAAGAGAGAGAGAGAAGAGAGAGATGGAGAGAGAGAGGGAGAGAGAGAGAGATGGAGAGAGAGAGAGAGAGAAGAGAGAGATGGAGAGAGAGAGAGAAGAGAGAGATGGAGAGAGAGGGAGAGAGGGAGAGAGAGAGAGAGAGAGAGAGAGAGAGAGAGATCTTTATTTCCTCCAGATGTTATTCTGAAGATATATATTATCATTCAATTACAAACGAGCATGGACAATATAGAAAACAATATACATATGTACAAGTAAAACGAGTTATAATTGAAACATATCAATCATAGCAAAGCAACAAAGGTTGTCTGATGGAATACACAAAATGCAAATGTGATTATAATGTGAGTCCAGGTTTGAATCTCCATACATTCAATCGGGTAAGTATCACTTTAAAACAGGAACGACAACATGTCGTGTTCGTCCAGCATTTCAAATATGACATAGGTTTCAACATCTAGGTGATCTATTAAATAAGAAAACAATCTGTTTCTGCTTTGCAGAAGTTTCTCACAGTGCAATAGCACATGATAAAGTGAGCTACTGAACTTGTACAAGCCCTGAAAACTCGTTTGTTCTGAGTGCGTGAGTAACTATGGGTTTACGCAATATTCCAACGATATCACGTCGGGGGACACCAGAAATGGGCTTCACACATAGTACCCATGTGGGGAATCGAACCCGGGTCTTCGGCGTAACGAGCAAACGCTTTAAGCACTAGGCTACATCACCGCTCCTCTTTCGTCCTGACTCTGCTAAGACAGTGTATTGGATGTAATGAAGTGTTCTCCAACACTAAACAGTTTCAAGAGGAGCAGAAAAACACACCTGTGTCCAACAATCTACTTATGAACTCATAATTCTTATGTCAAGTGCTCTGAGTATTTGGCGCTTAATTATTATTATCATTATCATTATTATCCGGACCGAAATCGGAGTGTGAGGTCCGTTTAACGCCGGTTTGAACAGCATTCCATTTAATTAACATCCTGTCAGCTTAAGTTTGGATGCAAGTCTCATAGCAGGGCTCTGGGCTGACGAGCTAGAAATATAATCAGGCTTGTATGGGATTTGAACCGGAACATAGGTTTCTAAGCCACGCACACCAATTGCAGCTGCATAGGTGATTGGTCCCACACAGACTAATAAGTAACCTTATTATACATAGTTTAATTAAACGTCTCTTTGCTGCGCATTGTGAGATTATGCTATAATTTATCTAACGCATTAAACCTCCACTCGTTAATCTTGGACCGTATATATTAGTGTTATATTCCTTCTCGGCACCTACATATCCAGGATATACTACAAATTCCCGACCTGCGTCTCTAGACTGGAAGCAATTTCCTGTAGGAGAGACTTGCTTGACACACTCAGTGTCTGCATCGAAATAAAGACATCACACATTGTAAAGTTGACGAATGGACCTGCTAACGACTTGGTCATGTAAATTGTCTATTTGCATGACATAACTAGCTGTTAATCACAAACTCATCCCATTTGCGTTTCCCTAGCTAGACCAATATCAGTGAAACAGACGCCAGGGTCATCGAACATTTCATGAATCAGGTTTGAGTTACAAACCCCAAATCCGCTTGAAAACCGACGCGCGAAGAGGATAATCCTCTCATTGTCGTTTTGAATCCATTCTCGCCAGCAAGTCGTAAAACGAGCCTAAACAAATTCAGAATTCTGTTTGTCTTCTCTCCACACCAGCTCTGGATGATCTGTGAACAGATCCAATGCCTCATTACGTCTTCAAACGGCGTCGGATTTTCACCTGGTTGGTGATATTACTTCAAAGCTGCCCCCTCCCGGAACATGGCAATGAATCACCTGTGGTTCCTTCACAAGGATTAATGTAATTATCCACAGAAAGGTGTTTGGATTTACAGCGGTGAAGTCTTACTTTGGAAGTCTAAAGCCTCGTTTAATGGCCTCCCAACTCGAGAGTCATTTGGTTGATTAAGACATGGGGAAAGGGGCGTCTGTTGGTTGACCGGTGCTGTGGGATCACTTACCACGTTGGTGCTAAACCATGTGAAAGTCGACTTCAGCATGAACACCGAGAGGGCCTTTGGTCCTAATGAGCCATGTTTAACCTAATTGGCACTTTCGTGAGATAAAGGGACGACGTTGTCGAGAACGTACATCCTCAGCGAACGTTTCAAGAAGAAGCCATGTCAGCGCAGGAACCTGTAAATGTGAATGTTCTTTAACACCTAAACATCAGTGTATCACCTCCTCTGGTGCGGATGCTCTCACACACACGCGCAAGCACGTACGCACGAACGACAAAACAATGAACAAAGTCACACATTGTCACCACTCAAACCACAGAGGCGTGTCACGTTTAGAAACAGCGTTAGAAAGACATATAGGTATATAGACCCTACCCTACTGTCACGCTTAGAAACAGCGTTAGAAAGACATATAGGTATATAGACCCTACCCTGTTAGAAAGACATATAGGTATATAGACCCTACCCTAGTAGGGTAGGGTCTATATACCTATATGTCTTTCTAACGCTGTTTCTAAGCGTGACACGCCCCTGTGACTCAAACCCCAGGCCAGTTACGTCAACTCTCGCATCAAAGCATGACGTACTGGGGAAGCATGACGTACTGGGGACGTTTCTTGACTAACGCTGCATCCAACAAAAGTTCCAGCGGTCTGTGAATATTCCAATCGGGGTCACACAATCCAGTGACTGACATCATGAGCATCCATCTACGCAATACGATGACATGCGTCAACCATGTCAGTTTTTCTGACCAACCGATTTCGTTACTCACTTCTTACGACAAGCATCACTAATTTCTACCCGAAACGTCACGGAGTAATCCGACGTTACCCTCTGTAAAGAGGAATGATAACTTGGAGCGGAGTCTGTGAGTAAGGCATATTCATCATGTCAGTTTTCAAGCTATCTGAGAGGAAACCAATATTGTAATCGGGTGTTCAGAAAGCCTCAGGAACGTGAGTGATTAAGATGGGTTTTACGCCGCTTTTAGCAATATTCCAGCGATATCACGGGGGACATGAGAAATAAGGTTCACAAAATGACCCCAAATGGGGAATTGAACCCGGGTCTTGAACGTGACGAGTTAACGCCTTAACCACTGGGCTACCCCACCGCCCCCTCACGATCATGACCACTCGTGTCATTCAGGGACATGCTGAATGTCTTCTTTCAGCATGTTGAAACTGAAAGGGTGGATAAGTTGACGATCGGAACATCGATATAATATATCATTAAGACAGATAGGGGTCGGATGAAAATAGTAGCTTTCACACATAGTGGAAGTGGGCTGGCCTGGTTAAAGTGTTCGCTGAGACTGGATTTGATTACAATGTGAAGCCCATTTCTGGTGTCCAACGCCGTGATATTGTTGGAATATGCTAAAAGCTGCGTAAAAACAAACTCACTCACACAGATCGCATTATGCGTGGAATTGAAGAAGGGATTTTGACGTAATGGGTGCAGTCTTCAACCACTAAACTACCACGCTGGTTAGGGTAGCCTATGGCCATGATACTGTACCAGTAGCACATAGTGCTTAGAATGTAAGTCTTTATTTTAGGCTAGGAACCACCGTGAAATACACATAGAAATACATTTTTATTTGGCGTTTCTTCATTACAGTTCCAATATTTGCATACTCTCACGCATTTGGCTTGAGACGTCAGGACTCGGCCGGGAAGGGCATCTCAAGTTTTTTTTTCTCTCTCTCTTGGAATTGGAAGATCTGTTTTCGCCAGGGGCGTAGCTACCATTATGAAAGAAAAGCCCGGGCTTACACATGATTGTTGCTATAAAGGTTGGACAAGCCCTCAATACTTTCTAAATATAAAGCTTTTGCAACCTATCGGGCTTACACGAAAAAGATGGCCAGCTACGCGCCTGTTCGCAGTAAATGTGGCAGCCTGTTATGTATGACATCAGTTCGCCTCAAGAATGGTTCGCCATTATTCTTGCGCACCAACTGCGCCCGCTCTCAAGTTTTCAAATCATCTTTCCGTCCAACATCTAGAATAACACGAGCAACGATTTATCCCAATTTATTCCCCACACCTTTCACTACGATATATTGGGACAGAATTGCTCCTCTTACTGGGCGTCGACGACAGCTATTAAGTCGTTCGTTGCAGCCTGTCTTACTCAGCACCTTGCGTGAGGTGAAGGTCATGTAACTTCCCGTCGTCATGCAGAAATGAATGGGAAGACACGATCCCAGTCACAATAAATCTTTAAACTATAATTAACACGTCTTAAACGCTTTCTCTGGGTCACAATGACAGTGTAGGATGCATGTAATTTACTCTCAAAGAATATGTCTACAATGTGAGCGGAAAGTTTGTGAATAAGCTAGCTCAATGTTATTGCAAATGACAACAGGGGAAGGCCTACGCATAAACGTACAAAGGGTACTCTAGGCTGTGGGGATATGAAATGCAACACGTCTAAAGGTATTAATATTCAAATGAGATATACGTGCATCCCCATCTCAAGCAGTGCATCATCATATGAATTCAAGCGCCACAGGTGCATGTGCAAGTTACAATAGAACGTAGGCTTGTGATTGTTCGAGTCTTCACAATGATCGATGGATGTCAACTCCAGGTAGACGAAATCAGTAGTAGAGCAGCGATGAATTTGAGCCTCCTTCGCGATGTATCGTTAACATCACGGCGAGAGGTCCGAGCATGTGGTTATTGCAATACTTTCTGCATTCATAAGCAGGTAATGCTTTAATTGTTCAGAAACATTCTCAGACCAACGCTTAGTCTCTGAAAAAGTATCAAGCATAAATTTAAACAAACATTTGAAATAAAAATAAGTATCGGGGATATTCAGAACTTGTGAAAAATCTAGACTTGCTTCATTTAAGGTAGTCTGTCTCAGAGTCCCTGAACCACATTATTTCCCTACTGCCAAGCCCTATCTGCAATGCTAAAGCCCTAAATAAAGCAGTCTAGATTTCCTCAGGTTCAGAATCTCTGGTCTCCCTGGGGCTCCTTTTCAATTTAAATGGGCTTGTTTGCTACTATCAAAATTATATATATTCAGAGACTAAGCGTTAGTCTACATTTAAGGCTGCAGCAGTTCAGTGACTGTAATAATACAGTTGTTAGTATGTTTCATCCGAAGATGGGGAAATCGTTTCGTTATGTTTCACAGAAAAATCTGTCAATGCTGTATCGAACATCAAGTGTAAGTTTTATTTACAAAGCTTACACTTACTACTTTTAAAATAAGTAAATTTACCCTTGAACGATATTCCAGTGAATTATAGTACGGCATGCCAGCTTAATGTGGGAGGAAAAGCCGATGTGTGTGTGTGTGTGTGTGTGTGTGCGTGCGTCCTCGCAAAATCCCCTGCGGCAAAGATCGCAACACGAATTATTTTTTGAAGGCATACACCACGCACTCATTCCAACACAGTGTTTGCCCTTAAGCCTGAAAAGCTGCAGGCCCTGAGGACCCAGAACCATACAAAAATATCCTGATCAGAATGTGTAGGGCCTATATTTTAACTACAAAATAAGTAATTCCCAAGAAAAATGTGACAACTAATTTATAAATTTAAACAAGAAATTATTGAATGATATTTTCTGAAACATAATACTCTCAGTTATTGGGGATGAAAAAGCTGTCGGCCATAAGGACCTGGAGAAAACAAAAGCTGTGGTTTTCAGTCGACTTCGGCCCGAAGGAGTCGTGCCGACGTTAATTTCGAACGCTGTTCCAACATTCTTACATTTATCGGCTTGCTTTTTAATAGTAACATCTCGAATTCTATGGTAATGAGCTGTACGTAAAACGTTTCTCCATGACTATCAGTTAAGCCTGATTGAAGGATCAATTAATATCTTGTCTTGCTTAATCTATATATATCAGTATACCTAATTCATGTTACGTGTTAATGGCTCCAACTTTGGCCAATAAACCTTCAGTGTTCACGTGTTCGAGCATGCCTTGCAAAACTTGAGCTATTTAGCATTACAAATCTTTGATATTGTATATGTTTGTGTCTTTTCAGTGTTGAGAATATAATGTAAAGTATCTGAAAACCAACATGACATTTGAGTCCAATTCCATAAATAACTCGTCATGGACAGTTGACCTGCGGGCATGGCATGGGATATCTACGCGTATCTATACGAGACGTTGGTATTTATGTTTTGTTTATTCATCCTAAATCTGTCGCGTATGACAACGTCAGACTGCGCTATGTGAAGTACATCTACATGCTCTTGTCGATTGTCAGGTCACAACTTTATCACGCGGCGGACTCCTTTGGTTATATTGGTCTAGCCTAGACAAGTCGTGATAATGTTAGGCGTAAAACTCTATTCACTCGCTCACCACAGGAACGATGCTTTAGTAACGAACTGGTCCTGCTTATTTACCAAAATGGAAGGAAAGTACAGTACCCTGGACAAACGAAGATGGTATTGATACTTGATATCAACTCTTCCGTTGTGGCACAGGAGCTGTGTCATTCGTAACTACTCGTGTCATTCCGGCAAGCCGCATGGCTTGTTGGTCACGGAAAGAGGCAGGTAGTTACGAATGCTGTAAGTGTAATACGAGGCATTCGTCACCACTCGCCCATTTCCGTAACCTTCGGTTTGTCCCGGAATAACACGAGGTCACGAATGACACCCGAAGCTGCAGAGTCTGTGGGGTGCAGGAAAGGTCACCACCCCTACACTCCGCGTGAGGTCCCGTGTCTGAATCACGGTCATCACTGACAATGACATGACAATACTTTATTACTTAGGGAATTCTTTTTACATTTGAAAGTGAGCACATAATTAAATATTCAAAAATGACAACAAGGTTAAAAACCCACAAAACAACAAACACAGTTAACAGTCATTCAAAAGGCGAATACTTGCTGGAATAAAAGAATTTGGAACTCTTTTTGTTTTGAAACTGGGCATTTGGTACCGGCGGGTAAAAGATTATCTTCAAAAATAAAACGTGTCTGGAATCAGAAAAATCCTCTCAGCAAGGTTAAAAACACGGGAATTTAAAAGAGAAGGTAAATCCGAAACAGAAACCCAAGAGATTTTACTTGCAATTAAAATGATTTTGTTAAGATAGGATTTGCTTTTGATATTAAGAGAGCCATATACTTTCAACAAAACAACGATACAACAACAACATCACCTTTTTGCTTATGTTAAAACATGCCTATCGTAAGAGGCGACTGCGCCTAATGCGACTAATGAAAAGCGACTAATGGAGTCGGGTGGTCTTGATGACTTGTTTGATACACATCGTTGTAACCAAATTTCTAGACCTATACTGATAATACCAATCACTGGATTGTCTGGGCCAGAATCGATTACAAACCCCCACCACACACACACACCCACCCACCCCAACCCCGTCAAATAGATGGAATATTGTGCGTGACAATCATCAATAAACAAAGGAAACAAAACAGAGTGAATGAGTGAGTTTGGTGTTGATCACTGGATTGCCTGGTCCAGACTCGAGTATTTACACACCGCCCCCATACAGAATACTGCTGAGTGCGGCGTTAAAGTGAGTGAGTGAGTATGATTTTACGCCGCTTGTAGCAATGTTCCAGCAATTTCACGGCGGGGGACACCGGAAATGGGCTTCACACATTGTACCCATGTGGGGAATCGAACCCAGGTCTTCGGCGTGTCGAGCGAACACTTTAACCTCCAGGCTACCCCACCGCCCCGAAACAAAACAGAAATTGTTCGTACTAATCATGGTGACGTATGCAAAAAGGCTTTGTTCGAAATGTACCTCTGTTCACCCAGCACTGTATGGGTACCTGGTAGTAATGTGATTGTAAACCTCCTACGACAGTTATGGTTATATACTCCCGTGGGAAGTGAGAATGAATATTAAGTATACACTGCTGTACAGACCGGGGAATAATAATAAAGACTCTGAGCACTTTCTTGATGAATGGAACCTGGTGCGTTATGAACGGACTGCTATGTATTGCCTCGTTGGTCTCAGTCATGTGTGGCAACATATAGAAAATGTAAATGTATTTCGTTAAGTACAAATTAATAAAACGAAAATCTCGTTTGATATTTTGTCTACTGTGAAACCTTCCATGAAAGACGACGCAGAATCCCTCTGATCATATGTATGTTATAAATGGAGTTTGTGAAATAATAATGTTTAAAAAGATCTCGTTCTATGACATGTTCAGTGAAACTCGAATCTGAATTCCCCAACCAAACATATATCAACTCTGAATGGAACTTGTGAAATAAACTGATCAAAAATATTTCGTATAACATTTCACTCCTTAGAAACGTTCAGTGAAACTCGAATCTGAATTCCCCCAAACATATGTAAGCTCTACATGGAACTTGTGAAATAAAAATGTTCAAAGGGATCTCCTTCAACATTTTGCGACTTCTGCGTGATCTGTGAAACCCGACGCCGGATCCCTCTGAGCATATGTGTGGAGCGCGCGCTCTTTAAATGTTTAAACATAAAATCCCTAACATTACTTTATACGAGACACCGTCTTTAACCGTATCCGATTCTGATTCCTCGCTATCGCAATCTAAATGTGCTGACACAGCACAAACACCCACAGTGGCGTGTAACGCTGGACGGTAAAACAATACGTCTGTGGTTACCTGCAGGTGTTCTGACACCCATTGAAGCCATTTTACTCCGGTTTACCTGCATGAGGGTATTAATTAGTCACCTTTGAACCTTAGAAGCTACGCGAGACCCACAGGGCATTAGCTTTCATATCATAGTAAATGAACCAAAACGCACTTCACGACTATTTCCCGGGGCTGTGGTTTCTCTACAGGAGGAGTATGGGGTGCTTGTTTTAAGGTTGTACAAGGTGTGTTGGTATTGATGAATGGTCCCTTGATTTGACCAAGTGAAGGGAATCGTTATAAACCTGAACGAAGATTTGTTCGTACAAGAGTAAACGGGTGCTTTCTATTCAGAGGGCCACGGTTTGACCTTTCAGGCGAGTCTGCAGTTATGAATGGTTTTGTAAAGACGGAAGCACTCACTCAGAAATGACTGCTTGCTAGGCGTTAAGGTAATATGTTTTCCTTCATTGTCTGTCTAGGTGCTTCCAAATACTTCTTTGTTAGATGAAGGTCATGGTTCGTGTCACTTAGATATCAGATCATGAAATGTTGTCATCCATCCAATACAAATTGACCTTATTTCTTGAGGATACCTTTGACGAATGCCTTCGCAACAATGTCATGTTATGTTGCTGTTTTCCTTCCTCTTCATCCGACATTCCTATGATCAATAAAATCGAAAAAGAAATGCAATAAAAATATTTTCAATTTTCAGAACAAACTGATATGTATTTATAAAACAGTTAAAAGAGGATAAACTGTCCAGTAAAATTAATGATGACGCCAGCTGGTAGGTAAGTAAGGAAGATAGGCAGGAAGCACCTCACCAACGATGCTTACACATTAAATCAGTCAAACCGACAAATAATAAACGTGTGTGTGCTTTATAATGACCTCTCTCCTTATTCTGACAAAACTTGCACCTGTAAAATAAATTCAATGTAAACTGCCTGAAAAGAAAGTATATATACCCATTTTGTACAGTGGCCAAAACAAAGCAACAAAATATTGTTTCAGCATCCGCTTTCCGCCTGGTAACGTTTGTAATTGTTTTGTGGAATCCAGTTTTTCAAGTGAATAGTGTCTTTCACCCGGCACTTTATTCTTTCTTCAACTTGACGGTTTGTTGACACCAAGAGCGACACGTCCAAGGATCAAATACATTTTTCTTATCTTTATGTTTTAAACGTAAACAGCCTGCAGAGACGGAAGGACTATTTCGAACCTGGGTGGCGGGAACACATAACGCATCGCTGAACCTCCTAATATTTTCACATACAAGAAAAATATCCCATGCCTTTACCCAAATAGTAACTGCCATGCTTGGCTGATTGTAAACTTACTGACGCCATGTCAAATGTGCGAGAGTCATTGACCGGGGTGTGTGGACAAGGAATATGGCGTGAAAACAAGAATTCTTCGTTGTTTATTGGTGTTTTTTTGTTTTATGTTGCAGAAAATGTACCCACGTGAAACAAGACAGTTTCAGTGTCTTTTGTCGCGATATTATGTTTTCAAAGGATTATTCTTATTATGTACTGATTGTTGTAGTGTCCAGAACCAAACGGATCTCACGTTCTGCTATAAACTTTCATGTCGAGCGTCTTCTGTGTACATGTTTTTTGTCATCCTTCCTGGTGCTGTTAGGGAAGTCTAAAGGTTGCTACCCAGACACGTCGATTTTCATTAGATAGTTCGGACTGACGATATATTTATAAAACAGATTTCTTGTTCATAACTACCTTGGTTGGAATATGAGACTTCCAGAGTAGGAAGGTTCCAGTGTTTAGAGGAACCTTTCTATTCCGTTCCCTGTCCGCCTGGCCGTCATCACTGAAGGTAAAGCTTCTAGTTGGTCATCGGTATATTGGGTACCCGACAGACTGAATGGCAATGGGTCTCTTAGTAATCAAGCACCTGTGGGTAGATTGGGTTCAGTAAACCGATGGAGCTCAGAATGGAAACCACGTGCATACAGTTCCATTGACTAGGGTAATACTGCAGCGCTATGAGCATTGAACTGAATGTAACGCATTAACAGACTCGACCAAATAGGGTTCGGGAGGTCAGATTATTTGCATTTACGTAGAACCGGCGTGAACCATTTATCAAATAAGGAAAATGTTAAAGACTGACACATCGTGGTCGGTGTATTCCATCGATACCGCAGAAAATCAGTGTTAGAACTGGTATTTAAAAGGTGAATGCATTGCATAATAAAGATTTCATGGCTCATGTGTAAGTCAAAATGCATGTAAGTGATATGGGTTTAACCCCTCGTTGAGCAATAAGTCAGTTATACCATGGGGTAACATTGGGGATATACTCTGTTTACACACTGGCAATACTAGCCTAGAAACCGTTACGATTGAGCTTCTTTCAGTCAACCCGTCAGCCAGAAAACCGGGGCAGTGGTGCACAGTTAACACTAAGTCTATAATCTTTAGTAACAGCACACACGGGAATCATCAAGTCAATCGCCTTAGTCGAGTTGTACGAACAAATCAAATCCAGTCAGGCCGATATCACATAATCCAAAATCACTTGTGTTTCAAGGAGCGGTGGGGTAGCCCAGTGGTTAAAGCGTTCACTCGTCACGCCGAAAACCCAGGTTCTATTCGCCACATAGGTACAATGTGTGAAGCCCATTTCTGGTGTCTCCCGCCGTGATATTGCTGGAATATTGCTAAATATTGCGTAAAACCAAACTCACTCACTTGCAGTGTGTTCTTCTACCATCTCAAGGGGTGGTGGGGTAGCCTGGTGGTTGAAGTCCTCGGGTTCGATCCCCAACATGGGTACAACGTGTGAAGCCCATGTCTTGTGTCACCCGCCGTGATAATGCTGGAACATTGCTAAAAGTGGAGTATTACACTCATAGTCCCTTACATCTGAAACAATTAGGGTGATCGTGAAAACACATTTACCATGATAAACAGGACCCAATAGTAACCGTGAGATAAACTAAGAGTTGGGGATGTTGCTGAAAAAACTCTGTTCTTGAAAAATGAAATTACTTAGTTTTGCAAGAAATACAAACAAAAACAACAGCACATACACGCACACGCACGCACGCATATACACATAAACGCACGCACATACACGTACTCCCATCTCATCCCTACGAAGGGTCGGTCCTTCACAAGAAATATGATGAGAATAGCGCCCTTGTTGTCTAAGCGACTACACGTTAGGTACATACGTACATTCGATACCCCTTACCTTCATAAATTTCAGCTATCATTAACCAGTACATGAATCGTTTATCCTACATCAAGGACTCGCGAATAAATCACACATATTTATCCACGTTTCAAATAAAAAAATGTATCAGGGGTCTGTTCTACTTTGCAAACATATCTAAGTTTGTTTATTGATAGCTTGGATTAAAGGCTCAACTGGTATGTTTGAGTTTAAAGTGTTCACAGAATGAATGTTTTGTCCCTGTGGAAATAAACTCTGTCAAAAAGAAACGCAACCCCTGTCCTCAGATATGAAAAAATTCGTTTGAATGAAGTTATTGCTTCCAAACTAAATTTTATTCGAATGTATTGAAATGATACACGTAATTAATGAAGATTACCATCCAAACAACTGCATTTGTACGCATAAGTGTATTTTATTGCTTATTCCGTCACAACGCATGAAATGACCCTCATGGTGACTTCGCACAAAAACACATGCAAATCATGAAAATGGCAGTTAATGTAGGTGTATAAAAGCCCATGTGGTTCCGTAATATATTCATTCATTTGTCGCCGAAAAGCTGTGTTAAAATGCCACGATTGAGTGCTGCCGACCGAAATATCGCCATTGGTCGTGTTCAAGCCGGAGAAAGTTTGGAACTGTTGCACGGCACCTAAATGTTCACAAAACAACGATATCCCGACTTTGGAGCCGCTACAACAACTTCAATTTGACCAACGATCGCCCGAGAAGTGGAAGGCCAAGAATCACGACCCCTTCAAGATCGGTACATCCGGGTCCATCACCTGCGTAATCGGCATGCCCTACCAACCGTGACTGCCACACAAATACCAGGTTTGAGGAGAGGTCAGCTCAAACGATTAGGAACCGTCTGAAAGAAGCGGGTTTACGTGCCTGTAGACCAGTTGTTGGACCTGTACTACGCCCCTACATCGACGCCGACGACTCAGGTGGTGCAACAACGTAAGGATACGGACTTTACAAAACTGGAGGCGAATCTGGTTTTCTGATGAATCACGTTTTCTTTTGCAACGTCACGACGGAAGACAGCGTCTGTATAGGAGACGTCATAAACGTTTTGCGCCCATCTGCGTCCGACAGGTGGACAGATTTGGCGGAGAAAGCGTCATGGTTTGGGGAACCATCTCATACAACCAGAAATCAGACTTGGTGATCGTTCCAGGGAACCTGACAGCCCAACGTTACATCAACCACGTGTTAGAGCTTCACCTTCTCCCGATTATTGACCAACAGACACAGATTTTTCAACGGGACAACGCCCGGCCTCATACTGCACGTGCAACAATGAACTTTCTGCAGAATTCCAACGTCAATGTCTTGCCATGACCCTCTAAATCACCAGACCTCAACCCTATTGAACACCTGTGGGATACTCTGGATCGACGCGTACGTCAACGTCAGCCGCCGCCACAGACGCTGCAACAGCTCGCCGTTGCACTGCAGGAGGAGTGGAGAGCCATTCCCCAGGAAAGAATCCGGCGTCTTATCCGTTCTTGTCCAAGGAGATGCCGTGCAGTGATTGCAGCGCGTGGTGCTCATACGAGATACTGAGAAAGACGCCCCCCTGGTGACAAACTGGTGTCTGTGAGATGACTTTTGAAATGACAATTTTAAACATGCCCATCTGGGTTATTATTCTGCCAAATTTCCGACTTCTGTCTTCAATAATAAAAATGCCGTGTCGTCCTAAAACTTCAGATCAAAATCTCTAAAATACAGGGGTTGCGTTTCTTTTGACAGAGTTTATTATATCTGTATTGTAACCATGTATAGATGCGGCTTCTTATGACTGTATCCACATTGTAGGAGCGTGTGGCGAGGGAACGCCAAAAAAGTGGGCAGAGATCGGATCAACGTGACTTTCAATACTACACTTTGATCTTAGCCAAAGGGCCGGGAAGCGATTCCAACAATTGAAACCTTCGTGCGTTTAATTATCTGTAGCAACTTGTTGGACATTACTCATTTGCTTGATAAAGGTGTTAGTAGCTACACCGAAACGTCGCTCATATTATATTAAAGAAGTTGTATATCCATAGAACTCTCCTCGTTGTTTATCTGTAGCAACATAAATTATCTAAAGACATTAAGTACAATCCTCTCCGCTGTATTAAAGCTAAGACGTAAACCCACCATTACAATTAATTGACCTTTTATTTCAATCGTTATCCTACATCTAGCATGTATGTGTTATTTACACTTGCATTTTGTTTGTATTATGGGCCAATGGTCTACATTACTGAAATAAAATGTCTGTCTGTCTGTCATGTTTCAATAGAAATATATGTCTTCTTGTCCTCGTCAGTGGAAGAGACTATGGGGTAGCCTTGCGGTTAAAGCGTTCGCTCGTCACGCCGAGGACCCCGGTTCGATTCCCGGCATGGGTAGAATGTGTGAAGTCCATTTTGGTGCCCGCCGGGATATTGCTGGAATATTGCTAAAAGTGGCGTAAAACCGTACTCACTCACTCAGTCAGTGGTATTAGAACTCGACGTGCAGCAGAACATTTAGGAGACACAGCGACAAATAATAGACACAGGGCCACCCGTGCCTCCCATAAGAAAAAGACCCTTGTAGTCACATAGGCGGAGAATTAAGGCTAGGCACAGCGAATCAGTTTACAGTATTCCACCTGTATGTAAAAGGTAAATACCAAAAGCGATTCGCGTTAGATAAGCTTGTTTAAGACTAGCCCAAGTCGTTTGATATGATTTGGTTTATATTTTTAACGCCATAATGACCTATTTATTGCTTCAAGGCAGGTGAACGTAACGCAGCCTGTTTCAAACGTCAGCCATTACGCCAAATTTATTCTTTAGAAGATGGCGATGATACACGAGAACAGCCAGTTAAAAGACCGTGATATTTTTCACGCTTAAACATTAACTTGACAGTACATATTCTGAACTTCAAACACATTCATGACTCTTATCTTCCCAGGCAACTCTCAACGGTACCCGTCTCCCTACAGACAACCCTTGTGTGATATTACGGGGACAAAAGTCAGTGTTACACAGGGACCAGCGCAACTACTCGAGCAGAAGCCCGCATTTTGCTTTTAATCAGCCTCTGAAAGGTGGGGTCATGGCGCTAGCCCTTCTGATTCATATTCAAAATCGCCCGTGTGAGCACCCCCGTAATGATACCCCTTTGGTTTAGGGAGAACAAGGAGTAGGGACTTAAGACGGGGGCTGTGATCGTATCTGGATAGCTGGGGTCAGGGGTCAAGACGACAAGAGCCATAGCGACAAAACACCTTGTGGTGATAGATAACGTGTTTTATTTACCTGATGCAAGGGGAGGTAACTTGTGCGACAATTTGGCCAAAACGTCAGCTTCAGATGTATGGATGGCCTGATATCCTTCCATAAGGGTCGAGGGCGGTGGGGTAGCCTAGTGGTTAAAGCGTTCGCTCGTCACGCCGAAGATTCCTTACATGGGTACAATATGTGAAGCCCATTTCTAGTGTTCCCCGCTGTGATATTGTTGGAATATTGCTATGAGTGGCGTAAAACTAAGCTCACTTACTCCATAAGGGTCGAATAGCCTATTCCCTTCCACTACTTTACCCACCTGGACTTGAGATGAAGGAGAACAGTGAAATAGTCTGTCTGTTTAATATTTAGATGTATGCATCAAGATTCAGAATGACAAAATGTCTTCACAAAACCGTATGACGAGATGGCTGACTTCAAATTTCCAATAGTCAACTTGCCCGTCATGTTGAGCAATATTCCAACAGCTCCAGCCTCTGGCAGTGGCGGATCCAGAGGTGGGGTTCAGGGGGTTCGAACCCACCCCACCCCGACCCCTTTTTGAAAATGACTTAAGATCACATTGAAGAATTTTTTCTGCGTTGGTGGAGCGAATGGGGGGTTCGAGGGGTTCGAACCCCCTGAACCCCTCCTTTGAAAATTCCTGGATCCGCCCATGTCTGGTGTCTACTTTTCACAATCCTTATGGCAGAAGCGAGCATGCTGACAAACAGCATCATACGACTCCTCCCCAACAATCATTTGATCACATTTACAATATTCAAGACCCAAGTAAAACAGAGACTTCGTATCAATGTGAGAAGCTTTGTCCCGTCTATTGAGCTGAAGCAAGGGGAGATAATGTCTGTTACTTATCCAACGTAAGGGGAGATAACGCGTATTACCAGATGCAAGGAGTAATAACACGTGAGATGTATACTTGATGCAAAAATATCTTAATCTGAAGAAATGGGATTTGAACCAACAACAAGTAGATTTTCTGCTCGACTTTTTGGCTCATTGTGACTTATCACGTGGAACCTTTGATTGTGCTGTCTACCACACAGCATCTTTATTAACTTTGGTCTTGTAAATCACCTACGGGCTGTGTGGTAGCCTAGTGGTTAAAGCGTTCGCTCGTCACGCCGAAAACCCGCGTTCGATTCCCCACATGGGTACAATGTGTGAAGCCCATTTCTGCTGTTCCCCGTCGTGATATTGCTGGAATATTGCTAAAGGCGGCGCAAAACTAAACTCACTCACCCACTCGTTGTTTGTTGTTGTTTTTGGCTGTCACCAAAGTGTATTGGCAGTATAACCAGGTCGAAAAACTTTCGAACAAAAGAAATCGTGTTAAATGGTGCCTAAGATATATACGAACAAAGAAATGGTCTGGAATATTGCTAAAAGCGGTGTAAAACCATACTCACTCACTAAATCACCTACAAGTATTCTGTGATCTTGTCGGTAATCAAAATGAGAGAAGTTTACACTGGTACAAACTTGACCTTGCATAGTTACTGTAACAACAAAACGGGTCACATTGTAACCACATCGTGCCCACGAATTTCATCCCAATCTCATCGGCAACGTGTTGTAGTGAAACGCCTCACATTTCGAAGGTTGAGTCGCTGAACGCTTCACTTCCCTGAAGGAATCACTGACAGGTGTGAGTACGCTACTCGGCCAAACGATCATCAAAGGGAAGTTACTCTCCAACTTTATCGGTTGCGTTAATTTCTCACTGACGCGGCCAGATGTTTGGTGCCATTAAGACGAAAGTATCTCGGCATCTTTGATTTCAGGCGTGGTATTAATAACTACGGCCGCTATAGGAACTGACATCATCGACCACAACATCCTGACCGCAATTACTGCCGAGGTCTGTCGGACGCCTGTGCCAAATCTCAATGACGTTCTTCGTCGGTGTTGCAATCCTACCCATCCTGTGTTCGAATTTCTGTAACTTCATCACTCCATTATGTTTCTTCTACCTTTTATCGACATCGATCGAAGATATTCACCATTTACGCCATGAGTGAGTGAGTGTTACGCCGATTTTAGCAATATTCCAGCAATATCACGGGACACCAGAAATGGGTTGCACCCATTGCACCCATGTGGAGAATCGAACCCGGACCTTCGGCGTGACGACCGAACGCTTTAACCACTAGGCTACCCCACCGCCCGATTACGCTATGACTCACTATGGTCCGTTACACAAAATACATATTCAGTCCAGAGAAAAATATGCAAAACTATATTCCACATATAAAATCAGCCTTTGAAACAATACATTAAAGGATAGAAAGTTACAGTGTGATGGAAGATTTCATAGAGGGTATGCTAGTCTGGAGCGGTACACGCGCCACATGGTGTTGACAGATACAAGGTCGTCATCAATAGACGGATGTATTCCATTCAGAACATACGATTGTAACACTAATCATATATTTGACTTGGTTGTCGTGTACATTTCATCGACTTGAGACGAGGCATTGCGTTTACCCACTGAATCTGCATAAACATAAGAAAAATAGTAAGCAAAATATTTAGAAACCTTTATGTTTTAGCAGAAGTTATCAGATGACATCAACACGTATGTGTAGTGGAATACTAACAGCATCAAATGTATGGGTGAAGCTTAACCTTTTAAAAAGGACGATTTTTAGAGGTTTTCAGGAAGCTCTAAAATTTGATTATGATAAAGTCTTTGGCTTAGTCTGATTTTAAGAGGAGATAAAGGCAGTATAAACATATGGTGCAAATTAAATTTGGGCTCATGGACTAATTCAACGTAAGAGTTTATCTTGAACTACGGAAGTTTCTTTTTTTTTTTTCCTATTTCAGTCCAACATTCGTTCACACGAATCCGAAGTCCAGTAATGAAACTATATTAACATTTTACCATCAAACGACCCTATGAATAACACTTTATCATTTACATCTGAACATTCGGGTTCCTGCGGTTATTACACCCATTTACCAGCCTGAATCCCGATCCACAAAGCGTTCGTAACTATACGACCTGTCGTAGCTCTATAGTTTATCATAAGCTTACGAATGTCGTAGCCCTACGAACGCTTTGTGGATCGGCACTCAGGGTAACGATCCACAAAGCGTTCGTAACTATACGACCTGTCGTAACTCTGTAGTTTATCATAGGCTTACGATTGTCGTAGCCCTACGAATGATTTGTGGATCGGGGCCCTGGTAATACAGAACGTTATACTAAGCCCTACACAGTCGTTAAGCTGTGTGTCTCCCAGACCCGGGAAACTGTACTGAAAGGGTGTCCAGCTTAAGTCTAGACTGATTGGGAAAGTTTAGATTGCTTATGGGCTGAAACTGGGATTTGTTCTTGGCTCTTCATTCATTTTATCTATATTTTTTCTTTAAAAAGATATTTTCGAATAAGATAACTGTATTCCTGACACTAACTGTTATTCAAACGTTATTCAAACATCCGAGTCAATGAACAGAGTCTGTTAGTTCTATGGTAGACTAACGATTAGCCTCTGAATATATATAATTTTGTTAGAAATAGTTTTTTCTATTTAAATTAAAAAAGGAACCCCAGCAAGATGAAAAATTCAGCAGATGCGAAAGCTAGACTTGCTTCATTCTGGGCTTTCGCATTGCAGAGTTGGCTGGGTGGAAGGGAAAATAATGTGGTTCACGGCGAGACAGACTAGTTCGTTGGTTCCAGCCGTTGGTTTCCCTATATCCCAAAATATTTTGGTTTTATTCTTGACACTATTCTATACTACCTTATATTCAAGATTACCAAAGCAAGCCAGATCGGCTTCCTTATACGGCTATACACATATGGCCCTACCTTAGTGCTGGAATGTCCATCTGGCAGGGATATAGAACCATCTGTATCCGCAGTCACCATGAAGTGTGCAACCAGCGTGTACTGAACCCCATAGTGTTACCTGGCCAATTAGCGCTCCAATAGATCCTTCAGACAAACTGGGTATTTTCTAGATGAAAATCCCACCTTGTTCTGGACATAAATAAGTTAAACAAGAAATAGATCACTAGCATATCACCATCCCTGTCTCTGGCATAAACACACTAAACTGTACTCCATCCCGATAATGGTCTCTCTCTCTCTCTCTCTCTCTCTCTCTCTCTCTCTCTCTCTCTCTCTCTCTCTCTCTCTCTCTCTCTCTGATGTTCCCCAAGCTTCTTTCTTTCAAGCTAGGCAGTCTTGGCATGCGGGAATTTTCATTCAGATCCAAAGTCGATATTTTATAGCTTCATATCACAAGAGATTACGCCAAGAATTCTTTTTCTCCAGGGTGGGGTGTCAGTTTAGTTTAACGCCGCTTTCAACAATATTTCAATTATATCATGGCGCGTCCACCTGAGTGTAGACGGAAGGCCTGAAGCTACAGCAGGTCTTTGAAGTTTACCACTTTAGTGAAACCAACGAACAAGGGAATGAAGATGAACATGGAAACACAATCTGGGCGAACCGGGTTACAAAAACTTTCCAGGTTCTCTCATACCTATATAATTAAATTATTTTAACGGTTCTTGGCCTTAAACAAACATGAACTATTTTAAAGGGTCTTTAGCCCCATACTTTTATAAAGTAACATTTTACAACACTGACCCATCGATATAACACGTTTCATATCGGTAAAGCGGGACATGCTTACCCTCTTCACGAACACATGGTGTCATCACGGATTTCCAGTGACCAATTCATACATATGTATACAGTTATTGTGCCCCCCGGTAACAAATGGAATCTGTTTCTAGGAATGGTCAGAGCTGGATGTCCTTTTGCGCTATAACGTTTTGTGTGTTTGAGGATTCATTTGACTGTGCTACTTTCATATATATCAGTAATCCCCAATGTTACCTTGCATTGTCAGAGCTGTTACTTGTAATACGAACATGTTTGTAAGGAGTTTGGTACTGTGGCTGTATTTCCATTAAATGGTCGAACTATTCCTTGTTTTCGGTATTACATGTTTCAACGCAGCTTTTCATGAGTGGCCCGTCAATACAGCAGATTTCAACAAGATCTTTGATACATGTTTGAAGGTTCAGCGTTCATTGAACCATCTTTCCATTGTTGTCTTGCAATGTCAGAGATGTTGTGGTTAACACGAACGCATTTGTGAGGATTCTAGAACTACCAAAGGCCTGATTTCCCTTGAATAGCCCAGTTTATCCCTCAAGCTACCAGCATAGCTAGGATTCGAAAGACTGTTGAAGAGCTGTGTCCAAATCCTTTCAACGTCATTCGCGGACATCGCTCGATAGGACCAGAGACGTCACGAACGCTGGCAAAAGATCAGAAACATATCAAATTTCCTCAAACGCGAATGTTACTTCACCTATCGTTTGTTCTGGCATGATCTGCGATGTTCTGCATTTCACATGAATGTCCGAACAAAGTGGACCCGTGAACAGGCATGAGCGGAGCTGACAGAAGGATTAGCTTGGGAAAAGTCTGGCTCGCGCTTGTTGCACGAGCCACGTGCTGGCTAAAATGTGTCGTCTGCTTCAATCTCCGTACAAATATTTGCAAGAGGGACCTGCCCAAACCTGGATTTTCGCCATACTTCGTGGTCCTTGCACCGAGCGCGGGTTCATTTCTTATCCCAAATGAAAAGCGGGATTTATAATTAGTTTGTAGGTAAATAGTTGCGGTAAACCACGTTTCTCGGTCGAGCCAATTTCTCAATGAACGTTACGGGTCCTTGATCAATAGGAACAGAAAACAAGCCTTATAAAGTTAACTGCCTGGACGCGGAGACACTTCTCAGGTTCGTTCTCTTTCCATGTGGCTGGCTTTTCATATTACTGCATAGATCGCGGCTCATAAAAAGATATATTTGCCAGATCAATGAGTATCTGGCGACGACATTGAACTTCACTATGGGGAACGTACCAGATGGAGCTCCTGGGTGTAAATCAAATATATATAGCTCAGGTTGAGTCATTAGCCTTCGTGAGGTGTTTGAAGTAAGGTATGTCGAAACGGATGGCCGTTAGTATTGAGACCCTTTGGTGGTAATCTTTGATTCTACATAGACCAAGCATAACCAATTACAGATCCTGCCCCAAAGGACAAATGTTATGTCAGTTGTTTCTCGTGTATTGTAAAGGATATTTGTCGATGGGATTAGAGGTGGATTTGACATTAGGCAGAAGCATGAAAAGCAAATCGCTGCTAGAATGTATTTACTTGTATTGTTTGAAATAACCTCAATGGCGATTGGTTGAAGCGCTGAACGAATTGGTCCTTGTTTGATTTCAAATCATTAGTGTCCTCCGCCATGATACTGTAAGGCAATTCAAAAATCATTTTTAAATCATTTCGACATCTATATTAAATAGTAGCAATCTATTATGGTGAAGGCAGGATGAGAGTGAACTAACAGATGGTTGATATGCATGTTGAATCGCAAGTATAATCCGATTCTGATTCTGGTTGTTGTTTTACGCCGCACTCAGCAATATGCCAGCTGTATGACGGCGGTCTGTAAATAATCGAGTCTGGACCAGACAATCTAGTGATCTACATCAGGAGCATCGATCTACGCAATTGGGACATGATGACGTGGAAACCAGGTCAGCGAGCCTGACCACCCGATCCCGTTATACGCCTCTTACAACAAGCATGGATTGCTGAAGACCAGTTCTAACCGGATCTATCACAAAGAAGGATATTCGAGCTGCTTGTACGATGCTTGAAGCTGAATTTTGCAACTTCATCGCGATGTTCTGCCAGTTGTTTCCATAAATATGAAATGTCAACGCCAGAGAAAATCAGTCTCGATTATCTGACGAAACAGATTCAGTTGGGTAAAAACATGGGTGAACATTATTTTTCTGGATGACTGGAAATCGGTGAGTGAGTATGGCTTTAAGCCGCTTTTAGCTGGAACTATAAACGCCAAGTTAAATTATAATTGGAAGCATAAATAGAAGCACTTCAGAAATATGTTCGTTTTGCAACACAGCAGAAGGATGACCTTGAAAACAAAACAAGACTTTCCGAATCCTACCACATTCCGGTAGCCATATGAATTATATTTTAAACAACGGTGTGAGATTTCAGAGGTTATTGTAATGTCAAGGTCAGCTATAAACTCTAATGTGGGCAATCCTTTTTAAGATATGTATGTACATGCCTCACCACTACCTCCACTATAAACACTCGGGCAAAATAAATGTATAAACACTTGTTTGAAAAGGGCTAAAAGTGAAACAAGCACAGTCGGTGGTGCTATATTTGATACGATGTCACATAAATAATACCCATGTGTATCGCACAACAGGTCACATGACGTCTTAAGGAACGTAGGGTTCGCAACTTTACAGAGTAATGAGCAGAGTACAGCAAATAATGTCATGATCATGTTGAAAATATTTCTGTCCCCCTTCAGTTTATACTTTGATTTGATTAATAGTTTCGTCAGTATATGATATCGGAACAAAGAAAGTATGGGTAAATTTTGTTGTGGCGAAGTTGGTGACACACAACCTCTGATCACACTATACAACTCCACACATCAAGAATGTGTTGTTCAGAAACAACATGTGTTCATAACAGCGACCCGCCCTCTAATTCCTTTCCTCATAAACACTTGGTTGGCGTGTGTAACACACACTATTTCGAACGTAAACCGACAAACCTTCTAATCACACCAAACTGAAGAGATGTGACTGAAAATTGTTAAAGGCATCGTCAAACAACCAATTGTAAACACACAGTTTGTTGTTTAACGTCGCTCGCGGTAATAGTCAAGCTGTACGAGCGCCGGCTGTGAATAATCGAGTATGAACCAAGCGATCCGGTGATTGATATAATGAGCAGCGATCACACGTAGTATTGCTGGGTGGTGAGTGCGGCGTAGAATCAAACACACATACACACTATCGTAAATCACAGAGTCAATGTGCGACACAATGTTTGAGGCAAGAAACCCGGAGGTATCAATAATAAGAAATGTATAGTGTAGGATACCTTTGAGTGCAATAGCCACCAAGTTTGGGTCTGTTTGTTTGTTTATTTGTTTATATGTTTGATGTTTAACGGTGCCCAAATCAACATTCCACTATATGACGGCGATCTGTAAGCAATCGAGTCTGGACAAGACGATCAAGGGATTGACATCATGAGCATCGATCTATGTAATGGTGTCTCCAAATCTGTCTCATGTTCAGACATATTAATTCTCCTCTCGTCCAGGTCCTACTGCCATGATACAACCCTTAATGAAGCATGACTAGACTTTCCGGATGTTCTAAATCCTCCGATCGCACTGGGAATCCTTTTCAAATCACATGACCTTGTGCCTCGGTCTACACTGAGTTCAGCAATCCCCCCTGCCCCCAGCCCACAAGGTGCGTGTTACGAGCACCGCCCAGGATCTGGTGAAACAAAACCTACAACAACAAGGCTCACAAGACTACAATGGGGCAGTCATGGACCTACTCTGTGTTACAGTCACTGGACCATATTATTTCCCCTTCCGCTCAGCCCTCTCTGTAAAGCAAAAGCCTTGTCTTTCAATCAGGGGGCGGTGGGGTAGCCAAGTGGTTAAAGCGTCCGCTCGTCACGCCGAAGACAAGGGTTCGATTCCCCACATGGGTACAACGTGTAAAGCTCATTTCTAGTATCCTAGCCATGATATTGCTGGAATATTGCTAAAACCATACTCACTCACTCTTTCAATCAGAGCTTGAAACGAATACAGCCCCTGTAAGTCTAGGATATGTGGCAAGTCTAGATTACCGTAGTTTCAGTTTTTGAAAATTAAAAACGTCTCTGGGTTTTTTTAAAAAATAATTTATGGAGATAATTTGTGAACTAATTATTTCTGTAAAATATGTTCATTTCAGAGACTAGTCGTCCGTCTATGGGACTTCTTTTCAATATAAATAGAGTTATTTGTTTCTGTGAAAGTTATATATTTACAGAGACTAAGCTTTGGGTCTGCCTGGGCCCATGTGAGAATCATTTCCACGTAAACTAATGGTAAAATAAACTTCGGTCAATTGTCCGCATGGTATTTGTTCCGCTGAGTCAAACAGCTGTTAAGTATATACTAGATCAGCATGAGGAATTAATAAGGGCAGCCCTAAGAATAACCCTGTAACGTGGGGCATGTTTGGTTTGGGGATAGGTATCTAAAGGAAACTTGGTGTTTTAGCTTATCTATATATCTGTTGTTTGCAGAGCTGTCTAGTTTTGCACAACGAACTAATTAATGCAGATCTTCAAATCCCTCAATCAGTTTTATAAAAAATAAATAAAAATCCCTTATTTGAAATACGAACCAGTTAAAATGTATAGTTTACCCCAAAAAGAATCGAATATTACTGGATACGAAGAACTTTACGATTTCTCAATGAACCGCAACAAGGACAAAATACAGCAAATACGTAAATTTTGTAGGATTAATATTGCATTAGGGAAAGTGGGGTAGCCTCCTGGTTAAAGCGATCGCTCATCACGCCGAACACCCGAGTTCGATTCCCCACATGGGTACAATGTGTGAAGCCCATTTCTGCTGTCCCCCGCGGTGATATTGCTGGAATATTGCTAAGAGCGACGTAAAACTAAACTCACTCATTTACTCGTTGTTTGTAGTTGTTTTTGTTTTGTTTTTGACTATGTCACCAAAGTGTATTGGCAGTATAACCAGGTCGAAAAACCTTCGAACAAAAGAAAGTGTACAATAGTGTTAAATGGTGCCTAAGATATGTACGAACAAAGAAATGGTCATTCAATGATGATGTATTTGATACCGATATCAACAATGTGTCGTGGACCTTATAGGGTACAGTGTTTCGGCCACTGGTTTCAAATAAGCGTCGACTTGAGAACTTTTGCACTTCTTTGGTCAAATCAAATTTTTAAGTGTGCACTTACTTTTGACCGACAGTGGTCATGTCGACTATTGTCACCAACTAAAATAATGAGAAACCATGGTGAGCTACTGAACCTGACAGACTCTGATATTAGTTTCATGTTTGACGTTGAGGCCCATCCTCGACTGTCTAATGAGTCATGTCTCCATGTTATCACAATAAATACCATGGACCATGCCCCAGTGTAGCTTTGTTTCAAAACGTCACCATCTCCATATTTTTATTACCGAGCACAGCATTTTTCTCGCTCTTGAGAGTAATCTGATTGGACGGGTATTTCCAGCGTAGGGTCATTCGAACCAGGCATAAAACGAAGCCATGGTAGGTAACAGGTCTGGTGTGTGTATCACTGCACGATTAACCGAAGGTTACTGCAGAGCCTGTTCACTGTTTGTGTTAACATCTTGAGTAACATTGTAAGCTTACGCGATTGAGAGTCAAATGTGGAAAATAGTCCCGTAAAATAGATCTGACAAACCATTTCACCAATCTATATTGTACGATTTCCACTATATCGTGTGTTTATGAATCACTCACAGCGATAATACCAGGTTTCTGCAAAATAGCGAGCGTACTCAGAGCTCCAGGTTATACCCGTCACAAACACATGAAAGGCAAGGCAATAGCTCATCTAAAAAGAGGAATAATTTTGGCCATGCATCAAAAATTGAAATGTTCTCCCAATCCCATACCGACCATTAAACGTTTTAAACTGAATATTATGTTGTAAGCCAGATGGGTGTGTGAGTGGGTTTAGTTTTACCCCGATTTCAGCAATATTTATCATGGTAATTGAAGTGTTTCAGATATAAGGGAATGTGAATGTTATACTCCGCTTTCAGCAATATTCCAGCAATATCTCTATCAAGCCTTGTAAATATCATCTTTACAATTTTGGAATTTTTTTTGTAAATATGATATTTACAACTTGTAAATATGTAAATCACCATTTTTTTTCTTGTGACAGCGGGGCCAGAAATAGGCTTCACACATTGTACCCATGTAGGGAATCGAACCTGGGTCTTCTGTGTGACGAGCTAATGCTTTAACCACTTGGCTACCCCATCACCACCTTAATCCAGATGAGTAAACATTTTCAGTAAGAACGGTATAATGAGTCAGCTTAATTTTTTGAGGGAGTGGGTAGATGGGGAAATAGCTCATTGTGTCCCAAACCCAACCAAGAGTTCCTGGCACTGTCATAGGCCATTGGGCGAGGACATTCGATTAAATCAGCGTATGCATAATGAAAAATATTTTCAAACAACCCCAAAACACATATATAATAAGATACGCGTTTTCCGTGCTAACAACTTGGCTCTTTAAACAGAAAAAAATGAGTTTATTTACAAGTCCAAGTAAAAAGCTTCAACGCCCCTGTGTAGTGGAAGTTAAATTAAACAAAACTCGAAACAAATCCCAACGTGAACTGCGTGGGTTGTACCATGTTAGTGCGAGCCATGCGTCTGGTGCATGGGAATATAATTATCAACAGTTAGGTATACCTGGACCCCGTCAGATATTTACGAAATACGGTCCTCAAAGCGATAGTTTAGGTCTGTGTTAAAGTATGGGATACTTGGCGCTACGATCGTTGACACGGGGCCCTGGTCAGAGATTTATGAAATACAGTTTTCACAGTTACACGGCTCATGGCCACTCCAGTCCCATGATGTGGGTAACGGAATCGGTCGAGTGAATCCGAACGTCTCCGGGGGCGTTCAGGCCAGTTCAATCATGCCATTCGGGGGCAGGGCCCCGTTCTTCAAAACGATTGTAGCGCTACGACAGTCGTAAGTCTATGTTAAAGTATGGGAGTTACCATCATCTTAGCGCCACGATCGCTTTGGGGAACGGGGCCCTGGTCGAAAGAGGACCTTAATGATAGGGAAAGTTGCGAGTGGTTGTCAAAGCAAACTAGTTTGCTGTCGAGTCTAGACGGTGTGGATTGTTGCTGATTCCGTAAAATAATGGTTTGCCTGCTCCCAACTGGATTCTTGACAAGCCGTTCCTTGTGACTCAACTAAAGTGCCGCCAACGATCGTAAAACAATGTTTTATACGCCCTAAATTCCAGATCTGACCAGATCAACACATCTGTCTGAAACTGGCTTCATAGCAGTATGAGCCATGGTGACATGCGACATCGGTATGTTTTTACACCATTTCACAACTCCTCATACAAAATACATAATAAAACACCCAATTGCGCAGATCGATGCTCATGCTGTTGATCACTGGATTGTCTGATCCAGACTCGATTATTTACAGACCGCCGTCAAATAGTAGGAATATTACTGAGGCGGCGTAAAACTAAACTCACTCACTCACATAATGAAACAAACTGTATGCACAAGACGCAAATGTATGGAAAGCACAACTGGTTTACAGGTCTATGGTGCTCCGAGTTTCTGCACAGCACCGTTTTCTGTAGCTGTCAATATATCTGGTCATGAGTTCGAATCCCAGTTCCGTTTACGATCCTTCGTCTAGCAGTACCATGTGTACTTAAAAGCTATGTCATAACGGCTTAGCACTGAAGTCCGTCATGTAATGAAAATACTTGTAGAAGCGGCCTTACATGCAATCATCCAATGGCACCTGTGTCACACCATGTAGAAACAGGCGGGTACGTTATCGTTGCACCTTATAAATACACCCATTACCATTTGCTTGCTTCAAAACGCGCATGGATCAACGCTTCACGTGAAACCCAATTTCAAAATATGAAATATAATTATATTCACAAAAATTTAAAATAAAACCTAATGTGCACATTGTGTAAATGGTAAGATGTCAGTGGCCTTTAAATCTGCTAATTCATAAAGAAAAAAACACCACCACAAAAAGGTTCTATTTTGTATGCTTTAAAATAAATCCCTCGTAAGTAAAACGTTGTGAATAGTAAAATGACAGAGCCCTGTTATCAGTTTATTCACGTAGTTAAGATCGCGGGGGCAGTGGGCTGAGCCTTGCATAGATGGCCCCAACTGGTTTCCGTACTCTCACTTGAGCGCCCTGTAGGTGGTGGTGTCAACACAGACGCACGCTCGGATCCTAGCCGGGAAATTTCAATGCAGGCCGTTTCACATGGTATAGACGGATACACACGGATCTGACACTGGATGGGCTTATGAGCCCTGCATTTACCTAAACATGGGATGTGGATTGTTTTGTGGTGTTTTATACCTTACCTGTGTATGGGCTGCATTAGGACAAGATGAAGGTAGGTGACATTTCTCGATCGACAAGCAATACGCAACTTTTCACCTGAGCCTAATGCTGTACCGCCCGTCAAGGAGCGATACAGGTGATACGAACACCAGTGTTCAATGTAGTTCATCACTTTGCTATCGATTGGGGTGTGATATCAACTTTATTCGCCAGTGCAATATTGCAAGTTAGTTTCACAGTATAAAACATTGTTGCGAAACTTGCGCCGATGTATTAAGTTGAACCTGAATGAGTCACACAGTCTTCACCTCCTTTGCTTGTCATGTCCTCGACGAAGCAGTTTTTTCAATGTCGTGGCTCTATTTTAAGCCTATTTAATTCGGAACTCGTTTCGATATCTGTTCATAAGTAGACAGATCTTTTGATAAATTTCCAAACGCAAACATCTCTCGATCGCCCAGACTGATATAATTCTGAGTGCACACACGGCGGCGAACTTCAAAGCCGATTAATTGCTTAACTACCTGTGGTTATACAGGTCCACAGAGCACCTGTAACCTCCAATCCAACCCTATGTCTGTGACTGGAAATAATTATCGTAATATACACATGGGCAAAAGTTTCGCGCACTAACATAAATATTGATGAAGCAAAATGATATACACAGTTTGATTCAAATTCAAATTTATTTCATTAAAAATGTGATAAGTAGAGGAGGCACCAGAATCACTTCCTTAAAGTTCTGTGCAATAATATTGAATTACTACCTGTGATTTTGTTTTGTTTTCCTCATGAATGATTTTCAATACAGTCTTCATCCAAATGAAAATCAGCCTGAACTTTAACTTGTGTACAGTAAGCATGTCACTACCTGTTAACAATTAACACCTTGCATTTGTCAAAAGTAGGTCACACTTGTTAAAGGAGGGTGACACATTTTCGCCCCATCAGCGAAAAGAATGGAATCTGATGGATCACTCATTGCCACCACAGAGACTATTCTCTGTGGTACAAAGCAAACAGTCTGTCCCCAACACCAAGAGTGTCAAGGGGCCCTCTCCACGGGTTGATCTAGGGCTTCAGCCACCTATCTTCTAGTTGTAGGGTCCAGGTTTACAACCCTCGAGACTATGTTTTATGTAGGTTAGCGTTGAGAGAGAAGGTGGTACTCATATATAGGAGTAGTGACCTGCCACCGGTCAAACTGAGGAGAAAATGTCCCATGTATTTTATTGTGGTTGTTATGGCTGTGGTACAGAATGTATATTAAGCAAACATATTTACTTGATATGGGGTCGACTTTCACACAGACTTTATATTCTTTTGTTGCCCTTTTGACTCTTTATGTTAAAGTTATGGACTGGTCTTATAATAAACTTAAATTTTGATTCCATGTGTAGACGATAATTGTGACAATGACCCTACTTTCAATTCATTCATTTTTACCAGGATTATGAGTGGATTATCTTTATCTTTCATTTTTAAGTAGCTTTTGAGCACAATTTGTTCTTCAATTTTTCTAATTTTTCATCTTTAGTTTAAAAAAAAGAAATAAAAGGTTAAACTTGTAACTACTGTTTGACAATTTGGGCAAAAGCCAATCTTTGTCATTTTACCAAATGTTTCTTAAAAAAGTCATTTTAAGCAAACCACCAACATAGCTCACATCATGGTTTTATAACCATGATGTCCTATTTTCATATCTGATTCATTAGTTGCTCTTTCTGACAATAAACAGCACCGTTCTTCAAAGGATTGTACTATTTTTGTGCCAATTATTCAGACATCCATTTATTACCCTCAAGCCATGATGGCCAATACACCATAGAAACATCCATGCCACCTGATGGCCTGTCGTAAACAGCCTCCTAAAGATTTCCAGGTCCCAGCACTAAAAGCAATAGCACCAAGAAGATCACCCTGTCTTATCAGCATGTAGGCTGCATTAGCTGCCTGTATCAGTGCTGTGGTAGGGTGACCTTTCCCTTCCGCAGCCAACATTTACTGTGGAAGATTTGTGTGCAAAGCTAATACACTGCTCAGCCAATGAAAAATTCCTGTATGAATCTACAAAGTGACGATTGTTGATGTTTTACTAAGACTGCCAAACCTAACATTCCGGTGTTTGGATGCCATATTGGAGATGCATTTTGAGACATCTTGGGTTAGACGTATGGTATTTGTACTAACTCTTAGTACAGATTTCGCATTGAATCTGAATTATTTAATGGTATAAGATGATTCTCATGGGCATATTGGTTAAATTTATTGACATTGAAGTATTTATTGAAGTTTTGATAATAATTAAATGTAATATCAGAGACCATATAATACTATCTATTATATGGTCTCTGGTAATATCTATTCCTTACTACTATCCAAGTTTATCAATTCATAACACCTGTTTAGAAAGGAATTTTCTTTAAATTACTGATATCAATTTTGAAATATTTATATATATATTATTAATATTATAACTGACTGTGTTATTCATAGAAATGTGATCATAGTTTTTACTATATATTAATCATATACTGAATATACTAGAATATTGTTAAAAGCAGCATAAAATTAATCTCATTTACCCATTCATTACCTTTTAACAATCTTGTATGCATCATGAAAGTAGATCTGTGTTCACCATGACCTACATATTAGACAAATCTATTTTGTAACAATTGTGAACAAGGTAGAGGAATTAATCCAGATTGAGTCTTTAATTGAGCCATGGTAAATTTATCATCCATACATCTCTGGCATGCCAGAGGCAGTTCAACACAAAGACTACCCTCACATCAAACATGAGGTATTATATTGCTGTCAGATATTGAAGCAATGTTATGAGACTGGCTTGACAGATCACTGGTATTTATTCCCTACAAATTGTATTATGTCACATCTTTGTACACAATACATCAATCTATGAGAGCAGGATGGAGACTTTGAGGTCTGTGGAGGAAATATATAGCCTTCAGGTCACAAGTCCAGATTAATTCTTTAACCTTGTGTTCAATATGAAAATTTGGTACTTATTGAAGTCTGGGTCTAGAACATGTGTCCCTAGCTTGAGCACAACATAATCATGTTTAATATCTTAAATTACATCTGTACATTTGGGGCTTAACAAGTTTATGTTTAGATGCTAGTCTAAATCTATGAAGCCGAAACTTTCAGGAAGACTGACTGAGTTTGGTTTTACGCCGCTTTTAGCAATATTCCAGCAATATCACGGCGGGGGACACCAGAAATGGGCTTCACTCATTGTACCCATGTGGGGATTCGAACCCGGGTCTTCGGTGTGACGAGCCAACACTTTAACCACTAGACTACCCCACTGCCCCTTTCAGGAAGAAGGGATTCATATGACTAAAATGGTACTGATCTTGAAACCAATTACATTTATCACAGATGTGATGGAAAACATTTATTGTTCTGTTGTATTACCATGGTCAAGGCCTCCCTCCATAACGTGTTATGCCCTTTCCAGTCTATGTGGGTGTGGGACTTATGATGGAAGCCTGAAGGAATAAACACACAATTTGTAATAATTCCTTTCCGGAACATTGCTAAACTAAATGTATCATCTTTACAGTAAATAACTTGAAGAAACTGACTGTCCTACTCTCATTTTAGATTTAATGCAAAAGTAAGGTATACTAGATAGTTTAATTTTATCCAAAATGACTACAAATTACCTTACCAATTCTGCTTGTGTTCTTGCCTTAAGAATTAAGGTAATATATTTTTTACAATGTCGATGATTTTGATGAAAGAGTCAAATGAATTTTAAGATGAAGTGGAAATAAATAATGTCAGTAGTAGTGATTTGTGTTTGAAAACCTGTTTACTTCCAAGAAGTAATATACCTCCATGAAAGCAGATAAAGGACATTAACATCACTGTCCCATACAAGCCATGTCACTTACGTTGATAATGACACCCATTGAAATATACATACACATATTTCATCCCCACTTGGAGATCTATAGCAACACCTCACACACTGGCCACAACAATGGTGTATCAGCCAAATGCCTCTTTGCAAACAACATAAGCCAGTGAAGAATGCTATGAGAACCAAGAAGACTTAGGACCTGAGATAGCACTATATATCTCGAGATGGTTAAAGCCAGTCTTTCTTTAATGTTTGTGAGTGATTTGGCTTGTTTGACCCTCAGCTTATGCTGTTTGAGGAGCCATCAGGGGGAGGGATTTGGTTACAAAGATTTGGTCAGAACATCTGTCTGGTTCATGTGGTCACTGTAAAGTCTTGGGGATACTTTGATCACAAGGCTTTGTATCTTTTCATTAATACAATATGGATATTTGTAGTTCCCCTACTGGGTTTTTATTTCACCTCAGAGTTCTTTGAAAGGATTGTTGGTTTGATAGTGTTATCTCTGTCTTTGTCATTAGCTTACCCTGTGATCCCATTTTCTGTCAACCAAACAATAAATACTTGGCTAATATGTCTTCATCTTTTCTGTAAAATTAAGTAAGCCTGGATAAGAAAGGTTTCAAGTAATGTTCATTTGCTTGAAATCAAACCAATACAGTTATCATGATTTATATCTCATGTTCACATGACCTTCTGATCCTAAAGTAGACATCTTGTCCACATGACCTTCTGATCCTGAAATAGACATGTTGTCCACATGCCCTTCTGATCCTGAAATAGACATGTTGTCCACATGACCTTCTGATCCTGAAGTAGACATGTTGTCCACATGACCTTCTGATCCTGAAGTAGACATCTTGTCCACATGCCCTTCTGATCCTGAAATAGACATGTTGTCCACATGACCTTCTGATCCTGAAATAGACATGTTGTCCACATGACCTTCTGATCCTGAAGTAGACATCTTGTCCACATGATCTTCTGATCCTGAAGTAGACATCTTGTCCACATGACCTTCTGATCCTGAAGTAGACATGTTGTCCACATGACCTTCTGATCCTGGAGTAGACATCTTGTCCACATGACCTTCTGATCCTGAAGTAGACATCTTGTCCACATGACCTTCTGATCCTGAAGTAGACATGTTGTCCACATGACCTTCTGTTCCTGGAGTAGACATGTTGTCCACATGACCTTCTGATCCTGGAGTAGACATGTTGTCCACATGACCTTCTGATCCTGGAGTAGACATCTTGTCCACATGATCTTCTGATCCTGAAGTAGACATCTTGTCCACATGACCTTCTGATCCTGAAGTAGACATGTTGTCCACATGACCTTCTGTTCCTGGAGTAGACATCTTGTACACATGACATTCTGTTCCTGGAGTAGACATGTTGTCCACATGACCTTCTGTTCCTGGAGTAGACATCTTGTCCACATGACCTTCTGTTCCTGAAGTAGACATGTTGTCCACATGACCTTCTGTTCCTGGAGTAGACATGTTGTCCACATGACCTTCTGTTCCTGGAGTAGACATGTTGTCCACATGACCTTCTGTTCCTGGAGTAGACATGTTGTCCACATGACCTTCTGTTCCTGGAGTAGACATGTTGTCCACATGATCTTCTGATCCTGAAGTAGACATCTTGTCCACATGACCTTCTGATCCTGGAGTAGACATCTTGTCCCACATGACCTTCTGATTCTTCCTGGAGTAGACATCTTGTCCACATGACCTTCTGATCCTGGAGTAGACATCTTGTCCACATGACCTTCTGATCCTGGAGTAGACATCTTGTCCACATGACCTTCTGATCCTGGAGTAGACATCTTGTCCACATGACCTTCTGATCCTAGAGTAGACATCTTGTCCACATGACCTTCTGTTCCTGAAGTAGACATGATGTCCACATGATCATGATGCTCTCATATTGTCATTGATCAGACGGCCTCAGGGTTTCACACAACAAGCAAACATCCTTGTGAAGTTATCACATACAGTTTACTCAGTGTGGTTTCTATGTGGTAGTGTAGAATATCTCAGCTGTCTTCGGGGTAAAAAGCAGAAGCAACATTTGTCCATACATTGCTTACCATTAAAACATGATAAATTAGTACAACAGACTTATAAGACTATATCTTCCCAGAGACTCTACATGTTTTCCTTCTATATGAATGTCTTCCTGGACATCCCTGCTTGTTGTTTGAGTCATGTAAGTGTTTATGCTTATTACATACAACCCTACTTGTCAGTGTAGTGTGCTGCCTCCTATGTTTCAGACTTATGTCTGTCAGGGGAGTATTTGTCATTGTCTCGAGGACTGCTTTGTGAATGCCCCGACATAGCTGAAATCCCTGTCTTATGACTGGATCACTTTCGCTAAGTCTCAAGTAGTTATCTATTCAGGTTTCTTATTACATATTTAATAATGTCAAACTAAGACAACGAAATCAGTTGTCCACCTATGGAATTCCATTGTTACGACTAGGGAATTAGAATAAAGTGGTTGAAATTCACCAATCATTTTTTATATGCTCACCATCACCATTCTGTTAGTCACTAGTTAATGTTATGTTAAATCATGTGAAGGTCTGACTTATATATATATATATATATATATACCCAGGGGCAATAGGGTAGCCTAGTGGTTGAAGAGTTTGCTTGTCCCTCCAAAGACCCGGGTTCGATTCCCCAAATTGGTACTATGGGTGAAGCCCATTTTAGCTGGAATGTTGCTAAAAGTGGCGTAAAACTGAACTCACTCACGATGTATATATACCGTATACCGGAAATATAGCCAAATGTAAGTGACATCTTTGCGTTTGCTTTCACACCTTTGTCACACAATCTACATGTCTGTAATAATAGCTTACGTTTGTGTGAACATGTGTGTTTGTGTGTGAGGCTGGTGGTGGGGAGGGGTCAGATGCTGGGAGTAGGGTAGGAAATATTTACCCTATTCTTAGACACCTGGTGTCATCGCTGATTTTCAGCAATCCGTTCTTTACTATTTTGCCTTTAGACCCAATGGCGTCTGCTTGGCAGATAATCAAGACTGAGTATTCTCTGACATTTTGTATGTATATAGTTTAGCACATGTACAACCTTTCTTCAGTCATTGTACCACACAGTGTATCTATATTCCTGTCAGGTCACTTGAGTTTGGCGTGAGACTCACACATGTTCATCACAGATCATGCGGTCATGATCAGTACAGAAAATATATCAATATGCAAAAAATCATATTTTATCATCAGTGCAGAATAATATATCAATATGCATCTTCAAAAAGTTTCATATTTTATCACTTTACCAAATCTCTAGGGTGTTCTTGGCTTTAATAATAAAATTTGAATCATTGATCTAACTAGGGTGTTCTAGGCTTTACCCAGGATCTAACTAGGGTGTTATGGCTTTACCCAGAATCTAAAAGGGTGTTCTAGGCTTTACCCAGGATCTAACTACTAGGATGCCTTCAAATACTAGGCTAGTGCTTTACCCAGGATCTAACTAGGGTGTTCTAGGCTTTACCCAGGATCTAACTAGGGTGTTTAGTGCCTGGACCATGGCTAAAATAACATCCCAGGCACTGAAACAACTTCTGGGTTTCCAACTAGTATCTCAATAGGAAAATATTCACACAAATATTTCTGCTGACCACCTGGACAGAAGAACACCTTTGGACACCTTTCAACACTTTGGGACACCATTGATTTGACCATCACATCCATCCTTGCCCATGTTTCTTGTGTTCAGTTGGAACAGCTGGAAGAAATATCACTCCAAACCCAGACAGATCATAATTGTCAGTGCAAAGGGTATCTTCCCTACCTTTTGTGACGATCACGATTGGGGAGATTAAGTGTCCTTCTGTGCTGGAACAGACACTACCCGCCATGAAGTTTCAAATCTGTTGGCTTATTTTATGTATCTAGAGATTTGTGCATGTGGAAAATGCTGTTCCCCTTAAGGAAATGTCAGGCAACTTTGACGGCCACATGAAATGTCATGCCTTTTGACAAAAGGAGGTCACCGTGGAAGGGGGATTTAAAGTTTAAGAAAAAGCATTGCAGCATATCTGGTATCAGTTTACCATTGTCATCTGGTATTTAAGCACTGAATATATTTGGGCTACAAAGCGGAAATATTTGGTTGACTCTTACTGTAAAGTTCCAGCTCAAGCTTTTTAAAACATCCACAGATGTGGGGAATTTTGATGACATTTAAAACAGGTGTTCCCAAGGTTGAAATGATATACCAGTTGTAATTCATAAGAAATGGGCTTTGACTAAAGCATACAAGATGATGTCACGGAAGAATTGTTGGCTTAATGTTGTCTTCTGTCACCTCAGATTATATGGTGTCACTTTTAAATCATATGACAAAAGGTTTTATGTTGAATTATAAATTTGAAGTGTGATACACTTTAGTAAAAGGATATTTTTGTGGTATTATATGTTGTGTTGATGAATGAGAAAATTTAAAACTCAAGGTGGTTGTTAGAATACACTTTCCATTTAAATGGCTTCATGAATCACTGCCACTCAACTTGGTATTCATAATATGCAATTGGGCCATTTGATAGCCCAGTGGTTAAAGCATGTTATGCCAAAGACACAGGTTGGAATCAGTACATGAGTACAATGTGTGAAACCTATTTCTGGTATCCCCTGCTGTGATGTTGGAATATTGCAATAAGTGCTGACCAAAAAGACTATGAAATATATAATTGTGTTATATAATGCTAATGTTTTTATTACCCATGAAGGTCCAGGTTAGAATGTTGATCTTCAGTACCCCATGCTTGCCGTAAGAGGCGACTAATGGGATCGGTTGGTCAGGCAATCTGACTTGGTTGACACATGTCATCGGTTCCCAATTGTGCAGATCGATGCTCATGTTTTTGATCACTGGATTGTCTGGTCCAGACTTGATTATTTAGAGACCGCCGCCATATAGCTGCAATATTGCTGAGTGTGGCATAAAACTAAACTCACTCCCTCACTAATGTTTTGATGATGTTATAGGACTTGAGGGTTTTTTCATTTTGTGATTGAGGAGTCACCATACAACAGATTAGTAAGTTGTGGCTATTACTAATGAAGTTAGCCTTTTTTCCTTGCTTACAGCTTGGCCTTTTTTATTCTTTCCACAGTACATACATAACCTCATACATTTTAGTGTATGTGATCTTGAGAGAGTCATTATTATCCATATGACAAATGTTTGAAATTTTTGCATTCACTGATATTGGTTCAGATAGTTATGCCTGAGAGATTTTCATGTTTGAAGAATTAAGACTGGCATATTTTAGGCCACAGAAACTTCCATTGTAATCTTGGCTAGACAGTATAAATGAAGAAGCTGTCAAAAGAACAAAGTGTTGAGAGACAGAGCAGATACAGCTGATTCTCACCCCTGAAGAATAAGACTGGGGTCACGCCCCACCCCAGGGTGCCACTCCATTCTCCTTCATCTGATTCAGAGACAAACAAGAGGAGTAATTGTCTCATATTCTGCATGGGGTATGAGACAGGGTGACCTTCTTGGTCCATTGTTGTTATGGGATTTTGATCAGAAAATGTTGTTTCTGTCTTTTGAGATGTTGAGGTGTTTTGAATGAAGTAGTTTTGGTCATTTCAGAAAAGGATTAAAATTCCAACTATCAGATATCCAGTGTTCCTTTTAGCATGATATTATCAGTGACATTTGTACCACAGATATTTTGATAATTTGTACAAGGCCTGCTTGCATAGAGCGACCTTAGCACTAAGACATCACAAACTTTAGCTTACTTACTTCTTGAAAAGATATAGAAGTTGGTGTTCAAATATTATAAGACAAAATATTATGGATGTCAACTTTTTCTTTTTTGTATACATGTTTCTGAGCTTTTTCTTGCCCTTTGTCAGGTGAATGATGAAGGGGCAAGGAATAGCCCAGAAACGTTGTGTATACAATAAAGAAGAAGTTGACATCCTTAATATGTTGTCTAATACTAACAATAGTCTTACTCGTGTTGAGATTGCTTTTCTCAAATGAGCCCAGGTCTCATTTCATGTTTAATCCGAATTGTTCAATTCGTATGAGTCATAATGTAAAAATTTGTTTTACTTGAATTCATTTCCTGAATTCTTGAGTCACTACCTTCTCACAGCCACCATTCAGATGTATCCCCCGAGAAAGAACTGAAAACATCACAGAAAATCCTGCAGTTCAGCACCAACAATAAAGGTTAAATCGTGACAATTTTATGTTCCGTATCCAGTGTCAAATGATGACTACTGACCATGTACCTGGACAAGGAGATTAAGAAAAGAATAATAAACAAAGACACTTTGCGATTGGGGCATCAATACAGGTTAAGTCCCACCAATTTACAGTTAGGATAAAATATCGTATAATAACCCCCACTGTGTTAGGGACATGTGCAAGTCTTCAATTACAAGACCACCTGATATCGACACCTGAAATTTCTTTGAGGGGAAATGTACGAGGCTGTAGGTGATATGAACACCGTGTCAACATTTCTCCTGATCTGTGGTTGCCAGTTTCAGATACAATACATGAGTAAATAGACACTGGACAGGTTATCAACATGGATGGGGACGAATTCGTAGATACAATATAAGCGTGAATATCGAAGATTCTATTTCACAGATGGCTTAGTGGGAGGGATTTCATTGTCTTGTAGGGGTTCATTTACAAAGGTAAATTGACATGGCTGACCACAAGACACTGATACTTACGTGTGTGTATAACTTGTTTCAGCTCTATCTGAATCTTGAATGAAAAGGACAGGTGTGAATATCTGACATTCCTTTAGAGACAAGAGATTGGGGGGATTATACATCTTTGTTTGGGTGTATTTGGTTAAACGGATTTCCACAAGTGGTATTGTATGTGTATATATTTCAAGTTTATTTCATGTTTATTTTAATGAACATACCTTGAATGTATGTGCAAGGGATGTAAAATAATAGGGGTGTCACGATACGATACATATCACGATTTTAAGGTCACGATACGATACCTATCGCGATACATAATTTTCGCGCCTTTTCATAGCATTACCTTACCGGCAACGTACGCGCTCGCTGATTGGTCCATCAAAATAGTCTAGCCAATCACAAAAGCTGTTAGTTTCCAACCTATTTTTTAAGTAAAGCTAGCTACATCTATTTATCGGGGGGGTCTGGTATAATTTTACTATCAAGACTTTGACGGAGATGGATATAGCATAAAAATTGGAATCGATAAAGTCTTAAAATAGGAATCGATACACGCAAGCATGTATCGCGTATCGTATCGTCAGTAAAAATGTATCGATGCATCGATACATTCGCGTATCGCGACACCCCTATAAAATAATGTCACATGCAGATAGACCCATGACAATCCAGGTCAGAAATGGTTTTCAGCCAACCCATGCTTCTCATGAAAGGGGACTATTGAGATCAAGTGGTTTGGCTCGACTATTTATAAACTGTCATTATATAACTGGAACATGGCTGAGTGGGGCGATGACAATCAAACAAAACAAACACATGTAGATTAGGGGTGAAACTGTATACCGCGGTATTAGTAGAACTGCGGTATTTTGCCTTCGGTTCGGTATACCGCAATGCAATCCCCAAAATCAGTATTTTTGTTTTTTGTACCGTCATTTTATTCACCTTTTTAAACCTTTTCTAAAATGTCTAGAAATTGAATCATTTTGTCAAAATCTATAAGTTGCTTTTCTTTTCTGTATTATGATCATATTACATATACCGAACCGAAACGGACCGAACCGAAGGCCTTGTACCACAATACGTACCATACTGTGGTAAGAGCATACTGTTTCACCCCTAATGCAGATAGATATTAACATCCATACTATGTGCACCCAGACATAACTAAGTCTCAAACTCATTGTGCTTTATTCTTTTCAAACAGAAATGTCACACCTTGTCTTGAAACTGTTTTATCTCAAAGTTATCATCAGTCAATCTGAAACTTGAAAGGAAGGTGCTGAGGATACTGTGTTTCACTATGTCGTTACTTGGCAGAAAAATACCATCCAGCCATATGCTACGTGTTGTGATCTGTGAGTGAATGAGTGAGTATGGTTTTACGCCACTTTTAGCAATATTCCAGAAATATCATGGTTTCACCCATTGCACCCATGTGGAGAATCAAACCCGGGTCTTCGGCATGACAAGCGAACACTTTAACCACAAGGCTACCCCACCGCCCCTGTTGTGATATGTATGGCATTACCGCCAAGGATATCATCACAGCTGTTACATACTGGCATTTGTATCCATGTATCCTGCATGTTTCAACTCACTCGGTGTAAAACACTCAAGGAGGTTTGAATTTACTTAGATATATAATTGGCAGTTGTTGGTAGTTTCATGTGGATTTTGCACGAGGGTTGTTAAATAATTACACTAACATATTCTTGGTGTTTATTGCATGCAGGATGCTTCACGACAAGTGATATATGCGTGATATTGCCTCCACCTGTCCAGTGTACATATCGTATCATCTCTGCTATAAACACAGGTACTAACATGATGGGTTGAGTTTCACTTGATGGGTACATCCAGGATCAAATAGAATCAGTTGTCAGATAGTTTCACTTACATCTTCCTTTGACAGAGACATCGCTGTAATTAAAGCCAGTATCTACATTACAGCTGGTATGGTATGGAAGAAATGCATGATAAAAACCTGTAAATCTGTGTGTAATTATAATGATTCAAACACATTGAATGTGTAAAATATTTCCTGTTTTCCACCTCTTTGGAATGTGAACGCCCTTCTCAACAACCTTAAACTCCAGTTATTTTGACTTCAGAAACTTATCAACAAATACCCTGAATTGAATATAAAACATACTCCTTAGGGTCGGAAATTGTAAATATGGTAATACAATGCATTGTCTCACCACTTCTTCATCAAGATTGGTGATTTTGATATTTTTTATATATTATTTTTTTTTTTCCTTCCTGTTTGACAATGGTATAAGACCCAATATTGAACCATCACACTCACAAATAAACAAAGTTGTTCTCCATAAATTTGTCAGTATTGTACTCCCAAACTTCTACAATGCCAATCAAAGAAATTGATATTTATATATTTAATATGAGGCAACCATATTTTTTACATTTATTTCTACAAAATATAGTGCAGCCACAGATAAGAAACATGATCTCGATAAAACAAAGCAAAAATCTCATATGATCAGTCTATTAGTTCTATCCTTTATTTATTCCTTTTTTTGTTAGACATTTGACCATCCATAAAGTGAGATATTTTATCAGCGTGTAAACGACCAATGAAAACCGAGTATCCATAAATTCTGACACCTATATATCAAGCCTCTGGGGTATATGTGGTTAACCATAACTACTTGCGGTCCATGCTGACTTGCTCCATAAAAGATCTCTAGCGGTTTCACAGTGTACATATATAGACGTCTTTGTTATTTACAAGTTTGTTTCAGGTTATATTAACCACGTGTTGGGAACAATAAGGTTTTGTATTCAAAGTGACCATAACTATTTCCTGAGTATATTCTTAACCTGAATGGCATCTGAATTAAGTGGTTCCTGTTTTTATACATCTACACAGGGGTGAAAATGAAATACCTTATTCCACCCAATAAAAGATTCAGGTGTATTAGGAAACGTACCATTTCCATGTTTGTTCGAACTGAAAAGAAATGTTATTCCTCCAATTGCACTAAAAACATAAATAATTCACTGGATTTCTGCTGAATCGAAGGATGTATGTCTTCAGGTGCGATAAAAAAGATACAAACATTTTTATCTCTTACAGACTCCCTAAATGGTTAAATACTACCAAAAACAATGGAATATACATTTTTAGAGTGTTTTATGTATGATTACAATAGCTTTGCTTCTGGGACTAACTTTATTTCTGAGAGGATGTGAGTTAAGATGGTTATTTAAAATGTCAAGCTTCAACAAAAATAATGTTTGTTTGTTATCCCCACCTGAGCCGTTATCCATCTCCATGTAAGATGGAAATGTATTTGGTAGATCGTTGTAACATGAGGCAGAGGCTTAAATGTATCCGTGTTCTTTTTGATACAAAAGGATAAAACCAAATACCCTTCAGTGTCTCTTCATGCTGATTCAGTTTTGAATCAACCTGTGACAGGAAGTAAATCCATCAATCAAGGCAAAATTTGATTTACCGGTATTTAATTTCATATCTTGTAGGTACTGCATCTGCCAAGGAATAATCTGTATTGTGTTTACATTCACATATGTGGACAACAGAATGTTCAGCTCAGCTGAGCAGGTTTGCAGTGTCTTACAGGTTTTGCTTGCTTATTGTGTGTAACTATCGAAGCACATATTGGCAGACAATGTACCATGACTACTTACACAGACCCCAGTAAATCGGGGAACATTTAGAAAATTATGATGCCGTCTGAATTTCTCTGAAAATGTTGATGAAAATCTTAAACTTAATTCCTGTTAATGTGTATGTGGCAGACTGTTCAAACTTGATCCCATAAATGTAAGAGTTGTATGGTCCCCAGGGAGTTGAGATTGATAATACGATGTGCCATTGAAATTGACATCCAATGATCAAGGGAAAAATACCAGCGCCTTGAGCATGTACTGGATATATAAATATCCTATAATAATAAATGTGGACCACAGCTAACTTGGGGACATTTATTAGAGGATGTAAGGTATTGTGTGTGTAGTGGGATGAAGGAATGTGATGGAAGAATGGACACTGTTTAACAGTGCCAGATGATAAGTGTATGAAGCGGACGACATAAGATATTCTTGAAGGGGAATTATAGTTTGACCTTATGTCGCATAGTAAGCTAAAAATATGTGATAAAAATTCTTAGCTGTGTCAACGAGGTTGTAAAATTCTGAGATGATAAAGGAAACTTTCTCAGTAGAAAGGATCAAATTATCATATTTAGTATTAGGTAAATTCATTCAACATTTTTATTTACATATTGTTTTGGGGTTTTCAACTTTGTGTATAAATATATTTTTTAAATGATGATCTTAGAAACCACATGTCATCAGGGATACATTGTGTAAAAAACATATTAACTGGTGACTGATGTTGGTGATGAAATACTGCTTGTGCCCAGTCAGCAATTTTTTAAACCACATCTTGGTAGTGACTCAAATGATAATTGTTAGCAAAATAGTCATTAGTTTATAATAGTGAGTGAGTATGGTTTTACGTTGCTTTGAGCAATATTCCAGCAATATCACAATAGGGGACACCAAAAATGGGCTTCACACATTGTACACATGTGGAGCATCGAATGCTTTAACCACTAGGCTACCCGGTGACCGCCCCCATTAGTTTATAATAAGATAAAATAGATTTCAATTTATTCATATATATTTATATCAAAAGTACAAATAAGTGGCAAGAAGGAGCCATTATCCACTTGGTACTATATACTGAACACAAAATGTGAGTATTCATGATGTACTTTTATATACTTTTTAAAATATTCTTGAAAATTATTCATGCTCCTAGATTTGTTTTCTACAGTATATGAAAAATGTTTTGGATTACAATAATACTCCTAGTTAGTACAAGCGAGTTATTAAATCAAAATATGATGCAAAATGTAAACCTTTCGAATATTCCCATTTCACAATCTTTTATTTATGTTTTTATTCAGGCTACATTGAACGATCATGAATTTCACATGAATATCCCTACTAGATCCTGCTGACTTGGACTTTTAGCATAATACCTAATTTGCACTGAACAAGATAAGCGTCTAAACAAACACGTAAAGCGTACCACTTAGACAGTAATTCATCATGTTCTTAATTCATACTTGTACAGATTTCACATGCTTAACAAGAAATCCTACTTAATGTTAGATAGGGTACACAGACACGTCCCGTCCTTGATGTTCACATAAAGCTTTGTTTACTCTCTACTTCAGTGTAGAATTAATGAACTACTCCTTTAAATGGGTTGAATGACCTAGCTGAAATTCTTAACTTTAGATGAATTAAATAACTTAATTTTATTTCACTTTTGATTATATTCACAAAAAGTGTGCATTTGAAAAGAAATGAAAATTGAACTTGTGATTTTGCCTCACGTCAAATACTTTACCAGAAACATATGGACATCTAAAAAAGATGAAATTTGATGAAGATATCCAGTTGTGTGGGGGATATTGTCAACGGGAATCCAAAGTAAGGTGATATGTCATCTCTTGTTTGACAGCCATTGATAATATGTGTTTATGTTTTATACCTGACCCAACAGCATTTTTGGGGTGTCTTTATAGAGACCTGTCGAATGACAGTGTACGTGCACCAGCTCTACATTGCGATGGATCATATCGGTAGTCTGTCGGAGCTCAGAGGGGACATACCTGGCCTCGTGTTTAGGAGGACATTGTCAGAGTGAAATAGAGCAGCAAGTCTCCTGGGAAAGTTTGTCAATGATATTATACAATACGTATCATGTTGGCAGGGAATTCTGGCGTCATTGTACGGGTTGTGACGAAATGTGTTTTATTAAGGGTTGCGAAAATAACTATTGGATCATAAGGAAGTGTGGATTATCTGTCGGGTGTGAATGATTCGTCCTTGTGAATGATTCTTTTCATGAATGGGAACAGGTAGCTCAATTGTCTAAGAATGATATGTTTATGGACAGAGTTGTGTCCCTTTGGTATGCAAGACTGACTGACTGAGTTTGGTTTTACGCCGCTTTTAGCAATATTCCAGCAACATCAAAGCGGGGGACACCAGAAATGGGCTTCACACATTGTACCCATATGGGAATTCGAACCCGGGTCTTCGATGTGACAAGCCAACACTTTAACCACTGGGCTACCCCACCACCCCTTGGTATGCAAGAAACCAGTGACTATCTGTTCAAATCCCATATTTACAACTGGTTTGTTTGATCCAATGACTTATCATTAAAAATAACATTCAGTCAAATTACTCCTCAGTGTGAGAATATAGCTGTTGTTCACCGTATCACACTATTTTTGTTGCAGTTATTCTGATGATCACATTCATCTGACAAAGTTAACTATATTGAGTGGATTTTAAGGGATGGCAAAGATTAACTAGTATAATGTTGGCTGTTTTTGTATAAGTTATCTAACCAAATGAAAATGGAAGACCATGTAACCTTCAGTTCATGAAAGGTGTTGTGTATACAGAACATGAAATAATTAAAAATAAATCTGAGTCATTGAGCAAAACCAATGTGCTTGACATACTTCATTTTGGTGCATATGCACCACCAGCACTCTTCTGTCAGCCCCCTGCCTGTCTGCATGGTGGTGAATGTGGACTGTTGAGTACATGGTAAAAACTCTAAGTTACAAAAATTTACTCAAGGAACATAAACAAACATTTATCCAGCCAGTACGTTAGATCCCACGAGTCTGTCTGGTACTTTCATATGTCAATAACCTAAAACGACATGGATTATTTGGCATTTGTTAATAAATGACTCACCCGGGCAAATATTTAAACTTGTTAAATCCAGACACCTAAAAAGTGATGAACAAGTTGGCCAGGATTACCATGACAAGGCTCATCATTCGCTCGACTTGCTGCAATTTTCATGGCCGCTCGAGACACCCCCGTGAGATAACTCCTGTTGGCCTTGAGGCAAAGCAGCGATTTAACCTGAAACTTATTACCGAGCCGTCAGTGATCACAGAAAAGCAGAGAATTCTTCCACTGAGGCCTTCAAGGATAATGGCAATATTATAATCTTGTTCCAATATCGCTTACAATTTTTTACTCATCAGTCATTTTCTCTGAGTCGTGGTTATCAAAACGGACACAAAAGTCTCTTAACATCTTTTGTAGAGAACCGCCTGAAATTCACAACAGGTGGCTACCAGGTAATTGTGTGATCATCATTTTGCTTGCTAGGACAGACAGATGAATTCCCATACCTTGTTACAAGTCACAGGTTTTTCCTGATCTCAACTTCAGGGATCAAAAAGGTCAGTGAAAGAATATGCTGATAAAACTTGATCTGTATGAAAAGTACTTCTTGGGCTATCGCTGCTGTAGTTCGACTGAATGTATTGAAATGTAAATGTGAAAACTATCTGTGTTAGCAGATTTCTTTCACATCCTTCTGGAGTCTAACATAGCGCTTTCTAGGGCTGTCACTAAAGTAAACATGTTCGTTTTGTCATTATAGAGACTCGTGTTTGCTCAGTGTTTTCGTTTTGTAAAACTGAAGTCCGTTGGTTTTTGCATTAATGATCATTTGTTTTGGCCTAGTGCTGTAAAGACAGTTGAAAAGTTGGAGGAAAGGGTTATTTTTTTATTAATGATTATTACATATAGTTCAGCCTTAGACATTTATATCACATATATTTTTACTGAGACTGAGTGAATGTTGTTTTGCGCAGTATTGAGTGTATGCTGTCATATTGAGTCTTGATGGTCAATATTGTTGCTCAGTACTGGCTAGTTCACTTCTTATTGTCATCAATGGACAAGATAAACTACAAACTAATACTGTGAAGCTAATAATTCGGTTATTTACATGCAAAGACATACCCAACGTTCTGCATGTGATTGTGACATTGCAATAAGACCAGAAAATCTACCTGCCCTTATTACCAGCTAGTTATTGACTGAATGGCATTCTTCTGGAAACAGATAGGTTGCTATGTCTCTAGATGCATCACATGGTGTCTAGATGCATCACATGGCCTATAGATGCATCACATGGACTCTAGATGCATCACATGGCCTCTAGGTGCATCACATGATCTCTAGATGCATCACATGGTGTCTAGATGCACCACATGGCCTATAGATGCATCACATGGTCTCGAGATGCATCACATGGCCTCTAGATACATCACTTGGACTCAAGATGCATCACATGGTGTCTAGATGCATCACATGGCCTATAGATGCATCACATGGACTTTAGATACATCACATGGTCTCTAGATGCATCACATCTCCTCTGTTACATGATTCGATTTACATGAGATCATCCAGACTGGAATAAGGACTGTATAAAATTTCCAGGTACAAGTAGTATGTTCTCTAAAACTGTGAGAAATTCTTTTAAAACTCTTTTTGTCACTAATTCTTTGTATAACACTGCTGAATGCATTGTCAAAAAAGCCCACATACTCATGATATAGTCAAAAGGAAACAATCAAATTTTCTTTTAGCAGAAATTTCTTACAAAAATGGAAAGGTTTTTGTTGTTTCTATAACAGAAACTGACAGAATGGTCACAACCCGAAATGGTCCTGCTATAAAAATCCATTTGCTTTGCCTTTCTTTGTATAACAGCTCTGAACTGTCACAACCTTGAAAGGTCCTGCCATAATATATATGGAATGCTGGCAATGAGTGGTTGTAGCATGTCACACCCTAGAACGATGTCACCATAATGAGGAGCTACTTAAGTGAGTGTTTGGTTGACCCTTGCGTGGGGTCAAGACAGCAAGGTGTTGGTGTCTACCTGTGATATACTGATTGTGTTTGCTGATGGTCACTGAGTGTCCAAATGAGTGTTTGGTCAGCTAGGCATGGCTGGAGGCAACTGGACCCTCCACTGGAGTGCTTGATGGATGACCAATGGCCGGCCATCGAGAGTCGACTTTGTTATGCTGCTACAGACATCGTGTTGATTCTCACACATACAAGCATCTCAAGTGCAGGTGTAAATTCTTTTGAACTCAAAGCTTCCAGATGGGAATGAGGAACAAGAAACGTTATTTTTAATTAACGTTTAATTGTGTGGATTTTCTATATAGAGTTGTAAATATTTACAGAAATTGCACTTCATATCCATTCCACATTATAGATGCTAGAATTGTCTATGTATCTTAAGAAACAGGTGTTACAGTATGTCTGCAAAATGGAAATTTGAAGCTAATACTGCATAATCAAATGTCATGAATTTTCATCAATTATGAAGAAAATAAATATTTTTATGCTTAATATAATAATAAGTACCTGGTGTACCACTTTCTGCCATCTGTATATGAAACAAAGAATTTCAATTTGTGAGAGAGTTCTGATGGGACATCCTTGTCTGGCTCAGGTTCAGGTGTGAGTCTATATGTATTAAGTTATTATTATTTTTAATATAAACCCATGCCAACAAGACCTTCCTTTTCCACATCCATTGTTTTCATTCTTTATTCAACAGGTGTTTAGGAAATAAAACGATATTTACAAAAAATACATTAATGGATATTTCAAATGTTTAACAGGATATATATTGTCATGGATTTCAGTTGACAATGTACTAGCTCAGCAGTTTGCACTGAGATTATGGGTTCAGTCAGTAATCATACCCTGTGCTGCATCGCCAATTTCACTCTGTCGGCAGTTCACCTGTCATTCATGTTGTAGATATCTACATTCCACCCATTAAGGAGTTCACTAGACTTTGTCAAAATAGCTCAGTAAGTGAAACTCAAAGGGTGGTTTCTTAACTGAAAAAGTTGCATTTGAAATATTTTGGTTTTAAATTTTGTTAACTCTATTAATTCACTGAACATCTAAAGCTAATGTAATTCATATTTTATAATCAAATAAACATATAGATCTGCAATTTGAAATATTTTCAAAATTCAAATTTATTGTTTGATATATATATTTTTCCAAAAACATTTGTTTGAGCTCAGTGTAGTAAATGGTGGATAATATGTGAGGCAAAAGGGTATTAAAGTGTTCTTAATGTTATTAAATGTTATTAAGTAGGTAGAAAAATTGGAGGTACATATTCTTGGACCAAACCGAAGCACCACGAAAAGAGCACTGTGTTGTAGAATTACTGTTTGAAGTGAATAGTTGATGGAATCAGTCATGGTATCATGCAGAGAACTGAACCAATTTGGAAATTTGTCCTATGGCCCGAACTAAGAGTATCAACATCACAACGACTTTAGCATCACTGCCGAGTTGTGAATGTCCCAAGTAACAGTTCACTGAAAAATAACAGCCAAAAAATCCAATAAAAGCTGACACTGTTACTAACATTGACACAAGGTGTTTACTGATTTATGTGGGCTGTAATATTAAACTTTATCAAACAATTAACATATATGAATGAATGAAAATACCAGATTTTTTTTCCTCAAACTAAAGTACATGTACTTTCTTATAAATCCCCTGTTCCTACAAAAGTGTAGCGTTTAGATATTTAAACTCCTGCCAGTATTACATGAGGTTGGAAGAAGAAATGGAAACTTTCTTCAGCCATTTAACCGATTTCCACAAAAATTGCTTCAATCTGTACAATCCTGACAGAAGCGAAGCAGTGTCTGTTTGATATTTACACGCCATAATCTAGCCCCAACTTCTGAACAGGTGCTCATACACCTGCTACTTACGTCATGTGTCTCACTTCTTGGTACAGACTGCAAAACTATCTTCCTTCTCGTGCTCACTCCAGTTAATGGCTGAAATAAATGTCATTTGATAATGGTTCTCATTTGATTTCATGTATGCATACATCATTATATTGTGTTACTTACAAAGTCAATGGTCTCAAACTTGATTTAATGAGATAAGTATCCGCAATGTATAACTGAACAAAATGCATTTAAAGTAAACAAACCATACATAAGTTGAAAACGCAAATAAACACAGAAACATGCCTATATAGCACTTTTCTGATTTAAAGACAGAAACATGCTACCGAGATGACTGACATTTTAAACTTCAAACTCTTTTCCATGTAGTGCATTTATAGAGTGATTCAGCTTTGAAAAAATCTCCATGAAATTGGACTCAAATTTCACATGTTATCTTGAGACTTACATATCCAAATATTCTAAAGGATATTTTACAGGTAAGCAGGCATAAAATGCATCTTTCTAATGTTACATACCATATATGACCCTTTGATGTCCTCTGTATATGTCCATTCAGTAAGATATGACAAGCTTTAAGGAGGTGTTGAGGCTGAACAAAGGCTCCAGCAGGGCAACAAGTCACTTCATGAATTAATGACCTGAATTGGTACCTCAGGTGCCGGAATATTAAACCACAACAAATTGAGCCACGTTTGATGTCAGAACATAAATGTGTGAATGTTGACGTCTTTTTATCACTTCACTAAAATAATATTTAAAACTTTTAATGCATTGTGTTAAATAATGTATTCTGTCATTTCTAATTAAAAATATGTAGAGTTGGCATTTCTTTGATGTATTTAAGATGGTATTTTTTATTAAAAACTGGTGTAACAAACTGTTTATCTTGCATAGATTTTTATATTTGAATTCTCATAGCAATAAATATCTTAGAAACTTCATTCTTGTCTTGAAATCAACACAAATATTTTCAAACAAGCTTTCACATTCCATCACAGCAATATTAATGAATCATTTCCTCGCTTGTCCATTTCACTACCTTAAGAGTTAATAGTAAGAGGCATGTTATAAATGTCATGTCTATTTCAGAGGCCACATTGTTAATTTCACTGCTATAATGTTGACAACATCTCTTAAGGGGCTTAAGTAAACTCTGTAAGGGTATTAATGTTCTCTAGTTGATGTCTATGGTAGCTTAGTCCATGACAGCGATAGTCGTAACATACCTCTGATGTTCACATTGTCACGTGATTATCATTCATAAGTCATCGCTGACTGAGCGCTAATGGATTATGTGGGTTATTTAAAATGACAACATGCTTATATGTATCATAACATTTTTATGATGAATGGCTGAAATATGTTAAATGGTTGTGGTTTGAAAGTCTAATATTTATGCAGAGAAATAACACAGTACTTTGCAAATAAAGCACGTAAAAATTAATATTAAAATAAAATGAGAAAAATCTGGAATGATATTCATTGCATTCACTTTCATTGTATGTTGGCAGTTGACATTTCCCTGTTGAGGCTTTATCATCAAGGACCGCCTCCGTGGTGTAGTGGTTAGAGCGTCCGCCCGGAGAGCGGAAGGTCGCGGGTTTGATCCCCGACCGTGTCATACCGAAAGACGTTAAAATATGGTGCTTGTTGGTCCCTGCCTGGCGTTCGGCATTAATGGGTACAACAAGGACTGGTCGGCTCGGTGTCAGTATAATGTGTCTGAGTGGGGTATTCATGCTTCACTGCGGCATGGTATCTCAGTGGGCTAGCACTATAAAACCAGCTTAAGTCTGGGCTAGTACAAGCAGCCGCACATACACATACACATGCATGCACGTCGTCATATGGGTGAAATATTCTCAAGCACGACGTAAAACCCATTTTCACCTAATTCAGGATATACATTTACCCCAGAGAGTCGTATTACCTGTTTCACCTAGTACATATGTTTAACATTCATCTTGACATACAGAAGAGACTTTTCTTAACTCTAGCCTAACAGTGAAACAGAACTTTCTCTCCAGGTACTGATCAGGGATAATCGACTATTGAATTACAACCTGCTCACCAGTATATGGAACTGTATATATTCAGGGTATACTGGACTATGCTACTTTATATTCAGAGCATAGTCCAGTATTTATATCTTACATTCAGGGCTTATCAGTGTATTGTGCTCTCTGATAGGGGTATATTTATTTATATTCAGTATTTTCAAATATTCTACCCTCTGTTGAGAGTATTGTGTGGACTTGACGAGCGTAAATCAAGGTGCCATTGCACTTTGATCTGGCAATGTGGCCATTGAAACAGTTGAGTGACAGTACACACAAGGTATGGCACAGAGTGTCACAGAGATTTAAACTGTGTGAAACCTGCAGTGTGTGGGGGCGACCATTGATACCTCGTTGAAGGACAGATGGTAGAGGTGCTGTACCAGAGTCACCTCTCTACCTAGACTAACAACTAGTCTCTGAAATGAACATATTTTACTGAAAAAAGTTCATAGTAAAAAATTATAAAATATAATGAAAAGGAGCCCTGAGACTTTCTTCATTTTCAGAAGCTGAGGAAATCTAGACTTGCCACATTTTCTAGACTTGTGTGGGCTTTCTTAGATATATTTGCTTCAGGGTCTGTACGACAGACTACTCTCTACCCACCTTCTCATTCAAACTGATGATGTTCAATGGATGAGCTTGCCCAACTTGATCTGCATATTTCCTATGTAGAAATCTTGATAGATCCAATAAATGAATTATCAAATGAAGACTAAGAAAGTAAATACTTTCTGCCTCACATTTGTGTGTATAAAATTGATGAAAATCCTAATGACCATCTGTATGCTCAAGGTCTCTTGTCTTTTTACCTTTGATCATGTACCACTGTAGCTCCTTTAGACACACTTTTGGTGTCAACGGCTTTTACATATTTTTATTTCGAAATGGTTTTGAGAAATATCAGTGTGAGTAGTTCCTGTTTAGTTCTGAACAGTGAAGAAACAAGTGGGCTGAATGATAACCCATACTGCTGTAGATCCAGGTTTCATTCCACCCGTGAAGGTCCAGGTTAGAATGTGCCTTCAGTAACCCATGCTTGTCGTAAGAGGCGACTAACAGGATCGGATGGTCAGGCTCGCTGGCTTGGTTGACACTTGTCATCGGATCCCAATTGCGCAGGTTGATGCTCATGCTGTTGATCACTGACTTGTCTGGTCCAGACTCGATTATTAACTGACCGCCAAATAGCTGGAATATTGCTGAGTGTGTAAAACTAAACTCCCTCACTCCCTCAGCGTTTTACCATAAAGAACAGCGTCCACTTCCAAAAATTGATCTTAACACCAAGGTGATCGGAACTCCCAGACTTCAACATAGGCTTACGATCACCGTAGCTAAGTGAGATTTGTGCAATGGGATTTATGTGTAAATCCACCTTTAAAACAGTTCCCAACAAGTGTGAAAATTAAGTACTTCTTTAACAGATTTGTGTCACAGCAAATGTGTCTTTACATCAATAGATTATATTGTTTTTTTTAGTTGTTTAACGCTGCACTTTATGAAATTGGTCATAAGTAATTGAGTCTGGACCAGACAATCCAGTGATCAACAACATGAGCATCAATCTAAGCAGTTGGGTTACAATGACATGTGTCAGCGAGCCTGACCACCCGATCCTGTTAGTTGTCTCTTACAACAAGCATGGGTTGCTGAAGACCAGTTCTAACCAGATACTTCATCAGACTTACATCCCAAGAATTGAAATCATAACAGACAGAAATAGTAGGTAGCACTTTTAGGATATACACTGCAGCTGGGAACTAGCTACAAAGAGGCAGTGATGTTAACTAATTATACACCTATACCTTTAATATTTCTAATGTTTGTATAACCCTCCTAGGTCACACAAGGTGCACTACAAACACGGCAAACCGACAGGTTTACAGCATTCAATAAAAATCTCCTGAATACTTTCTGAGGATATGATCCATGACAACTTGTCGCCCATTTGGATTTCAGTTTCTAGAGAAGTGAAAACTTTTACAAGGAAGGACAATTGTTCACGTTTCAACTTTTACATGTTAGTAGCGGTGTCTTATATCATAGTTACCTGGCAAGACCTTCACCGGGGCCAGTTCTATGATAATACTCATTCATTGACCCAGAAATATGCTGTCATTGCAAATCTTTTGTATTCACTTAAATGTTTATATCGTATGGTCTGTCTATCATACACATTGACCTACATAAGCAGGCAGCTTTGAAGAAGTTGGAAGTTCACTTTTTGGTTAGCGATATTCATTTTAAAGGCTGTGGTGTATAAATTGAGATTTGTGTGTAGGTAAAGGTTATCATTTAGTTTGGTTGTACATTTTTGCTATTACTGTTGTGAAGCCCATTCTATTATCCCTTGCTGGGGATTGCAGTAAACCGAGGTTAGGTGACATGGAAGTTAATAAGCTCGCTTTGTTAACCCTCCAGACCCCGGAAAATTGTATTAAAAAGGAGCCCAAGTCAAGTCTAGAATGATTTGGCAAGTCTAGAATGCCACCGCACTGAAATTAAGAATTGTTCTGTCTTATGCATAGATTTTATTATTTTTAGGTTGACATATATAATTGAAAATGGGATAACTTTATTATCAGGCTAAAGCTCACCATCCTCATGTTTTATTTACGTAATGTAATTTGCATGACAGTCAAGTTAGTGGGAATATGCACTACTGATAAATCTAAAAATCATGTTACTGATATGTGTATGATCCTTTCCAAAATTACATTTCATCTAAATCCAGGTCATCTGAACTTCTATATGCAAAGAAACTACATTAATGTGGATAGTACGTTCTAGGTAAGATTTTCCTGGGTTAACAAACCATTAGCAGTAATGCTCTGTTAACTCTGCACAGCCATTGGCAACAGTAATCGCTGGGAAGGTGAGGTTTCCAATTGACGGGTTCCACACTAGTGAGATGCTACTTTAAACATGCTGATGGGGACGTTGTCAGCATAGGTACTATAGATTTGTACCCTAAACAAAGTCAAACTACAGAAACGTACCTGATACCCCTAAATGAGACCATATTCCGCAATCAAAACACAAATCCGTATGTAGTTGTTTCCGTTCAACTGATTGTGAGTGGTATTGTGCACCGTGAAAAATTTGTTAATTTGTCTTAGATGAAGCAATCTAATACAAGAGTATGACAGTTCCAATTAAGAAAATGGCACAATGTAGAATGGACTCATCCGAGGGTACGTTTCTGTATTCTGATTTGGGCTCAGGTACATTTCTGTATACAGAAAGGTAACTGGGATACACATCTGTAGTACCCGGGCCGACAACGACCCCTTTAGCTTTAATCACACACTATTCTGATATTTTAAGGTCATACTCCTCTAGGTCAGGTACAGCACCATTGTATAGAGATGTGATGGACATATATATGAAGTTGTGCACAACAGCATAGAGATTTTACAGTTATATCCAGTAAGTAGCATTGAGAAAAGAATGCTGTTGTAATATCTCTGAGTTGTGGGTTTAGGTCTGTACAGCTCAAACCATCCTACAATAATACCATATCACTCATTTCCTGCAGTTTATACTGACATGTGAATACATGGATTATTTAGGTTTGCTGGAGTAGATGATTTGATGAGTGGATTAGGATTTAGGTTTAAAGTTATCCCAGTTTTACATTTATCTTCAGAAACAGGCTGGAAATGTGTTGTTCTTGTATTTGTGGTCAGTATAAAGCCATGCTGCACACAACCCACAGATTTCCCAAATACCATTTAATCCCCCTCATGAACACTCAAATGACCACACAGCTGCTTTCACTGCCCAACCCACTGTCTTCACAGAACAATCCAGATGCCCAGTGATTGTCCAGTAATAAGAGGTCGCTCCCTCTTGCACTAAATTAGCCCTTGACTCTCAAGACAACCCCACCTCTTTGTTTCTTATCAAAAGCCTTCTTCTGTGTTTCATGGGCCCAGTCTAGGGGCAGGGCGACATCAAGGTGTGTGGTCAAAGGCTCACTGTCAGTTTGTCCACCTGTCTGGCATTGTAGTGACCACTACATTCTTCATGCAGGATTACAGGATTGGTCCTAGTATTGTTGCTGCTGATTTTATGGCCATTTCCTGCTGAGTTAAATACAACCTTCAGTTTGTGCTTTGGTTTAATGATGGCTCTAGTTCGAGCATGTAAGTTGTTATTTATTTACAGATGACATCTTAATAACTTGTGATTGCTATGCTAGAATGTTATGGGGCCCTTTGGGAATAAACATTGTTTATTGCTAATGTTTTGGAATAAAGGACATTTCTGGAACATTAAATTTGTTTTCCCTAGCCATTAAAACTGTCTTGTGGTGTAGAATGAGGTATTTACATATTCATTTAAATATTTGAAATGTGTGGCCATTACCTAGGGTGAACAATGAAAATGGAAATGTTTTTATTCTTTTGTAACATTAATGGTATAAAACTCATGAATTTATTGTAATTACAGAATGATGCTAACTTCAAGACATGCATGAATGGCCAACATGACAAGTTTTGCCCTGCAGAGTTGTACTTAGTGTGTCACAGACATTGGACCATTTTAGTTTTCTTGCTTTCCACCCCGTACTGCAATGCCATAGCTTAAGGGAATAAACTCTCAATTTGCTTAGGCTCCTTTTCACATGTAAAAGTATTTGTTTGTTTCTATCATTATTTTGTCAGAGACAAAGCCTCTGTCAATGTTGTACTTGGAGTTAGGCTTTCATTCCACACTGATACATCATGTAGAACTGATCAAGTCAGTTTCACTCATTCTCGACCATCAGCTCACTCACTCACTCACTCACTCACTCACTCACTCACTCACTCACTCACTCACTCACTACTCACTCACTCACTCACTCACTCACTCACTCACTCACTCACTCACTCACTCACTCACTCACTCACTCACTCACTCCTAAGTTTATTTCTTGGAAAGTTTTTCTATTTCTGTAATATTTTCCATTTGACTGGAAACACACCTGGAAAGGGAAGCATCCTGAGCAGTCTTCAGGAAAGGTGGATCTTTATCTGTAATATTTTCCACAACTCATCCAGTTGCTAATATCTGATTGTGGAGGAAAAAACACCTGGTCAGCATTTATTTAAAAAAATCTCATCAGTAACCCTGTCACACCCTTCCCAAAGAAAGTTAATATTAACATTCTCCACAGGACACTAAATTCCATCTCCTCTCCCCAGGAAAATATGTGGATCCATATTCATAAGCAATATCTTGTCATTCATAACACTAACAATGACTTCCTGTCTGTCTGCTGAGCAATAAAGGGTCTTTGATAGAGTGACCAGGGGTCAGTTTAGGGTCACTGGTCACATGGTAGTCTGGCTCGGACAGTGTCTGGTTTCTACAGTGACCAGTCAGCTGGACAATGCCATGTAGACAGACTTTGGTGAACACAATCATGAAACTGTTTTCTTCACAACAGGGCAGCTACAAGAGAGGACATCATATGGCTAAAGCTTTTTCATCATAGGAAACGGGATTTTGATAAATTACTGGAACCACATGTGAATGAAAATAACAATTAGATAATGATGAAAGAATCTGAAATTGATAAAAGTGTCCAGAAAGAAAGTAAACATATCAGTGAAGATGAAATACATATATGAATGTTTATATCATAGAAATAAAATGAGAGTCAGCGAAAGAATAATGATTAACAGGCATGTATCAAAGCTCCATGTTTATAAGCCATCATACAATAGAATAATTGATGTAGAAGAATGTGACTTAATATCAAGATAGGTGAAATTATTTTTAATAAATGAATTATTATATGTCCCACTTAGGCCCACTCTTGAGATTTCTGATGATTGGGGTAGCCTATTAATTAAACTGTTTGCTTGTCATGCCGAAAGCACATGTTCGATTCCCCACATGGGTACAATGTGTGAAGCTCATTTCTGGTGTTCCCCACCATGATATTGCTGGAATATTGCTAAAAGCAGCGTAAAACTCAACTCACTCACTCTTTGGATTGTGAAAAGGGTTCTGTCAGTTGTATTTGTTGTACCAATTTGAAGCTTCACAAAAGGCCACGTTATTCTGTGAAGCAGACACTTACATTCAACATGTAATAATCCAACTGCAATGTATAAAAGCATATAGAATATGAGATTTTAAAACTGATTACTTACTGTAGTATGGGAAAGGACTGACATTGTACATAGGATTGATAATTATTAGAAATAGGCCCAAAAGTTGAAGGACCTTTCATCCAGACAGAGTTGCCTTCCTGGCTGAAATCATTCATCGTGTCACTTGTCATGAATGGACATAACTGAATGAGCTGTCCTCCTTACAACTGGGCATTCTTCCTGATCACTGGTTCTGCTGGAGCTACAGCCCATTACTCACCAATCTAGTTCATTGCCAGTTATGCTGTGTTCAATGTCGAGGCCATCAGGTACATCCAAGGTTAATCAGGTCCCCACTTTTCACTTTCAATGAATTATTTAACAGTGATATTTAGCATCTGTCTCAATAAAGTGTGTGTATGCTGGTACAGGTTATTTATATGAGTGTGTGTACAATGTACAGTTTGTAAGAGCCATTTTGATTTTTTTGCTCTTGAAGGGTGGCGTCTCTCTTTATTTTCTTAACTTTATCATTATCGTCATCTGGTTATAGTACAGCATGTCAGCTTGGGAGGAAAGGCAGATTGGAGATATTTTCTTCTTTGTGATCCCCACAAATGATTAAGTTGAATTTAATGCATTTTTCCTCTTTAGTTAAACAAAGGGCATGAATAACTTTACTGTGTTTGTCTTTCAAAACACGTCCTGAATGCAGGAGTTACCTTCACCTCTACCTCAGCCCCTTAATATGGAGTCACATAACAGTATTGCATTTACGAGTGAGTGTCTGTCCGTAAGATTAATGATTATCATCTACACATGTTAACATGGTCTTTAAGCCATCATGATCAATCTGTGTGTTAGACATGCATTTCCAGATAGCTATCTTAGCACTAAATAACCATGCAAATCTGGTCTCCAATGGTGAATTAGGTCTCCAATCTGGCATAGACAGCTCAGAGCCCCTTTATGCTATTAGAAGGCTTATGTGTAAACTGTTATGTAGGTGATGATAGTGAAAGACTGCAGATATACACCAAATGTGCAGGCCTCCTTGTACAAGGCCAAGCATTATTACTGTGGTCAAGTCTGGAATTCCTCAAGTGTCAGATCAGAGGCCATATACTGGTATATGGTGTCTGGTCAGATATACATTCTAAGAAAGAATTAACAAATGACAGAGGTTGAGAATAGTTTGTAAATAAGATCGTAATTGTGTACAATATTGTCAATATGTTTGTTTTATGTAGGAAATGGGAACATGGTGTCCATTTTAGAAAATGTATTCAGGTTTGGTATATATCTAGATGATGGGACTCTGGGTGAGAACATGTCCTCAGTGATAGGTAGATAGACACTAATTCTCAATCTCGGAAAATATACAATTTCCATTGAAACAAGCAAGTACTTTTGAATTTATACTGTGTCGTGAAACTCATGAAAAATCTAGCCTATTTCATTTACTGTTAAAGCATTACAGTAAGGGCTGGGTGGAGGGGGAAAAATATGGTTCAGGGACTGACAGACTATGCTAGATCCATACACTTTGGGTAGTGCCACTGAATTATTAGTGATGATTATTGCAAGCATAAATTTCAATGGATGATTTCACCTTCATTCATGAGAAGAAGAAAAAATGAAACAAAGTGAATTAAATAATCTGTTTTTAATAAAGATACAGTGTTAACATATATTTAGAATCCATCCTCTACAATTCTTATGCCACGAATAGCTACAAAATTGCTGATGCAGCATAAAACATTTTTCACTCACTCACTACAATTCTTAGTAGCAGGTAATCAGGAGGCCTGATTATCCAGACTACCTAGGTGTCTGCCCTGGGTCTGTCAGTGGCTGGGGCTAATGTGAACTGACCACTGGCAGGTTTATGGGTACCTCTCTGATGGCCTTTACAGGCAGCCTTGTTGACCACCAGATTACCCAGGAGATAATACATGAATTTATTAGCAGGAATCTCTTTGAGCGATAAGGAAACCAGTCAAATGATTACAGCTGCAAATTATAGGTCATTATATGACCATCAGTCTCATGAAACCATTAAGATAAGCAAAGGAACATCAAAGATGAACTGTCATTTTCACCTGCTTGTTGAATGAGATGTTATCACAGATATGTGTGTATTTAGAGGTGAAGGGTATCTGGAGCCCTGACAGAACTGTTCTGACATATTGATTGTCTGTGTCAATGAAATAGTTTAGTTGATTAATAGTTGATGAAAAAAAGATAAGTTTTTCAATTTGAAAAATTGAGTGTTTCGAAAAGATTGGCTGTCTGGATGAACTAAATGTCCCCAAAGCAATGGCCAGCCAGTTTTCCTGTGAAATCATGGATTTTGTTTTCCAAGGTTGGGAAAATAAAGATAAATTTTGTTTTGCATTTTGTCATTTCTGTGGGACAAATGCCAGGTATTAAAGGTTTTATAAACAAATACTGTGAACAGTGCCAGTGAGTAAGTGTGGTTATATGCTGTTTTAGTAATATTCCAGCAATTTCATGATGAGAGGTACCAGAAATGGGCTTCACACATTGTAACCAAGAGGGGAATCAAACAAGGATCTTCAGTGTGATGAGCTAAAGCTTTAACCACTGGCCCACTGCCCTAGTCAGTCTCACAGTCCATGAACCACATTATTTTCACTACTACTTATAATAGCCCTTTCTGCAATACGGCACAGCCATAAATGAAGCAAACCTAGATTTTCTCAGGTTCAGGAATCTATCATCCCACTAGGTCTCCTTTTCAATTTAAAAGGAATTGTTTGTTTCTATCAAATTCAGTACATTCAGAGACTAAGTGTTAGTCTGCCACAGACCGTGCTCTAATCAAAGAAGAGATGAGCAGTTGGGGTCTGAAGAAATACTGTTTTGAAGTTGTTGAGATGTTCCCTTAGGATGTAACTATTTACTATCTACAAGATGACCATTACTTTTCCTGATCTCATACTCCAGAAGCCTTACAGTAACATTTTTTATTGTTTGACAACTTTTTTTGTAAAAATATTTTAAGATTTCCTATACCATCTGAACCTGCTATGATGTTGTAAATGATTTGATTGACATGTGTCAATCACAATGACAGGGTGCAGGAGACAGGAGTGTGACACTTTAAGCAGGTAAAGTGGTTGTGGCATCCTGTCAAGTACACCTTGTCAGTTTCATGGTGATAAATGTACTTTGTGTTGTTGCTTTTGAAGGTAACACGTTGTAACATTTTAAGATTTTAAGAAATGTGATTTACATTTCAGGAAGACACAAAACTTTAGACCTTATTCTGTGACACCAAGTGATGCATATTTCATTGAGGTTGTCAAGGAACTGAAATATGTAGAGATAAATTGTAGGTTTTGACATTTTTGAAATTCAACTTGATGTAGAATTTGAATGAAATATTGCTGACTTGACATAAAATCCTATCAGTCATGGTCCGCCTCAAATGATATTGACTGACATATTTCTCTCATTGACAGGACCAAAGGTGTGTTTATGCACACAAGAGGTATCGTCATATATACTGACAAACACTTATCTCCCTCTCTGTCCATGAGTGAGTGAGTGAGTGAGTAAATTAGTACTACAACAAATACAACTGACAGCACCATTTTCACAATCATAAAAGTGAGTGAGTTGAGTTTTACACTGCTTTTAGCAATTTCCAGCAATATCACAGCAGAGGACACCAGAAATGGCCTTTACACATTGTACCCATGTGGGGAATCGAACCCTTGTCTTCAGCGTGACGAGCGAACACTTTAACCACTAGGCTACCACCACCCTTCCGTCCATGACAATACTATAGGTGTGTATATGTATAGGTCTGGTATCATGTATGTGGAACAAATTGTAATTGCAGGTCTGAAGTTATTAAATATATTTTGGAAGAAACATTATTTGCTGATTTGACAAAATCTGCTTATCTCCAGCAGATTATGCTCGCCACAAGACAGTTAGACCCTTGTTTTCTTAGTAGTATTTGAGAGCATGACTTATTGATTTTTTTAGAACGCTGTTTAATTTAAATAACATAAACTTCTAAAAATGCAAGTGTGCCTGTATTTTATCAAAGTCTAATTTGTTTTACCGACACAACAAACACATTAAGTCAACTACTCATCATCCATGAAGGTCAAGGCCAGAATTGCCAAGATGCCACACGGAACATGGATATTTATCACACAATACTGAATGAAATGTTGCCGCCACATTTTGTAAATAACACTCGAGGTCGATGACTGCAGACAACTTTGTCTGTATCTGTTTTGAAAATACTGCCAAACCAACTCACTGTTTAGTCAGGGATCTGACCCCACACCTTTAAGAGTCTTGTCAAACAAATCTTGTATAATTTTTCACCCCTGGACATTGTTACCTTGTCCTCCGCAGTTGAATGTCACATGATCTGCAAATATGTCCCCACTCGTGTGACCTAATGCAGCGTAATGCAGTTTAACGCTCGGGTTATAATGTTTGTTTAAACTCGGACTGGCAGGCAGGTGTGTTGGGGAGGAGTCTAGCCATTTACTGAGTGTTTAAAAACTTGGCAAAGTTGAAATACGTATTGAATGTTTGAAGTGGAAGAAGAACGTGCAGACTGGACGAGTTTAAGACCCATCCCAAATTTGTTTAAGAAATTTGATTTGGATACGGAACTGAAGATAGAAAATGTTCCAATCATTCTTTTCATCCACTGAATCATTCTGGATGTACCAAAGATAGAAAATGTCCCTTTCATCCATTGAATCATTCTGGGTGTACCAAAGATAGAAAATGTCCCTTTCATCCATTGAATCATTCTGGATGTACCAAAGATAGAAAATGTCCCTTTCATCCATTGAATCATTCTGGGTGTGAATCATTCTGGATGTACCAAAGATAGAAAATGTCCCTTTCATCCATTGAATCACTCTGGTTGTAACAATGTGTAGTGTCTAGCTGTACCTATTTCATAAACCACTGATCTGATGATTCTCAAGACTTGGATGAAGTGTAAAGGATTAGATTTGAGCTAGAGCATGCTTTCTCTTCTTGCAACCATCTGGTGTCATCCCCTATTTTCAGTGATCCAAACATAGAACTATCATGGAATAATAATTCATACGAAAATTCATAAGAACCTTCACCAATATGTCACCGTCTACTCCCAGTAGAATCTTTTCGCAGATAATCAAGGCTGGTTTCTCTCATGTTAGTGGGGTTGCTTACCATGATATGCTCCTAATCTACCCCCACATGGGTGCAATGTGTGAAGCCCATTTCTGGTGTCCCCCGCCGTGATATTGCTGGAATATTGCTAAAAGCGGCGTAAAACCATACTCACTCACTCACTCCTAATCTACCATGACTGAAAAGTGTTTTCTTCTTCAGTCTGGATCTAGAAGATGCACCGTGATCTGAAACAGAACTACAATGACATGATTGTTATCAGGTTCAATGGTCATCGTTTTGTATTGATGAGATAGTTCCTAAACTTCCACGATGGACAAAAGCTGAAATTTAAGAAAAATAAAAAAATAAAAAATAAAAATTATTTTTGGGAAAATTGATTGATAGATGTTTAGAATACTTTATAAAGGAGATGATCCCATGCATTCCCCTTTCTGAACCCCATCATTTCCCTTCCACCCAGTGCTGCAGTGTAAAAGCCCTAAATGAAGCAAGTCTAGTATTACCTCTGGTGGAGCTACCACTTTCCTATGAATTCACCTAATACAAAACCAATATGAGACTGCTGAATATGCCTTGAGGATTGTTGAAACCCCGTTGAACACTTATTCAAGCTCAGCACATGTGTTTTAAGTTTGTCCCTGTAACATGGTATTTGATCAGATGTTTGCATCCTGAGACTGATCTTGATGAACTGTTTAAAGCTGTTATTTTATAGCAGAATCCCTTCACAAGACCCTTTTAAAGGTCAATGTACTGTGAATGGACTGTTTAAGAAGAATAAATATCAACATGGCCACCATCTTACCTATTTGCTTACTGACAATGGTAAAGTTCACCTGTAACAGTCGACACACTTCCTCCAGTAAACGCTCATTAAGGATGCTCCACCTTCAATGTGTTGTGGTTTGTGTGGACGATGTTGCCTCATAGCCACAAATGTCACCATCTGTTTTGTCACTGGCGGTGTTCAGGGAGGGGACAAGTGGCCCAGTGGTGAGAGTGTTTGTTCATCAAGGTGAAATTGGGGTTTGATTCTTACATTGGTGCATATGAGTACTTATGTATGATCATTATTTATATTAGGAAGACGTTTGTACAGAACATTCTTACAAGTATACTGTACTTATGTTCCTGTAACAAAGGCGCCCATTTCTTGTGACATGCTATGATATGGCTAAAGGCTTAAAACTTACTAACTCTGCAACAAAAGACCAGATACATGGAATTATTGCTGGAGATTAATAGTTGTTACTTACTGCATGCAGGTATGGTTCACAGAACAGCATCATTTCTTGACATCTGTTTGCTTCCAAGAGAGAAGAGGCCTCCTTGCCTGTTGTAATTAAAGTGTATTAGTGTCATGCAGTTTGTTTTTTTACCAGTAGAAATGGGCTTCACACTTTGTAAACCTTGTGAGGAACTGAACCTGGACTTTAGGAATGACATGTGAACAGTAACACTACCCCACCACCCTTGATTGCTGGAAGAGTCAGGTGGTAGGGTAGCCAAGTGTCAGGTGGTAGGGTAGCCAAGTGTCAGGTGGTAGGGTAGCCAGGTGTCAGGTGGTAGGGTAGCCAGGTGTCAGGTGGCAGGGTAGCCAAGTGTCAGGTGGTAGGGTTGCCAAGTGTCGGGTGATAGGGTAGCCAAGTGTCAGGTGGTAGGGTAGCCAAGTGTCGGGTGGTAGGGTAGCCAAGTGTCGGGTGGTAGGGTAGCCAAAGGGTAGCCAAGTGTCAGGTGGTAGGGTAGCCAAGTGTCAGGTGGTAGGGTAGCCAAGTGTCGGGTGGTAGGGTAGCCAAGTGTCGGGTGGTAGGGTAGCCAAGTGTCAGGTGGTAGGGTAGCCAAATGTCTGGTGGTAGGGTAGCCAAGTGTCAGGTGGTAGGGTAGCCAAGTGTCAGGTGGTAGGGTAGCCAAGTTTTGCATCATCAAGCTGAAGACCTGGGTTCTATTTTCCCATATGGGTACAATGTATGAAGTCATAGTTATCCTTAGTGGTATGCCTAAAGAGTGATGTAGTTATCTCCCCTAGCCGTGATGTCACAGCATTGTTCTCCCCAAACCCTCATAATTTTTTCTGTATGGTTCATGCAGACGGTTCAGAAGTGGAAGAGAATTATATATGAAAGTCTTCACGAGTGAAAATTGCAAGTGTACCAGTTAGTGAGATCGCATTTGGTGTGTTCTTGCCATCGCATTATATTGTGAACTGTATATTTTGCAAATTGCTTTTCTTGTTAGGAGTTAGATGTCATTGTACTGGAACAAGGATCCCTGCCGATATTGACCATTTGTTTGCGTGTCCCAGGATTGATATGTCCAGTGAACAGGCAACCTGTTTATAGATGGATAGACTTAGGATACAACATACTCTTCCTCACTCAGTGTTATATGCAGGAATAGTGAGTGAGTGAGTTTTAGTTCTACGCCGCTTTTAGCAATATTCCAGCAATATCATGGCAGGGGACACCAGAAACGGACTTCACACATTGTACCCATGTGGGGAATCGAACCTGGGCCTTCGTCATGACGAGCGAACGCTTTAACCACTAGGTGACCCCACTGCCCATATATGCAGGAATAAAATACAAAGTATTACATGGTCACTAGATCATCAACGGATCATGAGTTTGTTCATGTCATAATGCATAACAGAACAAGCTACCAACATCACATAATCTCCCATGCAGACCAAGAAACAGTAATATCCAAGAATTCCAAATCAGAAGCACATTAAACAATAAACTAGCAAGACTATATTTTTTTAAATTCCAGAAAATGAGATTGTTTTTGGCTTTTTAATATTGTATATTAAAAGGCAATTTAACCTGAAATGTTGTTTCAGGTGTTTTCGATCAGGTGAGTACAGACTTCACTGTGTGTGGTAGAGGAATAATGGGAAGGTTAGAACACCCCAGTGGATCGGAGAGGCTGCTGCAGCCTTTCACAGATGGATGGTAGCAATGATTTCCACCTCACCTGTTGACTCGTCTCTTTGAGTAACACATTGGCTATTTCAAGCTCAATACAATCCCACCTGTGTGACGAGGATAAATTGAGGCAATGCCACTTGAGTGGTCTTGGACACAGTGCATAGTTTACAGCATCTGACTTCCAAGGATTGGGTCACTGGTTTCTGTGTTTGTCCTTTGTGGAGCAGACATGACTTTATTACATTCAATCTAGGCAGTATTTTGTAGTTACCCACAGCTGCAATATGCTTCTTAATAGAAGATAAAATGAAATTTTTCCACCTAGACCATCACACCTACTCAATCACATCCTTCAACTTACATTTCCATGGTTTCATCAACCATCCCCCCTCTCACACACACACTGCATACTCACACAAAAACCCTTGTCTACACAAGACTGACCTATAACCTGCAAAAACCTATTCATTAATCAACTCACAAAGGTTTCTTCCTACCCAAACACCTGCAGTCACTGTGTACTAAAATGTGGCAGCAAGACCACTCACTCACTCACTCACTCACTCACTCACTCTCACCCTTAGTCTCAATCATTCAATCTCTCTTTCAGTGACTCTCACTCTCTTATTCCCTTTAAGTCTGTCTGTTTCATTCTCTCACTCAATCACTGTCTCTAACTTTTCCTCCCTCTCTCTCTCTCTCTGTATCGGTCAAGCCCTATTTCCCTCACTCACTCACTCTTTTAAAACCTACCAGTTAACTATTCCCTTAAGGTACAGTGTTATATCTTTATTATCACACTTCAGCCCTCATTCTATCTCCCACTGGTCTGCCTCATCAGGACCTGATTCATCCAAAGGCCATTGTGATACAGCCATATCCCCTGCTCCATCCTCATTATCCCCTTTAAACTCAGAATACATCCATCAATTTATCTTCAACCACACTGTTTCTACTCAACCAGTGAGAGACCCTTGTCCTTGCACACTTCATTAACACTTAAACAAACCTGTCATCTCCATCAGTAGACCCTCAACACCTGCCCTCCCATTCCAGTCTCTTCAAGGGTCCACACCAGGACTCGACCTTGACCCTAACCCCTAACCCATGACCCCAAGGCCAGACCTCTGTTTATACAGCCAATGTCTGCACTCCTGTATACATACTGTTAACATTTACTGGTCAGGCCAACTTGTGTTAAGGTCTTTGATCCTTGTGTCTCTAATAGCCAGTGTTTGGATGAGTTTGTTTATTGGAGGGTTGTCATAATAAGCTTGAAATCAGAGCCCTGTTGATGAGGTGGCCAGGAGACACATGCCCTGATAATTGGCTACTGTTGGCTGTTGACAGATGTCTGTTGCTTGATTGCTAGGAACAAGTAGCCATTTCAAACATGTTTAGAGATTTGTAAACTTTGAAGGCGACACTGTGTGATGATTGTCATTTGTTTCATGGTCTCTTCCATGAAGGGGCTTGGGTAGCCTAATGGTTGAAGCGTTCGCTCGTCACGCTGAAGACCCGGGTTCGATTCCCCACATGGGCACAATGTGTGAAGCCCATTTGTGGTGTCCCCCGCCGTGATATTGCTGGAATATTGCTAAAAGCGGCATAAAACCATACTCACTCACTCACTCACTCACTCACTCACTCTTCCATGAAATTAGTTAGGGCGGATCAGTTCAGAAGCTTGATGAAATTTGTAATAGATGGGTGAGTGAGTTAAGATTTTATATTGCATCGGCATTAATTCAGCCATATAGTGACAAGCTGTAATTGATGAAATAAGTAACATTACCTGAAATTGTTTGATCGGCATTCTAGCACTTTTAGCATCTTCATCGAAATGTCACTCTATGCATCAACAAGAAGTTGTTATCCATAAAATCATATGCTTTGTTACATTACTATAGACAATAAACCTTGTTAACGCCTTGTCTACCTCCTATTTACTCAGAGGCGGTGGAGTAGCCTTCTGGTTAAAGCATTCACTCATCAGGCCAAAGATCCGGGTTCGATTCCCCACATGGGTACAATGTGTGAAGCCCATTTCTGGTGTCCCCCGCCGTGATATTGCTGGGATATTGCTTAAAGCATCATAAAACTAAACTCACCCACTCACTCACTTTTCACACAAATGCCATTATGTATTCAAGGCATTGTGTATTCTCTTCACATATCATATTATTTAGGATATTGGTATTGGTATATTGGTCAGAATATTTGGTGTATGCAGTATGCCATCACCTAAACAATGCAATAAGGAAAAACGGTCTGATAAAGATAGTGAAAAACATATGGCTAGTGAAACTTACATCTTTGGTAGTGTGCTTTCACATGCAAAGTATTTCTCTTAAACTCAGAAAAATCATTATTGCTAAATTTTAGCCATATTTTGTGTATTTGATTGGCTCATAAATCCAAAACTTCATACTGAAAAAGGATAGCTGTAAGCAATAACATGTCCAAAAACTGTTATAAATATATTTAAAGTTTAACTTTTGACATTTCAATAAACAAGCATATCATACTGCCTCCTTCAGCTGAAATGGGTTACTATAAGCATCCACTCAACATGTCTTCATGCAACTGCTGAAAAATGTCAATGACACCAGTAGCAAACCACACCCACAAACTTCAAACTTGTTCTCCTTAAATGGTCGACAACTAAACAATGCATTAATTCTGTCTGTGATAATGGAATGTGCCTGTCCAGGTTGACAGCTAGGTGCGAAGGTGCGAACCATTAGGTCATAGTCATAATACTTGGCTGTGCAGGGACATGGCCTGCATGTAGATCGCTGATCTGTTCAGGTCATCCAGTAGAGGCTTTAGGTGGATTCCAGAACAGGATGGTTTCTAAATAGGTCCGGAGTTAACCTGGGTTAGTATCAGTGTATAAGCCCAGTGTCTGTGTATAAACCCTTTGACTCTATTCTGAAATTAAATTGACTTGCATAGTCTATTCTGTACTTTTACACAAGTTATCCATGTTGGGCCTTAACAAGTTGAAACAACACAAACTTTCTGATGTGTGTCATATACTATATATAACCTGAATGTAAGTGTCTCTTATCCCCTCCCTCCTCCCCCCAACAAACACAGACACACACGCACACATACACACACACATGCATGCACAGGTGCATATTTATATATAATGTGAATGATATAAAAATCCATAATATAATATTAAATTACTGCCAGTTTGATAAGTGGATCTATCTTAATACCAAAATCAATTATTTCTTTTTCTGTCATTCAATTTTATATATCCATTAAACAGACTCTCTTGTGGAAAATTAAATAATGTCATAATAAGGTTAATTAAACTTTTACAGAACATTATAGACCTTTGTTCTCAGTCACTATTGCTTTACACCAGTCATAGACCTCAAACAAAGTCTATAAATGTATTTATATAATGAGCCAAAGACAGGGGTATCATACCAAACTATTTAAGCTACAATATCGTCAGGAGGTTCCAACAATCATCACTAAATGGCTGAAATAATGCCATGCGATGTAAAATCTTGACTAACTCACTCACTCCAACAATCAAAGACATCTAATTGGCTTTAGTTGGTGGAATTACATCATGAGATTTCCCATTCTATTTTAGTATCTTATGTTAATAAATCATCCTTTTAGACCTAACTTGAGTGAGTGAGTGAGTGAGTGAGTTTAGTTTTACACCGCACTCAGCAATATTCCAGCTATATGGTGGCGGTCTGTAAATAATCAAGTCTGGACCAGACAATCCAGTGATCAACAGCATCAATCTGCGCAAATTGGAACCAATGACATGTGTCAACCACGTCAGCGAGCCTGACCACCCGATTCCGTTAGTCATCTCTTACGACAAGCATGGATTACTGAAGATCAATATTCAAACACGGACCTTCAGGGGTTAGACCTAACTTGAAGGCGGGTATGCATTATTGTCAAATGGCATGTGACTGCTTCCAGGCCAATGAATATAGCAGAAAACTTGTCATTATATGATAATACCTCTTGTCCAGTACTATGTTATTTGTACTTCCAGTGTTTCCAGTATATATACCCTGGGGCATGCATGAGGAAATGGTTCTGTTTGATGTCCCAGACATACATTCCTTAGAACAATCTTTATTATAATGTTTAAAAGATGTAAAAATATGTTCTGGAACTGCTTAACTTTTGATCATATTTTTCATATTTAGATTGGCTATTATTGACAGGTCAGTATGGCATTCCAAAACTATTTGGTTACTATTATGATGATAATTGATTCAAGCACTTAAAAGTAACCAGGAGAATTCAAGTGATATGTTTTTCCTCAGTGTGGCATGATGTCTAACGAGGCAGTGGGGAAGCCTTATGGTTAAAGCGTTTGCCTGTCACACCGAGACCCAGGTTCAATTCCTTAAATGGGCACTATCTGTGAAGCCCCATTTTGGGTGGCCCCCTACGTGATATTCCTGGAATAATGCTACAAGTGGTGTTAAACCAAACTAACTCACTCACTCACTCACTCACTCACTCACTCACTCACTCACTCACTCACTCACTCACTCACTCACTCACTCACTCACTCACTCACTCACTCACTCACTCACTCACTCACTCACTCACTCACTCACTTTAGCATGGTCTCTGACCAAGGGTCATGTAACCAGATTAGCCATGGTGACATGTATGTAGTGGTATTGACATTTGTAAAGCATTATCCATTTGTGATATCAATATGCTGTTACAGATGTTCAGGGTGTGACTTGTAACCAGGCAGATAGCTCTATCACTGGTTACCCTAATCTTCACATTAAAAAGGCCATACGTTTAGTTAATAAGAAATAGCAATGATGTCAAAGCATATCCCACTGCAAACAAATAGTCAATTTGATATAGACTAGAGGTTATCTCACAGGTTATCTCATACACATGTTTTGTATGTGGTTAAAGTGTTAGCCTTAAAATCAGGTTTAATTCTGCCAAGTCCTACCACCCATGTTTCTATTAGGGATAGGTCTGTGGTTAACACAGTAATCACTCTTAACTGTTCAGCATCTCCACTTGTTCCAGCCATCAACACACTCAACTCACTTCATCCACTCTCTTAATTGTTCCAGCCATTGTTCCAGCCATCAACACACTTTCTTCATTGTTCAGCTCACTCTGAATTGTTCATCCTCTTGTCCCGCCATCAACACTGAAGTCTCTTAATTGCTCAACTGAAGTAATCACTCATTGTTCATCCACTTGTCAACAGCTCTCATCCAGCCATCTTCACTGAAGTAACACCCCTCACTCACTCATCTAACCCTTCCTGAATTGTGCAGCTGAAATTTTCACCTTCTCTTGTCTCATCCATCCAGCCATCCAGCCATCAACAACCTCACTCACTCATCCACTTGTCCAGCCATCCAGCCATCAACACACTCACTCACTCATCCACTTCTCCAGCTTTCATCTTGTCCAGCCATCAACACACTCACTCACTCATCCACTTGTCCAGCCATCAACACACTCCACTCACTCATCCACTTGTCCAGCCATCCAGCCATCAACACACTCACTCACTCATCCACTTGTCCAGCCATCAACACACTCACTCACTCATCCACTTGTCCAGCCATCAACACACACTCACTCACTCCATCCATCAACACACCAGCCATCCAGCCACAGCCATCAACACTCACTCACTCATCCACTTGTCCAGCCATCCATCAACACACTCACTCACTCATTTACTTGTCCAGCCATCAACACACACACTCACTCATCCACTTGTCCATCCAACACACTGTCCAGCCATCCAGCCATCAACAAACTCACTCACTCATCCACTTGTCCAGCCATCAACACACTCACTCACTCATCCACTTGTCCAGCCATCCAGCCATCAACACACTCACTCACTCATCCACTTGTCCAGCCATCCAGCCATCAACACACTCACTCACTCATCCACTTGTCCAGCCATCAACACACTCAGTCACAAAACCATACTGGAAAATCAATATCAAGGTCAAAATAGAGTATATCGTTTGTACTGATCATCAATACACATTATCTATGTTGTGTTAATATTGACACTTGTTTCATCTTTGACATCCTGCTGTAGGTCAACTGAAATCTACGTGCATGTACAAGTATCGATGTCCCAAGATAAACACACTGTGCATACAATATAAGGCAAACATTCTTTAACCATACCAGTTCAAAGCTTGGTGTAGTGTTAATAAAAATAATTTTTTGTGCCGATAAGGATTGACATTATGTGATCTCAACTTGAAATTATGTGGTTGTTTGTTTCAGGACTGAGTACTTAAGAGTAGAGCATATGACATAGTGATAATCACTGAAATAAACACTCCAGATCAGAAAATCTATACCACTGGGTGTTACACTGTATTGTCTGAAATTTATTTATTTTGAATTGAAATTCAACAGGTTGTGTATATCTGAGTGATCTGTTAGAAACGCCTGTTTGTTTCTTTATCTCTTGATCTTTTAATCGGATTATAAGTGACCTGAGAAGAATACCCCTAACCACATTGGATTATAACTCTCAAGTACTGAAAGTAATAGCCTTGATAAATACTGTTAAAACCCTGAGGTAGATTAACACCAATAATTCCTGTTACCACACATGCATATTAGAGTGTAGAAATATACTTCTGCAGTGAAAGAAATTAAATACAAACTGTACAACACTTAAGAGAAAAATTCAAATGAATGAATACTGTCAATTAACTTAAATAATATTAGAAATACTTGTAGTGAGTGAGTGGGTGAGTATGGTTTTACGCTGCTTTTAGCAATATTCCAGCAATATCACGGCAGGGAACACCAGAAATGGGCTTCACACATTGTACCCATGTGGGGAATCGAACCCAGGCCTTCGGGGTGACGAGCGAACGCTTTAACCACTAGGCTACCCCACCGCCCCAGAAATACTTGTAACAATACTGGGTGTCCATACTTACCTACAACATAATTCCCATGAAGGAAATCTTAAGCTAGTGTTTGCAAAATTAGGAAAATTTATTTCCTGTTTACAGTGTATTTTACACTTAGAAATGTTGACAAGCTCTTATTTATATATTAGATTGCAAATAAACATTAAACATAAATGATGCACCTTATAAATGCAATGGATCTTATTCTGTTAAACTCCTAAATGTTTAATTCCAAAAAGAAGATATTTGTTTCTGGTGACTAATTGTTTTCTGTAAATACTTTCATAAATTCTTTAAAAGGTTGCCTCTTCATGCTAATCTTGCCTACTTCAAAACACTGCCATGTTGGGTGTTGTGTCTACTATGTAGCGACAGGGGTATGAGACAAGCATGTGCTCTCAAGGATGTAAATGTGATGTTGATAAATTTGATCCGTGTGGTATGGACGTCTACATTCAAAATGTCCTGTTCAAAATATAGAAGGTGTGGTTATAACATTATAACCCAAGGTTGCACCCACAGCTAATTGTGCATGAACTGCCTTGTGCTAATAATTCACAGCTTTGCATTTGGTTTTAATTTAAGAAAAAGGGGCAGTTGTTCATCTGAGAAGGTTTTGTTCATGAACACACCTTATGAAACACATGACATTATTTCAACATGACTTTGCAATTATTTGTTGTATGAGGTATTTTTTGGAGAGATTCTGTTTAATTACACAAGTGTTAGTGTTGGAGACAAGAACTTTAAAATTAAACTTAAACAGCTTTGTAATTCTGATGGCATGTGTATAATTCTGTTGTACATGATGCTGTTCAAATTTTGTGAACATCAGATGTCTTACTAAATGCTTGATAACAGGTACCTCATGAAAACGTGTATCTGTATGGTGTATCCCATGAAATGCCTGATTACCAGGTTCATTGTGAACAGTTTATATAAAGGGCTCTTTAAATAAATGGTTGATAGCAGGTACCTCATGTATAGTTTGGTATCAGGTATCCTTCAAGATGCTTGATACAAAGCACCTGGTGAAAAGGTCGTTTTATGTTTGAGGCATCTTATGAAATGCTTGCTACCTGGTACTTGATGAATAGTTTGCATCAGGTCTCCAAATAAACACTTGATAACAGGTACCTCATGAAAAGCATGATGTCAGGTGTCCTACAAAATCCTTGTTAACAGGTACTTGATGAAAAGCTTGATGTCAGGTATGCTACAAAATGCTTGTTAACAGCTACCTCATGAAAAGCTTGATGTCAGGTATCCTATAAAATGCTTGTTAACAGGTACTTGATGAAAAGCTTGACACCAGATACTGTCGGAAAATTCTTGACCATTAAGATATAATTAAAGACACTTCCTACACAGATACAAGATGGACATCAGCTTCTGTCACAAAATGGCATCCTTGTGAAAAAAACCCGCTGAATTAATGCCATCCATCTGGCAAATCAGTTTGCTGAGAGAGGAACTTGCTCCTACTGTGAAGTTTGAAATGAAGTTTCTCTGGCTTGGTACTACCTGACATGACATCAGAGCATCCCCTCATCTCCTGCTGGCTGCTTCCCTAATCAAATCAATCATCCCTTCCTGTTTTTGCTGGAGAACTAATTAACTAGTTCCTGTCATTACATCAGAGATGAGCAAGTCTCAGCCTATAGCATCAGACTTACCGTTATTGGGGTGTACAAAGCTGAGTCAGCAGATTGGGGCAGATGTTGAAGTTTTCACAATTAGCAAATATATTCTGGTAGGTTTATAACCTAGCCATATGGGTTTTTAACAACCATATTTTTTCAAGTTAGATTAGATCATTATTGCTAAAGTTTCAAATTTATTTATTTTTTAAAAGTTGAAGAAATTGTCAGAAACAAATGGTGAAGATGATTAACTTTGATGTTCTGGAATGTTTGATGGGTGGAGTAGCCTAGTGGTTATGGTGTCAGATTATCATGGGTGAGTGAGTGAGTTTAATGTTACACTGCTTTTAGCAATATTCCAACAGTATCACGGTGGGGGACTCCAGTGTTGGGAATCGAACCCAGGTATTCAGTATAAAGAGCAAACTCTTTAACCATTGGGCCACCCCAGGCACCGCCACCTCAACATGGATACAGAGAGGCTCAATAATAAAGCCCTCGGGCTAATACTTAATTTCTGAAAATATGAAATCTTGATAGAAAACAGACAGACAGACAGACAGACAGACATTTATTCAGTAATAGGCCACTGGCCCAAAATACATTCATAAATATAATAAAAAGTTACATGCGTTTTACCAGGGAGACTATATAATTTTCCCTGGTTTTACATAAAAACATCAGAATCTCTTATTTTCCCAACATTTCCCAACATTATATAGACCTTATATAGAAACAAACATCTTCATTTAAACTGTATGTAGTTCTACTGCTTGCGAGTGGTATTGTGCACTGCGAAATATTCATTACTGTGTATGGTCGTATTTCATGTAAAGCAATCAAATGTATCTAGTACAACAGTATCACTGTTCCAATCAAGAAAATGACAGTGTGGAATGGAATTGTCCTTGTGTATGTTTCTCTATTCTGATTTTGGCAAGGGTTTCGTTTCTGTATACAGAAACGTACCTGGGGTAGTACCTGTGCTGACGACCCCTTCGGCCAAAGTAAGATGCAAAAATCAGAACTGGAATCTTTGGAAAATCCAGACCTGCTTCATTTATGGCAACAGCATTACAGTAAGGCTGGGCAGAAGGGGAAATAAAATGGTGCAGGGACTGTGCAGAGGATTAAGTGTGGATCTCCTAATGACTCTGTCAGCAACATAGGTTCATGCTCACTTTACTGTGAAGTGCTGGAATGTAAATCTGCCCTGACCACCTGTTTTTCGGGTGTATAAAGTTTCATGAATTTCCTGCTATAAATTGTGCTTGGTCAGCAGGATTCTAGACACAGATGGAGCCGGCAATAAGGCTCATAAGTGGGTGAGTCAGTGAGTTAGTAGATTTAAAATCACATTCAACATTATTCCAGTTGTATTGTGGTCTATCAGCTTAAAGCAGGAAGAAAACCTGTGATGCAGGTGTTTGATCTAAATGACTTTGTTGAAAACCACAAGCAAAGGTATGGTATTGACAAAAAGGAAGACAAATAATCTGTATAACCAGGATTCTTACTCACGATCACTGGTTTCTGGTGTTCCAAAGGGAGGCAACTCTGTACAATAAATTGCAGTGCCTTAGATGTCGGGGGCTGCACATGCTCCATATCATAAGCTGGTCTTGATGTTGAGCAGAGATACATCAGGAATGAATAATGTGTTTGAAATTGCCATTAATGATTTGAAGCAAAATTGTTTCCTTCAATGTTGCTTAACTTAGATCTTAATTTAGATGTAAGGTATATATATATATATATATATATATATTTGGATATTTATATAGCGCACATATCCACGCACTAGTGCATGCTCAAGGTAAATTTCTGGGAAATGTCAAGTGATGACATTTTGGAGTGCCTCTTCAAGTGCCTCTTTCCTGAATTCATAACAGTTTGTTTATCATTATATTTATCGTTCCCACTTCCTGATTGCTGACGTATATTTTCGTAAGCTTGTAACAGTTCATAGTATCTCCACAGATGTGACACAGTCAGTTCACCTGTTTTGGTCGTCAAATTCTCCGTCTCTAATCTGAAGTCAAGGCAAGACGTCGAAAAGCAGCTTATGCAGAGCTTATTCTAAGCTTTACAACCACTAAATTGTCCATTAAATCCCTACAAAGATTGTTGCTATATCCCACTACATTACTCAACTCTCAACAAACATGGACATGGAACGTTAACCTCAAATTGAAAAATATATTGTTTTCTACATACAAAAGTTAGTATTTGTTTTTAAGAGACCATTTGGTGTTTAAATCATAAATATTAAAAACAATTTTTCTCAACATCTTTTAAAAAATTGTCCAAAGGTTAAAAAGGTGTTACCTATCAAACTCCTCCTTTGGTTGATTCATAAGGGAGGCTATCCTGTTCGTGCTAACATAGAACATAGTTTGAGAAGTACTCTCTTCCCATCAGGATAAAATAATAAAAACTTGGCCTTTGGAACCTCAATTGAACAACATATTATCCTAAAACTATTGCTTCAGGAAAGATTATTTTTTCCAACAAGCAAGTAATCAATCTGCTGTTCTGATGTCTTTTCACAAATTTACCACATATATCACAGATTATTTAATGAAATATCTTCTTATCTTGTACAAGGAGATTAGGCTAGTTTTTATGCTTTAAGTTATCGTTATATATTTCAACCTCAAACTTGGCACTAGAATATTGGCTTGTCATAGCTATGTTATTGTAAACTATGGCATAGAATAACTTCTTTGAGTTCTATATTATGGCGTAGGAACTCTAACTATGTAATGCAACTGTAGACTTTGTTTGCCCAGAGTATGATCCTTGGATCTCTTCTCTGTATAATCTCTGACATGGTATAGGTCTCTGAACACCCCATTGTTTCTCATTAGGAAAGACTTGAGTGATTCTTTATACAAGTTGACAGGTATATTGCAATGCATTCAAGTTGTCATATTTGAGGCTTTTGAGTTAATTATACAAAGATTCAAATGCAAAGCTCAGATTATTTTGAAACAAGTTTCGATGGTGTCCATCTGCTTTGAGATATTTACCGTTCATTCATAGACCTCAACGGTCTTCAAAGTCTTTAGACATTTATCTTGGTGAGTAGAATGTTAAAGGTTTTACAAACAAGAAGATGAAAGAAAAATATGAAATGATTCATGGATGAGAGTTCCTACAATAACGAGAGTGTTTTGAGTATCATACAAGGTGTGGTTCAGTGGGTGTGCTGGGGCCATGTGATTGGAGGTAGGCGACTTAAATTAGTTCCTGTTAATTAAAAGAAAATCTAATCTGTTTTGTTTAGATCCCTAAAAGAACTTAATTATAATGTGTTAGAGTATGTAGGCTGGAGATAATTTGAGAATCTTGAACACTAATCAAATACTGGTTTCTGTGAGGGTCTTGAAAAATGGCATCATTTTTTCGGAAACTAGGAATTTTTTTTGTTTTCTTCGAAAGGTGAAAAAAGGGGCTTCCTCATAGGGATGAATGATGTTGTAGAATGAATACTTCTGACTCTGCAATTACATCTGTGTAGTTGGAATTGATGCCATGTATTTTCTTAAAAGAAATTTGGTACGTATTATGAAAACCTCAAAGAACCAAATTCTGCAACAAAAATGTAGCTGCTTATACCAGATGCATGATATATTGACATTTATTCTCATCAGAAATTTATGAATATATTTTTATTTGTAACCACAATAAATTGTTATCTGAATGATCACATTTGACCAAACATCTTACAAAGAAATAATCAATTTGTTGTTGCTTATTAGTTTTAAACAATGAGTGCACATTCCAGACATATGAATTCTTACTCCACGTATTTCAATTTTGAAACTTCAACTCTGTATGACTTTAAAGAAACACATGCATACTTCTACAGTGATCTATTCAAGTTTCTTCATCACCAAACTTACTCAATACAGGTGTGTTTCAAGGTCCATTTCCTCTCTGTACTTTATTCTTTTTTAAAAGATCGTTAGTTGTAATCACAGAACAAACACTCCCTGGCATTTATTTATTGCACGTCATTAAACCTCTGGTTACTTCTGTGTCAGAGTGTAATTGCCACATTCAGGCCTACAACCACTTTATTGTCTCACAACACCCTAACAAAATATTGAGTTTGTAATTCCTATACGTCATCTTGAACAGTGGATAATGGATGTTTAATTAGTGCTATAAATTCCCTTAACATGATAACTTCCAGCCACTTCTTACGCTTCCAGGCCCAGGAGGGTTGTAGGTCCTGCTCCTCCTAACCCCAATTTTTCAGGAGGATAATCTAACCCTTAATAGCCTGTAATGTTTGTCTGTATGTCTCAGTGACTCACAGGGGATCCTTTGATGCCAGGGATCACATACCCACATCTTGCTAGGGGAGGAGGCGGGGGCTAGAAAGAATGGGGAGGGGAGGGGCAGTGTGAGAAGGGAGAGGAAGGGGGTGTTTTGTCAGACACTGAGATCAAAACAATGTCGTGATGCCTTGAAGTATCCAGCCTGTACGGCCTAGTCAGTGGTATTATCAGTGCTGTGTTTGATGGTTGGACAGAGTTTATCAGGTTCATGTTTTTATGTAGTTTTGTGGGCACAAGTTGTGGCTATTTTTTCTTTTCTTTTTAGTTTTTTCAGGATGGGGTTAAAAAGTATGTAGACATTAACAAATAATTAAACTAATGCTTATTCTCTGAAAAAAGTAATTTGAAAGAAGCACATAACCCTATTTAAATTGAAAAGGAACCCCAGTGAGATTGGCGATGCAGAACCTGAGGCAAATCTGCATTCATTTAGGGTGCCTGGAAGAAGGGCTGGGCAGGAGAAACACACGAACTGTACAACAGAAAAGTACATCATGATTGGCTCTGCTGTGAAATCATCTGTAAATATGATTGTCTATATGTATTTACCCTCCAAACATCCAATTTGGCTGAATTAAATTATATATATTTTAGTACGTCAAAAGTGGATTTCACTGAAGTGATGAATACATCGAAGGCCTGTACACTTTGGTCTTTCCTCCTTCATCAAGGGTAGATAATTAAGCAGTATTAAATGCATTAACTCTTAGAAGTATCTCCTCTACTGTTTGCCAGACGTACCTACCCCATGTGAGTACCGATGGTTGTTAAGGGTGACAAAGTTGGAGAGGCAACGATCCTTGATATCAGCGATGCAGACAACGTTTCATACAAATCCTGGTCACATTTCAATAGGATGCAAAACAGTCCCTTTTACACTGCTGCAGATCATTGTAGATGGTCGGAGGTGTTCGTGTGGGCCTATTTACTTACTCTTGTTTGATCTACTTGGAGTGGTTTTTGAATGTGTCATGGATGTGCCTTGTGGATCTGTCCTTTTCAGACAGCTAGAGTTACATAGATATTTTAATGAACTTATATGAGTGATTTGGGAAATGTTTTTATCACATCATTATCTTAATATTTTATTGAAAATGTTTGAGTTAAAAAAATGTTTTGACAAGTTATATGTCATATGTAATGGTAGACATGTTGTCATGGGATGTCTGCTGTGATAGTAAGGTATGACTCACTGTGCAAAGCTGCTTCCCCTTACAGTATCAGGATGTGCTGGGATCAGATTCTATATTCCCCTTGGCTATGGACCGCCTCCGTGGTGTAGTGGTTAGAGCGTCTGCCTGGAGAGCGGAAGGTCGCAGGTTCGATCCCCGACCGCGTCATACCAAAAGACGTTAAAATATGGTACCTGTTGGTCCCTGCCTGGCGTTCGGCATTAATGGGTACAACAAGGACTGGTCGGCTCGGAGTCAGTATAATGTGTCTGAGTGGGGTATTCATGCTTCACTGCGGCACTGTATCTCAGTGAGCTAGCACTATAAAACCAGCTTAAGTCTGGGCTAGTACAAGCAGCCGCACATACACATGCATGCACGCCGTCATATGAGCGAAATATTCTCAAGCACGATGTTAAACCCAATTTCACCTCACCTCACCTCACCCCTTGGCTATGGTCTTGGGTTTGTCAGCACCATGCCTTGGCCCACATCAACTGTTAAGGGGTGCTGAGGTAGCCTAGCGGTTAAAGCATTCACTCATCATGCCGAAGACCTGGGTTCATTTCCCCACATGGGTACAATGTGTGAAGCCCATTTTTGGTGTCCCCTGTCGTGATATTGCTGGAATATTGCTGAAAGCATATAAACCTTCACTCACTCACCCACCTCAACAAAGCATTCTGGGTGCTAAGATCATTGTTCCTTCTATACATTAACACAAGCTTTCAGCTCTGATCACTTAGTGCAAGTAGGCCATGTTTTATTGGATTTCATCCAGTTGGTACACATCTATGACCTGTGCCTCTTTGGTCTTTTCCCCAACAATAAGCTGACATAACATCATGTAACTAAAACACCCTTCAAAGTGGCTTAGGAATGATTGGGTCACTACGCTTGTTGGTAAAACGCGTTTCTTCTTCACAATGGAGGTTCAGGTTAGCCCATGTCGGGTGTGCTGTAGCTCAGACATGATATTGTCAAAAGCCACATACAGCATGGTTTTGCCTCATATTCAGTGACCGGCAGGCTAGAACAGTGCTCGCACCACTCAAATGCCGCATACACTGAAGCAGCCAGCTCCAGATCTAGTCTTCCTCAGCAACAAATGTCCCAAATTATCCATACCTGTTAGTGCTGACTTACTTTTCACCATACAGATCCGGGTTCGATTCCCACATGGGTACAAGGTGTGAAGCCCATTTCTGGTGTCCCTGCCATGATATTGCTGGAATATTGCTGAAAGCAGCATAAAACTAAACTCACTCACTCACTCAAACAGGTCAAATATCCTTTTTGTGATTAGAGATCATATACAATCCGAGGTACATGTATATGTTAATTATGTTGGAAGTTACTAAAGTAACGAGCATAAGATATGTTTGAGGATTGAATTGATGAATGCAAAATGAAATTTACCAAAATATATTGTACATTTTACCTCCAAACAACTATAACTACAAAGAAATACAGTTTAAACACAATAAAAACATTGCTGTTATCTAATTTGGTCAACATATTTACACTTTTACTCCCAAAGCAGTTGAACAACAATCTCACCCATTTCTCCTGCTGAACACTTTGCAAGCACCTGTTGTGGTACATTCCAGGTTTTGTCTTGTACAAACATTTACATATTTATCCAATCATTGAGCCTGATTCAGTGCTTGGGGGTGGTGTATTTATCCAATCAGGTAGCAGCTGACTGAAGCAGATGGAACCATTTGTTTGTTATTGTCCCAAATCTGTGTTTTATTAACTGAGTTAAGAATGATTCCATGAATCATATGTCAACCACAGTTGGGATATTTGAATTTAAATTGGCTGTTTGTTTTCTCTAATGTGGTCGTGTCATCAGACAGAATACAAAGGGAACATGTTATTTGTTTGTAAAAGTAATCAATATACTGATATGCTAAACAAGAAAATGTATATTTTATTCATATGTATGTTATTTATTTCACAGTGTACACAAAAAATGAAATTATTTCCTCCAGTTTCATGGAATGTGTTTACAAGTTGTGTTCTGTGTTCATGTAGCCATATGAGGCATAGGAATCATTAACCTTTTTTTCTCATAGGCACAAAAGATTCCTTACAGTTTTGAGGAAACAATGCGTATCCATTTTCAATTTTTTATCCTAAATATTGTCAGCTGTCACTTGCTGTAGGTAGCAGCAAGATTCTGAATGGGATGTTAAATTGTAACCACTTACTTTCATCTGTCCTGTCAAAAAGGCTAAATTTGATATTACATACCAGCATGAAATGGTTAAAATGAACTATTTCTTGAAACTCATGAATTGTTTCCATGGCAGCATACCTTGTTAGTTAGTATATGAGTCTCAGATCATGAATAGAGATACTGACTAGCATCTAGCAAGCATCTGCTAGCAGTTTTAGTTTTGACATCCTCCAAATGTTCTCAGAGGAGGAAGGGTTCTTTGGTGTGTGTCATGTGAAGATGATTGTTGAGTGTGTGTCATGTGAAGATGATTGTTGAGTGTGTGTCATGTGAAGATGATTGTTGAGTGTGTGTGTCATGTGAAGATGATTGTTGAGTGTGTGTCATGGGAAGATGATTGTTGAGTGTGTGTCATGTGAAGATGATTGTTGAGTGTGTGTCATGGGAAGATGATTGTTGAGTGTTGATGTGAAGATGATGATTGATGAGTGTTGTTGGGAAGATGATTGTTGAGTGTGTCATGGGAAGATGATTGTTGAGTGTGTGTCATGGGAAGATGATTGTTGAGTGTGTGTCATGTGAAGATGATTGTTGAGTGTGTGTCATGTGAAGATGATTGTTGAGTGTGTGTCATGTGAAGATGATTGTTGAGTGTGTGTCATGGGAAGATGATTGTTGAGTGTGTGTCATGTGAAGATGATTGTTGAGTGTGTGTCATGGGAAGATGATTGTTGAGTGTGTGTCATGTGAAGATGATTGTTGAGTGTGTGTCATGTGAAGATGATTGTTGAGTGTGTCATGGGAAGATGATTGTTGAGTGTCGTGGGAAGGAAGATTGTTGAGTGAGTGTGTGTCATGTGAAGATGATTGTTGAGTGTGTGTCATGTGAAGATGATTGTTGAGTGTGTGTCATGTGAAGATGGTTGTTGAGTGTGTGTCATGTGAAGATGATTGTTGAGTGTGTCATGGGAAGATGATTGTTGAGTGTGTGTCATGGGAAGATGATTGTTGAGTGTGTGTCATGTGAAGATGATTGTTGAGTGTGTGTCATGTGAAGATGATTGTTGAGTGTGTGTCATGTGAAGATGATTGTTGAGTGTGTTTTGATGTCAGTGTTTGACTGATTGAACCATGGGAAACATGTCAGTATCTTTTGTCAGTTGCAGAAATCATCCTTAATACGTAACACATACCTTTAAGTATAAAATTACAAATCATGTGTCATTATGAGAAATTTGTAACAATATTCACTGAACCAAATTAAAAATAATATCAAAAACTTTGGATTATAGGTTTGGTGTGTAGGTATATAACATACACTATAAGTATGAACCATGGGTCATTATGGGAAATTTGTGCCAATATCTACTGAATACTTTTGATTTATAGGTTTGGTGTGTAGGTATGTAACATACACCTATAAGTATAATATTGCACATCATGGGTCATTATGGGAAATTTGTGCCAATATCTACTGAATACTTTGGTTTATAGGTTTGGTGTGTAGGTATGTAACATACACCTATAAGTATAATATTGCACATCATGGGTCATTATGGGAAATTTGTGCCAATATCTACTGAATACTTTGGTTTATAGGTTTGGTGTGTAGGTATGTAACATACACCTATAAGTATAATATTGCACATCATGGGTCATTATGGGAAATTTGTGCCAATATCTACTGAATACTTTGGTTTATAAGAATGTCTAATGGCTCATGACATATGGTGCGCCATCAAAAATTCATGATGACGATGTCTATTGAGACTTCTTGCTTATAAAGACCTAGCTTAAATGTTTAGGCTAGTTACCATAACCCATACTCATATTCTCCCTAAGGTGTATTTTTTTGTATTATCAATTGCTCAGATTTTTCATGAACAGCAAGGGCAGGTAACTCTTTAAACATGTTTGTGTACAAGTTACCTTATTTGTGGATATTCTGTTCACACTATCAAACCATGGTTAGTCTGTACCAAGTCTAATAATGTAAATCCCCTTCCCCTAATTCATTATATCAAATAAAAGGGGTGAGGGGGTAGCCTAGTGGTTAAAGTATTCACTTGTCATGGTGAAGACCCGGGTTCGATTTCCAAAATGGGTACAATGTGTGAAGCCCATTTCGAGTGTCACCTGCCATGATATTGCTGGAATATTGCTAAAAGCGGCGTAAAACTAAACTCACTCACTCATTATATCAAATAAAAACATGTTTTTATAGTTGACTACAATACCATCTCCTCTATATTTCAGACCTCTTCCCAGTTGTGTTTAACCTTGCGTCCCGAGCCCAAATTGACGCCAATGCAACGTGTGGAGAGAAGTCAGAAGTGTTTTGTAAACTTGTGGAACATGTGAGGATATTCCCGGCTTCGAATCGTCATTGTGATATTTGTGATGTGGGGAGTTCGAATCCTGCTCAGCGCCATTCAATCAGAAATGCCATCGATGGGAGCAACCTCTGGTGGCAGAGTCCGACGCTAACCAATGGGTTTAAGTACAACTATGTGACCATCACCTTGGATCTTGGACAGGTCAGTGACTTCTGGTTTTCTCTATAGTCTCCTGGGTCCCTGTTCACGAAACATTCATATTGCTACGACATTCGTAAACATAATAAAACTAAAGAATTACGACAGGTCGTAATGTTACGAACGCTCAGGAAAATACTTACCTTCATCAGCAGTTATGATATTTTGGGATGCCATTCCCCATTTCATCGTAAGGTTTTTATATAACCCTCTCTAAAGAGACAATATTCAAAAGCATTTTATACTTTTGTCCTGCCTTCCCCAAATATTTGTATTATTACCCTCCCCTTGTGACTGAAATAAAAATTTTAGTTACCCTGAAACTCGAGATTCCCTCTAACAGATTCACCCTCATAAAAAATTACTGGTAACCAATATCATCTTAAAATATTGCATAATGTTTATTGGGGTATATAAAAGAAGTTATTATTAGTAAAATAATTCATGATTCTATGTACTGAATATGTTGTTCATCCATATATTGTTATCCTTCCTTAGCGCTGAAGGCCTGGATTCGATTTCCCACATGGGTGCAATGTGTGAAGCCCATTTCTGGTGTCCCCGCCTTGATATTGCTGGAATATTGCTAAAAGCGGCATAAAACTAAACTCACTCACTCACACTATCCTTCCTTAGTTCCCAAACTTCAAAATGCCTCTCTAAGACATTATCATTCCATAGACTCAAGTACCCAGATGTTCCTGAAACACGGCAGATGGCTCAAGCATCAGAATAACATTGCAGCGTGGTGGTGATTTGAATCCAGTGTGTTGTAACAGCCCGTGCACACCTGTAGCTCAGAGATAAATTGTGGCAGAGACAGCCCTCCATACTTTACCAGCAGTGTGTATCTTAAATAGCCATGTCCCTGTAGAGGTGGGTTATTAGGTGTATCAGGTGAACTTTAATTAGCCTTGCAGACTGTGCACATGTAGAGCCAACAGTGCATTGCAGCCATTGTAATTTCCCAGACATTCTACCCAACTAAAAAATTACATTAACAGTTTTTTATTGACTTTTCATGTTCTTTTACGTTTAGTAGTAATGTGATACGCTTATGAATATCAAAGCTTAGTGCTTTTTAATTTTTAGTGACAGAACTGAAATTTGATTTGAATTTTATAATTAGACACCTAGGTGAGTGATAGATACAACTATAGGTTTAGGTACAAGTAGTGGGTGGGTTTCATTGCTCAAGGTTGAGAAGATTTAAATTTGAATTATATAGGGTGTTTGGGAAGTGTTGCTAGCTAGTGTGATCACACATATTTTATTGAAGTAACTCATTGTTGACTTATTTGTTACTTGTGCACTTAGTCATGTACATGTATTTACAAGTCTATCACTTAAACTGACCTGCAAAAGAAAGTATACACTTGAAAATTGGATTTGACCCAAACTTACAAACATCAACTAAATACTACTGGGCTGAAACCTGTTGCTGAACTATTATGTACTTATGGTCAAATACACAACTATGACACATCACTATTGAAGAACTATTTCTTATTTCATTTTTAGCCACCTTCCATTATAGGTGTATAGTTTCTTTTTCCCTGGCAGATTAATTGAGTAAACATGCATATAGTTAACCTTGCATCCAGAGCACTTATAACAAACTCCAAGACTTCTATAACCATATAGGTCACTGTAACCATAGTTCATTATAGGGGGGAGGTGGTGTAGCCTAGTGGTTAAAGCATTGGCCCGGAAGGCAACACAACACCATTTCTGGTGTCCCCCATGTGATATTGCTGGAATATTGTTAAAAGTGGCATAAAACCCAACTCACTCACTCTCTTGTTCATTGTACACATTTTGACTAAAATCCAGCAAGTGAATGGGCACAAAAAACAATGAGCTGTATACATCAGTTCGTTATGAGCTGTATACATCAGTTTATGAGCTGTATACATCAGTTTGTTATGAGCTGTATACATCAGTTCGTTATGAGCTGTATACATCAGTTCGTTATGAGCTGTATACATCAGTTCGTTATGAGCTGTATACATCAGTTCGTATACATCAGTTTTATGAGCTGTATACATCAGTTCGTTATGAGCTGTATACATCAGTTCGTTATGAGTTATGAGCTGTATACATCAGTTCGTTATGAGCTGTATACATCAGTTCGTTATGAGCTGTATACATCAGTTCGTTATGAGCTGTATACATCAGTTTGTTATGAGCTGTATACATCAGTTCGTTATGAGCTGTATACATCAGTTCATTATGAGCTGTATACATCAGTTCGTTATGAGCTGTATACATCAGTTACATCAGTTTTGTTATGAGCTGTATACATCAGTTATACATGTTATGAGCTGTATACATCAGTTGAGCTGTATTATGAGTGTTCGTTATAGACTCTTGCTTGACAATGGTATAAGAAGAATGTATACCAAAATGTTGCATCATATGTAATAAACAAGCCGTGCTCCTTTAAGTTTCTTGCATCTGTAAACATAGTTGACTGTATATATGTTTTTCTTATTTAATTTTTTTTTAACATGCTGTTAAATAGCAACAGTTTGGGTGTTTCTAAAATGTCATACACTATACCTGGCTGTATCAGCAATCTGGGATCATCTGATAGGATACTGGTGTTTATCTGTTTACTGATAACCCTGAGTAGCACCTAGTGCAGGTAATACTGGCGTTAACATGGTGATTGACAGCAACTTACACACCTATGGACAACTGACATGGGCAGCCATCTACCAGGGATAGTGCTATTGACAACATGGCCAGTTTCACTGCTACAGGTTGTCAGTTACTTTACTGTTGATAATATTGTGATTTCCATGCAAGGGATCAACTTGTCAGTTTGTAGAGATACCGAGGGACAAAGTTATCAGTTCTGTAATCAGTTCTTGGTCTGATATAGACGCCAGCTTTGAGCAATTAGTGGAGGTACTTCACAGGAACCATAGAACTAGTGTTTATAATGAAATAAGATGGCATCTAAATTGGCTCGAGAAACAATACTGCTGGGTTACTTTAGAGAGCAGTGGTTAATAACAACAGATGATATACATTGCATATTGCCTGTCTGTCAAGTATTGAGTGGATGGACTTATTAACCTGGTTAATAACAACAGATGAGACATTGCATATTGCCTGTCAATGTGTCTGTCAAGTATTGAGTGGATGGACTTATTAACCATACTGTTCAACCAACTTTTTGTTGGCAAGAATTTTATTACTTTTGTTGGATAAACTCAAATTTATGAAGGTGTTGATTGTAATTATTCCATAGTCAGTAACAGAGTGGTTGGTAAGCTGGAGAAGGGATAAACTAAATATTTTTACCGCCTAGCTAAGGCATTTGTTGGCATGATATTAATTACTTCTACTGGGTTAATGCTAATATATGTAGAAGTTAATCGCAGTTACCACTGATTAATGGTGTGGTCGTGGGTCAGAGAACAGGTCAAGGCAGCTTGGGGTCAGGGAAAGGTGGGCTTGTACAACTAAGACATTTCATACAAATGGAAACAGAAAGTCCACAAGATGTCAGGTGTATACAGAGAGCATGTAGAAGAATCTTATATCTTCAGACACTGCTTGACTAGTGAAGATCCGGGTTAGAATTGATCTTCAGTAACCCATGCTTGTCGTAAGAGGCGTCTAATGGGATCGGGTGGTCAGGCTCCCTGACTTGGTTGACACATGTCATCGTATCCCAATTGCGTAGATCGATGCTCATGCTGTTGATCACTGGATTGTCTGGTCCAGACTCGATTATTTACAGACCACCGCCATATATCTGGAATATTGCTGAGTGTGGCATAAACTCACTCACTCACTCACTCACTCAGACAGCTCATCTGATCTTACATCCAATCAGAAATATGGAAGTTCTGAGCTGCATAAACTACGTTCCATTTCGAGAAACATATGCAAATAGCTGGGATTCCCATCAATAGTATCTCCAGGGATTCCACACACTAAAGCATAGTCTCTGAAAGTAAAGACTTTTATAATAAAAACAGATAATTCCATTTGAAATTGGAAAGGAGACCCAGTGAGATGGGCGATTTTGAACCTGAGGAAAGTGTAGACTTCATTAGGGATTTTGCATTACAGAAAGGGCTGGTCGGAAGGGAAAACTGATATGGTTCAGAGACTGTGAAAAAGTCCTAGGAGTTCCCAGCACCATCCTTTTAGGGTCATATAGCTCAGGGCTCTCAGGTACAATTTGCTGTGCAGAGTTCCTTCCCTTGGGCAGACACAAAAGCTAGGTTCATGGGTTCGAATCCCACTTCATCCTTCATGTTTCTAGGTTTGCCAGAACCATGTCCATACTAGCTTCACCGAAATCGTATACGTCTAAGACCTGAGTCATTTTGGGCTTTTTTCCCACACCAAGCAGACCCGCCATGATATAACAGAAGTACTGTACAGGGGCATTAAGCCCATCTCACTCACTCAAACCATACTCAGAACCCACTGATGAGGATCAGATGGTTATAGTGTCTGACCTGTCATGTTGCTCATGTTTTCAACCACCGGTTTGCCATCTCTCAGCCTACTTATTTATCCACCATTGTGATATCATCATCACCATCATAGGATATTTGTATAGCGCATATATCCATGCAACTAGTACATGCTCAAGGCACTCGTTTTTTCCCCCTCGATCACTGGATGTCAATCTCAATGGCACATAGTATTATCAATCTCGACTCCTTGGGGAGTATACAACTCTTGCAGCCACTAGGCGCACCAAGTTATTGCGGCTTTCCCATCCTTACGAGGTACCCATTCACAGCTGGATGGACAGGGACACATAGTGTCAGTACTTTGTCCAAGTTGCTGTACCCACAACTAGGTGTTTGCACGTATTGATATGACCACCATCTGGTCATTTACCAACGGATTTGTGGATTCTTTTAAGTGCACAGGGTTGTGTACTGTACACAAGAGATTGTGACAACACTGAAAGAGTGCACACAAAGTTGACTCCAAGCTTTTTACACCCGGTCACAGGTGGGCTCGATCCGGGCACCTCAAGCCTGCTGGATCACTAGCCTGGCGCCTTAGACAGCTCGCCCACCATACCCACCATAGCTCGACCCTAGATAACTTCTGCAGAAAACAACACTCACTCAGCAACCATAGCAACCATTCAACCAGTGGAATATAGCTCATCCAGTTTGGGCTGGTCATCAGACAGAATGCTGGGCCAATGTTTAATGACCACCTGTCCACAATTGATGATGACATACAACAATTCCTCACTTGCTGGCCTGCTCTCATGGCCTTTCAGACAGCTGGGGGTGTAGAGGACATTAACAATACATTACTGTCACATCAACAAATTTCCACCTGTAGCAAACCTGCAAACGAGCATTGTCTTCTATTTGTTCCATGTATAACGTCATGAGAGAAACCAGGAGATGACAGATGATGCAAGTCAAGATGTACTTGATGTTCTTTGCCTAAAGACATGCAAGCATGTTCTGCTTCATAAACAATTATCATGCACAGAACACTGTTTATTTAAAGAAAGTTTATTTCGATTCACTCGGAGCATTCTGCACTAAATGATGGATCAAAGTGTTTATGAGTTTCCACGTTTTAAGGATGCCTCATCAGACCTGTGAAACTGATGGGGATTGTAAAATGTCATTTTTTGGTGCATGTTATTTGTGATGTTCTGTCTGAAAACAGGCTTTAGTAAACCATCTTAGACAAATAAAAGGACCTGTTTCATGTTCCAGACCCTATCTTCTTCAAGACGTGAAGTAAGAATGTAATTCTTGGCAGACAGCTATCAGCTTCCACTTGCTATTCAGGGGCGTAGGGGTAGCCTAGTGGTTAAAGCATTCACTTGTCATGCCAAGGGCCTGGGTTTGATTCCCCTAGTGGGTGCAATGTGTTACACCCAGTCCTGGTGTCCCCTTCCATGATATTGCTGGAATATTGCGAAAAGTGCATAGAACTAAACTCACTCACTCCACATGCCATGAGCATGGAGAAGGTCTGGTTCCTTAGAGCAAGGTCCCTAGCAACCTTAGACTAACATGTAGTATCTGAAATGAACATATTTTGCAGAACAAATGTATTTCTTAAATTACTTTGATAAGATGTAATGAAACACAGCCAAGAAACTTTCTTCATTTTATTGAAATGCAATGATATATACTTGCCAAATATTATACACTTGTATGAGCTTTCTGGGATATATTTGTTTCATATAAGCATTAATCCCACTCATTGACACATTAATATTGAAAATTTCAGGACTATTTTTGACAGTTTCAAAGTTTAAAACGCTGCACTAATCTCCTCTCAACCTGTCAAATCAATTTGCGCAGGACACCAATATTACTGAACCTCTTAAAACCACAACAATGAGTTTGACACAAAAAGTACAGTACTTCTACTGTACAAGCTTTATCGGGGCAATCTTTCTCTCTGACACACTCAACAAGCAGGCTATTTAATAAAAATAATCATCGACCCTTAACGGTATCCACAGAACCTTTCAACATCGCCAGTCAATTCTAACCACATCTGCCTTGCACTCAAGTCCTTTAAATGGTTATAGAATTGTGGGATATGGGTCAAGTTTGAACATGGGTAAGTACACAGTTATAGCAGTGTTCCAATACAGATATTTTGGAGGTAAAGAGGTATTTGTATTCACTCAATGCTGGCTTGAACTGAAGAGTCTGAAAAACATTTTGTCACATTTACTTTAGATAGACCTGCTGACATATTTATCAGAGATATGCACATGTTTTGTGTTTGTCAACTTTAATAACTTTCCTTAAAATTGAATAGAAGCTTCTCTTCCGAATGAATAGATGAAGGGTTGCTTAGTCGGCATAAAAAGACCTAATGGCTTCTCTGGGTGAGTGAATGAGTGCGTAATATTGTTAGGGTATACCAGCTATTGAGGATACTGAGTTAGAATTTTTACTAAGTTGCCAGCTGTGTGAAATAGTCGCTGGCCCGCTAGCCCGCTAGGTGGGTAGTAAAAATCCAGTCAGGCCAGTAAATTTACACAGTCACTGACCTGACTGGCTAGTGAATTTTCATGGGGTCATTGTGTAAATCACCCTATCTGACTTGTTATGTTATAATATACTTTTCAATCATACAAGATTATAGCCTGATAAAAATGTTCATCATGTCAGCAGCTTAATGATGAAACCTGTGTCATGTCGACAACATATTATTCTCATCTATATTTCAAATTTCAGGGAATTGAATCGTTTTGTGGGCTAGTAACTTTCAGGCATAGCATGCCCGACTGGCTAGCAAATTTCGGAAACTATTTCGCACACTGGTTCCCAGTAACCGTTACTGATTGTAAGTAGTGCTGTAACGATGCATTGAACAATCGATGGATTGCAATTGTTGAGTCTCCGATAGAAATTAATCGATAGTAGCAAAGAAAAATTATCAATGCATCGATAGAATGTGTTACTATCGATAGTTTAGTAATTGACTTCCGATGATTAATGCGTAGCGCAAAATACATTAATTATAAGTACCAGATTCGTTCACTTTGATTTAGTGTTATCTGCCCCTGGTATCTCTTAAACAAGCATGGCGGCAAACAAGACATGCGACGCAGAGTTTGTAATTGTGAATAACAATAAGTTTGTTTTAACTGTTTTCTTGATCTGGGCTTCAAGTTTCTTGGGGGCGGTGGGGTAGCCTAGTGGTTAAAGCGTTGGCTCGTCACGCCGAAGACCCGGGTTCGAATCCACACATGGGTACAATGTGTGAAGCCCATTTCTGGTGTCCCCCGCCGTGATGTTGCTGGATTATTGCTAAAAGCGGTGTAAAACCAAACTCAGTCAGTCAGTCAGTCAGTCAAGTTTCTTGTTATTATTAAAAGAGACTAAAACTACTTCAACTTGTTTTATTTCATATAAACTATACATTCATTTGAGAAATGACTTCAAATGAGACAATTCAACTAGAAATAGTCGCAATAGTATGTTGCAATAGACTATCGCTATCACAATAGTTGTTTCCCCCTCAATAGTAGAGGCGACTTACACACTCAGTGGACCCATCGACTGAGGTTTATTGTGTTATCTTACCTTAAGGGCATAGCTGATAGTTGCTCATGATATCAATCATTGGGATGTCAGGTCCTGACTTGAATTTTACAGCCTGTTGTGAAAGAGCTTGAATATTGTTAGGAGTCATGTTAAACAACTTACAAGAAAGTAGTTCACATATTACAATAATGAGGAGTTGAACCTGTTCAGCAGGATGGTTAAACACCTCAACCACTGAGCCACCACCCAGTTTTCCAGGTGTGTGAGAGATGAATGGTGGGAGCTGTGTTATATGTCTTGACTAACAACAGCTATCGGTTCCCAACTGTGCTATTTGCACTGATACCCAATGATATTCAGAAAGACCATTAATGATAAAAAAAATTCTTCAAAGTGGAGATGAAAGGCTAGTCTTACATATAACAAGTCTAAGATTGTTAGAGAGTATGTAAACTGAAAATAATGATTTGAGACCATATTGTTAACATCAGGTTTCCTGGATACAATTAGTCTTTTGTCTGTGAGGGAAAACTGCGATAATGTTCGTAGAAAGTATTTAAATTTTCAAGTGAAATTGCTGACATTACACATTCCATAATTTAAAAAAATAAACCTACTTGGAATGTGGCCCTAAGCTACCACTGCAGCAATGGGTGGCAAGTGTTTTGATTGGTTGGTATGCAGACCTATGTGTCGTGTTCATCTATATTGTGATTCTAAGCCACTGTTAATCCTCCAAAACTAACACTATTGCATACCATGTTGCATCTGTTAAAAGATCTTTACTCTGTCAATAATGAACATAACAATGAATAAATCGTTTTTCAGTACTAAGTTAGCTTACCATAAACCATAAACCATAAACCATAAACCATAAACCATTTACTGCCCTATGTCTTGTTCCACCTGATGAATGTCTCTTGAAATTAATCCCAGAGTAGATTTTAGTCAAGCATTGGTTATTAATTCTGCTATTTAGTACAGTCATGCCTTGCCATAGCACACGTCTTGGGGTCCAAGGGTGACCCTCCCGCGTTATATATAACACGGAATAAAAGCCAAGTAAAATCGTAAAATACCATAGACATAGCATAACTGCTATTTCGTGTATTGTGCCCAGTCAAAACTATGTCATATTGTCGGAGGTGAAAAAACAAACATCACTAGACATGAACATAGAGATTTTTTCTGGGTTACATCTTCTTTTATTCTCGAGTACAACGTTTCAGGGCTTGTTCTGGCCCCATCATCAGATGTCTCTTGACATGATGATTCAATTGTCGCTCCTGTTATGCTACCTGTTATACAACTAAGCTGGAAATGGCAATCAGCTGTGTCAGTTTGACTTATAGTCACCATTGACTGCCCGCGGTACATACCACTTTGATTGTAAAAGCAAAATGATGGCAATTTATGTCAAATATGACTTCATATGACTGTATAAACATCTGCAAATTATACTTTACCATTAATACAAAACAGACTTCCTTACCATGTGTTGCAGACTAGTAAATTCATTAGGAAATGCACCTGTCTTTCTTGCTGTCCCTGAGCTATAATATTTTCCCTTCTACCCGGACCTAACTCTATATAATTGTAATAATAATATAACCCTAAATGAAGCAAGTGTTTGTTTATATGTATGTTATATGTTGTTTATATGCAAAGCCGTACTTAGACAGCAATATTTCAGCTAAATGATGTCTGTATATAATTGAGTCTGGACAAGACAATCCAGTGATTGACATCACAAGCATCAATCTGAACAATTGGGATGCAATGATGTGGATCAATCTCGTTAGTGACCCTGACAACCCGATCCCATTAGTCGCCTTTTACGACAAACACAGGTTGCTAAAGACCAATCCAAGCCCAAATTTTCATCGGTCTGAAGCAAGTGTAGATTTTCCACAGGTTTTGAAAATGGGCTCTTTTTCAGCTTAAACAAAGTTAGCAGTTTCCATCAAAATTACATATCTTCAGAGACTAACTGTTAGTCCAATACACACATTGAGATAGCAGATTTCCTCACCATGTGAAGGTGTTTAGACTGTTAGACTGTTTAGCAAATGATATCAGTCAACAAGAGACTATTAATCCAGAAATTCACACTGTAGTGCGTTTGTTTAACGCCTTGGTGATAATCACAATGTTTTGTGCGTGATATCACAGAAAGATAATTTCTGAAAGTGACCCATCAGAGTTGGAAACAGTCCCATACTGTGTTCCAGGGGTTTTATTGACCACTCTCTATTCAAGTGTACACAAGTCCTGTGTACAGCAATCAATGGCATGTCAGTTGAATCGGTAGGCCTAACCTGAAGTTAGTGTCTGAATCATACCCCATCTACGACTACACATCAACGGAACACTTTGAAGACACATAAACCACATACTTCTTATACAGCTTTCAAATTTATGAAAGCCGTATCACCGGAATCCATGTAAAACCTTGATTCGTTGAAACCTAGAAACACAGCATCCAATCCTAGCTTCATGGTCACAGTGCCAACAGCCTCTTAGATCATTCTTTAAATCAATCCTTCAAACACTTCAAACACGCACATTTGAATATGTTCCCAGGATGCAATTCCTTGTAATAAAAGTCTGGGATTAGGTGGTCAGACTGGGTGTCTTTGTTGACTGTAGGTCATCCAACCAAGAAGGTGAAGACCATGTTAACCAATGGTTTGTCTGACCCAGACAGGGTTCACAGGTCATTGTAATAGAGGCTAAATATTGCTCACTATTGCATAAAACAAACTCAAAAACAAAATCTTTCAAACAAGAACAAAGTGCAGCCAAATGGCCCAACTGTACAATAAGCCTCAACCTCAATCTTCAACTTCATTCTCATTCTCAACCTCAACCTCAACACTAAACCTCGACTTCAACCTCAATCTCAACCACAACTTCATCATCAACCTCAATCTTCAACTTCATTTTTATTCTCAATCTAAACCTCAACCCCAATATTAACTTGAGCTTCAACCTCAACCTCGGCACTAAACCTCAACACTAGACCTCAATTTCATCTTCAACCTCAACCTCAATCTTCAACTTCATTCTCAATGTTAACCTCAACCTCAGCCTCAATCCTATCATCAACTTCAGCCACAACTTCAATTTCATAAGCAGTAATTCAAATGTGTCTCCCAGTGATCACATCCAACTCCATTCCTCCATCACACTGTTTCTCCTCCAGACACCAGATGTTGTAATTCCATGTAAACATGGGTAAGATGTGGTTGTGTGGACATGGGTGTATATTTCTACATCAGTCAATGCCTCAATCATGTCATCAAACAAAATCAAACATTTTGTATGCACATATGACCTCCAAGATCACAGCTAATGTTTTCCCGGAGTTGTCAATTGCCCCTGTCACAAGCAAGGTGTGTGGTACCTGGGCCTCATAGGGATTACAGGGGACAGAGGTCGCCACGGAGACAGTCATATTACACAGAGAGGCTCTGTACAGAATGTGACTCGGGTTGTGTAGATCACATTCATAATCTTGGAAATATTGTATCTGTTGCTTTTCAATTGGTTCTTTGTCTGATTCAATCTTTGTGAAATATTTTTGAAATAACAGAGTGAGTCCTATTATTTGCCTTTGGAACTGGAGAATTTGTCATCAAGATTCCTTCAAAATGAAATAGCTGAATTAGTTAAAGGTCACAGGACCAAAAAAGAAATAAACTACACACATGCCCCTTGAGTGTCCAAACATTTGCTAGGGATACAGATATTATATACTGTGCCGTTATATGATGACAAATCTTATCAAATAGACCTTCCTTTAATTGTGTGATGGACAGAGCATCTACCCCCATAATGGGCCTTGGTCCATGTGGGGGCCAGGGGCTCCTCGGACTGAGCCTACCCCTGTAACAGGCCCTGCTGTGTGTCTGGTGCTTTCGGACTGAACCTCTCCTCCTGTAATGGGCCAGACTGTGTGGGTAATGGTCTCTGACTGAATATCTACCTCTGTAACAGGCCCTTCTGTGTGTGTGGTGGTCTGGAACGGACCCTCTACCCCTGTAACAGGCCCTGCTGTGTGTGTGGTGGTCTGGAACGGACCCTATATCCCAGTAACAGGCCCTGCTGTGTGTGTGGTGGTCTGAAACGGACCCTCTACCCTTGTAACAGGCCCTGCTGTGTGTGTGGTGGTCTGAAACGGACCCTATATCCCAGTAACAGGCCCTGCTGTGTGGTGGTCTGGGACAGAGTCTCTACCCTGTAACAGGCCCTGCTGTGTGGTGGTCTGGGACAGACCCTCTACCCCTGTAACAGGCCCTGCTGTGTGGTGGTCTGGGACAGAGCCTCTACCCCTGTAACAGGCCCTGCTCTGTGTGTGGTGGTCTGGGACAGAGCCTCTACCCCTGTAACTGGCCCTGCTGTGTGTGTGGTGGTCTGGGACAGAGCCTCTACTCCTGTAACAGGCCCTGCTGTGTGTGGTGGTCTGGGACAGACCCTCTACCCCTATAACAGGCCCTGCTGTGTGGTGGTCTGGGACAGACCCTCTACCCCTGTAACAGGCCCTGCTGTGTGGTGGTCTGGGACAGAGCCTCTACCCCTGTAACAGGCCCTGCTGCTGTGTGGTGGTCTGGGACAGAGCCTCTACCCCTGTAACAGGCCCTGCTGTGTGGTGGTCTGGGACAGACCCTCTACCCCTATAACAGGCCCTGCTGTGTGTGTGGTGGTCTGGGACAGACCCTCTACCCCCTGTAACAGGCCCTGCTGTGTGGTGGTCTGGGACAGAGACCCTCTAGGCCCCCTGTGTAACAGGCCCTGCTCTGTGTGTGGTGGTCTGGAACAGACCCTCTACCCCTGTAACAGGCCCTGCTGTGTGTGGTGGTCTGGGACTGAGCCCTACTACCTAACAGGCCCTGCTGTGTGGTGGTGGTAAGCCTCACCCTGTAACAGGCCTGCTGTGTGGTGGTCTGGAACAGAGCCTCTACCCCTGTAACAGGCCCTGCTGTGTGTGTGGTGGTCTGGGACAGAGCCTCTACCCCTGTAACAGGCCCTGCTGTGTGTGTGGTGGTCTGGGACAGACCATCTACCCCTGTAACAGGCCCTGCTGTGTGGTGGTCTGGGACAGACCCTCTACCCCTGTAACAGGCCCTGCTTGCTGTGTGGTGGTCTGGGACAGACCCTCTACCCCTGTAACAGGCCCCTGCTGTGTGTGGTGGTCTGGGACAGACCCCTCTGCCTGTAACAGGCCTTGCTGTGTGTGGTGGTCTGGGACAGAGCCTCTACCCCTGTAACAGGCCCTGCTGTGTGGTGGTCTGGGACAGAGCCTCTACCCCTGTAACAGGCCCTGCTGTGTGGTGGTCTGGGACAGACCCTCTACCCCTATAACAGGCCTTGCTGTGTGGTGGTCTGGGACAGACCCTCTACCCCTGTAACAGGCCTTGCTGTGTGTGGTGGTCTAGCTGGGACAGACCCTCTACGCCTGTAACAGGCCTTGCTGTGTGGTGGTCTGGGACAGACCCTCTACCCCTGTAACAGGCCCTGCTGTGTGGTGGTGGTCTGGGACAGACCCTCTACCCCTGTAACAGGCCTTGCTGTGTGTGTGGTGGTCTGGGACAGACCCTCTACCCCTGTAACAGGCCCTGCTTGTGTGTGGTGGTCTGGAACAGACCCTTTACCCCTGTAATGGGCCCTGCTGTGTGTGTGGTGGTCTGGAACAGACCCTTTACCCCTGTAACGGGCCCTGCTGTGTGTGTGGTGGTCTGGGACAGAGCCTCTATCCCAGTAACAGGCCCTGCTGTGTGGTGGTCTGGGACAGACCCTCTATATATAAACCATGTAACAGGCCCTGCTGTGTGGTGTTCTGGGACAGACCCTCTACCCCTGTAACAGGCCTTGCTGTGTGGTGGTCTGGGACAGACCCTCTACCCCTGTAACAGGCCCTGTGTGTGTGGTGGTCTGGGACAGACCCCTATATAACCCTGTAACAGGCCCTGCTGTGTGGTGGTCTGGGACAGACCCTCTACCCCTCTACTGCTGTGTGGTGGTCTGGGACAGACCCTCCCTGTAACAGGCCTTGCTGTGTGTGTGGTGGTCTGGGACAGACCCTCTACCCCTGTAACAGGCCCTGCCTGTGTGTGTGGTGGTCTGGGACTGAGGCCTTGCTGTGTGGTGGTCTGGGACAGACCCTCTACCCCTATAACAGGCCCTGCTCTGTGTGTGGTGGTCTGGGACAGACCCTCTACCCCTGTAACAGGCCCTGCTGTGTGTGTGGTGGTCTGGGACAGACCCTCTACCCCTGTAACAGGCCCTGCTGTGTGTGGTGGTCTGGGACAGACCCTCTACCCCTGTAACAGGCCCTGCTCTGTGTGTGGTGGTCTGGGACAGACCCTCTCTACCCCTGTAACAGGCCCTGCTGTGTGTGTGGTGGTCTGGGACAGACCCTCTACCCCTGTAACAGGCCCTGCTGTGTGTGTGGTGGTCTGGGACAGAGCCTCTATCCCAGTAACAGGCCCTGCTGTGTGGTGGTCTGGGACAGACCCTCTATATATAAACCATGTAACAGGCCCTGCTGTGTGGTGGTCTGGGACAGACCCTCTATATATAAACCATGTAACAGGCCCTGCTGTGTGGTGGTCTGGGACAGACCCTCTACCCCTGTAACAGGCCTTGCTGTGTGGTGGTCTGGGACAGACCCTCTACCGCTGTAACAGGCCCTGCTCTGTGTGTGGTGGTCTGGGACTGAGCCTTGCTGTGTGGTGTTCTGGGACAGACCCTCTACCCCTATAACAGGCCCTGCTCTGTGTGTGGTGGTCTGGGACAGCGCCTCTACCCCTGTAACAGGCCCACTGTATGGTGGTCTGGGACTGAGCCTCTATCCCTATAACAGGCCTTGCTGTGTAGTGGTCTAGGGATGGAGCCTCTACCCCTGTAAAAGACCGTGCTGTGTGGTGGTCTGGGACTGAGCCTCTACCCCTGTAACAGGCCCTGCTCTGTGTGTGGTGGTCTGGGACAGAACTTCTACCCCTGTGATGGGCCTTGATCCCTGTGTGCTAATCTGAGACGGAGCCCCTGCCCCATTTTCAAGCCTGGTTGTGTTTGTGGTGGTCTGGGACTGAGCCTCTTCCTGTAAGGCCCCCTGAGCCAACAATCTCATGGGTCATTCCTCACCATTGTTGACTGTCACATAACATCCAACGTGCAAATTGAACGTGTCGCCAGCAGATACACTTGACAAACACCCCATAGTGTAACATGCAGGGTGCCTTTAATACCCGACACATATTTCTGTGGGGGTCTATATGAGGGGTGTGAGAAGGGATGACAGGGGGTCTGTACAAGAACTGATAACATTGTCACAAAAGCTCTAAGTAAATTTAGTTTTTCATTTTACAATATCCATAACATTGAAAAATAATCCTATTCAGAGAGTTCAGGTGTTTCAAAAGAAGAAAAGGTGGTTTTCAGTAAGATATAATCACATTTTGCTGTATTTTTTACATGTCTTGTGATGTGTTTTGATACTGTGTTGTAGGATGTCGTGTACAGGAGATAGGAAGGTCAGATATTGTATCCATCGGATACCTTATTTTGTGTGAAGGTGTTATCCGACAATATGGCCGATTAAGGGTAAAAGAAGATGTTAGCCATAAAGTTGATCAATATTGAACGCCTAAAATGCCACTCAAGTGACTGAGTATTGTTTTACGCCGCCTTTAGCAATATTCCAGCAATATCACAGAGGAAGACACCAGAAATGGGCTTCACACATGTACCCATGTGGGGAATCGAACCCAGGTCTTCGCTGTGATGAGCAGACGCATTAACCACTGGGCTACCCCACCGCCCTAAAATGCCACTCAAAGAAGCTATGATGTTTTGTTTGCGTTTTATTTATCTGCAAGCCTCAGTCAAACCTTTGTGAGAGACCCAAGGTCTAAAACTGTCTAAAGACTTTAGGAAATAACGGTAAGCAAGCGTACATATTCGGACAGCAGTCCCTTTATCAACAATGGCCTCAACTAGTGCCACATCAATCATTGACAAAAAAAGTATAAAAAAATAAGATTGAGGTGTGATGTCGCAGTCGATGACCTGAACACCTGCACACCCTGCTTTTGTGGGGGTTTTGTTATGTAATCTTCTAGATAAACATGTATTTGCTCAGGGGTGGTTCACTTTAACCGGAACTATCTGTTACGGCATTGTCTTGATTTTGTCACAAGCGTGGGAGGCAGTATTTGGACTACATATGACTCACAGATGATACATCCGGGATTAACTATGATATTGTTAGGCCATGAGGATGGTTTTTATTTGCCAAGGTTAAAAATCACATACAAATTGGCTGTGGAAGTTACATGGTTTATTTGATGTGAAGGTTGTGTATAACCTATCAGGACCCAGGACTAGGAGGTGGGGTAGCCTAGTGGTTAAAGCGTTGGCTCGTCACGCCGAAGACCTGGGTTCGAATCCCCACATGAGTACAATGTGTGAAACCCATTTCTGGTGTCCTGGTGATATTGCTGGAATATTGCTAAAAGCGGCATAAAACTAAACTCACTCACTTGCAAAAAACAGTCTTAGTAGTAAGATGATTGTAGCTCCTATACTTTAACGCTTAGGCTTACGATAATCTTAGTGCTACAATTACTTTGTGCAAGTGGGCCAAGGAATGAATATTGGTGTTTACTCTATCAGAGGCTTTGCTCCCAGTATTGGCTGTTGGTAGTGGCCAACGACTATACTCCTCCATGCATAGTATTTTCTAATAGATATTAGCATATATGTTCCAGTACATAATACAGCTGAAGAGAAAAAATAATTAAAATGTAAACATATCTTTATTGTTGTTTATTATTATTAAGGTAATAAAGATTTTTCATTCCAAATTGACATTGTATGTACTATATCAGGTCTATCATTTGATTGTGAATAATGTTGCATGTTGATTCCCAGGCTGAAACTAAAGCGTTTCTCTAAAATAGCTAGGTGTGAAACCAACGGAGAACATAGAAATGTGCTGTATTGTATTGTATTCTAAAATTAACTAAGTTCACAAATTAAAACAAATGAATACAAAGGTATCCTATGGCAGTACAATAATGTGTGGCAGTACAAATTCATGGGACTATAATACAAGAGCAGGGATTATAGCAATGAAAACGAAGGTGTCCCCTGGTGTCCGCTGACATCATAATGCTACAAGCTGCATAAAACCCAACTAACTGTATCATATGTAGATGTCTCTTGTTGAAAACAAGTTAATCATTCCTGCCGGATACTGAATCCTATATTGCCGCTTGGCCTGCAGTGTATTGATGTTTTACTGTAATGTTATTCATTATTCTTGCATTCCCATACAAAATCCATGGCAGGTCCAGGCTTATGTTCTGTGTAAGGTGACATTGTAAGTTTTTTAAGCTTCACACAAAATATGTGTCAGAATTGAGGTAATATATTACAATGTCATATTTTATTATCTCCTTGAGACAGCAGCTACTCATATAGAAATCTCTTCTTTGATGTTGCATTTTTTCATGCTGAGTCGGCATATTTACAGAAGGAATTTGCAGATTCAAGGCTGTTGTGAGGATCATGTCCTGCTGATGCATATATCGGAGTAGATAATTAAATTTGATGTTTTTGTATGCTTGTTTAGACCTGTTTGGTATCTTGCTTCTGGTGATCACGTCAGTGGTCTAGTGGGTAGTGCCTCTGCTTGGAGAGTGAGAAATCTGTGGTTTGATTATACCACAAGATGGTACTTGTTGTTCCCCTGTCTTACAACGCAAGTATGGGTCACTGTAACAATGTTGCAAAATGAGAGCTATTTCAAAGGTTGATGTACAATTACTTTGTAAACAGTGCAAAATAACCTGCAGTACTTTTGCAAGTCAGGCTTGTGTCATTTCTGGTCAGGCTTTGAATCCCATATTTGATATTTGCCTCAATGACGTATTGTTTGTAGGTTTCACCTAATAAGTTCACATCTTTGATCTCAGTCCTGTAAAGATTTTATCTCACATTATGATCATATGGTAAATCCGATTTGTTTTACTTCTGACACATGTTAGTTCCAATCTCTGTCTGTATGTAATGTGATCCACAGTATGTCATGGTATGTCATGTTGGTCCTCAGTATGTCATTGTATGTCATATTGATCTTCAGTATGTTATGTATGTTGATCCTGTCTGTCATGTTGATCCTCAGTATGTTATGGTCTGTCATGGTATGTCATGTTGATCCTCATTTTGTTATGGTTTGTCACGGAATGTCATGTTGATCCTCAGTATGTTATGGTCTGTATTGCTATGTCATGTTGATCCTCAGTATGTTATGGTCTAATGGTATGTCATGTTGATCCTCAGTGTGTCATGGTATGTCATGTTGATGCTTACTACGTCACGTTGATCCTCAGTATGTCATGGTAGTCATGTTGATCCTCAGTATGTTTTGGTCTGTCATGGTATGTCATGTTGATCCTCAGTATGTTATGGTCTGACTTGGTATGTCATGTTGATCCTCAGTATGTTATGGTCTAATGGTATGTCATGTTGATCCTCAGTGTGTCATGGTATGTCATGTTGATCCTCAGTATGTTTTGGTCTGTCATGGTATGTCATGTTGATCCTCAGTATGTTATGGTCTGTCATGGTATGTCATGTTGATCCTCAGTATGTCATGTTGATCCTCAGTATGTTATGGTCTGTCTTGCTATGTCATGTTGATCCTCAGTATGTTATGGTCTGTAATGGTATGTCATGTTGATCCTCAGTGTGTCATGGTATGTCATGTTGATCCTCAGTATGTAGTGTCATGATTCATGTCATGTAAATTCCTCAAAGACGCAAAACAACAATTTACAGTCTTCTTTTCTTTCTTGCCAAGCATCTGTTCACAACTTTTTTCAAGTCACTGTCTGAAACTGACGATGCATTCAGGCTAATCATGAGAAGTCCGTTGCAATTTTGAACACTGAGTCTGTTTCTATGATCTGTCACAATCAGTTTCACTTTTGAGAACACTCTCTCAACTTCAGAAGTGGACAATCACAGTTGCATGAATGGACAGTAATTGAGCGATGTTTGGATTCAAGTTTTTCAAGTTGAGGCTTGAGTCTTCAAAATGTAAGTGGAGGGTGAACTGGTGTCAAAGAAGCTCCTTTACTTGACTCCACCTCAATCTGTGTTTGGTCGACATTAAGTCCATTTCTGCCCTTGGTGTTCCACTTAGAACATAATGAACAAAACATCATTCCCTTCTTTTTTGTCATCTTCTTGAGGTACCTCGACCAGGGGACGGCTTTGTTGCCACTTTGTGTCAAATGCAGTCTTGTGACCACCATCTTTCTTCTGTGTTGGAATAACTGACTCTGTCTCGAAATTGTGCCCTTTGAATTTTCACAGGAAACTACCTCTGACTCGTCGGTCTGAAAAAAAAAAATATACAAAGTTCATATACCATATTCAAAATATTCTTAGATATTAAATTTGCAATCATAATTATTAAAACAAAAATATCACACAATAATACACCTGAGCGTAGTATCTACTGTGGAGAGCCTACGACAAGGGTGTGGCTTCCCATTGTTTGAAATCGTCACAAAAATAGTTTTCGCCTTCAAGACTTACATTTTATGAAATCGACAGTAAACACTAAATTACCAAAAGTGAAGCTGTTATGCAAGCTGTATTAACTATTTTCATTTCCCAGGACAAAACAACAAAATAATTCAAGATCAATTTCAAATTGCCGATTGATTCAAAATGGCGGACATTTTCGAAGTTTCAGATTTTCACCTAAACAGCACAGTCACATGAATATCGGTCCCCAAAGCGTGCCAAAAACACTAGTATGTTTTGGTCTGTCATGGTATGTCATGTTGATCCTCAGTATGTTATGGTCTGACTTGGTATGTCATGTTGATCCTCAGTATGTTATGGTCTAATGGTATGTCATGTTGATCCTCAGTGTGTCATGGTATGTCATGTTGATCTTCAGTATGTTATGGTCTGTCATGGTATATCATGTTGATCCTCAGTATATCATGTTGATCCTCAGTATGTTTTGGTCTGTCATGGTATGTCATGTTGATCCTCAGTATGTTATGGTCTGTCATGGTATATCATGTTGATCCTCAGTATGTCACGGTATGTCATGTTGATGCTCAGTATGTCATGTTCATCCTCAGTATGTCATGATATGTCATGTTGATCCTCAGTATGTCATTGCATGGCATGTTGATTGATGGTGTGTCATGTGTCATGATACGTCATGTTGATCCACAATATATCATAATTCATCATGCTGATACTGGATGTGTTATGTGCCCTGATATATCATTCTGAGTCTTATTTTTCAGATTTACCAAATAGCATATGTGATAATGAAGGCTGCCAACTCTCCAAGACCAGGAAACTGGATCTTGGAACGGTCACTAGATGGCACCACCTACAAACCATGGCAGTACTTTGCGATGACTGGTCGTGAATGTCAGGAAGAATATGGCCTTGACCCCACATATGGAATACCGACATCATTATCAGACGATGAAGTAATATGTACGACACGCTACTCTCATCTCATTCCACTCGAAAATGGAGAGGTAAAGTTCCCTCAAATGTGGTGATTCTGGAACGGAAGTGTCACGCACTCAATCTATCCACCAATTAAATACTGTTTGCTACCTGCAATAGGTGTATGCTTAAGTCATTGTATTGTGAGCTTTTGCTATGGTTAATTCTGAATGCTTACATGACCTTCAATTTAAATGACTACAAGGAAAGAAGAATAAAAGTGCTGATGAAGATGCTATGATGTTTCTGTTTCAGATTTTAATTTCTCTAGTCAACGGAAGACCAGGTATTAACCAGCCAAGTAAAGTGCTTTTGGTACGTTTGTATTTTTAAAAATGTATTCCAGATGCTTTAATTATTCAAATTATTTTTACATTTTGAATTATCTATATTATATTTATGTTATCATTTGACCCAATAATGTAAAAAGATAATATAAATTATTTTTGGATGTTTTGCTAATCTGCCTGTAAAGAAATAATATTTTGAAAATTAAATATTTATCAGTGATTGATAATTCCCAATCATACAATAATTTCTTTCTGCAGGATTTTACATCAGCAAGATTTATTCGCATGAGATTCCAGAAGATCCGCACCCTCAACGCTGACTTGATGACATTCCATAACTTCAAGCCACAAGATGCCGACCCCTCTGTCACTAGAAGGGTAAGGGTTTAGTTCCACTGGATTGCATTGCACCAACAACAAGATCTTCAAACTATTTTACAGAAAAAGGACTTATTAAGTCATCTTATTAAAATATTTCATGAAATAGGAGCTGAGAAAATATCTGCTGCAGTAATTTAGGCTTGCCAACTGTTAAACACTTGGGATGTTTTGGATATAATCATTTCGGGGGGTTCTATGACAGACTTATGCTTAAATAATAGGACTGGCAAACGGCAGTTAGCTGGGCAAGTGCCTCTACTGCCGAATTTGGTTAAAACAGAACTTGGACAATGCAAGGTAGTATGGCCTCAAGAAAAAATCCCATGAACAAAGAGATACTGTGAACATGAATTTGGATCGATAAAGACTGTGTTTATGGATGCTCATGTGTGTTTCTATGAGTTAATATGTGTTTCTGTATGTTCATAAGTGTATATATCTGTTTCAGTATTACTACTCCATCAAGGACATCTCAATAGGTGGACACTGCATTTGCTATGGACATGCTAAACTCTGTGGACGGCATGACTCACAGCCCGATGTGAGTATTGTACTATTAAGTATATATTTTTCAAGATATTTTTAAGATAAATATTTTAAAAATACAGAAAAACAATATGTACATGTAAAATATAAAAATATGTACATTTTAAAAAATTGTGAATACATTATTTTTTTCTCATCATTTTTCTCATTAAAAGTAGTACGTAGGGTCTATTATTAGGGAATCAACAGAGTTTGGCTTTTTGACAAACAATCTTCAAATGTATTATGCATGCTTTGCATCATGTATATCTTTATACAAGTTGTTAGAATAGGTGGCAGTGATTGAGGAAACACAATTCAGTGGTAATCATGAATATTGTGTCCCTGTTTCAGCGCCTCAAATGTCAGTGCGAGGACAATACGTGCGGAGACAACTGTGAGAGGTGCTGTCCGGGATTTAATCAGTACGGCTGGAACAATGGCAATGGTGTCAAACACATTTGTGAACGTAAGCAAGACAGGATATTTCATCGATGTCGTGCTAATATTATTCTTTATAGGGCTTGTTTCAGACATGTAATGGATATTCTTTGTACTGAAATGATCAAGCATTTTAAAGTGTCAATGTGATCTAGGGGGAGGTAACTCCAGCAGACATTTAGTTTTGTGTGGTTGCCTTAAAATCTTAGCTACCTACCTACTTTTGTATGCATTTGTATGCATGAGAACAGTTATGGACCTAAATAATCAGTACTTTATTGAATAACATTTGCAAGATTACTTAATGGTATAGATAATAATGTATTTTTCAGTTGGTGATAGCTTTGTCATGACTGAATATCTGTATAGATAATGTGGTATATTTCAGCCTGTAACTGCCATGGCAAGGCGGATGACTGTGTTTTCAATGCCACAGTGAAGGATCTAGGCCTCAGTCTTAACATTGAGGGCAAATATCAAGGGGGAGGTGTTTGTCTAAACTGTCGGGTGAGTCATATTCATACACAATACTTGCTCATCGTAGACATTTCTTTCAAAATCTGATTTGTCACCAACAGAGAGCGACCATTCAGGCACATATAATGGATAAAGAAAGTACATTTGTAAAAATGAGAGTTTCTCTGCTGGAGATGGAGATGGTTTCTTTGTTATACACAGTTCACTTCCATTGGTTCATCTTGGGTGCTGCAGTTTACTTTGCAGAGTTGTGTCCCTTGAAGACCAGTTTTAACCTTGATCTTTATGTGTCCATCAAATTAATTAGACATCCAGGACCTGAATCATTTTTTACTTTTCACCCAAATTAATTGGATCCATCTGAGATGATTTACTATACTATAACCCGTGAAGATCTGGGTTAGGATTGGTCTTCAACCCATGCTCGCCGTAAGAGGCGACTAACGGAATTAGGTGGTCAGGCTCGCTGATTTGGTAGACACGCGTCCCAACTGCGTAGGTCTTTGCTCATGCTGTTGATCACTGGATTTTCTAGTCCAGATTCGGTTATTTACAGACTGCTGCCATATAGCTGGAACAAAACTAAAATACATTAAACTTGCTTACTGTCCTTGTCACATTTCAGGAATTCACAACGGGTATAAACTGTGAGCAGTGTATTGAGGGTTACTACCGACCCAGTAGACTCGCTATCACTGATTCCTTCCCATGTCGACGGTGTAACTGCCAGGAGACGATGACATCCACCGCCACCTGTGTCACTGATGACAGTCGTGTTAGCGAGGGCTTGGTGAGTACTGAATAGCATGAAGTAAACAATGTGCAGGTATTTTGAAGCTATGTCATAAAACAATAAATTTGAAATCGTATAAGTTCTACAAAACTTTCAAGGAAGTAATCTGTGTCCAACCACTACTGTGTCATTAAAATACTAAGAAAGAACATTTTATGGCAAATTGTTCACATGGATCTTAGGCACTTTAGCCATGCAGAGTTGCCTCCCTTTGGTGTGCCAGGATCCTATGGGTTTGAATCTAATTTGTCCTGAGTATATTTCTAGGCTTGTCATCTCCTTCTCTTCAGGATAGACCTGATATAACTGAAATACTTTTCAGAGCTGTGTTAAACCAACTCACTCACTATTATTCCTGACTTCATCTTTTACCTATCTCAAGGTGCTGTTGATTAGATTCGGGGTGGTGGCGTAGTCTAGTGGTTAAAGCGTTGGCTCGTCACGCCGAAGACCCGGGTTCGAATCCCCACATGAGTACAATGAGTGAAGCCCATTTCTGGTGTCCCCCGGCCGTGATATAGATGGAATATTGCTAAAAGCGGCATAAAACCAAAACTCAGTCAGTCAGTCAATCAGTCAGTTGATTAGATTCAGCTGTCCAGAATGATTTGTTCAACATAACATAATGCACTCAAGCCATTAACAGAGCCATACTTTCCATTATATTTACAACTGTGGAACACCCAAATCTGTTTGTTATTTTCATAAATGGTTGGGTAGCCTAGTGGTTAAAGCATTCACTTATCACGCCAAAGACATGGGTTCAATTCCCCACATGGGTACATTTGTGGTGTCCCCACCGTGATATTGCTGAAATATTGCTAAAAGCGGGTTAAGACTACACTTACGTACGAATCATTCTCGATGTGAGTTTTGTGTATATACATGAGTTCTAACATGATGTATTTTGTGTGACAGAACCCTGGAGATTGTGTGTGTAAGCCAGGGTATGCTGGGCGTGGCTGTAACAGATGTGCATATGGCTACTTCGGCTTCCCCAGGTGTCGAATCTGTCCATGTAACCCTGCAGGAAGTGTCAACCCAGAAGAGTGTCGCCGCAGGTGTCGGTGTAAGGTGAGTGATAGCACAGGTGTTGTAAGGTGGGTGCAATATCAGGTGTCTGTGTAGTGTCAGTGCCATCTCTGGTGTCAGTTAGAGCTGTCACAGGTGTCAGTATAAGGTGAGTGTCATATCAGGTGTTGGTGTAAGATGAGGGCTTTTACAGGTGTCAGTGTAAGGTGAGCGTCATCTCAGGTGTTCATGTAAGATGAGGGCTTTCACAGGCGTCAGTGTAAGGTGAGTGTCATCTCAGGTTTTGATGTAAGATGAGGGCTTTCACAGGTGTCAGTGTAAGGTGAGTGTCATCTCAGGTGTTGGTGTAAGATGAGGCCTTTCACAGGTGTCAGTGTAAGGTGAGTGTCATCTCAGGTTTTGATGTAAGATGAGGGCTTTCACAGGTGTCAGTGTAAGGTGAGTGTCATCTCAGGTGTTGGTGTAAGATGAGGCCTTTCACAGGTGTCAGTGTAAGGTGAGTGTCATCTCAGGTTTTGATGTAAGATGAGGGCTTTCACAGGTGTCAGTGTAAGGTGAGTGTCATCTCAGGTGTTGGTGTAAGATGAGGCCTTTCACAGGTGTCAGTGTAAGGTGAGTGTCATCTCAGGTGTTGGTGTAAGATGAGGCCTTTCACAGGTGTCAGTGTAAGGTGAGTGTCATCTCAGGTTTTGATGTAAGATGAGGGCTTTCACAGGTGTCAGTGTAAGGTGAGTGTCATCTCAGGTGTTGGTGTAAGATGAGGCCTTTCACAGGTGTCAGTGTAAGGTGAGTGTCATCTCGGTGTTGGTGTAAGATGAGGACTTTCATAGGTGTCAGTGTAAGGTGAGTGTCAACTCAGGTGTTGGTGTAAGATGAGGACTTTCATAGGTGTCAGTGTAAGGGGAGTGTCAACTCAGGTGTTAGTGTATGTGAGTGCCATCTCATCTAAGTGAGTTCTATTGACATTGTTCAGGATGTATTATCTTTTTGAAAGGTGCTTAATTTGCTCTTAAAGCATCAGCAAAGAATATTATCAAGGTGACTTTTGAATCGATACCAACACTGGTCAATTAAAGTAGCAAAGCTGTGAGGTTGCCTGAAACTGTCTTCTCAGGTGTCATCTCTGGCATTCAATAGTGTCATTTGTGTTATAGTCATGCCTCAAGCTAACACTTGTGCCATTGGGATTGACCTGTGGGTGATCTTCAAATATATTATTTGACCACAAAAGCAAAGACTGGAGTCAGAGCCATACAGGATTGTGTTATAAATGAATGTATTACAAAGCTTGACCAAGCACCTGTTTATATCCAGGCCAATGTGGAGGGCAAGCACTGTGACCGCTGTAAGCCCGGCTACTACAACCTGGACAAGGACAACGAGGATGGCTGTACCAAGTGCTACTGTCATGGCGTCTCCACGGTCTGCAAATCTGCTGAATGGGGACTCACTCAGGTATGCTGGCAGGACTGTAGCCTTTCCTTCATCGTAGCTGGGCCAGGATTATCGTCTCTCAAAACTGGGTACACCTTTTGTTGTGTTTCACAGTTCCAGAAAATAGCATTTTCTCTTCTAAGCAAACCTTTTGGAATGCTATATCATTTTCCACAGCTTTTGAAAACTTGCATCAAAATGGGGCTCCACTTCATTTTAAATGGAGTTGTTTGGTTCTATCAAAATTATGTATTTTCAGAAATTAACCATTAGTTTATCTGTTCCCAATTTTCCTATAGTTGTCGGTCTGTACTGTTATAAACTTAGATAATTTGAATGAAATTAATCCATGCCATACCACTTTTAATCCTGGGATGTCAAGCATTTTACACAATGAGATGGGCCTTGGGTGGCTCTGTTGTCTCAGTCACTACAACTCACTGTGAAGAGTTGCCTCCCTTGTTGACACTCCTGTCATACATGGAATACTGTTGAAAGCAGTGTTAAACACAACTGACACAGTACAATATCCAATAATAACTTTTGAAAGTGAGGGGCTTTGTTGAGGTGTGAGCAAATATGCTTTACATTAGCATGAGAATTTTTATCATTGTGTCAAAGATGAAGTGCTTTTGTATAAGATTGTGCACTAGGATTATTGTCTGTCTTCCTATATGCTGCAGTCATCAGTATCACAGCTTTCTATATGCTGCAGTCATCAGTATCACAGCTTTCTATATGCTGCAGTCATCAGTATCACAGCTTTCTATATGCTGCAGTCATCAGTATCACAGCTTTCTATATGCTGCAGTCATCAGTATCACAGCTGCAGTGCATCAGTATCACAGCTTTCTATATGCTGCAGTCATCAGTATCACAGCTTTCTATATGCTGCAGTCATCAGTATCACAGCTTTCTATATGCTGCAGTCATCAGTATCACAGCTTTCTATATGCTGCAGTCATCAGTATCACAGCTTTCTATATGCTGCAGTCATCAGTATCACAGCTTCTATATCTATATGCTGCAGTCATCAGTATCACAGCTTTCTATATGCTGCAGTCATCAGTATCACAGCTTTCTATATGCTGCAGTCATCAGTATCACAGCTTTCTATATGCTGCAGTCATCAGTATCACAGCTTTCTCACAGCTGTACTTAGATATTATGATGATTTTGAGCACATAAACTAGTGGCTTATAGCATGAGCATCAATCAACATCACTTGGCTACAACATCTGAGCCCAGTGAATCTTTTACAAAGCCACTATACTGCTAATGTTACTTCTGGCATTCATAAACATACATACAATTGTACACAAGCACCTACACCTGACCACACCTGCATAGCTGTACATATGGAGCAGGACTCGAATCTATATTTGATGAAATGTATAAAAACTTCTAAAACAACAGCTGATGCTACTTTGCAGGTGAACGACATGAACGGGTGGGTGTTGTCCACGAGGGAGCCAGGGGGACTCACCCTCCTCCCCAGGATGTTTGGGGAATGGCTGGAGGCCAAGACGTACCTCCTGAACGGTGGCAGCGGCAGTGGGGGAAGTGGTTGGCCAGTGCAGCAGGCAGACATCTTGTACTGGCTTGCTCCCATGATGTTCCTAGGCAACAGGGTAGGCTGACAGCAGTAGATCAAGTAGATCATACTGGAGTATAATTTTAAATTTGGACACGATATATTTATGTTCCTTTTCTTGTTCTTTTTATGGTTGCGTAGCTTTGTGGTTAAAGCTTTCGCTTGTCATGATGAAAACCCGGGTTCGATTCCCCTCATGGGTACAATATATGAAGCCCATTTCTGGTGTCCTCTGCCATGATATTGTGGGAGTATTGCTAAAATCGGAGTAAAGCTAAACTACTAAACTCATTCACTCTCTTTGTGTTAATGGTCATACTGATGATGGTGAAGTCGACTGAAAACACCTTGCTTAATGACAAGATAATAATTAGCTACTGTATTATCCTAGATTTTTTGGTTCCATTTATGCAATCAGCATTACAGAACAATTTAAACACAGTTGGGGAAATGATGGCCTCTTTTGTATGTTTCATCTGTTTTCATATTTCAGCTGACATCCTATGGTGGAAAGTTGGCTTACACAATCAAATACACAATAGACGAGAACCTGGATCTTAGATATCACTTGAGTGAACCCGATGTCATCATTGAGGTATGCTCAATGTTTAGGATTTACATTGCTGCAGTTGTATTGATCATGTCTAGTTTTGAATCCATATTTCTGTTCTTGAACACTGCCAGATCTTGATTCCATGAGGTGTGACAACTGACACAGTCAAGGGAATAGTTAGTACAGTTATTGATGGGTTATGATAACGCCCATTACTGTCCATTGTTTCAGGACTTCAAATCACTGGCTATGATATATCTTTGTTTCATTCTAGTAATAATATGTCATTGTCAAATATCAGAACTTGAGGTTGTACTATTAATTATGGCATTGAAGATAAAAATTTAATTTGAGTTCTTGTCATGATCCACATGGTTAGAGGGAGATAGCTCTATCCATGAGCAGCATTTGATGTCTCAAAGTCATCAAACAATCTCCATTATTCACTACTGAATGATATGTGATATTTGGTCATTGTTCACAGGGAAACGGATTCACCATCATCAACGGGAAACAGTTTCTGCGAGAAAAGGAAGAAAACAGTCTGATGGTGAGACTGCATGAATCCAACTGGAAGAAGCTGGTCCTACAAGGAAACAGCTTTCGGGAGGAGCCGGTCTCTAAACAGGAGTTCATGCTGATCCTGCAGGGCCTGACCAAAATCATGATCCGGGCCAGCTACCACACGGCACAGGACACCATATAGTAAGACCCTTGCTGAGATTCTTAGTTAGAATCAGTTCCCAGCAACCCATGGTGGTTGTAGGAAGTGGCCACATTGATTGTAGTCAGGTTCTGTGACTTGCTTTAAAGAGTGTCATTGTCCCCCAAAAGGTGGCTTCATTCACAATATGAATCACTGAATTATCTGGTCCAACTCGATTATTTTCTGGTCTTCATTACATAGCTGGAATATTGCCTTGAGGGATGTTACACAATGATGTAGCAATATCTGCCTCAGTAGTGGTGACTAGGCATATTCTTCATAACACCCTAGGGCCCTGTTCCTCAAAGTGATCATAGCGCTACGACTGTCATAAGTCTATGTTAAAGTATGGGAGTAACGATCACCGTAGTGCTACAATCGCTTTGAGGAATGGGGCCCTACTCTTGAAAAGTGACGATGGTTCCACTACCCCAACTTTCAGCTTTCCAGAAGACACTAGTATTATGAGTTTCATATCAAGTAGAATATCAATCTTGAGGACATCCCTGTCTCATACTTAATGATGAAAGTTAACCATGATTTGTATTATATTACCCTTTTCCCACAGCTTGAAGGATGTGACTCTGGACACTGTGAGTCCAATATCCCAGACCAACATCTCGCTGCCTTCAGTGGAACAGTGTATGTGCCCAATGGGATATGCTGGTCTATCCTGTGAGGTGAGCGTCAAACATCATTTATGTAGTTTATCAAATTCTGTGGTCAATGCATCATACTGCTCAGAGTTATCTTTCCACTTACTCACTCACTCATCCACTCACTTACTCTCTTCTTGGTATACTCTCTGAAGTTCATCAGTTTGTTCTTGTGCCTAAACACACCGAAGATCCGGGTTCGAATCCCTACATAGGCACAATGTGTGAAGCCCATTTCTGGTGTCCCCCTCCGTGATGTTGCTGGAATATTGCTGAAAGGGCGTAAAACCAAACTCAGTCAGTCAGTCTTGTGCCTAAAATATTGCTAAAACTAATTTGAGAGATCCTCTAAAATTCTGCTGATGTTAAGCAGATAATCATTTATGGTACTTGGAATTATTCATTCACAGATCGTGAGTCATATGATCAGGCCACTCATTGTCTTTCGTTTTCAGAGTTGTTCCCCTGGTTACCGGCGCCTCAACAATACTCTGCACCAGGGCATGTGCCTCAGGTGTAACTGCTACAACCATGCCATGCAGTGTGATGCTGTGGATGGCAAGTGCCAAGTGAGTCGCTGCTTTTCAGTTCCTTTAAATCAGTTCAACCCAGTTACGAAGTTTAGTCTGCAATATACCTGTACTTATGGATGTAACTGAAATTGTAATTGTCTGCAACTGATGCAAATTACATCTTATTCACAGTAGATGGACCTGCAGTGAAACTAAAATATTTATCAATACATCATTATGTTCAACTCATAAAGTCACTATCTTCTGTTGTGATACAACATATTTTCCCAGTAATAAACAGCACGGGTGGACTGAAGCACTACAATTCTCTGTGCAGAGTTACTTCCCTTAGGCATGCCTACTTATGTTGATTTGAATCGGAAAACAGCCATGATAATGTGTCTTGATTTGATAGCACTATAACCATGCTCACCAGATTAGTAATACATCCAAGGATCACGATGCAAACATCAGGATTTACTGAGAAACTGTTCAAAGTGGTGTCTGGCCAAACTCACTACCCAACTTCCATTTCTAATGCATACTTATAAAATCTGAAAATAAAAACCAAGTAAAACTAACCGAATATCTTTCTGATTCCACAATATTTAATTTGTTTACAGGACTGTCAACACAATACCATGGGAGCGAGGTGTGATCAGTGTTTACCTGGTTACTATGGCAACCCCAGACGTGGATCCCCTGACGACTGCAAACCATGTGCATGCCCTCATCAGTGGAGAGATGGCATCCCAGACCTGTGTGAATATGACCCCTCACCAAACAACAGGGATGACTACAGGTGCTTGTCTTGCCCTGAGGGTCAGGCAGGAAAGCATTGTGACAGGTACTTACAAATATAATTCTTTGAAAATCTGCATACCATATGCATGTATATGATGCGCACGTTTTTTACATCCATACATGCCTGCTAGTCCCATTATGAAACTTTCCTATATTTCCTGTGTGAATATCTAAATCTGTTTCATCTATTTTATTAAATCTTTAATGCAGTGTTGTATAAGTATATTTTGGCAGGACCAGGCCAGGATATTCAACTCATTTGGCTGTGTATGGCAAAGATATCACTACTTAAAGGCTGCCATTAACATTCTACTCAATATTTTCTGCGACTGATCATTAGATATGTTGTCATACAAGCAGTATTCGAATCTGGTATGGAACTGAAGCATGTGCAGCAGAATTTCAAGTTGATTAAAGATAAATACATGATTAAATTTTGATAAGTTGTTGTGTTGATGTAAAGTCTCAGTATCATGAAATGTAAAGTAGACTAGTACATGTCTGGAGTGTTGTATAACATTTAATGAATCATTTTTGGATGGACATATTGACTTATTTAATGTTGAGTTATTTGTTTTTAGATGTGCTGCAGGCTTTTACGGCAACCCACAAGTAGAGGGTGGTTCATGCCGTCCCTGCTACTGCAGTGGCAACATCGACATGGGTGACCCTACGTCATGTGACCCTGTGACCGGTCAGTGCATGAGATGCAGCAACCACACTCAGGGCGTGTACTGTGAGAAGTGCATGACAGGCTTCTATGGCTCTGCCGTACAAGGCAACTGCAGAGGTTAGTACTTGTGGGATCATGTTGTACAGTGGAAGCTGTCAAAACCAGCAGCTGTCCAATCTGGCAAGTTGTCAACACCTGGCATATAATCTCAGTCCTGTCGGTGGCTAGTACATTTATCATCATCTAAAAGCTCTGCATTCCGGCAGCCATCAATTCCAGATCTCGCATGAAATGAGCTGACCGAATATGTGTTTATACAGTAATGAGCGCTGTCTAATCCAGCGTGTGGCAAGGAGTCAGACGGATGTGTATTGTCACCAATTAATCCTGCGTTGAAACTTCATGGTTGCCAACAAAGATGATTTAATCTTAGTTCAGTATGGGTATACTTGTAATTAGTGAAAATTGTGACTCATGAGGGATGTTAGATAAGTGAATATGAGCTGAAGTCATTGTCTCTTATTGTCAGTGTTTGAAGTAGTTGAGAGAACCTTGGATACAACAATGTATATGAGAGTGACAAAACAAGTCAGTTCTAGACGTAGGTAACCATGTCAACTCGACAATCCAGCACGCTGTTTAAACCGGATTATTTCTTCAGTCCCGACAAGTGCCAGTTTAGACAGCTTCTGCTGTACCTCAGCTTCATATTCTCAGTATATGACACAAAGAGGATTGTCACAAAATGAAAACAGTCTCCTCGAGGTGACACTTTCCTAGTTGTTGTCACATAGTGATGTTAGGTGGCCCAAGCTGTAACCTGCTTTGCAGAGTTGCATCCCTTACCATGTCAGGATCCGATCAACCAGGAAGACCAACTCTCAGCACCTGTGGGGATTATTGGGCTAAGAATGATGTGGGACATTACTGGTTTGCCTTATTTGACAACTCACATAATATATTGGCTTTGTTGGAGATTGAGGATGCAACAACAAAAGATGATTGAATCATTATATGAATCAGCCTGTCTGTTAATAGGTAGCAACGGATATGAATGTTCATGCCATTGGTTGCTGGAGTTTCTTCTCTAAATCTGATCACTCTCAACCCCATGTTGATAAGAAAATAGAACATATGTCAAATGTGATGATGATGATGATGATGATGATGATGATGATGATGATGATGATTTCAGTATGTAACTGCCATGAGGATGGATCATACTCCAGTGAATGTGATGAGAGGAATGGCCAATGTTCCTGCAAGCCGCGTTACACAGGTCGTCAGTGTAACACCTGCCAGGTAAATGTTCATAAATCCTTGAGTAATGAACTTGAAAGGAAATCAGTTACATTAATCAGACACATGCAAAAATAAAAAAAAATTAAAATATGATTCTAAAAAATAGTATGATGACATTTGAGTTGTATAGCAGAGGAATGAGTTATAAACATTTTTCTATTAAAGCAAAAAAAGAATTGTCAAGCAGATCTTTTGTTCTCCACAGAAATCCTATTATTTGCAGGGGATCTATTTTGCCTCTGACCCATGAAGATCCGGGTTAGAATTGATATTCAGTAACCCATGCTTGTCATAAGAGAAGACTAATGGGATCGGGTGGTCAGACTTGGTTGACACATGTCATCGTATCCCAGTTATGCTAAACAATGCTCATGCTATTGATCACTGGATTGTTTGGTCCAGACTTGATTTCTTACAGACCGCCGCCATATATCTGTAATATTGCTGAGTGCGGCGTAAAACTAAACGCACTCACTCACTGGCTATGTGCCCCTGTCATATGTATGTTCCATATTGATTTGATTCCTTTGTGTCTATAATTGCTGTCAAAGTTTGTAAAATAATTCTTAATTCTCTCCTCAGCCTGGGTATGGAGATATCACTAATGGCTGCACGCAGTGTCGCTGTAGTCGTATCGGGTCTACTGACCTCCGATGTAGCCCTATCACTGGTCAGTGTCCATGCAAGCCAGGCATTGGTGGCCTGAGCTGTGACCGGTGCAAGGAGGGCATGTACGGCTTCCGAGGTGGACGCTGCTCAGGTGAGTTATCTTTGTCAGGTTCAGGATACTGGGTAAGCCAGTGGTCAAAGTGCGTGCATGTGTGTGTGCATGCATGCATGCCCACATTGATTTTTAATCTCTTATCCCCAGGCAACAAAGATGTTACCATTAGCATGTGAAGTGTCCATTCAGGACATCTCTCCTTAAGGGATTGAGCATTTTATATTCTCTTATGTGGCTGCAATTGTAACCCCAAAATGAATTAACTATCACAGTGACTACTATTATTTAAATAGCCTGAGGCTGTTGAAAAAAATAAGAAACTGTCTGCCATAAACATTACCTTGTTGCACGGTATTTTTAGGAAGAAGAAAATTATTTTGGCTCATAGTTGTAGTATATCAATCAGTTTCATGTCTATTTCATAACCACATCGGCACAAAATTCATGTTTGTTTTTAGCGCATATCAGCAGCCATTATGACCCAGATGTTGAATATGTTACAGTTTCTAGTTTACGTCTAGAGTGAACAATCAGGCATTTATCATAACATTTATAATTTATAACTTGAAAAAGTCTTTGATGGTCATTAACATCAAAAACGTCTAAGTGGTGTGTCAGAAATGTTTGCAATGTGTTCAACGATGTTTTGGCCTCAGATTGCTTGAAGCATTGGAATCAGTCGTAGAGACACTCAACCACTAAGCCATTCGTGACAGACATCTTGTGATGAAAACTCATGTCAGTTGTAAACAGTTTATACAGCTCGCTCTACGGTTATTTCTTCATTAAATCATCTCAATTAATTATCCTGTGTTCCTAATTAACAAGTGTGATGTTCACCGACGTCGGTGTCAAGCAGCCAGTAAGGCACACGCTAATTACCACTCTCGTGTGATTGTTTGTATACGGTCGGATCATCCGGATTAACAAATGTTTTTACAATGTATTTACAATAATCAGTTGCTAGATTGCTGTGTCGGAGTCTGAATGTGAGAATGTCGGATTAACGAGAGTAATTATCACTGTTTTAAATGGTTCCGTAATTTTTTGTTGGATTAACGTGATTGTTGGATTAATGACTGTCAGATTAACGAGAGCTGACTGTATGAATTTAGTCATAATGAACTGATTACATTGCATCTCTCCTGCTTTTGCAGACTGTGGATGTTTTGGTCCCGGCACCAACGGAAGTATCCGCTGTGACCAGCACAGTGGCCAGTGCGAGTGTCATCCCAATGTCGTAGGCCGCAAGTGTGAACAGTGTCTGGTGAGCCACAATTCTCACTGTGTATTACATAGAGGATATTATATGAGTGCCCATGTCATGCTATGTTTACGACACAAGTGCCTAAATTTAGGTATTTCCTGAGCGAGAGCGAGTGGGGTGGTGGGGATTCTGATTTCTTTGATATTTATTATTATATATGATCCCATATTGTCATATATTTCACATATTTCTGGCTTCACTTCTATAAACTGCTGATGCATGAACATCTGGGTTACGATTGGTCTTCAGCAACCCATGCTTGTCAAAATAGGCGACTAACGGCATCATGTGTTAATGCTCACTGACTTGAAGTTGTCTTTTTGGTATAATGATAACATCTCATTTCTCACATCTATCAACAGTATCATGATGATTAATATCTTCCATATCTCAGACATATCGACACAAGACACATTGTTTGATAGAGAGCATTGTGAAAGTGTTCAGATGTCGTGTATTACTGAATGAATAAACATGTATATCCACAGGATGGATATTGGGGCATACAATCTGCCATGGGTTGTCTCCCCTGTGACTGTGATCGTACCGGGGCCAGGAGTCACCAGTGTGATACGATTGATGGTCAATGCCAGTGTCGTGCCAATGTTGGCGGCAAGTTCTGCGATCAGTGTCTACCAGGATATTACGGCTTCAACTACGATGGCTGCAAGAGTAAGTGTGAGCCGATCCAAAACATGGAGGCCATTTAAATACCCATAATAATTTGGGTTCGTTTTGTAGAAATTGAATGGTATGATGAAAAGTACCTATTGAACTGTCATTTTGTCATAATGTCATTTATGATTGAGTCTTTTAAACTTGGTTAAAATGCTTTTAATTCATATTAAAATAACATCAAAAGTTTTATTAATTTTTAAAGAAAAATTAAAACAGATGATCTAGGGTGAGATGCGTGACATGTTCTTTAGTCCATTATATACTCTTCTATACTAAAGATGTTAAGTACACAGAATGTTACATGTGACTAGTTAATCTGTCTTGCCAAAAGAAAATAAATAAAGCCATGTGATAGAAAAACTCAATTGTTCTTTACTAGTATGTATAATACATTAACCTGAAGTATGGAAATAGGGGATAATGCATGATACCATATAGGTCTTTCAAGTAATCGTGAAACGATACTCACTCACTGGATTAAACACGAAGCACATATATTTATGGGATGACATCCAGATTGTTTGATGTTGTAGGATGTGAACCATGTGATCTTCCTGGTCACATATGTGACTCAAGGACAGGAAAATGTGTGTGTCCCCCCCAACACAACAGGACCTCGCTGTGAGGACTGCCTCGACAACTGCTGGGGCTACAACAATGTGACAGGCTGCAAGGTAGGCCTCGGACAGACATGTGTATCGGCAGTACTCAGGATAAACTTACACCAGAAAGACACTTTAAATCCTGAACATAATTGTCCAGGAGAGGTCTATGTACAGACATTTTATTGACAATTTTCAGGATAAACTTACTTCAGAAATATACTTTAAATGATAATCTTAATTATCCAGGACAGTTCTGGGATATATTAACAGCTTTTCACTTCTGTTAAATTGATTCTAATTGTTTTTAAACATTTTTTTAAATCTTAGCATTGTTTGCTTCAGCAGAATCTGTGTGATTACAGAAATTGACACTTTGCTTCTTTGTTCTTAGATAAATGGTTTTTGGTTATGCTTGGCTTTTAATATTTTTTTCGTATTTTATAATTTATCTGCTGATATTTGTCTGTAGCAATAAATATGAACGATTTCTTCTTAAATTTAGATTATTCAGCTAAAACTGAAAGTCATGTATAATATAGTATTGTGATTACATTCTCATAATTTCCAGTTGAACAGATAATTAGATATCAACTTCATGTTTTAAATTTGAGAAATTAATAATTGCTAGATATGCAAACATTCCATTTAGCATTTCATTTGGGGATGGATGCATGCATGGGTAGTTATGGAAAAATGTATGATGTTGGAGCATGTAAAATGTAAATGTGGCATTCAGTTGGTCTTTGAGGTTTGGTGTTACTAACCTGTGTGGACCGTCAGTCCGTGTCCCTGGTGTAAACTTGGTCCTTGTTTCCATCAACACTGTGTTTATGTTTGTTTGCTCTGTCATCTTTGTTTGTCACTTTAGTGAAATTTGCATTTTTTTGCACATTTGAAATACACATGTTATTCCATAGAGCACTTTGCCTACAGTTCACCTCATATCCACACAGCAAACTGTAATCTGTATACCTCCACAGTAGTTACCCCAATGCAGACCATAAGCATTTTGCATGAAAAGTGAATTTGTCCAAATTTATTTACATTTCATTGTTTGACTTTTATAAGAATATACATTGTTAGAATCATCCTTTCAAAAAATCTTTGAATTTAGATAAATTCTCTTCTCTATTTCTGCCTTTAATGCAGGTAATGTTTTGGTATATTATTTTATTTATTTACTTTGTGCAAATGCTTTCATACATGTTTTGTACACATGCACACACCTAGCATATGTATTTAGTTGTGGTCACACTTGCACACAGTGTCAACACATGTTGAAAACAATGAGGTTATTTTACAGTCATTGTTTAAAGTCAACCTGAATAGATCTATCAGTCTGTTGAAATGACTACTGTATGCCATCGGTCATTCATGACCAACAGTCCAACCCAGTGTCCATCAACTTGTCTTTCTTGGGCACCAGTTGTCATCCCTGTCCAGCTGTCCAACTCAGGGTCCAGCATCTTCTCTATCTTGGCCACCGTTGGTTTACCCTGTCCAATTGTCCAACCCGGCATCAAACAGTTTGCTTTTCTTAGTCTCTGTTATGACTCATCTTGCTGACCCAGTGTGAAGCATCTACCCTATGTTATGCCCCATTAACCTTCCTTGTCCCATTGCCCCTCAATGTTACCTAGGGTCCATCTGGATGCCAAACACCATGTCCATCCTTGTTCCTGAAGGTCCTTTAGAAAGCCAGGCACCCATGTCCATCCATGTTCCTGAAGGTGATTTAGGAAGCAAGGCATCAGTGTCAATCCATATTCCTGTGCGCCCTGTAGGAAGCCAGGCACCATGGCCATCCACGTTCCTGAAGGTCCTTTAGGAAGCCAGGCACTATGACCATATATGTTCCCCATGGCCATCCACGTCTCCTGAAGGTCCTTTAGGAAGCCAGGCACTATGACCATATATGTTCCTGTGTGCCCTGTAGGAAGCCAGGCACCATGGCCATCCACGTTCCTGAAGGTCCTTTAGGAAGCCAGGCACTATGACCATATATGTTCCTGTGTGCCCTGTAGGAAGCCAGGCACCATGGCCATGCATGTTCCTGAAGGTGATTTAGGAAGCACGGCATCAGTGTCAATCCATATTCCCAGGCACCAGTCCACGTCCTGAATCCATGACCATATATGTTCCTGTGTGCCCTGTAGGAGGCCAGGCACCATTGCCATCCATGTACCTGAAGGTCATTTAGGAAGCCAGGCACTATGACCATATATGTTCCTGTGTGCCCTGTAGGAGGCCAGGCACCATTGCCATCCATGTACCTGAAGGTCCTTTAGGAAGCAAGGCAACATGGCCATGCATGTTCCTGAAGCTCCTTTAGGAATCAAGGCACCATTGACCATCCTTGTCCCTGAAGGTCTTTAAGAAAGCCAGGCTCCATAGTTGTCCATATTTCAAGGATCATCTGGAAGTAAGGTACCCATGTTCATCCATGTAGCATTTTTCCCATATGGCATCCCCACCTGATTTTCCTACCATCTGATTGCATGTGTTAAACTTGGTTGCTTTGATAAACTTTATCCAGTAGTCAGTCCATATCCAGTTGTTTATCCATGACCAGTTGTCCTCTTTAAGTCTCACTGGTTTTCATGACTATCATTTTTCAGTCCAATTGTCCATTTTAGATCTCAATTATTCTCCCTGATTAATTGTCTATCAATACCCAGTTGTCCGTATTAGAGCCAGGTGATCATTCATCGCTGATTGTCTACCCATTTTCACTTGTCCAATTGTCCAGTTAAGGTTACATTGGTCATTTGGGCTGATCATCAAACCATGCTTCCAAATCTCCTCTTGGGATCTAACAGGTCATGTATGTCCAGTTGTCACAGTGTGTCATCTCCTGTCATCCATCCATTGTCCACGTGTCCATCATCCATGTGTTTCCATGTGCGCTGTCTTGTGTTTCAGCGTTGCAACTGTAGCGAGGATGGCTCTGTGTCGCTTCAGTGTGACCCCGACGATGGTTCGTGCACATGTTTGCCGGACTATAGGGGCTACAGTTGCAATAATTGTCTGTTTGGTTATTATGACTTTCCTGCCTGTGAAGAATGCATGTGTAATACTAACGGCACGCTAGCGGACAAATGTCGTAGTGATGGCAGTTGTCATTGCGATCGGAGAGGAATGTGCACCTGCAAGGTTTGTAGCTTATCGCAAACTATTTTCAGCTGACTAAGCATTTTTTTATTAATCTAGCTTCACCTGGGTTTACAAATGGTGCATGCCATTATTTTTCTTTTTGTACTCCATAAATTTAGAGTCCATTTTTACTAAACAGTTTATACAGAAAAGAACTATTTTGTTATATTTGTTTAGAAGCTGAAAATATGTTTGTGATATATCGCTATTGTTTTCAAGCTATAATTCTAATCTACTAAACAGTTTTCCCAAGCTATGACTAATGCTATAACATCCATGTCCACTAATTTTCATTTTTGTGCTAATTTCAAATATTTATGCATTTTCTCCTGAACTTCATTCAGTGTACTTTGTATATATGTATACTATTAATGTGTTTTTTCATTACAGTGGATTGTAAAGCATGTCAATTTCAATCAAGCCCACATGATTGTTGCCTATTGCATGAGAATACATGTCCTTAGCCGACACTCATCAGCTAGTTTTATGCATGGATGTGATGGTTTGATGGGTGATTATGTATATAGTTCTAAAACTTCCAAAAACCACCATGTGGAATCAAGGGTAAAGAAATCCAAAGTTCTTGTGTGATATAATTTGACGTGAGTGATCAATTGCTGGAAATGTGTGACTTGGCTGGTATTGTGTTAACTACCTCCTTGTTGCATGCCCTTAGCGTTAAGATGACCATAACTTCCATACCTTAACATAGACTTAAGGTAGTGTTAGCGCTAAGGTTGTTTTGTACAACAGCACCCTGGACCACTTTCATGCTTGGCCCTGATCCCTGAAGCAATCTTAGCGCTAAGGTAATGGTAACTCCTAAACTTTAACATAGGCTTAGGATTGTCTTAGCACTAAGACAACTTCATGGAATGGGGCCCTGGGGTTTGGTTGTACATAGGATACTATGGGTGCAATATTGGTGACTGGCTAGAAACAACACTCACTCACTTACTTCATATGATCTTTCCAAAGTTGATAAATGTTTAGAACTTTTGCAATCACCTGTCAATATCATATCAATTATGACAATATTATTTTAGCTGCATGATCATTGTGTAGATAGTTTTATAGTTAACCAATTTTCTGAACCTTTTAAAATCATATATATATATTTATATATATTTTGGGAGGTATGTTTCAAAATGGTCTCATTCCTTTTATACCAAAACAATACTGAATCTTGTAATTTTGGTAAAAAAGTCAATCTTGATAATGTATTATGTAAGATAGTACCAAGTCAAGACCATTATTCAGTACGATATAATGACATCACTGAGAAAATATGTTCTTTCCTTAAAATGGGACAGACATGCACGGTTCAAGTTTTCTGGAGGAAAAGAATTTTTATATATTTTTCAGATGATTATTTCAGCATTTTTTTGTTCCATAGAAAAATGTTGAAGGACCGAAGTGTTCGAAATGCAGGAGGAATACATTCAGCCTTGACACATACAATCCCAGTGGCTGCACAAGCTGCTACTGTTTTATGAAAACCCGTTCCTGCTCTCAGGCTCCCTATGTTTGGTTCACTGTAAGTTGTAGGGCTGGAGTTAGTCCTGGTATCATACATACATAAACAGCAAAATTGCAAAATGATGACAGACAATACATGAATATATACTGAGGGAAACAAATAAGGGAACACCACTTCATGGCAATGTTCCTTTATTTATTCTCAGATTTCCTCACACAGCGCCATTCAAAGCTGGTGATGAAAACTGGAAAACATTGAAGGAAAGCTTGAATTTTCCTGTTCCTTTATTTGTTTCTCTCAGTATATTTTCAAAATGCCTTGACAAATCAAATGTTGTAATTTGAAAAAATCGTATGGCCTTAACTTGTTTTGAGAAATACATCATATTGAATGTATTCTGATTCAAGATTTACCAAATTCATCCTGAAACAATCATCCGGCTGATTGTTATCTTTCAATATAACTGGACATGTTTCCATTGTCCAGATCTCAGCACCCACTATGAGACGGACCATCTCCCAGCTGGGCCCTAACGTCATCCAGAACAGGTACGGCTTCCATGTCATCCCCTCTGATGTGGACATGGTTGCTGTGCCGACCACGATGACGGACAAGGCCCTTTATTGGTCCCTCCCGGCCACCATGCTGGGAGATAAGGTAAGTGACTCATCTGCCAATGGTGAAGTGTCATCCTTACTTCGTACCTATAGGATGTGTGGATGTTTAGACACTATTTAATGACCTGATATGAACTGGGGAATCATGATCTCATTGTGTTGGTGGTGGTGTAGCCCAGTGGTTAAAGCGTCCGCTCATCAAACCGAAGACCCAGGTTTGATTCCCCACATGGGTACAATGTGTGAAGCCCATTTCTGCAGTCCCCACTGTGATATTGCTGGAATATTGCTAAAAGCGGCATAAAACTATACTCACTCACTCACTCTCTCATTGTTTATATCTTATATTTTTAGCATAAATGTTATGAAGCATAAATCTGACAGATTTTGCAAACCTGTTATAATGCCAAATTCATGGTAGTGCTTAAACATGATTGAGGTTGTATGGTTTAATTCCTGTCATGAAAATTCCTTGAGTAGATATGTTCTATTAAATATTCTATTCATTTTTACAAGCATGTTAAATGCAACTGACGTTTTGGTTCTATCATCAAGCATGGTGTATTATGAATATGTATGACTGAACACTGTATTACCTACTTGTATAAAACATTAACAACAAAGAACAACTAAGACTTTTTGATTCTACATGATTTGATTTGTTTGTTGTATAATAATTAACCATTGTTGAAAGCTGCAATTAAGTTATTTAAGGCAAATATAGGCAACATTTTATTGACTCAATTACCTCTCATTCAGTTGTTTTCGTTTCCACCAGATCCTGTCCTACAATGGCCGCCTTGACTTTGTCCACTATTTTGAATCGGACACTACTCTCTTTGGAGGAAGTTTTGGATCTCATCACAGCAGCCAGTTATCTCCCCTTGTTGTCCTTATTGGCAATGGTTTCATATTAACCTACAACAGCACGATCATCCTTGAACCTCAACACCCGGACACATTCATAGCAAGATTACACGAGGCAAGGATTTAATTTTCCCCCCAACGCAAACTTTTGCACTGGTGCCTTTTGGTAGGGTATTAAAATGGACTTCACCGTCCGTGCACATTTGTCTTTTCCAGAGCAGAACTCTAAAACCGTTCTATATTTCTTCACCAAACTTGGCACATAGATAGATCTGGTGGTGTAGTAGTGCCTTTTGGTAGTTTTGGAATTCTGAATAAAATATTTTTGGCGTTTCCATGGCAACAAATTCGACTTAGACTGAAATTAGTGGTAGTGCTCTTTTCCGGAGCAGAACTCTAAAACCATTCAAACTTGTCACATAGATAGATCTGGTGGTGTACTGGTGCCTTTTGGTAGTTTTGGAATTCCGAATAAAATATTTTTGACGTTTCCATAGCAACAAGTTTGAACTCTAAAACCATTCACTATTTCTTCACCAAACTTGGCACATAGATAGATCTGGTGGTGTACTGGTGCCTTTTGGTAGTTTTGGAATTCTGAATAAAATATTTTTGTCATTTCCATGGCAACAAGTTTGACTAAAACTGAAATTGGTGGTAGTGCTCTTTTCCGGAGCAGAACTTTAAAACCTTTCAATACTCTCCTTCCACTTTTCTATATACACACCTAAATATTTGACATAATCATAACTCGTAGACATAATCATGAAGAGTATTTTGCCATTGCGAGGGGATATTGATGACTTTGTCTTCTTGTTTTCTGTAATTTTCAGTTGATGAAAATATTACCAAATCATCCTCTGATTTTTGTATTTACATAACATTTCCTTGTCCAGGAAAGTCCATGATACATATAACAGTAAATTCATACTGTCAGGATGTGATGATATAGTAGAAAATAAAGTCTTGGGCGAAAAGAAAAACATTCAAAATGACTGAGATGATCTAATGGCTTCTTTATTCCTGTAGGGTGTTGGGTGGATGGTGTGGGGGTGGAGGTAGCCTAGTGGTTAAAGTGTTCACTCACCACACCGAAGACCCGGGTTCGATTCCCCACATTGGGACAGTGTTTTAAGCCCATTTCTGGTGTCCCCGGCTGTGATGTTGCTGAAATATTGCTAAAAGCGGCGTAAAACCATACTCACTCATTCCTGCAGGTCTTTGAGTAACTTTGACAACACGATTACACATTAGAGCACACGATCATTTTTGGGTTTTTTAAAAGGATGTAACATAATGGTTGAGGTGTTTCCCTGGCTTACAGTCCCTCTTTTGATTTCTCCATAATCCAGCTGCAAGTGAAGTCAGTTCATGGTTTCTAATAGCAAGGTCATGACCTTGGCGCATTGCTGTAAAATGTGGTAGTAACCATACTCAGTCTGATCTACTCATTGTCAACTGCACTATGTGTCTGTCAGATTTAGGTAATTAAGCTAATGAAGTGTGTGTGTCTACTTGCAGAACTACTGGCGTATCCCAGGCCAGACGGCGCCGGTGTCTCGTCGTCTGCTGATGGTGGTGCTCCAGAACGTGGAGGCCATCTTTGTCCAGGCAACCAGTGATGGATACGCAACATATGCTGAGTGAGTTCAGTAGTGGTGTTCCGATTAGTTGAAATAATCTAAAATTGGTCGAAGTGACCAAACGACCTAGCAATCGATGACATTTTCTCATAATCGAACACAAACGATTTTGGAACTGCTGTTTTAGTGTTTGAAACACTTGACGATGGAACATATCATAGAAGTTGTCAGGGCCTGAAAACCTGTTTAATTCTTAGAAATCTCACTTCACTAACTGAAAAGTCATGACTGAAGATTTCTTGAAGTCTCCAGGAAGTTTATGTTCATGATATATTAGTCATCACTTTAAAGTAGCAAGTTGCATCATGTTATACTTTTCTGCAATAACAACCTGGATAGGAAAATCTGAAAAATGACACTAACCAATTATTTTCGATGATTGTTCGTTGGTAATGAAGCAATCATCAATAGTGAGATTTCAACCAATTCCCAACACTAGAGTTCAGCACTAAAAACTAATTCTTAGCAAGAATGTTTGATGATTTTAACTGGGACATTGGTATTTTGGTATTCAGTGGGAATTATTGGAGCTGACGTTTTCTGACACAACTGATAGTGATTAAAGTTATTTTATATTTACCCTCCTGTTTTGTTTACAGTTGATCTCAAAATAATACAACTACAAAGGCAACAAAAATAACTACTGAATTTTAAACTTAACTTAATCTGTTCATTCCAACTCTTATTTGCTCAAGAGAATACTTGCTATGGTATATAAAGTAAATATTCAACATTTTGTACACATTTGGGGACTGTCGGGTAACCTAGCTAGTGGTTAAAACGTTCGCTCGTCATGGCTTTCTCCCCACATGGGTACCATGTGTGCAGCCCATTTCTGGTGTCCCCTGCCGTGATATTGCTGGAATATTGCTGGAATATTGCTAAAAGTGGCGTAAAATCCAGACTCGCTCACTTGTACACATTTTTTCTGACATTTAACAAATATATTCTACTCCCCTTTTCATATTCCACCTGTTAAGATAAATTCTTGGCAGACAATCCATAAGTTTATGAGATATAATATTTTTATTCGGTTTTATTTTTATATGACAAATTAATGTTTGATACTTTTGAATTCCTATTAGTTTTGTCAAATTGTTGTTAAATGATGTGTATCTGTGTTAGTAACATACAATGCAGTGATAATTTTTTCTCCAGGTTATATTTTAAATCTGATTTTGTATTCCAGATTGGGTCCAATTAGTTTGCAGGTGGCTGAACCAGCCACATCTACTTCATCAGGGGACATTGCCCTTGGTATCGAGTTGTGTGATTGTCCTGACAAATACTCGGGCACTAGTTGTCAGGTAAATGCTATATTCATTTTAAGATTGATTTATGTCAAAGGAAATATCCTTTATGCCAAAATATAATATGATACCACCATACCATTCCACTAACCGATCTTAACCAAATCAATCATAAAGTTACGGTCCAAAAACTAAGTTGCTCAATCGTGATCATCGTACGGAAACGTAGGGAAACCAAAATGACGGCTTGGATGATTCTATGTGAAGAAGAAGAGCGAGCATTACACCAGAGAAAAATTGCTCTTTCTTGCTCAAGGTTTCTTCTCCACGTTTACACTTGGTTCGAAAGCTACTTCCATCATCAGGTAGAATATGCAAAGGGAGATAACTTGTGCCTCACATTTTTCTATCTCTTGCACGAAAGAGTCTCGATCTTAGCTAGGATCGGATCATAAGAGCAGGACTGGCTACAATCAGCCCGAGATCGGTTAAAGGAACGGAAGTAACTTTTAGCTAAGACGATTGTAAAATTGTCGTAACTTGCTAGGATTGATCTTAGATAAGATCGGTTAGTCGAACGGCGCCCTGAACCATCAGTTTGACTGTCGTTCTGTTACTGTCCTAACCATATATGTTACCTTACATTGTTGTCATTTTCAGAATCCTGGTGATGGGTTCTTTAGAGAAAAGCAAAATGGAACCAATGACCTTTCTCAACCTGAAATCACCATTGGGCGAATCAGACGCTGTCGTTGCAACGGACACAGTGATGTTTGTGACCCGGAAACAGGATTCTGCAGGGTAAATACCAAAACTATTTCAAGGTGTATAAGCAAAGAGAAAAGAAATTATTCAGATGAGTTCATACAGCTTTAGAATAAGTAATGACACAAAGTTCCTACTAAGACTGAACAACCTATGATGCTTCATTAAAACTTCTATGACGTGTCCTTAACTATAATGATTCAGGGCCCCAGTTATGTAGCTTTTTGAATAGGGCCCAAGGCAAAATATCCTTTAGTACACTGCACATGGAGGTCGAGCAAATTTAATATTTTAATGTAACCTATGTCTTGGTAATTTGTATTCATTTCAAATTAGGACGGTGGGGTAGCTTAGTGGTTAAAGCGTTGGCTTGTCACGCCGAAGACCAGGGTTCGAATCCCCACATGGGTACAACGTGTGAAGCCCATTTCCGGTGTCCCCTGCAATGATGTTGCTGAAATATTGCTAAAAGCGGCATAAAACCAAACTCAGTTAGTCAGTCATTTCAAATTAAAAGATGTAACTGGATATTCAGACTTCTGCAGCAAATGAAACAGTCTGCTGTTAGATATGCATGTAAGATTACATAGATCTGTTTTCCTCGATTACAACACCGACGTGATGTCATGTTCAGGATGTTATCTCAAACTGACATAATGTGACAATAGAATGATATAACCGAGACACCTGGTGTCAGAGTCTGTGTATTCTGTGTATTCCCAGGAGTGCCAGCACAACACTACTGGAGACCGATGTAACCAGTGTCTGCCGGGGTTCTTCGGAGTGGCAACCCGTGGCTCCCCCTGGGATTGTTCTCCATGTGCCTGTCCGCGCATAGAACCCTCAAACAGGTAAACAGTCGGTACTGAAACAGCGAAGCTTTTGTCAACATCAAGTCCTCAAGACCATTCAGTAGATCAGTAGATTGTTGATAAACACTGAAACAGTGAAGCTCTTGTCAACATCAAGTCCTCAAGACCATTCAGTAGATCAGTAGATTGTTGACAAAACACTGAAACAGTGAAGTTCTTGTCAACATCAAGTCCTCAAGACCATTCAGTAGATCAGTAGATTGTTGACAAAACACTGAAACAGTGAAGTTCTTGTCAACATCAAGTCCTCAAGACCATTCAGTAGATCAGTAGATTGTTGACAAAACACTGAAACAGTGAAGTTCTTGTCAACATCAAGTCCTCAAGACCATTCAGTAGATCAGTAGATTGTTGACAAAACTCTCAAACACTGAAACAGTGAAGCTCTTGTCAACATCAAGTCCTCAAGACCATTCAGTAGATCAGTAGATTGTTGACAAAACACTGAAACAGTGAAGTTCTTGTCAACATCAAGTCCTCAAGACCATTCAGTAGATCAGTAGATTGTTGACAAACACTTGAAGTTCTTGTCAACATCAAGTCCTCAAGACCATTCACTGAAACACAGTGAAGCTCTTGTCAACATCAAGTCCTCAAGACCATTCAGTAGATCAGTAGATTGTTGACAAACAAAGTTCTTGTCAACATCACTCAAGAAACAGTTGACAAAACAGAAACAGTGAAGTTCTTGTCAACATCAAGTCCTCAAGACCATTCAGTAGATCAGTAGATTGTTGACAAAACTCTCAAACACTGAAACAGTGAAGCTCTTGTCAACATCAAGTCCTCAAGACCATTCAGTAGATCAGTAGATTGTTGACAAAACACTGAAACAGTGAAGTTCTTGTCAACATCAAGTCCTCAAGACCATTCAGTAGATCAGTAGATTGTTGACAAAACACTGAAACAGTGAAGTTCTTGTCAACATCAAGTCCTCAAGACCATTCAGTAGATCAGTAGATTGTTGACAAAACACTGAAACAGTGAAGTTCTTGTCAACATCAAGTCCTCAAGACCATTTAGTAGATCAGTAGATTGTTGACAAAACTCTCAAACACCTGTCACCTCCAGGTACTCAAGACCATAGAGAAAAGTTCAGTAGATCAAAACCAGTAGATTTTTATGATGCCATGATCCTGATAAACATTCTGCTGTGAGCGTGATTTTATTTTCCTGTATTGAATCATAGAGTGTGAGACAAGATATAAGTGCATACCAGAATCATTATTGGCATGAACAGAGGTTAGTTCTAGAGAAAGACAGATTTTGCTAGATGATATGACGAGGAGTGTTTCTTAAATCTTTTTATTAAATTCCTTCAATGTCTTGGGGAGATAACTCATTGCTGGAAATTCATTCATATGAGTACCGTATATAACTGTAGATAAGCCGAATTTTGAGGACCAAAAATAGCATTCTGTAGAAGGGGTCGGCTTATCTATGGGTTACACCTTCGACAAACTTTTTTTCAGGGGGTAAGAAAACGACAATGTATCGCTTCGCATGAACAAACACACAAAAGAAGACAACTTTTGTCGGTAAAGACGTCAAATTTGCAATTAACCATCGCTAGACCAGATTATTTACCTATTCATTTCTAATTTGGTTTTGCTTGACATTGTCTTATATGCAGGGATTAAGATTACCATGTGTAATTGTCTCGTATACAGCACCGGAAATAGTGATCAGCTTAACGAATTGACTTTAACACTACTTCAAACAGTTACATCATGACATAACACGAAAATGTGTGAGGATCTGATGCAGGTGATTTATAAACGTTTACCACTTCAGTAAAGTCTGTTAACATATTCAAGGGAATATGGGATTTGAAAAACTCAGCAGGGGATTCTGGTGTACCAAAGGGATGTAACTCTGTGTAGTGAGTTGTGGCACCATAGATGACTGGGCCCCTGTGTACCCAAGATACCAAGAATTTTAGTCATCCCCCGCCATAACACGTGACAATGTGTAATCACGAGGGAACTATTTTTATGGGAGCCACAGATTATTCCACAGTTTAACCACAGCATCACAAATGGTGTTATTGCAAGGGATGACTGTATATATTAAATAGTAGGGCTTACTAATGTTTAATTTTGCTCCCCAGTTTCAGTTCTTCCTGTGAGGACATGTCAGGTGTGTTGACTTGCACCAACTGCTCAGTGGGCTACACAGGGTCTAGATGTGAAAGGTATGTACTGTGCAGGGTTTAAGTGAATAGTAATTCTGATTGGTCAATAAGAGGCCATGAAACATACATAGATTTCATATCAATGAAGTTGGAAGAAAATGTCTGGTGTGCAAACTCATTCAAATCAGGCTCCCCAATTCTGAAAACTGAAGTTTTTTCTCAAATTTCAAATTGAGTTTGACAATTTGAATCAGCTGAATTTTAACTCAATGGTATTTTTAAAATAAAAAGCAAACAAAAAAACTTCAGTAATCTATCCACCAAACTCATATTGTCTACTATGTTTGAGTTTAGTATCAATTTCAGTTCATTCGGGGAAATGCATTTTCTCCCATTTGAGTAATAGTCAAAACCCAGACTTAAGTTTGTTTTGAGAAATCGGGGCCAGATCTTAGTGCTGGCTACTGCTACACAAAACTAAGATCTGATTTTAATAACAAAGTCTGGTAGGCTATTCGACAGACATTTACTCTTCACAATTACTTTGTGCAAAATTATATTTACAAAGCGTAAAGAAAAATCCAAATGGAGCACTCAACAGTGTTTAATTTAAATGCCAAATCATTCTAGGCTTGAGTTGGATTCATTTCTTTGTTCATTCTCTGGTGCCTAAAAGACATACAGTGGACACTTTCATGTGCCAGCATCTCATTAATTTCCCCAAATGCAACCTTGTGATTTCAAAACTATTTGTGGCAAGTATGACAACAATCTAAAAAAGCATGTTCAGTTTGTTCTGTAACATTAATTATTTTGATCAAATTTGAGTCTTTTTTTAATTTAAAACTTAACATAACACAACTTTCGTTAGCAATGGCAACTTTGTGTTTTGTTTGAAATTTTTATTTTAGTATATCTCATTCATATGATTTACATAAAACATAATGAACCCTTTTTGGTTTTTGGTACAACTATAGTCCGTTTGGCTCAAAATTGGATCGATGAATTGCAGTCTAACTCAAAAACTAATAAACATATAATACTCAATGAAACACTGATCATAATCAAAACATCAGACCAACTCTGTTATTTTTGGCAACTCTGTGATTTTATGTCCGAAACATAAATAAGTTGTTTAACAAACTATCATTAACATTTTTACACAGTGCACTATTTGTTATGAGGGAGGAGTGCAAAGAGAGGAACAGCCTGGTGTACATGAAGCACGTGCATAAGTGCCGACAAAGTCATTGATTCATTTACCTGTGCTGTGGCGGCTCCATCCTTTCTCGCACACCTGGCTGTTCCTCGTAACAAATAGTGAACTGTGTCAAAATTTTAATAATAGTTTGTTAAACAACTCATTTATTTTCAGGACATAAATTCTGCAAAAAAATCAAAGACTTGGTCTGATGTTTGTATTATGATCAGTGTTTCATTGAGTATTATATGTTTATTACTTTCAAGTTAGATTGCAATTCATCGGTCCAATTTTAAGCCTATAGATAAATATGCCAGTACATGACTAACTGATGATTATGTTAAAAAACTATGTTGATCAGGTGTTCCCCTGGTTACTATGGCAACCCCCTGAAACTTGGCAGCAATTGTAAGCCATGCAATTGCAACAAGGAAGGATCTGTGACTGAGTCATGTGACATGAATACGGGCCGCTGTGACTGTCTCCCTGGTATTGAAGGCATCAAGTGTGATGAATGTGACGTACATGGCTTTGCTGTACAGAATGGCACCTGTGTCTGTATGTACTGCATCTTGTTCCATTCTCTACAAAACTCAGCGTTACCATATGTTGATCTGTCTCTGCAAGAAAACTTTGAAGAAAGAATATCCCTGTGTTTTAAAAATACATCCAGTAAATTTGTTTTAATGAAACACAACAAAAGCTATATTTTTGTATTTACTGGTATTTGAATTCAAACAAAGATCTTTTTAAAGTTAGTTTATGCTTTATCAGAATTCAGATTCACCTTGAAGTTATTTTGTTTAAAAGAATGAGTAAGTTAGTTCAGTTTTACGCCGCACTCAGCAATATTCCAGCTATATGGCGGTGGTCTGTAGTTAATTGAGACTGGACCAGACAATCCAGTGATCAGCAGCATGAGCATCGATTTATGCAATTGAGAACCGATGACATGTGTCAACAAAGTCAGCGAGCCTGACCACCGATCCCGTTAGTCGCCTTTTATGACAAGCATGGGTTGCTGAAGGTTCATTCAGTTTAGACTTCAAGTTGAAGACTTCAGTTTAGCCTTCAAGTTTAAGACTTCAGTGAATGAGGACTTTAAATGCCCATAATTGGCACCCTAATGTCATGAAAATTATTTGTATTGTTCATTCTACGTCCAGTAAGATATTCCTACATGTTCCTCATGTCATGCGTGTTTTGTTTTTACTTTTATCAAACTATGCATCCACATTGAAGACATTCAACAGGTACACATCCATGCATGAGACCGAGTGAAACTAGATCACCATCATCTGCAGCATGGTTACTGCTTATGTATCTCAGATTATTCTTTTATCCATCAAAGATTCTTTGCATGTCTTTTAAATTCTTTTGGAAGTCTCCTGTAGAAATAGGCATATTATTACCTTTCACCTACATATTTTGTTGATATAAAGTCATCCAGAAATTTTGAAATGATATGATTTGATCCTTCTGAAAACCTTAAGCATGAAAATACCTTCTTAAGTTCTGTGATATTACTTGTAGTTAGTTGAGGCTGTTCATCAAAAAGCTTTTCAGATTGACTTCACATTTAGTGTATAGTTGTGAAGTATAGTAAAGGCAAATGGGAATTGTTTTATGCACTATTTGATAAAGAGTCAGTTACAAAACAAAGATAGGCAGTGTGCGAAATAGCTTCCAAATTTTGCTAGCCAGTCGGGCTAGCTATGCCTGAAAATTACTACCACAAAATAATTCACTAGTCAGAAATTTGAATGTGGACACGGGTTTCATCATTAAGCTGCTAATATGATAAACATTTTCATCAGGCGATGATCTTGCATGGTTTAAAAGTGTGTTATGATTTAACAGTCAGAGAGAGTGATATATTAACAAAATGACCCCATGAAAATTCACTAGCCAGTCGGCCAGTGACTGTGGAGATTTACTGGCCCGACTGGATTTTAACTAGCCATGGGTTAGAGGGCCAGTGGCTATTTCGCACACTGAAGATAGGTCATACCATTATGTATTTAAACACACAGTTATATGGCTCTTCATATGTATGTTCAGATGTTTAGACCATGGATGGGGGGTGTTCATTTAACACTGCTGTGATCCATACCTTTACAAAAATTCAAATAGTCTTTAAATATCCAAACTGCAGGTAAACATTAGTAAATCTTTGACTATATTTCCTGGGTGCCGTTGTACAAAGCGATTTTAGCGTTAAGGTGACCGTAACTCCCATACCTTAACATAGATTTAAGGTAGTCTTAGCACTAAGGTGGCCGTAACTCCCATACCTTAACATAGACTTAAGGTAGTCTTATCGCTAAGGATGTTCTGTACAACAGCACCCTGCCCTTTAGCTACATAGTCAGTGCATTACATTCTTATGGGGTTGGGGGTGAGGGGTAGTGATTGTGTAAGATTATGAAGACTCACATAAGGCCTTATATTATGACTGGAATGGTTGACAGATCTGTTGTCCTTAAATACATACAATTAAAAGTAAATATCAGTATGACAAGTTGTATTTTATGTATACGTTAATGATCGCTGTGACAGAAATACGGCAATGAGTGCTGTTGTCAAGACTTAAGATTTATACGAATAATATCAGTAAGAACAGAACCAGGCCAGAATTGTAAAAAAGATTTATAAGTGACACCTCCAAATGAAACTTTAATAACATGATTAATGAACATCCTGTACAATGCATGCTGTCTTATCTATGTTTCAGTCTACAAACTAAATCGTTTCAATTTTAAAATCAGTAAACCAAAATGAAAAAGAATCTGGCCTAAAGTAAAGTATGATGAAAATATAATATCATCACTCATTACGCTCATCGTCATTAATTATCACTTGTTTGTTTTTAAGCAAATTCAGGATGAACCAAATGTATTGAGAAAAGTGTATGTTAAGATGTTCGATGTTATGTTCTGTTTGCAGCATGCTACACTGGTTGCCCTGGTGTTCTGTTGAATGACCTCCAGAACATGACCTTGGCAGTCAATTTACGGAACATCACAGTGCCGTTACCATGGAAGGAACTACGGAGGATCCAAAACGAAACAGTTGAACTTCTGGTATGAGTTGGAGGAAGTCAGAATTACCACTAATAAATTCAATAAACTGAAAGTACATTTTAAAAGATTTCTTTCAGATTCTCCATTCCTGCTGTCCTGCATAAACACATAATTAACACAAGGGCACAGGTGGTAAATTGAATCTGGTTTGGGGAAAGGCTTTCCCTTTGCCTTATTCATGGGAAAATTGAGTTGAAACTCTGAAGGCAAAAGGTAAATGCAATTTTCCCTTTGCTCAATTCATCGGAAAATAGAGTTGAAACTGTGTAACCTTTGTGTTCGAGTCCCTTGTAAATACAAATGGTATACTAAATCTGGTTTGGATGGAAGTGTTCCCTTTGCTCAATGCATGGGAAAATTGAGTTGAAATAGTGAAGCCATATTAGTTCTAAGCCCTTGTAAATACAAGTGGTAAACTGAATCTGGTTTGGAGGGGAAGCAATTAATTCATTGAGACATTGAGATAAAACTGTGAAACCATATTTTGTTCTAGGAGCTTGTCAACATTTCCAAGATGGCAAGTCTGGCCAATGTCTTTGACTACAGAAACCAAACTGAGTTTTTCCAGGATGTGGCTGAACGACTTATGAATCGGGTAAGTTTCTATAAATACATTGCAAGTGATTCAGTGCCATTTGATTGCCTACGCAAGCACTAATTTTATATTCATATTTCCGTAAACTGAAAACACTAATATGGCCATGCCCATTTTCGGACTACTGTTTCCTGTTTGGTGGAAAATTGGAAAAGCTTTGGTTGTAGAGTTGTGCTGAACAATGTCACTGATATGATGGTGTACAGTTATTTGGTATGTTCATGATTAAAGAAGCTGTTAAGTTATTACTGGTGATATATATATTATGAGAACTGATCTAGGTATGTACAGAATGGTGAGCAGACTGTATAAATATCCAACTCAACTCCCTGGGGAGTATTCAACTCATGCAGCCTGTTAGTCGCAGTCCTCACAAGGTACCTATTTGCCTCTAGGTGAACTGGGACACATAGTCACTGTATTTTGACCAAGTGTCTGCACATGTTCATGTGTCCACCATCTGGTCACCTACCATCGGATGAGAGGGTTCTTTTAAGTGAACAGGGTAGTGTACTGCACACTAGGGGTTTTGACTAAGCACTATCCTAACACCTTGAGAAATAAGGGCCAGAAAACTTGAACCATTCCAGGTGGGCCGCACTCAGAGACGAATTAATGGCCTGACTGTCGATGCCTCTAACATGCTGGACAGTGCCACAAAGATTGAGGACAACATTCGGAGATTGTTTGATGACATTAAGGGTAGGAACATTTTAAGAACATTTTTGGCTGTAGCCTACTTTCAGTTCATACCTGTAACTGCACAAAGTTTGCATCTATCACTCATATCCATATGTGTATAGTTTTCTTCTGTTCATCATTTTAACCTGTGACGTATTATGTACCTGTAAGTGACTTCAAGCTATGTATGCACATTGTGCAACTGTCAATTATGTTCACCTGTATGTATATTGTGAATCTGTCTACCAGATTCACCTGTGTCATTTCCATATTGTGCAACTGTGGATTATGTACTATATGCATATTGTGTCTGTTTATCAAATTTACCTGTGATATATACATATTGTGCACCTGTCAATCAGATTCACCTGTTATTGTGCACCTGTCAATTGGATTCACCTATTATGTATGCATACCGTTATTGTGCACCTGTCAATCAGATTCACCTGTTATGATCCTGTCAATCATATACTTTAACCTACAGTCTATGTCTATTTCAGGTGACATTAACGACCTGGAGACTTTAGTGGAGAGATTGTTCAACGTTCAATCAGGCGTCAATATCACTTCAGCATTTGCTGAGGCACAGCGTATTCTGAATGAGGTCTTGGGACGAGATTTCAGCAGAAGAGATGATGACTCATATGATGAAAGGAAGTATGTTAAAAAGATTATTTGGAGATGTTGAAGATTACCTTGGTATGACATATAGTCATAAAATATTAAAATATACTGTTTATTGGCATGAGTTGTCATATGAAGTTGTCATCAACTTGTTATATGGGTTTTGTGTCTGTGATTAGTTTGCAATTATAGGAATTGACTCACTTTAATGATTACACTGGTATTGGAGAAGGTCACCATTCTGATAAGCCTAGGCTGTATCTTAAGGACAAACTACTTTCTGCATTCTTTGGAGACCAACTACTGTCTGGCTGTCTTGGAATATGCTGCTTTCTTGATGTCTTGTGGACAGATTACTTTCTAGATCCTTTGGGGACGAACTATTTTCTAGACCTCTTAGGACAAACTTCTTTTAAGATCTCTTGTTGTCCACCACTCCACTACTTTCTAGATCTCTTGTAGACAAACTATTTTCAAGATCTGTAGGACCCTGGAATGGTTTACGCCAAGTGACCTTGAAGGAAGTTAATACTTAATAGTCATAAAATACATACTCTTCTTAAAGGCTTGCGGAGAAGTTGCTGAGAAGAGTACTCAGGTTGAAGAGGAAGAACTTCAATGCGACAGACACAGAGAAGAAGCTGAAGGATTTGACAGACAGTCTGGAGGACTTGAAGAATCAGTCCCAGAAGGCCAGTGCCGTTGCTAGACGAGTTCTGCAAGAAGAGACACTCAGACTCGGTGCCAAGCTAGCAGATATTTTGGTGAGGCCTTCATTGCTGCATTGTGTTTCACCTACCTTCAAGTCATCAATTTTTTTTGGTCTATAAGGACAAAGCAAAGTGAAAAAAGTGTGGAAAAGGAAATATACTGAGGAAAACAAATAAGAGAAAACCACTTCATGGCAGTGTTCCTTTATTTATTCTCAGATTTCCTCCCACAGAAATTCAAAGCTGGTGATGAAAGTTGGAAAATATTGAAGGAATGCTTGAATTTTCCTGTGTTCCTTTATTTGTTTCTCTCAGTATATTAAAAAAAATATGGGGGCTGTGTCACTTTCTATGTTAAGCTGGATGATGTAACTGAGATTCTGTTAATCCCAACTCACTCACTCACTCATTATTAGGAAAAGTATGATGACATAGAAGACCTGGGAGGTGATACAGACAACCTGGTGACCGACGGCAACTACTACATTGATGAAGCCCGGAACCTGCTGGATCGCCTGAAAGAAAATATCTGGGTATGTTCTCACATCTCCTGTCTTCTATACAGCCTACCCCGATTAAGACAGAACAGACCACATCCCTGTTCCTCAAACACAGCGCCAAGACTATCATGAATCCAATTCTTTACCACTGACTTAATCTGAAATTGGCCTAACAAAAGCAACCTTTTCTAAATAAATAATTGATGTATTTAAGCTCTGTTCATATCAGATGAGTATTGGTATTTTTGCAGTATTGGGTCAGCATTTAGTTTCATATTTGCTGGATTTGTTTTGATTTTTATGTTGATCAATGTCAAAAGTTCAAGGAGGGAATACAAAATCTTGAAGAAAGCCAATATCATGCCGATTTGCTTTGCACTATTTGGTCAAATGGTTGATTCTCCATGTTTGCCACAGTTGTCAGTGTGAAGTTACATTTATTTCTCAGGCAAATGAAGATCATGGCCCCGTTTCACAAAGCTCTCATCGCGCTATGACTATCATACTTCAATGTGACAGTATAGGAAGTAGGAATGCTACGGGAAAAGTTACGAGATCTTAGGCTTACGAGAGCTTCGTGAAACGGGGCCCATGTCAGCAAAGCCTGTATATCAAGGATAAAGGACACAAGTCTTGATTTGCAATGCTAACAATTTCACTACAACTCACTGATTGAACAGTCTGAGCAAAATATCAATGTCCAGTCACCAGTTTTATAGATTTGGTTTTATAAAATACTATGTAATTTCTAAATACTTTTGCATGTATGACATGTTGTCAGATAAAAACAGATGTTAATTTCAGTTATGTATTGTTTTCATTTTTAATGAACCTGATGGTAAGTTTTAGTGACTTGGCTCAGTGACATTGTAGATTGTTGCTCACAATATTGGTCACTGGATTGTCTGGTCCAGGCTTGAATCATTTCAGACTGACATCATATAGCCAAAATATTGATCCAAGTGCATAATCTAACAACAAACAAATCCTTGACCTTGTCTACTCAGACTCTGCAAAATCGCCACTCAACCCTGGACGCTGTAACTGATCGTCTGTCTGAGATTGTGGGGAACTTGAACCGGACAGTGCCTCGAGTGACCGCGATGGTGGACCGGGCCTGGGATCATGCCGAGAGACTGGCCAGATACGCCAAGCAACTGGATAGGTGAGAGACACAGAGTAGTGACGAGGCAAACAGACTTTGTTATAAACACGCGGCAGGGGATATAGTATTAGGCTCTGTCCGTACGTCTGTACATCCGTACATACTAATTGAAATATCTTAAGAACCGTTAACTAGATTCTTTTCATATTTAGTACCTATCTTCATCACAGTATGCAAAAGGTTTCAGTCAGGTTTTGTGACCTTGACCTTTAGTTCAAGGTCACAAGGGGACTTTAACCTTTTACCCTTGTCAGCAAGATATCTCAAGAACTGTTTACTGGATTTTCTTCATATTGACACCAAGCTTTATCTTGGGAAGGCGCAGGGCCCAGTCGATTTTGGTGACCTTCACATATTTTTCAAGGTCACGGCCAAACTTTGAAGATTTCAGCCTGTAAATCTGCATGTTAAGCTTATCAGTGAGACATATCACAAACGATTCACTGTATTTTCTTCATATTTGACACAAACCATCATCTTTGGAAGGTGCAGGTTGACTGGTCATTCTTTTGTCGTCATTTAACTTCATCTTAAACTACAACATTCACTTTCATTACTTTTTAAGTTTGATTTGATCATTTGCAGCAGGGGATTATGTCACCTAAGTGACAATGCTTGTTTTTTAGGTTTCTATTTCTTACTGTGGGTATTTTCAAAACTGATATGGGGTGCTACATGTGAGCTGCTGAGTTTTACACCACCTCTAGACATATTTCAGCAATATCACACGGAGGATACGAGAAATGGGGCACACATGTGGGAATCAGTCCAGGCCTTAGGTGCGATGAGTAAACACTTGAAATGCTTGGTTACCCTAACGCTGTTCCAAAAATAATATATTTCCTAAACTATTGTACCAAGTGTTCTTTGTTAATTTAGAAAGATTTTGATATGTTCCAGTCACAATAGAGGCAGGTATTAGATTATGGGTAGCCTAATGGTTATCCAAGCAATTGATTGTTTTGACAGGTTTAGGGATGCAGCAATATATGACCATTGATAATGATCCCAGGTTCTAGAATCACCACATGAAGGGCACAATGTGTGAAGCCCATTTCTGGTGTCCCCCGCCGTGATGTTGCTGGAATATTGCTGAAAGCAGCATAATACTAAACTGAAATGAATAATTGAGCACATTTCCCGATTTTGTTATTTATAGACTATTGGACAAACTTTTGAAAAATGGCAGATAAATCAATATCAATATCTTAATGCATGAATGTGTTTCGATGTTTAGCTTGTTCAACAAGACCCGAGTCGGAGCCGAGGATGCCTTGAGAGCGGCGAAGGTGTACAAGAACATTGTGAAGGCGATAGAAACTGCAGAGGATGCAGCCAATGATGCTTTGAGGAAAGCAAGAGATGCTGTCCGACTGGTAGGTGCTGACTAACAGAAGCATCAAACTGTTGCCATCATCATATTTATAGGAACAATGTCCATTGTATAAATCTGACTTCATCATGGGCATGTATTTGTGAATATCTGTCTACATAGTGATGACATGTCTAAGGCCCTGCAATTCAATGTCCAAAGTTGCATCCTTCAGGTGAACCAGAACCTATGAGGGGGCGGTGGGGTAGCGTAGTGGTTAAAGCATTTGGTTGTGACGCCAAAGACCTAGGTTCGATTCCCCACATGGGTACAATGTGTGAAGCCCATTTCTGGTGTCCCCTGCCATGATATTGCTGGGATATTGCTGAAAGTGGCGTAAAACCAAACTCTTTCAGTCACTCGGAACCTATGATTTCTGTTCTTCCTGATCTATCCTTATTATGGATCTAGTCTTGTTAGCATTGTAGTGGTAAATGTGTAAGAAATTGTATGCAGAGATGCCAACCTCTACGATGCTATCGTAGTCACTACGAATTTTAGCCTCAAACTACGCCAATACGATTGCACTAAAAATTCTATGGAATTTGATAAAATTCATTAACATTCGGATATATGGACTAAAACTGATACTTTCGTTGATTAAACAAACACATACGACAAGAAGAAATATAATGGTTATTATTTTTCCTTATATCCCGACTCATGATATTTTGCTTATCTCCTTCTTCTATGTGAATGGGAGTGGAACACTTGAATCCTTTGTAGTTCCTCAAAGAGGACGTAAAAGTTCTCTCACCCACGAGTTGCCTCCCTTTCCCCGCCAAAACAGTCATGTGACCTGCCATGCTTGTCACTCTCTCCTAACCTAAAATCTTACAGACCAGTCTCCAACTTGCCCTTTGCTGCTAAGATCATGGAGAGAGTGGTAGCATCAAGGCTTCATGATCATATCATCAGAACTGGGAAAGCAGAAAAGTTGCAGTCTGCATACTGATGTACGGAAACGGCTCTTGTACGTGTGTAGAGTGAATTGCTGCCGGCAATTGATTCAGATGGTGTGGCAGTGTTGGTGTTGCTCAATTTGTCAGCTGCTTTTGACACAATTGACCAGTCCATTCTTCTCAACATATTGAATTAGAGATTCAATCTTACTAGTGAAGCTTATTCCTGGCTGGATTCCTATCTGTCAGGACGATTTCAGTCTGTGAGAGTCAATGGGCAAATGTCAGAGAAAGTTAGCCTCAAGTATGGAGTTCCACAGGGTTCTGTACTGGGACCAGTGTTGTTTACTATCTACACATCACCTCTCGGGGGACATTGCTCGCGCCAATAATCTCTTGTTTTATCTCTACGCTGACGACACCCAGCTGTATCTGGCCTTCAAGCCCTCCAACAGAACATCAGTAGAGGATACATATCGTCGTTTGATGAACTGTATCAAGGACATCAAGGATTGGATGAACTTTCTCAAGCTCAACAGTGAGAAGACAGAACTGCTGATTCTCTCTTCAAAGTCAACGAAAGGCAAACTTGCTCTGCCCACCTTTGAAATTGGAGGCTGCATTATTGAACCAAGCAAAGAAGCATGAAATCTGGGATTTGTATTTGACTCATCTGTGAGTGCAGAGTCCCATGTAAACAAAGTATGCAGACATACATATTTAAACATCTGAAACATTACCCAAATACGTCAATTTGTAGATCTAAAGACCATAACATCTCTTGTTCAGTGCTGTGTTGTGTCCCATTTAGATTACTGCAATGCTCTTCTAATTGGACTACCAAAGCAATTGATAACAAAGCTGCAGCGTGTTCAGAATTGTGCAGCTAGACTTGTGACAAAGACAAAGAAAGACAGACACATTTCTCCAGTGTTAAAAAAACTTCATTGGTTGAAGGTGGCGGACAGAATCACTTATAAAGTGCTCCTGTTAACATTCAAAGCAAGGACAGGCCTAGCCCCTATGTATCTCCAGGAACTACTCCAGGAATACAAGCATGGGACAAGGCATGCTGTGTGTTCCACACACAAGGACCACCACCTATGGAGATCGATCCTTCGCCAGAGAAGCTCCACGACTCTGGAATGATCAGCCATTAAAACTTAGACTTGGCCACTTTTAAAACCAATCTCAAGACCCACCTTTTTCTCAAAGACATACGCCTAGACCGAGTGGACATTGCTGATACATGTGACATGCATCCTCTCAAAGCACTTTTGAGCAGTTATACTGACTGGATTCTTGCGCTATATAAGTTCTTAGTTGATGATGATGATAATGTGACGAGTTCCCATGGGGCGGGGATACAGGACGTATGTAAGGACAGCTGATGAATCCACGAAGTGGCTTGACCCACCACCAATCCGTCGGATTTTCTCTCCATACTCACCGATTTCACAAAATGGCGTCTCGTTGTTGATGCAAGCAGTGATCGTCGGGATATAAAAAGGAACACAAACACATGTTGCCACAATACACCGGTAATCTTTATTATGTAATATTCTCACCAACACTTACGCTGTATATCCACTTTCCAAATGGCGTCTCGTTGTTGATGCATGCAAGCAGTGATCGTTAAAAAAAGGTAAACAAACACCGGTAATCTTTATTATGTAATATTCTCGTAATGGTGTCTCGTCGTTGATGGACCATACTTACCGGGTACTCTGGTCTCTGTTGGCCGCGACCCATCGCGGGGGGTCGGCCTATCCATGAGAGATATGATTTTGACACTGATTTTGAGGGTCAAGTTTGGGGGTCGGCTTATCCATGGGGTCGGCTTATAGACGGTCATATACGGTAAAACTGATATTTTATACTTATCCTGACTCATGAGGTCAAGCCCTCCCAACCTCCCCGCAAAAGACACTTCGGGTTTCCGAGCAAACCCAGGTGCATGGCCTTATTCAGGAGAGAGTGACCCAGATAGCATTCAGACTTTGGCCCAACGGTGGCAATTGTTTTGCCAACATTGCCAACGTTGAGCCAACGTCCGAATGCTATCTGGGGACAAGCATGGCAGGTTGCATGACTGTTTTGGCGGGAAAAGGGAGGCAGCTCGTGGGTGAGAGAATCTTTACGTCCTCTTTGGGGAACTACAAGGGATTCAAGTGTTCCACTACCATTCGCATAGAAGAAGGAGATACTAGTAAGCAAAATATCATGAGTCAGGAAAAGTATAAAATATGAATTTTACTTAAAAAATTACATATTTGGAAATCGGCTGTTGGTGGTATGTGAAATTAAAGCTTCACTCTTGATTAGTGTCATATTATCTTTCTCAGAATCCATCATGTTTTTTTAGTATTTAGTTGACTACTAATTTTGTGGTCAAACTACTAATTTTGATCCTTGAAACTACTATTTGCAACACTTTGGGGTTGGCATCTCTGTGTATGTATGTGTTGACTGTGAATTCTCCACTTAATATACATCTTTCCTTAGGCCAACTTGGACAGGATTCGCTATGATGTTGAAAAGTCTATTAACCGCAGCCGTGCTCTGATGAAGCAGGCTGATGAGAAGAGGAACACTGTTAACAACCTTGGTGGCGACCTTGTCTTCCTCGAGAACGATTTGGATGGAGTGCAGAAGCTCCACGAGGACACGTAAAGAATGCAGGACATGTTGAACAGAGACATGGCTAGGCTGCCTTCAGGTACAGATTATCTTCCCCTGAGATGCAGTAAATCTGTATGTGGATCTATTGTCTTACCAGGTCATGTGCAGTAAATCTGTATGTAGATCCATTGTCTTACCAGGTCATACAGTAAATCTGTATGTACCAGGGTAGATAAAATGTCTGACCAGGTCATGTGCAGTAAATCTGTATGTAGATCCATTGTCTTACCAGGTCATACAGTAAATCTGTATGTACCAGGGTAGATAAAATGTCTGACCAGGTCATGTGCAGTAAATCTGTATGTAGTTCCATTGTCTCACCAGTCATGCAGTAGATCTGTATGTACCAGGGTAGATAAAATGTCTTACCACATCATACAGTAAATCTGTATGTAGTTCCATTGTCTTACCAGTCATGCAGTAAATCTGTATGTAGATCCATTGTCTTACCAGGTCATGCATTTAATGTGTAGTTTTATTGTCTTACAAGGTCTTGCAGGAAATCTGTATGTTCCGGGGTAGATAAAATGTCTTTCCAGGTCATGCAGTAAATCTGTATGTAGATCCATTGTCTTACCAGGTCATGCAGTTAATGTGTAGTTCCATTGTCTTACCAGTCATGCAGTAAATCTGTATGTAGATCCATTGTCTTACCAGGTCATGCAGTTGATGTGTAGTTCCATTGTCTTACCAGTCATGCAGTAAATCTGTATGTAGATCCATTGTCGTACCAGGTCATGCAGTTAATGTGTAGTTCTATTGTCTTACAAGGTTTTGCAGGAAATCTGTATGTACCGGGGTAGATAAAATTGTCTTACCAGTCATGCAGTAAATCTGTATGTAGATCCATTGTCTTACCAGGTCATGCAGTTAATGTGTAGTTCCATTGTCTTACCAGTCATGCAGTAAATCTGTATGTAGATCCATTGTCGTACCAGGTCATGCAGTTGATGTGTAGTTCCATTGTCTTACCAGTCATGCAGTAAATCTGTATGTAGTTCCATTGTCTTACCAGTCATGCAGTAAATCTGTATGTAGATCCATTGTCTTACCAGGTCATGCAGTTAATGTGTAGTTCCATTGTCTTACCAGTCATGCAGTAAATCTGTATGTAGATCCATGTCGTACCAGGTCATGCAGTTAATGTGTAGTTCTATTGTCTTACAAGATTTTGCAGGAAATCTGTATGTACCGGGGTAGATAAAATTGTCTTACCAGTCATGCAGTAAATCTGTATGTAGATCCATTGTCTTACCAGGTCATGCAGTTAATGTGTAGTTCCATTGTCTTACCAGTCATGCAGTAAATCTGTATGTAGATCCATTGTCTTACCAGGTCATGCAGTTGATGTGTAGTTCCATTGTCTTACCAGTCATGCAGTAAATCTGTATGTAGATCCATTGTCTTACCAGGTCATGCAGTTTATGTGTAGTTCCATTGTCTTACCAGTCATGCAGTAAATCTGTATGTAGATCCATTGTCTTACCAGTCATGCAGTTGATGTGTAGATCCATTGTCTTACCAGTCATGCAGTTGATGTGTAGTTCCATTGTCTTACCAGTCATGCAGTAAATCTGTATGTAGATCCATTGTCTTACCAGTCATGCAGTAAATTTGTATGTTCCGGGGTAGATCAAATGTCTTTCCAGGTCATGCAGTAAATCTGTATGTAGATCCATTGTCTTACCAGGTCATGCAGTTAATGTGTAGTTCCATTGTCTTACCAGTCATGCAGTAAATCTGTATGTAGATCCATTGTCTTACCAGGTCATGCAGTTAATGTGTAGTTCTATTGTCTTACAAGGTTTTGCAGGAAATCTGTATGTACCGGGGTAGATAAAATTGTCTTACCAGTCATGCAGTAAATCTGTATGTAGATCCATTGTCTTACCAGGTCATGCAGTTAATGTGTAGTTCCATTGTCTTACCAGTCATGCAGTAAATCTGTATGTAGTTCCATTGTCTTACCAGTCATGCAGTAAATCTGTATGTAGATCCATTGTCTTACCAGGTCATGCAGTTTATGTGTAGTTCCATTGTCTTACCAGTCATGCAGTTGATGTGTAGATCCATTGTCTTACCAGTCATGCAGTTGATGTGTAGTTCCATTGTCTTACCAGTCATGCAGTAAATCTGTATGTAGATCCATTGTCTTACCAGTCATGCAGTAAATTTGTATGTTCCGGGGTAGATAAAATGTCTTTCCAGGTCATGCAGTAAATCTGTATGTAGATCCATTGTCTTACCAGGTCATGCAGTTAATGTGTAGTTCCATTGTCTTACCAGTCATGCAGTAAATCTGTATGTAGATCCATTGTCTTACCAGGTCATGCAGTTAATGTGTAGTTCCATTGTCTTACCAGTCATGCAGTAAATCTGTATGTAGATCCATTGTCTTACCAGGTCATGCAGTTAATGTGTAGTTCCATTGTCTTACCAGTCATGCAGTAAATCTGTATGTAGATCCATTGTCTTACCAGGTCATGCAGTTAATGTGTAGTTCCATTGTCTTACCAGTCATGCAGTAAATCTGTATGTAGATCCATTGTCTTACCAGGTCATGCAGTTAATGTGTAGTTCTATTGTCTTACAAGGTTTTGCAGGAAATCTGTATGTACCGGGGTAGATAAAATTGTCTTACCATGTCATGCAGTGAATTTGTATGTAGATTCATTGTTTTACCTGGTCATGCTGGTGACAGTTCAACACTTGCATTAATGTGATGATGCTTTATTTTAATAATTAGCACTAGTATGACCATTGTGATTGAAAACATTCACAAAACATGTTTATGGCCTCACTGTAGATCTGAGCAACAGACTGGGCAGGCTGACCAGGACAGTGGACGATACGAAGCGCAGGGCTGGACGTACAAACAGGAAGGTGGACAAACTCATCGACAAGATGAAAAAAATTCTTCCCGGGCTGGAGGATCTCCAGGACAAGAACACACAGTTTGTGATAGATCAAGCTTCAAAACAGTGTAAGTGGTGAAATACAGTACAACCAGAAATTATTGAGAATTTAAAGATTGTAATTTTTTAAAACATTTTCACTCATTACTCACATATTAAATGTGAATAGTAGCAGAACATAACTCCAGATTCAAAGACAGGTGAACAGTTAGTATTTTGTCAAGTCACCATGGGCAGCAATGCAGGCTTCAAAGCGGAGGGGCATACCACTGATCAAAGAAGTTTGAAAGTTGTGGTCCATGGTGTCCCAATATCGGACCATCTCTTCTTTCATTTCAGCAATATTTGTCAGATTTTTCTTATTGACACTTTTCCTTCATAAGTCCCCAAACATTTTCTATTGGATTTAGGTCAGGGCTATAGCTTGGCCAATCTAATAATGTCATATTTTGGGTCCGAGACCAGGCCTGTGAATGCTTCAAACGATGTTTTGGGTAGTTGTCCTGCTGAAAAATAAAAAAAATGTCCATAGAACACGTGAGCAGATGGAAGTAAATGTCCCTCGAGAATATCTGTGTACCGCTCATTGTTCATATTCCCTTCAAATACACAGAGGGGTGTTGCCCCTAACACAGATATGCCACCCCACATGTTAAATTTCGGACTGTACTTTGGGCACTGATACAAAGGTTTTTCAGTTTGTTTGGTCCAGAATTTCAGTGTATTAGGAAACAGCCACACAGACCTTTCATCTGAGAAAATCACATTGTCCCAGGTAAAATTTCTATGCTGTAAGCACCAGTTCAACCTTCGCTCCTTTTGTTCAGGTTTCATGTTGGGTGATGGAATTCCTTGACTTTTCTGCCAACCCATTGCGTGCAGCTCAGTTCTAATTGTCTCCTTACAGACAGCCACAGTTCCTCTATCAATCATATCCAGCCTTAAGTTTTCTAAACTCCTTCGTTTGTTTTTAGAAACAAGAATACCAAGCCGCCTCCTGTCACCGACAGTCAATTTTCTGGGCCTACCTGCGCCTGCCTGGTGCTCAATGCCATATCCATTTGCAATATTTTTCAAAACACGATAAACAGTGGACAAAGGGATGCCTGTTCTACTTGAAATCACTTAAGCTGATCTGATGTCCTTGTTATAATACTCTAAAATCAACTTCATCTTCTCTAAATCATCCATACTGAGGATCACTGAAAATGTCGTCTGCTAGCAAGTAAACAAAGGGGAATAACTCTTCACAAACTAATGAAAAAGGTTTAATGGAGTTGTCTCCCTTGAATGAAACCAAGCACTTGATAGCTGGTCAAGGTTGTTTATACTAGAAATCCAATTAAACATATTCCTAAAATTCTCAATAACTTCTGGTCATACTATATACTTCTCTTGTGAACATGTACAAGTCATGATTTTCTTTCCTATCATCAACATTGCAGACAGTGGTTTCCTATTCCATATAATGATCGCCATGATTTGTTTAGTGGGAAAAGCTCGGAATAACAAGAACAAGATACTGGGCATCATGGGTGATGTTCAGCAGCAAGCGATTCAGTCACAGATGCTGCAGAACAACGTCTCCCGCAACATCCTTCAGCTCCAGGAGCGGATCAGGCTGGCAAGGGAGCTCGCCAACAACGTGAGTAGGGATGATGTCATATGTCAGGGCCTCAGATTTTGGAGCTCTTGTCAGTAGCCTAGCATTAGAGACCAGTAAAGATCCGGGTTAGAATTGGTCTTCAGTAACCCATGCTTGTCTTAAGAGGTGACTAACAGGATCGGGTGGTCAAGTTCGGAGACTTGGTTGAGACATGTAATCGTATGCCACTTGTGTAGATCAATGCTCATGATGTTGATGGCTGGATTGTTTGGTCCAGACTGCTGCCATATAGCTGGAATATTGCTGAGTGTGGCTTTAAACAACAAATAGTCAATCAATCAATCTAGCGTTAGATTGTCAAAGTGACTACCTGGATTCCACACATTGGTACAGTGTTTTGGTACAAGTTTAGTGTCCCTGCTGTGATAATGCATAAAATTACCAAATCATTCACTCATTTTCATCCCCTTATAAACCTTGGAAAACTGTGGTGCCCGGCCATATCAGGCATATGATATGTAAATCTCCTTAATAGCTGTCAGAAATTATAATAGCAGTCAGAAAACATGTTTCTCTAGCTCTCCTTCAAGAGGGATCTACTGGAGGTCAATGAAACATGATACGTGTCATCCTTTTGAGCAGTACCACGACTGGAAGTAACTATTGGAAGTGCCATTGGATGGGAAGTGAATGACCTATAAATAAGTCAAGGTCAAAGTATTTGCCTGTTGTAGAATACTGTTTGTATGGAGAAGGGGAAGCTAACAAAATGTCAATACCATGTTGGATGACTGATGATGCCAAACTCTCTACTAATATTGATGAATGTTTTCGGATTGTCCTGCAGATGAAACTTTCCATGAAGGGAGATGGTCGCTGTGTCCGGTCGTACCGCTCCGTCAGTCAGCCTGGTGCCACCAATGATATCAGCTTTGGCTTCAAGCTGAACAAGACTCAGGACAGCATGCTACTTGTCCTGATACAGAAGTCACCACAGGTAGGCACAGATACCATTGACATCATCTCAAGTTATAATACAGGTAATGAAAGCGTTTGGATTTGGGCCCAATATTATCAAATGGATCCAAATCCAAACGCTTTAATCGATGAACTCAATAAAATAATCTATAGATTCATATGGATAATATGATAAGATTAAACGGTCTAATATCAGTAGAACTTACGAGGATGGGGGCCTCAGAATGATTGACATTGAATGTTTCATTAATGCTTCGAAATTATCGTCATTGAAATGTCACTTATGGAAATCTTCAAGTTTTAATAGCATCTTTCCCTTAAGTCATCTGTACTTTCTAGGTTCTAATGCTGTTGATTGCTTATCTGGCAAAGATAATCCTTATTGGAGAGATGTTTTATCTGCTTGGAGAGTATGTTATAAAAAACACACTTTTGACAGCGATGACTTAGACTAAATCTTGGCTCAGCCACTTTGGTTAAATCATTTCTTTAAATCTTCATACATGATGAGAAATTGGTTTAATTGCGGTATACATTATGTCAGCGATATTTGTAATGAAAATGGATTTCTCAGTTTTGAAGATGTAAAACAGAGGTACAAAATAAGAGGAACCTTCTTAGATTATCATCATTTGTTAAATAACATTCCAGTGAACTGGGAGACAACTTCTAGGAAACAGAGCTCTGCTTAAATCAATTAAACATTAATAGAGTTTACCAAGATATGATCTCAAATGTTAAAGGTTCAAGGATATTCTATGATAAATTGATTAAGGACAACAATACCCCTAAGGTACTAGAGTATTGGAATACTGTCTTTCAGCAGGATATAATGTGGAGTGATGTATTCAGATATTACAGGAAATGTACAAATGATTGTAAGCTGACATCAATCTGAAGTTGCGAGATTTATGTATGATGTACCAAAGAGTATCGCACACTCACTGCCAGCTCACGCCTTGTCTGTATCCATGTATTGTAGGAGTTCCTGGCAGTGGAGCTGATCAACAACAAGATCCGGTTCACATGGGACAATGGTGGAGGGCAAGGGTCCGTGACCCATGATGTGGAGGTCAAGCTGACACCAGCTGACACACCCGAGGGAGACAAGTGGTACAGAGTAATTGCACAAAGGTAAAATCAATTTACAGCAAAACATTCTTCAGTTTCCTTCTGTCTATAAGCATTAAACATCCAGCTCAAATTTTGTGTTTACTATGAAACGTTAAGGGTCAGTTTGTATCTCTGGGTGTATATTCAGGCGAAAACTTGCAGCTGTAAACAAATGAGGTACAACAACCTTGCCGTGCAGACCTGGTTTAGAATTGATCTTCAGTAACCCATGCTTGTTATAAGAGGCGATTAACGGGATCGGGTGGTCAGGCTCACTGACTTGGTTGACACATATCATTGTATCCCAATTGCGTAGATCGATGCTCATGCTGTTGATCACTGGATTGTCTGGTCCAGACTCAATTATTTAAAGACAGCTTGTCTTAATCTTTGCAGGATTCAATTAATCCTGTGGTCAGACTTACTGACTTGGTCTTCAGTAACCCACGCTTGTCACCCATGAATCCGGGTTCATATTGACAATGACTTCAGTGAATTAGAACCTTCCCATAGCTGTTCAGTTTCACCAAAGTAGAATCAACCCTTTTCATACACAGAAAGCAATAAAGTTGTTAAATTATATATGTTTCAGCAGCATCTGTTTACTTTCGGATGGTGATGGTTAGGCTTGAAATAGGTAGTGTTAGAGCTTCAGAGGAAAGGCCCTGAAAAACGCTTATTTGTGTACTGTTAAGATAGCTCTCCTGCTGAACATGTTTCATCCAAGGGGATGGTTCACACAGCAACATAGGGTGCTATCTCTGCTTTGATATATCCGGGCAGTACCTTTGATTTCACACGTCTTCAGTTCCCAATGGCGCAAATCGATGCTCATGCTGTTGATCACTGGATTGTCTGGTCCAGACTTGATTGTCTGCAGATCACCGCCATATAGGTGGAATATTGCTGAGTGCGCCATAAAACTAAACTCACTCACTCACTCACCTTTGAACTCATCAACTTGACAAATCAAGCGTCATTGAACTTCTTGTGAGTTGTATATTAATGGTACTATTTGCTGCTAGGATCGGGCGTATCGGCTTGCTGAAGGTGTACCATGTGAAGGACTCAGAGACTACAGCCAAGGAGGCCAGCGGAACTTCCCCAGTTGGACACTCTGTACTCAAACTGGATCTCGACTCGGACGTTTTCTTCGGGGGAGTTGATGCTAACTTTGATGTAAGTACAGTCAATAAGAACAGAAAATACATTCTGTTTACTAAGCAAACATTTCTTTACTATACCTAGTTATTGTAATTAGTGGGGTGGTGGGAGCCTAGTGGTTAAAGCTTCCACTCATCACGCTCAACACCTGGGTTTGATTCCCACATGGGTACAATGTGTGAAGCTAGAATATTGCTAAAAGTGGCGTAAAACCATACTCACTCACTATTGTAATTAGTAAAAGAGGAATGATGTCCTTGAGTTTGAAAGTTTATTTTGAGAATTATTTCATCTTAAGGACAAGAGGAATAATGTATTACCTCAAGACTCAGACCAGCCATATATCCTTGTAAAGATCCGGTTTGGAACTGATTTCAGCAACCCTGGCATGTCCAAAGAGAGAGTGAGTTTAGTTTTACACCGCTTATTCCAGCAATATCATGGCAGGCGGCACCAGAAATGAGCTTCATAGATAATACCCATGTAAAGAATCAAACCCGGGTCTTCAGCCTGATGAGCAAATGCTTTATCCACTAGACTACCCCACCACCCTGTCCTAAGAGGGGAGGACTACTGCGATTGGATGGCCAGACTTGCAGATTTGGCATTCCAGTTGTGTAGACTGATGCTGGGGATATCAATCACTGGATCGTCTGATCTAAACTCTATTTGTTGCAGACTGCCATTGGACAGCTGGAATATTGCTGAAAACAGTCTTAAATGACAAGCAACTGCCAAACAAAACCAGCTATTTAACAGGAAGTTAATATGTCAACAACTTCAAATGCAATTGACATAATTATTACCAATGAGAATGTGATCATTCAGTTCAGTTTGTGACATTGGGCACGTATTTGCAGACACCTCCAGGGATAAGCAGACGGAATATGACTGGATGTCTTGGAGATATGAAAGTTGACAGGAAAGCGGTTGGCATGTACAACTTCAAGAACACTTCAGCCTCATGCCGACCTTGCAATGAAGTGTAGGTTAAACCTGCCCGAACATAAATGGCATATCAGTATGTGGTGGAGATATGATGATAATAATAATAATAATAATGAAAGTATTTATACTGCGAATACTCCACACCACAAAGGGGCATGCTCAAAGCGCACACAAACAGCACAACATTATTACCCCAGATAACTCAAGCTGCCTGTTAAGCCCTAGTCATATTACTTATCCCACCGGGTACCCATTTTCTGTGATGAAGAGTGGATTCACCCTGTGAGGATGTAAATTACTTATCAGTATATGGTGTAGGTATTCACTCTTTATGGTTTGTGTTGCGGTTAAATAGGTTCTTCTCACAAGAAAATATGGAGGCTTACAAGTCTAAGACATCTAGGCGTTGGAAGAACAAGACGAATATTTTAAGTATTATAACATTATATTTGTAACAACATTTCGTGACTACTTCTTGCCCCCTTTGTCAAGTTGCATGACATGTTGAGGAAGGAAGAAAATAGTTAATAGTAAATAATTTTAATATTTGAATATTGTTTATTTTTTTTAGCCATTTCCTCAGATATGACCATGTTTTCTGTTTCCCAGACCTACCCCGCCAATCAGCACAAACGAGTACCAGTTTGATGGAACTGGTTACGTGGAGAAGGACCGTGATTCCTACCGCAGTGACAGAATCAATGTGGCATTTTCATTTAAAACCTACTGGGAAAATGCCATGTTGCATTTCTCCGGAAACCCAGATATGGTAAGGATAAATATTTGAATATGCTCCATAAAGTTGTAGTGGGTGATTATTGTCTCCCGCTGCAACGCGGAACAGGGGACTATGTATTCAGAGGCATCCGTCCGTACATCTGTATGTACCTCCCGATTCTTGTTAACATGATATCTCATGAACTCTTGTACCCAATGTCTTCAAATTTGGTGGCAGCCTACATTGGGGAATTATGCAGAAACCAGTCGATTTGGGTGACCTTGACCTTATTTTCAAGGTCACCACGACACTTTGACCACTTTTCAAACTCTTCTTAACGCGATATCTCATGAACTGTTGTACCCAATGTCTTCAAATGTGGCAACAGCCTACATTGGGGGATTATACAGACACCAGTTTATTTGGGTGACCTTGACCTTATCTTCAAGGTCACCATGACACTTTGACCGCTTTTCAAACTTATTTTAATCGATATCTCATAAAACATTGCACCCAATGTTTTCAATTATGTTGGCAGCCTACTTTGGGTGATTATGCAGAGACCAGTCATTTCAGGCATCTTGTATGTGACCAAAAAATAAAAAGTAGTAAATATAGATATGCCATTCTTTAGCGACGGGGGACATTGACATATCAGTGGCAAACACTTGTTGTTGAAGCTCACACTTCACTCTTGGTCTGCTGTTTCCCTATCCTAAGAAGATGTTGTGTGTTTACAGGGTGACTTCATGTCTATTGAGCTGCGTGACGGCAAGGTGATGTTCCAGTTCTACAATGGTGGAATGAGTCTGGGCAAAGGAATGACCAAGAATAAGTACAATAACAACAAGTGGACTAAAGTTGGAATTGAACGGAATAAGCTGCAAGGTAGGAGACTTTATCTAATGTAGGTACGATGCTTGCAATGACGATAATGTTGATAATGATGGCAATGATAAGGTTGATGATACTGGCAATGACTATAATGTTGATGATGATGCAAAGATAATAATATTGATGATATAATGATGGCAATGACGATAATGTTGATGATGATGATGGCAATGATAAAGTTGATGATGATGGCAATGATGATAATGTTGATGATGATAATATTGATGATTATGGCAATGACGATAATGTTGATGATAATAGCAGTGACGATAATATTGATGATGATGGCAATGATAAAGTTGATGATGATGGCAATGATGATAATGTTGATGATGATAATATTGATGATTATGGCAATGACGATAATGTTGATGATAATAGCAGTGACGATAATATTGATGATGATGGCAATGATAAAGTTGATGATGATGGCAATGATGATAATGTTGATGATGCCAATGATGATAATATTGATGATTATGGCAATGACGATAATGTTGATGATAATAGCAGTGACGATAATGTTGATGATGATGGCAGTGATGATAAGTTACATTTACAGATACCCAATCAACTAAATGCTTCAAAATCAGTATGTTTCTGTGAGGTGTGTTCCCTGGATCCACAATTTAAAAGGATTTTGTGTCTTGTGTTCAGCTGAGAACAACACTGACAGGTTTTGGTTTTATTTCATTCAAGAATCAAATTGTAACATGTCCATATTTATTTCAGCGTTGTTAAAGGTGGATGACGAACAAGTGTTCATTCAGGCCAATAGAGGCAACAATGGCCTTGACCTTAAAGGATATCCATTCTATTTTGGTGGCATTCCAGCAAGCCTTGACCTCTCCAAGTATCAGAAAATGTGAGTCATATGATGTGCTGGTACATTCTGCATTACAGTAGGTACCAAGTTGGTGTAATCAGAATTCTCCAAATCATGTCACCTATTTGCAATTCAAAAACTGATGGGTTTCATCAGTCTGTACTCCTGTTAGAATTTAAGAACTAAACCCAAGAACCTCTTGGGTTTTATAAGCTTGTTACATCACCGGTTAGTATTCCTAAACTGAATCCCAGGAACCATTAGGATTCTTGAGCTTGGTTCCATCACCGGTTAGTATTCCTAAACTGAATTTCGTGACCTTCTAGGATTCATGAAGTTGCTGCTAGGATTCATGTCCTGAATCTTGTCACCTGTTGGGAGTCATCTGCTGAATCTTGTCAACTGTTGGGATTCATGTCCTGAATCTTGTCACATGTTGAGATTCATGTCCTGAATCTTGTCACATGTTGGGATTCATGTCCTGAATCTTGTCACATGTTGGGATTCATGTCCTGAATCTTGTCACATGTTGGGATTCATGTCCTGAATCTTGTCACATGTTGGGATTCATGTCCTGAATCTTGTCACATGTTGGGATTCATGTCCTGAATCTTGTCACCTGTTGGGATTCATGTCCTGAATCTTGTCATGTTGTTGGGATCTTGTCATGGATTCATGTCCTGAATCTTGTCACATGTTGGGATTCATGTCCTGAATCTTGTCACATGTTGGGATTCATGTCCTGAATCTTGTCACTGTTGGGATCTTGTCACATGTCACTACCTTGGGATTCATGTCCTGAATCTTGTGATTCATGTCCTGAATCTTGTCACATGTTGGGATTCATGTCCTGAATCTTGTCACATGTTGGGATTCATGTCCTGAATCTTGTCACATGTTGGGATTCATGTCCTGAATCTTGTCACATGTTGTTGGGATTCATGTCCTGAATCTTGTCACATGTTGGGATTCATGTCCTGAATCTTGTCACATGTTGGGATTCATGTCCTAAACCTTGTCACATGTTGGGATTCATGTCCTGAATCTTGTCACATGTTGGGATTCATGTCCTGAATCTTGTCACATGTTGGGATTCATGTCCTGAATCTTGTCACATGTTGGGTTTCATGTCCTAAACCTTGTCACATGTTGGGTTTCATGTCCTAAACCTTGTCACATGTTGGGTTTCATGAGCTGAACCTCGTTACTTGCCCCTACAGTTGACCACTAATCTCTCTAGTTCTAGCTTATTCTTGCTCACAAACCCAGTGTAACAGTACAGTGATCCAGTCCCTCTTTACTCCACAGCACTAACTTTGAGACCAACAACTACTTTGGCTGCATGCGTGACGTCGGGCTGGGTGGCTTCAGTACCACCATGCAGGATCTCTTCACCGGAAACTCTGTGGGGATGTCTGCTGGATGCTCAGACACTGTCAGTACAACAGTAAACTCACATGAACCGACTGCTTGATACTTTCCTTATATGATGATGGCTGTCATAATGTTGATGATGATGGCAATGATAATGTTGATGATGATGACAATGATAAGATTGATGATGATGTCAGTGACTATAATGTTGATGGTGATGACAATGACGATAATATTATTGATGATGATGGGAATGATGATAATGGTGATGACAATGACAATAATATTATTGATGATGATAGCAATGATGATAATGTTGATGGTGATGACAATGATGATAATATTATTGATGATGATAGCAATGATAATGTTGATGATGATGGCAACAATAATAATGTTGATGGTGATGATAATGACGATAATATTATTGATGATGATAGCAATGATGATAATGTTCATGGTGATGACAATGACGATAATATTATTGATGATGAAGGCAATGATAAGGTTGATGATGATGGCAACAAGAATAATGTTGATGGTGATGATAATGATGATAATATTGACAGAAACCTCTCCCTGTCCATATTGCAAGCTTGTCTTCTCAACATTTGCTAAAGACCACGCCTTTGACAAAAGATTTCTATTTAAGTCACGTTGAGTTCCTTATTATTGTTGTTATTATCATTGTAAAGTCAGTGCCTAGAAACAATGTTTTTAATGTATATTTCGTGAAACATTTCATGAATACAATGCAATGTCATTCTCTAATGTATACTTCAAATTTAAGGGTATTCGTAAAGCTGGTTTCCATGGCAATGATGGCTTTGCGATGTTCAAGGCAGAAAGCATGCCTGATGAAGCAGATGTGTCAGTGTCTTTCATCACGAAACAGAGAGATGCCATGCTGCTGCTAGCGATGGATCACAATGATGTAAGCATTACAGACACTGAAGATAGGGCCTGGTACACAAGATCAGCTCACGAGTTACCGTAATAGTTGCGGTTTTGTTTCAAATTTATATAGATGGTTGGCAAATGTTTACCATTCTCTATAGCTCTCTAAATATTTTTCTTTGTGTTGGGTTGTTTTTTTTACCAACTCTGCTCTCAGTCATTTTCCAGTTATATGAGGGGTGGTGGGGTGGCCTAGTGGTTAGAGTGTTTGCTCGTCATGCCGAAGACCTGGGTTTGATTCCCCACATGGGGACAATGTGTGAAACCCATTTCTGGTGTCCCCTGCCATGATATTCATGGAATATTGCTAAAAGTGGTATAAAACCATATTCACTCACTATAGTATTTAGTAAAAGGGAATGATGTCCTTGATTTTGAAAGTTTAATTTGAGAAATATTTCATCTAAAGATCAAGAGGAATAATGTTTCACCTCAAGACTGACCAGACAAGGTCTGTTAATGATGAAATCTCGAAACAGTCTGCTGATTGACTTATTGATCACGTAGTTGCAAACCAATGACATGCAATCTATAAAGTCACCTAGCCTGACCACGTGATTCATTCAGTCATGACAACCATAGGTTGCTTGGCAACTGTTTTCTTATCCAGAATCCCAAAGGTCATTTCTGTTGTTACCAAGGTGATATCTGCTCACTCTTGATTGGCTACATGTCGGAAAGAATATAAGACATCAGTCCGAGCAGTAACAGTGATAATGTGAATGTGTTTTGCTGGCTATAATACAGAAGTATGTTCTGTTTCAGAATTTCTACTCGTTATCTCTAAATAATGGCAGAATAGAGGGCAGGTTTGCCGCTGGAGGACGACCTGTTGTTCTACAGTCTTCTGACACGTACAATGATGAAAAGTTGCACAATATCGCTGTTGTCAAGTCAGGCAGAAGGTAGGTCAACTCAGTTGTTCAAATGATTTGTGTATAATCATTAAAAAAATTGTTTAAATTCTAGAAGTTTAAACTCAGTGGTAATGGGTGGCATAAATAGAAGTCTTCAACTATATATGGTGATTGGCCAGGAAATCAGTGACATGACACACATTTTGCTCATTTCGTAGAAACTGAAAATGATCTTACTACACCACAAACCGTGACAGATTGAAAAAACGTCTCCAGTACTTAAAGTAAATACTGTAAAAATTAATATCTTGAATAACTAACCAAATGCCATGAAGCAGTGGAGGGATTACTGATGTACATGTAATGATATGTTTCAGGCAAATACTGTCTGATTAAGCAAACATATTCATATACAAGTTTCAACTGTCTGTGTTGATAAATATAGCCATTTTGTTTAAAATGTTTAATTGTTTTCTTAGACTGACGATGATAGTTGATGACAAGAGAGTTGCTGAGGAGAGCCTTCCTATTGGGGTCAACACCATCCCCATTGACCCAGACAAGGGCCGAATGTTCCTAGGAGGGCTCCCTGAGGGTTTTGATGCCAGCAATATGGTCGCCTCCAAACTGTCGCTGGACGGTTGTATCAGCGATATTATTGTCAATGGAAAGTAAGTTAAAAATGGAAGACAGTATGTATTCAAATTTTGCCTACACTCACTAACATAACAGTTGAACTCAAGACTTAAGAAAAACCTTTGAAACATTTAAGATGAATCGTAAAGTTTGTATACAAAGTTCATGAAGAATTTACATGTTATTTGTTTCATTTTACAGACTGATTAACCTAAATCTTCCTGTAGAGTACAAGCGTGCAGATATTGGACGATGCCCATATGATCTGAACAATTTGTTCAGTTTTGCAAACAACAATAACAATAACAACAACAGCCTGAACGGCTTCCCAGAAACCACAGCCTCACGTGTTTTCGCACCCCCCACCACAGTCTGACAATAACCTAGAAATCACAACTACTACTACCACCACCACTACCACTTCCACTACTACTTCCACGACAACTTCAACTACCACAACATCATCAACCCCAACAACAACAGGATCAACAGCTACAGCATCAACGACAGAGGCACCTCAATCATGTGGCCCAGTGGAACCACAATCATTTGAGTCTGGCGCTTTTGTCTTTGGAAACAGTGATAACAGTTTTGCCCAGATTAAGTTCAAAAGAAAAGAAGTAGTCAAGACGTGAGTATCCGTGGTTATCAAGAAACTGTTGCTTCATATGTTACTTTGAAACTCACATTGACATAAAATATGGTATGGATTTACAAATTCTTTAATATTTATAATACAAAGTTTCTGGGCTACTTCTTTCCTCTTCATTACCTGATGAAGGGGCAAGAAGTAGCCCAGAAACGTCGTGTTGTAAATATCAAAGGAGTTGTAAATCCATACCATACATTGTTATGTTACCTTCCAACTTCTAAATGCCCATCAAGCATCTCATAATTATTGCCTAAGTAACTTGATCGGGACTTACTAGAGATTGCTCATAATTCCTGGGTTTGAATCCAGACAGTTAATTGTTGGTGTCTCTTGTAATGACTTAAGGCTTAACACTTGTAACTTGTGAAAACTTGGTCTGTCTCACAGTTAGTGCACCAGATTATTTCCCTTTCTGCCCAACGCTTTCTGCAATGTGAATGCTCCAGAAGAAGCAAATCTAGATTTCCGTTCAGGATCTCTGAGCTCACTAGGGCTTCATTTCAATTTAAATGAAGCTGTTTGTGCCAGAATTATATCTATTCACAGACTTAGCATAAATCAAATGAAAACCCACTTTTTCAATCTCTACAACTTGTTCTTTTCTTCTTTTGAATGATATGGGGTAGATGAGTATAGATTTATCATATGTTTTATTCCTTACTTCCAGATTCAACATATCGTTTAGCTTCCGTTCATATTACGCTGATGGATTATTTTTCTTGCTGACCAACCAAGCCAAGACTGACTACCTGGTTGTGCAGCTTCAGAATGGAGAAATCGTCTTGTCTTACCGTCACAAGGCTGACCAGCACAGCATCCGATCTGGCCGACGTCTGGGCGATGGAAGGTGGCATTCAGTAAGTACACGGTCATGCAGGCAGCCATATTGAAATTACAGCTTTGGTGTATGAAATTTTTTTTGTTTAGCCACAACCAAATAAATTCCTTGTATTACGCATATACATTTTTAAAACATCTGAATCTTTTTATGATTCAGTTTTGTGTGTGTTTGTGTTGGGATGGATTTTTCTGTCTTTTTGTTTCAAGACAAGTTTTTGCTGTGGTAGTGAAAGCCACGGTCAAAAGTGAAATGTAAATGTCACTTATTTTGTATATCAAAGGTTTCTCTGTATGGGTTGTTCTATTTTAGCAGTAAAATAGTTCTAATGTGACTGGCAGTCAATAAAGTTACCTGTCCTCTGGTAGTTTATACATATTCTATATGTTCTTTGATATTCAGATTTTGTTTGTACTGTTAAATGGTTCACAGTAGTACTATGCCAGACATATTAGCTGGTGAAGAGTGTTTGCTTTGGGTTCCTCTGACCTTGAACTCTGAGGAGCAATGTTGGATTGTATATGCTCCCATATCCAGTCAAACATTGTAATCAGTGGCAAGTGAAACAGTGATGTCTTTCTACTAATCTGAACTTCTGGATTGAAATGCATGGTACAGTTTTAGTAAGCAGACAAAATGATTTGAATCAAACTTGCGAGGACTGCCATTGTATTAAGCTTTCCATTACAACTTACCATGATTTACAATCTACAACCAACAACATAATTAAGTATGACAAGTATTTCTGTTGACAATATTGACAAAGTAGGTAGTACAATGGAGGGGATGGGAACTACATAATGAGATCTTTTTGTTCATAATTTTAGTTTATGGTTTGGCATCAGGCCTTGCTCTGTTCTCATTCTGGTTTAATTTAAGCTGTTGTATGATCTGGTATTGTAGGCCTCTAGATGCACAAAAAGTATGAACAAGATCAGTTAGATTTTAAATATAAAATAAACAGTCTTCTAAAAGAAGCCATTTTAAACCATGATATGTCCTTTTGCACATGGCCCTTTTAAACTGTGTACAACTCTGCCTCTAGGGGAAAGCCTGTGAGGCAGCAGTTCTATGTGACTGAAGCTGGCAGTTATATATCCCTCCAGCTGCAAGTCCACAGTGTAAAGGTGAGCTACAGATCCTTATGGTAGTGTTCATTGTTATTCCAGGTGGTTGTGAACAAAGGCAGCCGAAACATCCATCTGAAGGTCGAGAACCAGAATCGCATCAAGGAGCCAATTGCCCGAAGGCTGGACATTGCTGCACCCATGTATGTTGGGGGGCTGCCAAACAAGTACAAGAGCTCTGTGGACAACCTTGTAAGTCACAGATTGTTCCCTGTGTTTTTCCTATGTCCGTATACTTCCTGCATCAGTATCAATTTCACACAATCATTGTTGCTGCCTCAGTATCAATTTGACATTCTTGTTCTTCCTTCACCAGTATGAACTTGACACACATATTCCTCTTGCATTAGTATGAACTTGACACACATATTCCTTTTGCATTAGTATGAACTTGACACACATATTCCTTTTGCATTAGTATGAACTTGACACACATATTCCTTTTGCATTAGTATGAACTTGACACACATATTCCTCTTGCATTAGTATGAACTTGACACACATATTCCTCCTGCCTCAGTATGAACTTGACGCACATATTCCTTTTGCATTAGTATGAACTTGACACACATATTCCTCTTGCATTAGTACGAACTTGACACACATATTCCTCTTGCATTAGTATGAACTTGACACACATATTCCTCCTGCCTCAGTATGAACTTGATGCACATATTCCTTTTGCATTAGTATGAACTTGACACACATATTCCTCTTGCATTAGTACGAACTTGACACACATATTCCTTTTGCATTAGTATGAACTTGACACACATATTCCTCTTGCATTAGTATGAACTTGACACACATATTCCTTTTGCATTAGTATGAACTTGACACACATATTCCTTTTGCATTAGTATGAACTTGACACACATATTCCTTTTGCATTAGTATGAACTTGACACACATATTCCTCTTGCATTAGTTTGAACTTGACATAAGTGTTCTTCCTACATCAGTATAAATAGGACACGAGTATACGACATAATGCCTCTTGCATCAGGTGCCACACAGTCTTCGTGGATGTCTGCGAAAGTTCACCATCAACGGGGAAGTGATTGACATTGCTGATACAAAGGTCATCAGCGGAGTTGGGCTGTGTAACAAGAATGTGGAGCCGGGGGCCTCCTTCCAAGGCAACTCCTGGGGAATATACTGTGAGTACTCCCAACTCAAGTTTACAGAAAGTATTCACGTGTCACATGCAGTATATACTTGATGAGACAAAGCAAACATTCTGATGTACTCTATCATTGTGCTGTCTACATTCTGATAACTGGAGGGGCAAATACCATCTCTTGTCTTTTGCAGTCCCGATCTATGATTGATGGCATTAAAATTATTGAATTGAATAGTTTGTTCTCAATAACTTCCACATTTGTGAAAAACACATATTTCAGTTTTGACCTATTCCATTTTTAAAGAACACTTTGTGTGTGTCATAGGAATTAGATATTGTGACTTACCCAGTATGTATTTGGTTGGTAATTACAGTCAAGCATTTCAAAGAATGTCTTACCAAAATGTGATAACAAAATACAACTCCCTAATGAGACATATCAAATGTATTGGAAGAGATCTTTAAATTTACGATGAAAATGGGGAAAATCACTGCAGACAAGAACATGGACAATCATCTCCTAAAACCACACACTAATAGATCTCATATCTGTGAAAAAAATAATGAAAATGTTGTGGCCTTGCGTAGCTGAAGCTGTTGTACATATGGAGCGATATCTTCACATGCGGAATGTTTGACGACTGGTATATATGTTTGATGTCTGTTGTATGTATATGTTTATGAATGTTCTATTTTATCAGGAGCGGTGGGGTAGCCTAGTGGTTAAAGTGTTTGCTCATCACGCCTAAGACCCGGGTTTGATTCTCCACATGGGTACAATGTGTGAAGCCCATTTCTGGTGTCCCCCCACCGTGATCTTGCTAAGAGCAGTGTAAAACCATACTCACTCACTCACTTTTATTTTATCTTCACAAGTCGGTATGACTAAAGTAAGGATCTTTTTTTAGTGGTTAAACATTTTCAGGCAGCATTAGAACATTTTCATGTATACCTTATTAAGAGGAAGAATATTTGTTTTAGCCATTCCGTCAGGACCCAATGTTGCTTGTAAGTTGTGTATCATTTTCTCATTGTTCACTGAGTGGTGACAAGTCTTTTGCTTCCTTTCAAATGCAGAACACACTTCTTTCATGTTTGGAAGGGGTGGCAAATAAACATATCTAGATTTTCTCTTTAGTTAGAAGGGTAAAATGAGCTGTTTCCCTAATTATTTCAAACATCTTTAGTGCGCACATAGTGAAAAGTGCTTTATCAGCTTGTCAGCATGTAGTTGGTCGATATAAAGGGTGTGTTAGTTTGCTTAGACATTTCATTATTTATGTTAAGTAATCGTATTAAAAGCATAAGAAATACCTATGTAATGAAACAAATGTTAATTTTCATTTCTTTTAGTTTGGAAGTAGATTATACACACAGATGCATCTATAACAACGTTTTCTTGTGCCTAGATGTTTTCTAAAGTACATTTTGCTGTGAATGTTTGCTCTGCACTCTAGCTAACTCTGCCTGTTGAATGACTACTTCTTTTTTGCGCATGAAGTTCATTGTTTATATGTTTTTCAAGCATTGATTTGCTGACAGATAGTTCATGCTGTTTTGGTTGTGGCACATGTTTGGACTCAAGGCTTGAATGCTTCCGACAGAATATCATCTGCTTTGTTTGGTACATTTTAGCAATATTGTGATATGAGAATCTTAGCCATATTGCAAAGGGTGCCTCCCATTTCATTCCTGATTTCATTTCCAGAAAGGGCAGGTAATGCTTGTCATGTATAAATAGAATGGAGACACGTTGTCTTCACTCTAGACTTTTTGTTTATATTTGTTTACTATAATCAAAATAATTTAAGAATTAGGGGTTATTTCATTGTATCAATGTGCTCCCTTTCCTTGCACTGAAAGAAACAATGTTGTCTTGTTGGGAGTGAGCCAGTGAGTGGACTTTACAGTCTTACTTTCTTCTGTGTTAGGAATATGAAACATCTAGAAGTCCTTTGAATAAGTTGTGTGAGGAATATCAAACATCTTAAAGTCCTTTGAATGAGTTGTGTGAGGGATATCAAACATCTAGAAATCCTTTGAATACATTGTGTGATGTATATGAAACATGTAGAAGTTTTTTGAATAAGTTGCATGAGGAATATGAAATGTCTAGAAATCCTTTGAATAAGTTGCATGAGGAATATGAAACATCATTAAGTCCTTTGAATAAGTTGTGTGAGGAATATGAAACATCATTAAATCCTTTGAATAAGTTGTGTGAGGAATATGAAACATCTAGAAATCCTTTGAATCAGTTGTGTGAGGAATATGGAACAACATTAAGTCCTTTGAATAAGTTTCATGAGGAATATGAAACATCATTAAGTCCTTTGAATAAGTTTCATGAGGAATATGAAACATAATTAAGTCCTTTGAATAAGTTGTGTGAGGAATATGAAACATCTAGAAGTTCTTTGAATAAGTTGTGTGAGGAATATGAAGCATCTAGAAATCCTTTGAATAAGTTTCATGAGGAATATGAAACATCTTAAAGTCCTTTGAATAAGTTGCATGAGGAATATGAAACATCTAGAAATCCTTTGAATAAGTTGTGTGAGGAATATGAAACATCTAGAAGTCCTCTGAATAAAACATCTCTAGAAGTCCTTTGAATGAGTTGCTTGAAGAACATGAAACATCTAGAAGTTCTTTGAATAACTTTGACCAAAAGGTCATGATCATAATGTGAGACTCACATTAAGATACACTGCAAGATTTTGAAATAAATAAAATGGCATTGATTTGAAATCAAATGGGGTCATGTTCCTCAAAGCAATCTGAACAGTGGGACCATCATAAGTTGATGAAGTATGAAAGTACCAAGTTCTGGACCCCTTTTAAAACAAATTAAGTAGGTCTCCTCTACCTATGAATCCAATAATCTCAGCTTTTGTCCTTGTATACCAGCTTTACAGCAGGTGCAATTTCGCAAGCTGAATCTTGTGATGATTTATTATTCCAGCGCAAGCATTCCATATAGGAGAGTTCTTGAAAATCAGTCTGGAATTCAGAACCAACTCTGGAAACGGAACACTTGTCACAATTAGCAGTGAATTGGGGGACCTTGGTATGACCTTGGAGCTGTACAAAGGAGCGGTAATGATTATGATTATATGGACATGAAGTATTGAACTGGACGAGAATGCGTCTCAAGGTGAAGGTTGTCTGTACACAAAAGAAATCATACAGAAAAACTAGGCCTTATGTGTTTATTGAGAATATAAAATTCTCATCTTAGAAATATGCCACATCTGAGTTAACTAACCCTTTAAGCCAAAGTTATATACAGCCAGCTTTCGTAATATATTTTTTGAGTCTAAGATCAAGAAGAAAATGCTTTGCTTGTCAAATATCATGTCAGTAAGTATTTTAAAAGTATGAATCAAATATTCTATCCATTTAAAACTTTAAGACATGTTTTATAAGCTTTTATGATAATGTAAATTAGATCATTGATATTTCTTTTATTTGAAGTGTTGCCATCGGTGACAGTAGTGATGACAGTGTGTCATCGTTATCTCGGGGCCCCCATCGTGCAGCAGTTTTCAGGAATTTTTCTCACTCAAATTTCTTTCTCCAGGTTCAATTCACCATCAAGAACAACAATGACAAGTTCACGGCTCTCACACCAAATACGAGGCAGTACCTTCCCTGTGACCACAAGTGGCACCGAGTGACAGCAGAGGTTATACGGAATGTTGTATCCATAGAAGTGGATGACTGGGGAAAGACGTACGGGCCAAGCCTGGGCAGTCTCCGTACCACCCCAACAGACAGCCCCATGTTTATAGGGGGCAAACCAGGTGAGCTCTCACACAGATACAATACTCCAACAGACAGCCCCATGTTTATAGGGGGCAAACCAGGTGAGCTCTCACACAGATCAAATACTCCAACAGACAGCCCCATGTTTATAGGGGGCAAACCAGGTGAGCTCTCACACAGATCAAATACTCCAACAGACAGCCCCATGTTTATAGGGGGCAAACCAGGTGAGCTCTCACACAGATCAAATACTCCCAACAGACAGCCCCATGTTTATAGGGGCAAACCAGGTGAGCTCTCACACAGATCAAATACTCCAACAGACAGCCCCATGTTTATAGGGGCAAACCAGGTGAGCTCTCACACAGATCAAATACTCCAACAGACAGCCCCATGTTTATAGGGGGGCAAACCAGGTGAGCTCTCACACAGATCAAGCCAACAGACAGCCCCATGTTTATAGGGGGCAAACCAGGTGTGAGCTCTCACACAGATCAAATACTCCAACAGACAGCCCCATGTTTATAGGGGCAAACCAGGTGAGCTCTCACACAGATCAAATACTCCAACAGACAGCCCCATGTTTATAGGGGGCAAACCAGGTGAGCTCTCTCACAGATCAAATACTCCAACAGACAGCCCCATGTTTATAGGGGGCAAACCAGGTGAGCTCTCTCACAGATCAAATACTCCAACAGACAGCCCCATGTTTATAGGGGCAAACCAGGTGAGCTCTCTCACAGATCAAATACTCCAACAGACAGCCCCATGTTTATAGGGGCAAACCAGGTGAGCTCTCTCACAGATCAAATACTCCAACAGACAGCCCCATGTTTATAGGGGGCAAACCAGGTGAGCTCTCTCACAGATCAAATACTCCAACAGACAGCCCCATGTTTATAGGGGGCAAACCAGGTGAGCTCTCTCACAGATCAAATACCCCAACAGACAGCCCCATGTTTATAGGGGGAATCCAGGTGAGCTCTCTCACAGATCAAATACTCCAACAGACAGCCCCATGTTTATAGGGGGCAAACCAGGTGAGCTCTCACACAGATCAAATACTCCAACAGACAGCCCCATGTTTATAGGGGGCAAACCAGGTGAGCTCTCACACAGATCAAATACTCCAACAGACAGCCCCATGTTTATAGGGGGCAAACCAGGTGAGCTCTCACACAGATCAAATACTCCAACAGACAGCCCCATGTTTATAGGGGGCAAACCAGGTGAGCTCTCACACAGATCAAATACTACAACAGACAGCCCCATGTTTATAGGGGGAATCCAGGTGAGCTCACACACAGAACAGGGGGAACCCCTGAATTCTATGATTGTGGTTGGAAACAGTTTTGGCCTTCTTCACCATTTAATATAATATACCATAGCCTTTAAGAAGTGTTGTTTACAGTACATTTTACTTTAATACTCCTGAAGCGGAAACAAACTTCACTCACTCACTCACTCACTCACATAATAGCATAATGGTAAGTAAAATGGAAGTACTTATGAACTCACAGGTGATTTGGGTTGTATGATCCTAAGGGAGATGAGAATGATAATCTAGTACAGACAGATCCATTGACCAGGGTAATAATCTTATCATTTGAGCATGCCCCGTGAAGATCTGGATTAGAAGTTGTTATCAGCAATCCATGCTTGTCATAAGAGGCGACTAACAGTATTGGGTGATCAGGCTTGCTCAATTGTGTACAGCGGTCCACGTGATATTGATCACTGGATTGTCAGGTCCAGACTCCATATTAAAAGACCGCCGCCATATAGCTGGTAATAATGTTATCACTTTGAGCATGCACTTTGTGTGTGGAGACCAGCACAACATAAGTACAGACATTATTATCATTATTTGATGATAAGAATTAATCTGTGGCGATATACAATTTAACTCCAATACTCCTAAGCGGAATAAAACTGAACTCACTCACTCACTGTGAACGTTATCTGTTTTGTTACAGAGAATTTCCCCCAAGTTGCAGCCTCCACCACAGAAGGTTTCATTGGCTGCATGAGAAATGTCATCATTGATGGGAATACAGTGGATTGGTACAACCTTGTCGATAATCGCAATATACGGCGAACGGCATGTGCAGCCACATAAATCCTCATTGTAGAAAATATATAAAACATGGTAACTAATGTTATTTGGGCAAATTTTAAGCTGACAAGAAGAGAGGAAGGAATTATGAGTTCAATCCATTCAAAATTGTAACATTTTACGTTGTTGCCTCTTGTTAATATTCATTTTAATAGAACTATTTGAATTTTTCTGAAGTGAACTGTTTGTATTATAAGTGCTAACTATACAATTGTTAATTGAAGCATTTTTTGATGGGGGGGTTCTCATGATGTCACTTCTAAATGAGGATATTAGCATATGAATATATTTACATATCATTTCGTATATTTATCTAGTGATAAGAATATTGAAAGTCATTATACAGAATGTGTTCTCATGTATCTCCTCATTTGTAAATCATAACTTTCAATGCAGATTTTAATAAATGGTTTTTTTATTGATCATCCTCCATGCATTGAAATGTCTAATATTTCTGATGCATATTGGGTAGTGTCTTTTACCTTCTCTCACCTTTTATACTTTTATACGTGTTCATATCATACTCAATATGCAATAAAACATCTTCATAAATACACACTATGCAAGACTTATTTATAGAACAGGAACTTTAGTGCATATATTGTTTTACCTTTTCGCATTTTCATTAAATTCACATTGGTATAAATGGATTTAGATCTGTAAACAAGTTTTAATGAGGACACATTTGGTGATTCTGTTCTTTAAACTGAACTGCTAAAATACTGCACCACAGGATTTTGTATATGCCTACAATATGAATATTTTCACTTGTGCTGAAATATTTTTCTTTGCCATGATTCAGTCCACAATGTGATACATGAAAGGGAGACACATATCATATTAATAAATCATATTCAACACATACTCTGTAGCAAATTATTACATTGATTACAACCTTCATTCCCATTTTAACATATAGCAGAACCTTTGAAACACACTCGGAATGTCAGTGTGTACTATCTGAATCAATATACAGTATAAACTCTACATGTTTGAATACTTTAATTGATACTGATTGTATCTTTTGCCTCTTTCATTATGTTACATTGACCTTAAACCAAGAAGTCAGAAATAACAGATGTGGCAATACAAGATATTTCTATTCACAGTTTGAACTTATGTTGATGTTATGTGTAAAGTAAAGTTTCTCTGTCAACAATGAAGTTATATTTACATTTTCTTCGATATTTTCAACATTTGCACCTTTTTCCTTAACACTACCATGTTAAGAAATGTTACCAAATTTAATCCTTTCATTGCAATGACTCATTGTGAAGGAAGGGTTGACAAGTGATTTGACACAGTGTTATGTGTGGAATGTACATTATGTTAGAAACTGTTTGTATTTATCTTTACTCACATGTTGTTCTGTTTCACGGGTCACGCCTTTTCATGCTTTGCATGGAAAGTGGCTGCAACTAATAAGTATTGTATTTATGAGTTATACAATTGTACATAGTGTTGTATGCATGAAAGTAGGTCATTGTTGTATTAGGGCTGGGAGGAGTCATATGTACTACCAGGGTACCCAAGACCCCAATACCCAATATCCCAAATCTACCTAGGTACCCAACCCCCTTATACCTAACCCTAATTACCCATTACCCTGGTCCGAGAACCCTAATTACCCATTACCCTGGTCTGAGTACCCTAATTACCCATTACCCATTACCCTGGTCCGAAAGTACCCTAATTACCCATTACCCTAATTACCCATTACCCTGGTCCGACCCTGGTACCCTAATTACTAATTACCCTGGTCCTAGTACCCTAATTACCCATTACCCTGGTCCGAGTACCCTAATTACCCTACCCTCAATTACCCATTACCCTGGTCCGAGTACCCTAATTACCCTGGTCCGAGTACCCTAATTACCCATTACCCTGGTCCGAGTACCCTAATTACCCATTACCCTGGTCCGAAGAGTATTACCTAATTACCCTGGTCCGAGTAAGTAATTACCCATTAATTACCCATTACCCTGGTCCGAGTAATTCTAATTACTGGTCCAGTACCCTGGTCCGAAAGTACCCTAATTACCCATACCCTGGTATAATTACCCATTACCCTGGTCCGAGTACCCTAATTACCCAGTACCCTGGTCCGAGTACCCTAATTACCCATTACCCTGGTCCGAGTACCCTAATTACCCAGTACCCTGGTCCGAGTACCCTAATTACCCAGTACCCTGGTCCGAGTACCCTAATTACCCATTACCCTGGTCCGAGTACCCTAATTACCCATTACCCTGGACCGAGTACCCTAATTACCCAGTACCCTGGTCCGAGTACCCTAATTACCCAGTACCCTGGTCCGAGTAACCCTAATTTACCCTGGTCCGAGTACCCTAATTACCCAGTACCCTGGTCTGAGTACCCTAGTTACCCATTACCCTGGTCCGAGTACCCTAGTTACCCGTCCCAGCCCTACATTGTATCATAGCCTATGCCACCTGATCAGCAGCAACATAGGAGTGATCGATGAATAGCGTCCATGTTGTAGTGTTCCTGTAAGTACATGAACCGTGTGACCAGATGTACAGTGATTGGTCAGCTTATGAATATATCTATGTGTTGGATATTGTCAGGGGCAGTTCTTGATTAATGAAGGAATGATCATTGCTTAATCTCAGGGTGGTGATGTGGCACCTCATATAAGGCGATCTTGGGGGAATGTAGGGCTGGGAATAACGTACTGCAAAGGTGGCGATTTATCAAATGCTTCAATGGTGGTGAAAATTTACTTACTTCAAGTGTGGTGATAATTTACTTACTTCAAGGGTGGTGATGATTTACTTACTTCAAGGGTGGTGATAATTTACTTACTTCAAGGGTGGTGATAATTTACCTACTTCAAGGGTGGTGATAATTTACTTACTTCAAGGGTGGTGATAATTTACTTACTTCAAGGGTGGTGATAATTTACCTACTTCAAGGGTGGTGATGATTTACTTACTTCAAGGATGGTGATAATTTACCTACTTCAAGGGTGGTGATAATTTACTTCAAGGGTGATTATCAGGTACTTACTTCAAATTGATGTCAGATACTTTAAGGGTGGTGATATCTTACTTCTAACCAGAACTTACTTCAGAGTAATTTCATTTTACTATAAGGGTGGTGATAACCAACTGCAAAGGTGATAACTGGGTATTTACTTCAGAGTGGTTTCACATACTTAAGGCTGTACTTGCTTCAAAGGGAGATCACATACTTGAAAGGTGATGATCATTTACTTCAAAGTGCTTATTACCCAATATTTACTTCAAAGTTATTTCATGTACAAGTGGTTATTACTTACTTAACACTCAGTAATTACTTACTTCAGTAGTTGTGATTAGCAAGTACCGGTACCTACAGGGGGGTGATCAGGTGCATCAAAATTTTACTTGCTTCAAGGGCAGTGATTACTGACTTCAAGGGTACCGATGACTTAGTTTACTGTAAAGAGGAATAAGGCCTCTTTCCATGTCAGGAAAAACATATCACCCTTGAGGTATGAAACCTGCATTATATTAAACCAAGCAACCTCCAAGACTGTCTGGAATTGCTACCTGAAGAGGTGTAATATAGATATTTTTGTACATTTTGTATTCTGACTGTAAATTATATTATTACAAAACATGCATAATTCAAATAGATACCACATTGTATCTTCATGTGTCGATTTCATACAGGATATGTACGTTTTTTCATACAGAAACTGTAGAGGAACAACTGAGGATTCATTAGTAGAACACATATACTGAATATATTGTTATTTGTCCTAAAGGAATTTGTTTAATTTGAAATAAAATATAACTTTTGATATTGGTAAAATCAAATAATTAAATTGTTCCATTATTTACAAATTAGAAAATCCTCTAGTTTTGGGAATATGTATTGGGAGCAAACTTATATGATGGTACATGTGCATGTGTTATTGGTAATTAATGAAAATCTGTCCGAGGCATTTTGTTTTATAAACGTCATTTGTCCTTGGTAAAGTATGTACAATATGTATGAAGAAAAACATGAAGAGGCTGAAACACCATTTTAATACATTTTATACACAAATACGGCCAGATCAGTTTTATTTTTTGTTTTATGGATCCGCCAGTTGTATTTTTTCAAGAATAAGAAAAAAATAAAAATGAATTTTCCCCACGTAAAAAATATAATCCTCATGTTTTTATTGGCCAAACATGTAAGCTTACAACACCAAAAAAAGAAATTTGATTGTTTTTCCCCCATAAAAACTTCGTAAATTGCCAAAAATAAAATACTTTTAGTATTTAAAAGGAAAATTATATTGACTAGTGATTTTTATTTTTTATTTGTTTCCCTCCTGCCTTTAGGTTTTCAGAGGACAAACATCCGTAAAACAAGAAATAAAATTGGTCTGGCCTAAATAATGAAAATTCAGTTTTTATATTTTGACATTCAAATATACATTGAATCAAAATCAGGAATAGACATTATGTAGCTGGTGCCATATTTGATACTGAAACTCATTGTGATGTTTGTTAGTCTTGCTACCACAACAGGAATTGTCACAATTAATGTGCTGTGACAAAAACGTGTTGTGACATCAGATGGTAGGCGTGACAAGTGTATTTAGTTGCAATCATTGTGAATTGCAATGGTAGATGTGAATTGTCCACCACTTGTGACTTGTGACAATAAATGAGGAATGTGATCACAGAATTGTAAGGCATGCTTGATGTGTGTGATATAACCTGGACATAATAACGTAGGTTGATATTAGATGATATCCACAATGTGCCGAAAGCCAGTGATTCGTTGGTGCTACAATGTTCAAATTCCAACTTGCTGATATTCTGTTAAAAGATTGGAAGACTTTGTTGATGTAAGCCGTTGCCAAGAGTTTATAACTTTTACCTAGTGTTGTTGTTTTCCAAAACTGAGATTTCTAAAACAACACTTTCAGGACGTACAAGATTACCTTTTACAATATTGGACACTAGATCAATAAATAGTTAAGCAAACTCTGTAAACTCTCGATATTACTTTGTGTGAATCAACACTTGATTTTTGTGTTTGTTCTTCTTTGGATCTTAGTTTTGGAATTTGTAAACAAATTTTAATCCTGTGCAACTTGATTTTACTATTTTCATAATATACTTTTTATCACTTTTTTTTCAGGTAATTTATATTTAAATTCAAACATTTTTAAACATGGTTTTAATTTTTAAAGTTTTAAATATCAACCATAAGATAATGTGATAAGTGTATCTATTTAGATAAAGTTTATGAATTTTCATATCAATAAGATTGACATTTTGATTTCATTCAAGATTTACAGCGACTTGTCCCACTAAGACTGTGTTAGCCGATTCAATGCAATGTACTGTGAAATGTTCCTCTTGACTGATATTATGTTCAGTGAAATCACTTTCCGGATCTTGTTGCAGTAAGCATTTGTGTAACCCGACTCAGGCATAATGGAGGTAGAATGTAGTTTATGTAAACTATGTTTATTTTAAAACTTATTAATAAATTACATTTGTGAAAAAATGTGTGTTTTGTTGTACTATGAACAGTTTGCTAATGGAATAAAAGACTCTTCAACCATCAAGGATGACCCTGATAAAGGTGGTTGTTGTGGTACAGTTTAGCTGAAGGGGTCGTTGTTGGCACAGTTACTACAGAAATGTACCCTGGCCAAAATCAAAATACAGAAATGTACCCTAGGATGAGTTCATTCTGCATTGTGCTATTTCTTGATCAGAACTGTCATACTGTTGTATTAGATTGCGTTAGATAAGAAACAATGCACAACATCATATGCAAGGGAACAATTCCATACAGTTCAAGTTTTGGGTTGCCAACCGGGTATGTTTTCTGTATTTTGACTTTGTTTAGGGAACATTTCTGTATACAAAAATGTACCTGGGGTACATATCTATAGTACCTGTGCCGACAACGACCCCTTCAGCTATGGACCAGTAAGAGTTGTCTAACCTGCCGGAATTTGTTGTGCTGAGTTTCATCCCTTTGTTGTACCAGAATCCACTGATCAGGAGCAATGATTTTTATCCTTGGTTTTTCAGCACCCTAGCACCATGCTTTACTGGAAAATGAAGAGAACCCAGCCACAAAGTTGAGTGTAATGTGTACTGGCATCTCTTCAACTCGTGTAATAAATTACATACAGCAAACACATTCAATATAAAAATCTCCATGATAACAAACTCTAAACATGTATGTACATTGTTTTATTCTCAATCGATTGGAAATTCATACAAAATTATGGACAAATGCGATCTTCTTTGATCTAGTACAAGAAACCATGGTAATATTTATATGTACATTCACAACTCTTGTGTTCCTCAAGAATTAACTTGGTCCTTTATAATCAATGACAAAATGATGGGTTGCAGACATGCCAACAGTGTAGGAGACAAGGAGAAACTTGATGGATGATTAATATGAACATGCATACTTGTGATTTTCAGTTCTATTTAAGACATAAATTTGGCAAAAATGATTAATTTTCCTTTATGACGACATAAAGAACCAAAATATTTACATATCATATTCAATATCTCCCATGGTCTTGTGACAAATGAAACAGGCAAAGTTGTCAACTCGTGATTGATAACAGACTTGTCAGTTTCATGCTTCATATTTGTGATCAGGAATGAGACAAAATGTAGACTTTTTCTGAAATGGTTTAGTTAACACAAAACTGCCATTTATGAGCACTAAAAGTCTAATAAGACTTCACAAAGCCAAATATTTCCTGCAGTGTCTCAGGAAAACCAACCCTGGATTTCTTTCTCCACGTAACAAGACAATCCAACAAAACATTTTTCATATATTATTATAAAATAACTTTTTTACTTTTGAAGGGTATTTCCCCTCTCAAACTTGATACTTTAACAATCATGAGTTAATGCCGGTGATATCGTACATTGCCAGGAAGACAAACCGTTACACGACAGTGTATTAACAAGTGACTGTACAATATATGAATGTGACCATTCATTAAAACTTGAAATTAACTGTCAAAAGTGTCTAAAATGGTGTTAAAACTGACAGATTTGACCTGCCACTTATCCACAGCTGTCACACATGTTCTTTACAGTTCAACAACACAGAAAATGTACACCCATTAACATAATACATAAGGTAAGGATATATACACTGATAGCACCATCAATGCTTAGAGCACTCTAGTGATGGAAGAGTCACTTTAGGCCAAAATAAATTAATTATCAGATTTTCATCCTCAATTTACTTTTGTTAGTGTCCCATAATATAAAGAACATTAATTTCTTGACTTTACTGAACATAAAATCCTACTGTTTATTCTGCTTCTGTTCATTCTACTGTTCAGGAAACTTGTTTATTAAAACTGAAATGCATTCCACGTCATATTTGTGGAAAACGTGCATGAAAATTGTTTAATTAATTTATTATGGCCTAATTAAAGACGAATAAATAACTGAAGGATACTGTCTACAGGATTGATACCAGACCAAACAACATGTCAAATTTCTGTCCAGATGACAAAGCCTCTCATTTGTCAGAGACAGACAGTGGGTCAACCCCAGTTTATCCTCAATTTCCTCTCTAATGTTTTCACTAAATATTTGGAAAGTCACATTTGGAATGAATGAAATACACATATCACTTTGCTGGTCCCACTTCTAGTTCTAAGGAGATATATCAGGAGTATTTTTGATGTCTCTTAAATGCACAAGCGTAAGATTCTTAAAGGACATTATCAGGGCTCCAGATAATCATTAAACACCAGGAGTACGTACTCCTTATTTTTTTCAATATAGGAGTACTGGAAAAACGTAAGAGTACATTTAGAGTACTGAATGGAATTTAATGGAGTCCCAGTAATCGTGTGTTTCGTTTCATATTTGCGCCATAACATTGCTACTCTTGTGTAAACAGGTCAATAAACAATAAAACAATACTTTTTCAGATAAATATGTCTGCAAATGATTCTAAGACCGTACACCATTGCTGTGGTGCATATCTGCTACGTTTTCTAAAATATTTCCTACCGTATCGTGCATATTTTTTATCCGTACATACGCCGATACGGCCCTTATCTGGAGCCCTGATTATCATATCTTGATGAACATTACACATAGTTTTACAAAAAAACAAAAAATGTTTAAACCACTGCAGAACTAATGAATACATCATGCAACCATGCAACCATCTGCTTTTTAAGTACATCGAGGATATGGTTGTGAAAAGATATTTGCAATCATGGACATACAATAAGGACTTCCTCATTAAGAAACCATTCACATTAACTGAAAATCATTAATAATTGAAATTAAAAAACAAATTAATGATCCAAAATTGCATGAACTGCTTTAGGTTTGTTTTTAATGCCAAAGCATTCTGAATCTGGTCCTGACCTGATCATTTATACCTGCAGTCTTCTGTTCTTAAGATACATAGACGAATGCAGTTTGAAAAGTCATTGCAAAAAGCAAGAAAAAGCAAAAACTAAGGTTGTACAAAGTAACAAAGTGGTGAAAATGGATATGACAGTAACAACTAAAAGATGTGATGTAAAAACACAGCTGCCATACATTGTTCTAGGAACACGATGGCACACATTACAAAACAGTTTTCAGTAAATCAGAATGATCATATCATTCACAAACATTAACTAAACTCATATTCACAACATTTTAAATAGGAATATCACCGTCAATTTCAATGTAATTGACACTCTTTTACTGAAAAACGTTTCATAAACAGTTCACAATTACCAACATGAAAACAACCATGATATGTTCATATCTTTGGAAATGCAAACGTGAATACATACTGTGATTTTACATTGGATAATTATATCTACTTCAGCAACATGAACTCAAATTATATCTTAAGGCACACATTCTTGCTTGATTATCTACTGAATAATACAAACATTAGTGTAATTCATGTTTGTATTCATTTCTACGGTTACGTTTTAAGTGTACCAGAGCTTTGATTCAAGAAGATGAACAGTTAATACTGTAAATAATGAAGCTGTGCTGTAACAATCTACCTGGTCATGTTTATAACACAGAGATATTGTCATTACATGTAATAACTATGTAATATTAAATCTATTGGCAAGGTGGAAGATTTTGGAAATAAAACTTTACAATCTGTAAATGTGTAACAAGTTTCTCAAAACCATTAGAAAAATACTTTTTTCCATCAAGGGAGAAAATTCAGCAATTTAAGCTTTTTCCAAAGTTGAAAGTTTGAACTGAATATTTCAACAATCTGTTGATGATAGGTCAAATCGGTGGGGATCAAATCGTATTTGAATATCTGAACTGAGCCGTTTGACCTTTGACTTCGTATTCACGAAGGTTAACGGTTGCTCTTGTCCATTAGGGATAGTCGATTCTCCTCCAGTTTTTGAACTTAGATCTGGCATGCTGTGTTGTACAACACTGTTAGAGTCTTTTGCCACATCTGTTTTACCCTTAGAGTCTTTATACTTGAGATTCGGCGTGCTAGTATTGACTTTCTCGTGTTCTGGATCCCCCTTACGATCGTTGATACTGCCCAATGATGGAGACTGTTTTCTCACTTTGGTAACACCCTTCCTTCCAGATCCTGGTACCATAAGCTTATTGATTAGATTCCTCTCCATATCTCCTTCTTTGAATCCAGTCACACTGTTCCCATCATCATCGGTATCAGAGATGAATGAATCGCGATTCTTGGCTACGGAATTGTAAGAAAGAGCTGAGAGTCGGTCATGTTCGATTTCCTCAACTGGTTTGAAATCTTCTGAGCCTGAAGAATATCGCTTCTTTTCTTCACAGACTTGAAGATTGTTGTGGCAGTACTCGGTCACAGCCTCGCTGTCGATCACAGAGCAATCAATGACTTCCGAGAGGTCACCAGCAATCCCGCCATTTTCAAAGCAGGGCGACAAGGGTGTGAATCCGTTCCCATTAATCGTGGGTGATTTGTGTGGGTCGTTGTTGTTGGCAGTGTAGACATAGCCATTGATGGTGGATGGGTACAAGCTGCTTTCTCGGCTGTGGGAACTGACAGACAGACTTTGGCGATGTCCTACAAATAAAAAAATGTATCTTATTGGCAAAACATTCAATAAGTGTCATTTCATGAAATTGGACACTGTGACTTCAATCAGCAAAGTCTCACAGTGAGACCAAACAATCCATTCAGTCACACTTACAAGCATTAGGTTCCAACATGGCTTATGAAGGCAGGAGCTTGGTTTGTGAAAGCCAGCAGTTGAATGCATGTCTGTTGAATTGATAATCATAGTTGTTTGAATTAACCTACCTTTGGAGCTGAGGAATGGCTTGGTGGAACTGTTGGTAGAAGCCGATGGTGATCGGTTGCGACGTCGGCCTGGAAACAGCCGCGAAAAGTACTGGAAAGGAACAAAAAATACAATACATAATATCAAGGGTTTCATAAATATTTCATGAAATAATGAATGAAGACTTTTAAAATGCAGCCTCTGTTATTCTACAGTGTGAAATGATATGTCAGGAAAAGTTTGGACTCCTGCTAGAGCTCACATTGTGTCCGGATCCAGATGACTGATTCGGGGAGCTTGATAAGTGTCCGTTGTAACCGCCAAAATTGACTCGGATACATTTTGGCAGCCATGTTGTCCGGCGGGCTATCTTGCGGTATTCCTTCTGAACCTGGAACAAACACACATATCGGTCATGAATTATGATATGTATCCTAATACACGAATGACCTTGTTTCTGGAAAGGCCCACCTACGTCATCTTAAGGGTGGGTGGTACAATCATCGGATTGGAGTCTATTGAAGGCAAACACTTTTTTCTTTCTTTAATATGCCTTTGTACATATCCATCAGAGGATGAAATAACTTACAGATGTGTGGGTATGAAAGAGGTGTAAAATTGCCTTACAATGATGTCTTTTATCTCCACAACAAAAGAATCATAATTAGTTTTAAATTAACAGTCAAATATACAGCTAATGTATTACATAAACAATCTGCCAAATCTGATTCAGTGTATCAATTAGATGTTGAAAAATCAAATTTTTCCATTTGTAAAGATTTTTTTCATATTCTGATAAGAAACCTATGTAATATGCCTTCTCAGTTATCGGTAGGGCGGAAATGTTTACCCTTTTCAGGAACACTAGGTGTCACTGCTGACTCTGATTGATCCATGCACACAATTTTTATACTTAATTGCCTTTAGCGCGCCCAATTGAATCTGTTTGTCATATAATTGAAACTGGTTATTCTCTCGTGTCGATGTTGTATATTTGATGATTTTTGTATGTATGTTTAATTCAAAACTGCAACTAACGGACATATACCTTCTCATTCATGATGCAGTGGAAGATGAAGATAAAGGCTCCCTGCAAGGAGTTGAGGATCGTGAAGATATACGCCATGGCAACAGACTCCTGATTGAGGAACAAAATACCAAAGCTCCAGGTCAATCCCAGCAGCACCACCAGCACCAGCGAACCTTTCATCCAAGCCCTGTGAAAGGGAGATAACTCATATAGTTCACATAAGGGGAAGTAACTCACAACTCACTGTAGTCAGTGTAACTGAATTTGTACAGTTTATAACCTCGATTTTTAGTGTTGGAATGCTAAGGAAATGGAAGTTTGAAATGGAATTGGAAATCATTAAGTGTCTAACCTAAACAATAATCATAAGTAAAAATATCAACTGATATTTCTGAACATTTCTGAACAACATGATCACAATGTTATGAGGTAAAATTACAGTGGATATTAAACAAATATAACAAAAATAATATCAAATATCAGTGTAGGAAAGATAGCCCGTCCCAACGTCCGAGACGGGTGAATTTTGTGGAGGACGGGTTAAAAAAATATCTAGTCCGTCCTCATGTCGGGTCAATTTTAGCAAACCAATGACATATATATAATGATTATAACCTTTTTGAATATTTATTGCCGAAGGTGTTTTATTTATATTTGGAGGACAGGCTAGATTTTGGCAGGACTGGTAAAAAATTTGACCTGCCAGTCCTGTGGACAGGCTAGATTTTCTACATCTTTCCTACACTGCAAATATGTATAAATAATTACCATACTTCAACTACCAATAACAAAAATAATATCAAATATGTTTAAATAATTACCATACTTCAACTACCAAGCAAATAATTCTAAACTTCATGCCAATAACAGTTGCAAAAATGATAATGTACTGTTTCAAATTAAGATAAAATTCGATACAAACATAAAAATAATGACTATTTTGTTTCCTTACCAATAATAACTAACAAATTTTGTTTATGAAACTAAAATATCAGAGAAATAAATGATTGTGTCAAAGTGCAGTAAGGTTGTATTTAATTGCTAATTAAATCTGAAACGAAATGTGCGATGGAATAGGCAACCCATAGCAGGCTCACACTTTATCCCGACCGCTTGGAGAGCTATCAAGGGGAGGCAACTGCTCCGGAACACTCGATGGTTGAGACAGTTTGTACAACATCACTGGGTGCAGCCGTGAAATGGAATAGTTGTCTATTTCATTCATGGAACACTTGTCTATATCATTTGTTATAGCATATATTAGGAGACATAATGAAATATTTACAGATCAAAGCTTTAAACCAAATTTCATATTATTTGTCAGATTGAACATTTCAATACTTAGTGTGTTTGTTATATGAATTATATTTGCATTTGTTCCATTTATAACAATTTGTAAAAAATTCAATTAGTTAAGAAATTATTCTATATTTTATAAGTACACAGAAATTATCTTTCACCCATTAAAAAATGCATGCTCAGAAAAGATTTAAAGATTCCTTAATTACCCTTTGAAATATATGTACAAAATTTGACAAAAAAAAGGAAACAAACTTAAAATGTTATGGGATAAATAAAATGGATATATTTATAATTTAATGAAACAAAAGTTGGGTATTTGTTAAAAAAACAAGACTGGCATTCAGTGGATTAAAATACAAATAAAACATGAAGTGGATAAGGAAATGTAAGGTTTTGATAACTTTAAAGGTAGAAACAAAAACTATCAGTACATTGTCCATAAATATCAAGGCTACTTTCATTTAAGCATTAATATATATTTTTCAGTTGAAAAAATTAACAAACTAAAAACAAATTTGTTAAAATGATTATGTCAAACAGTAGCTGATAGTTATAGACAAAGACCAGACACTGGAATGAATCAAATTGCAAAATGAAAGGGATAAGGGTATCTATATCACTCCAAGACAATCTTACGGAAGCTCCTTCAACACTTTGGGTAGGCGCTGTGGTCTACCAGTAATAGAGGCAATGTCACTCTCACTACTGCCATAGACGCAAGCACAAAACAGAACAACAGATCTCCATTTTGACATTTTTCAAGAATTACATATTTTATATTGATCAACTTGCATAACAAGACTAAAAATCATATCTGCTGTTACCTCTATGTGAGAAATAGAACAAACTTTGTGTACACTTAAGCAAGAATATGATATTTTTCTATAAACAGTCACTGTAAGTGAATAGTATTGTGTTACACTTCACCCTGAAATATTCCTCAGGGAAAGAGCCTTTCAAAATTTCCCACTAGACACAGGACCAGTGGACATTAAGTAGTGGTCATGTCTGTACTTCACTGGTCAAAAATAACTATCAATACCAAATTCACTGGAAACCAGGACCAATCAAAACATATATTTTAGTGGTCCTGATGAATTTTTACTAGCCAGGGACCACAGACCAGCATAAATTTTGCAGTGTTCCTTAACTTAGGTTACTGAACAGCAATTCTGGACAAGACAACCAGCAGGAACAACATGGTCAATCATTTACATCATTGGCCAATTTGACAGCTCAAAACCTCACAGCTGAACACCCAATTCATGAAAGTCAGCCACCGAATCCTCCCTAGTCATATATTATGACAAGCATGAGTATTGGAACCCTTACTCTGTATAACTAGAGCATAGTTGTATTCAATACAATGCACAAGTAAGAAACACTGCAACATTGTGATTATGCACACTAGCTGTATCTCCTCTACACATTCTACCCTGACACTGAAGATAGATCTAAGTTGATTGGTTAATAGTAATAAATCTGAAGTGGTTGATAATGACAAATAATTTCAGGGCAGTTTCATGTCATGTAGGAATAATTTGCATACAAGGACCTTGGTATAATGTAAAGAGACATGTCGTTGAAAAGGTCTGCAGTTAGAATTATCCAGGGGCTTTTATTCATGGTATTTTAAATATGGACAAAGAATTTGCCTGATGAAAAGATCAAAGTTCAAGAACTAGCTATACAAGAAAACACTGCAGCTTGATGAGTCTACAACTTGTAAGTTTATCAACTAACACATATTCACTGCACTGGATACATGTGAACATGTATATCAAGCTGGAATGGAGATAACTATTGTGCTCATAAATTTTGAGGGTGTTCATCACTGGAGTGAGTGAGTGAGTTGAGTTCTACACCGCACTCAACAATATTCCAGCTATATGGCAGTGGCTTGTAAATAATCGAGTCTAGACCAGACAATCCAGTGATCAACAGCATGAGCATCGATCTATGCAAATGGGATACGATGACATGTGTCAACCAAGTCAACGAGCCTGACCACCCGATCCCGTTAGTCTCCTCTTACGACAAGCATGGGTTACTGAAGATCAGTTCTAGCCAAGACCTTTACGGGTCATCATCAATGGAACATTTAGCAGTATTGAATCAATGATGGCCCTACCAAACATATTAAACAGATTTGGGTTTAACTCCTAAATGTATACAAACACCAAGAGATCCAATCCCTCCACCTAACAAGAAGAACAAATAGGACTACTCTAATTCAAATATGCCAGCAGATCAATGTCAATGCAAAACTGTAACTAGCAACAAAGCTACTGTCCCACCTGGGATGTAATCTAACTGTATTGCTTCTGTATAACGAGGTTTGTTGTCTCACCTGAGTTTCTGCAGTTTGGACTTCTCTTTCAGGGAGTTGGGTATTGGCATGCTTGCACATCATGTATATAGCAATACTCAGCATGGCCACATTTACCTGGAATAACAACACTGACTTTAGCCATGGTTAATTCACAACATGACATACTCAGACATTATCAACAAATCTCAACCGTTTTTCCATTTAAATCTGAGAATGAGATATGATAAGATAAGGGAAACACTGACATTGGCTGTGGATACACTCACAACACAATGACATACTCTGACATTATCAATAAATCTCAACCGTTTTGCCATTTTAATACGAGAATGAGGTGATAAGGGAAACACTGACATTAGCTGTGGATACACTCACAACACAATGACATTCTCAGACATTACCAATAAATCTCAACTGTTTTGCCATTTTAATACGAGAATGAGATGATAAGGGAGTATTTTGGCTCAGTTGAAATGTTAACTTTATAGTTCCATAAAACATGAAAATAATACATGCATTGTGAAATGTACTGGACAGAATGCCTAAAGTGAGTAAAAAGGACCAATTTTCAGACTTTGTGACAAACTCTAACTACAATCGAGACAGTGACTTGTGTTTAACTATAAGAAAAACAAAGAAAAAAATTTCTGATAACCAATAAGATCAGGTTTTTGTTACATTAGTGATACCTCTACACTGAATGTTGTTGTAAGTAGAACACATGCAAGATTTGAAAAGACAAATGTCCAATTCAGATTTAAATCAACATCTGATAATTTTCATAAAGCTGTCAAAAGGTTTTGTTTGCTCCCTACATTATATACAGCCTTCAGGCAGAAAGTAGTTCCTACTGTTATTTGTCCTGTCAGTTAAACTATAGCATAGTAGAGGTTGTCTACCACTTAGGTTGATTGGTTGGTTTGTTGTGTGCACTCAGCAATATTCCAGCTATATGGCGGCGACATGTAAATAATCGAGTCTGGACCAGACAATCCAGTGATCAACAGCAAGTGTATCGATCTGAGCAATCGGGAACCGATGACATGTGTCAACCAAGTCAGCGAGTCTGACCACCTGATCCTGTTTGTTGTCTCTTGCAACAAGCATGGATTACTGAAGAGGTTCACTGGTTCTACCGCATAGTTGAAACATAAGATCAATGTATCAAAATGTGTTACATTTATATCGGAATATGTTGTCTGCGTACTTACTGTCATGACAAACAAAGCTGGCCCCACAAAGCTCCAGATGAAGTGGTTTTGGGTGTTTATCCAACAACTGAAGAAAAAACAAGCATTTATCATGAAAGTATTTATTTTCATGTAATTATTTGTCAACTAAAAAATCCCATAGATGCTTGGACTTTACAACCATCATGCCCTTTTTCCAGAGTAACCTTCACAACAAGTGTTAAGACTGTTGTAACATAAGGGTACTTAAATACAAAAACAAGTCTGAACACAATACCAAAATTATACTTCCTTACATAAACCAAAAACCTTTACACAATCACCTTGACCATTACTGGGACTCCTGGGATGTCTGATTATGTTATACATTGTCCACCAGCCTCAAGGTTTAAATGGGCTGACATACCCTCTTTGTTTCCTCCAGGACTGGGGAACATCAACTGACATAGAGTGTACATCAGAGTGTACATCAACCCAAGTCACCCTAATAAACATTGGACAACATTTTTATATCACTGCACACCCAGTCATGATGCAGGTATGTCTGATGTATGGATGTTTTCGTCCAAATCAGTAAGGATAGTCTGTTTGATTGGCATTTTTGAAGTTGATGGATAATAGAAAACTATATTACCTTATGGATAACAACTTCTTTATTCCTTGTGATGAGTGTCTGTATAGCTTCTTATACCATGTCTTGCTTGACAACGGTATAAGAAGCTATACTGACACTCTTGCTTGACAACAGTATAAGAAGCTATACTGAAACTCTTGCTTGACAATGGTATAAGAAGCTTTACCGACGCTTTTGCTGGACAATGGTATAAGACCGACTGACTGAGTTTGGTTTTACGCCGCTTTTAGCAATATTCCAGCAACATCACAGCCGGGGACACCAGAAATGGGCTTCACACATTGTACCCACAATGGTATAAGAAGCTATACTGACACTCTTGCTTGACAACAGTATAAGAAGCTATACAGACACTCTTGCTTGACAATGGTATAAGAAGCTATTCCGACACTCAGGCTTGACAATGGTATAAGAAGCTATACAGACACTCTTGCTTGACAACAGTATAAGAAGCTATACCGACGCTCTTGCTTGACAATGGTATAAGAAGCTATACAGACTCTCTTGCTTGACAATGGTATAAAAAGCTATACCGACACTCTTGCTTGGCAACGGTATAAGAAGCTATACCGACACTCTTGCTTGACAACAGTATTAGAAGCTATACAGACACTCTTGCCTGACAATGGTATAAGAAGCTATACCGACACTCAGGCTTGACAACGGTATAAGAAGCTATACTGAAATGCTTGCTTGACAATGGTATAAGAAGCTATTCCAACACTCTTGCTTGACAACAGTATAAGATGCTATACAGACGCTCTTGCTTGACAATGGTATAAAAAGCTATTCCGACACTCAGGCTTGACAACAGTATAAGAAGCTATACAGACACTCCTGCTTGACAATGGTATAAGAAGCTATACCGACACTCAGGCTTGACAATGGTTTAAGAAGCTATACTGAAACGCTTGCTTGACAATGGTATAAGAAGCTATTCCAACGCTCTTGCTTGACAACAGTATAAGGAGCTATACCCAATGGTATAAGAAGCTATACCGACACTCAGGCTTGACAATGGTTTAAGAAGCTATACTGAAACGCTTGCTTGACAATGGTATAAGAAGCTATTCCAACGCTCTTGCTTGACAACAGTATAAGGAGCTATACCGACACTCTTGCTTGACAATGGTATAAGAAGCTATACAGACGCTCTTGCTTGACAATGGTATAAGAAGCTATTCCGACACTCTTGCTTGACAACGGTATAAGAAGCTATACAGACACTCTTGCTTGACAATGGTATAAGAAGCTATACGGACACTCTTGCTTGACAATGGTATAAGAAGCTATACAGACGCTCTTGCTTGACAATGGTATAAGAAGCTATTCCGACTCTCTTGCTTGACAACGGTATAAGAAGCTATACAGACACTCTTGCTTGACAATGGTATAAGAAGCTATACAGACACTCTTGCTTGACAACGGTATAAGAAGCTATACAGACACTCTTGCTTGACAATGGTATAAGAAGCTATACGGACACTCTTGCTTGACAACGGTATAAGAAGCTATACCAACGCTCTTGCTTGACAATGGTATAAGAAGCTATACAGACACTCTTGCTTGACAATGGTATAAGAAGCTATATGGACACTCTTGCTTGACAACGGTATAAGAAGCTATACGGACACTCTTGCTTGACAATGGTATAAGAAGCTATACAGACACTCTTGCTTGACAACGGTATAAGAAGCTATACGGACACTCTTGCTTGACAACGGTATAAGAAGCTATACCAACACTCTTGCTTGACAATGGTATAAGAAGCTATACTGTTTATACATGTGTTAAGTAAGGTAACATATGCCTGGTATGCCCAATAACTGTATGGCTTCATTAATGGTCAACGCCTAAAAGCACCTGTATATACATAACAACCTACATGGAAAATGGATAAACAGACTGCGAACAATATTGTGCTTGAATGCTAAATAACTATAAAGAACTTACTGAGTTTTGGTTCCGTAACCCTGGTGGTAGACAGCCGCAGAGATTGCAACTATCATGAGGGGGACACCTGCAAATACAAACACTTTTAGAATTACTTCTGTACCAATGCCATGCAATAAATATAATTATAAGCAAACGTAGATACATTTATTAGCTAGGATCCCAGCCTTAGTAATAAGCATTTGTTTGGTTATTGTATAACGCTGCATTATTCCAGCCATATGGCGCCAGTCTGTAAATAATCGAGTCTGGACCAGACAATCCAGTGATCAACATCATGAGCATCACTGACAGAATTTGGGTTAAACATTGGTTTAAATAGTTTTTTATTTAGAACAAAACATGCCAGATTGTTGAAGTCAGGTGTGGTCAGGTTCAAGCTTACCGCACTTTTACAGACAGCAGCAGGCACATGTGTGTCCATACTGATGTCGGTTTTACAGTGTTAGCACACCGAGATACCATGTACAGTGAGACCTCGGATATCCGGACACATTCGTTTTTATGTAAATCGTCCGGATAACTGAATATCCGGATATCTGGATTTTTGGTTTTCATACACCTCAAGGAAAATCCAAAATGTTTATGATCATCGAGCGTTTATTTTACATGTATAGACATTCAAAAACAGCATCACAACCTAACAATCATACCTTTACAATTATTAAGTTTTGAAAAAGTCTTTCATTGAGGACTGCTTACACTGACTTGAATATCGACACACTGCACTTTTATTGCTTTGACTGAATAAACAACTTAACAGTTAGAACTCAATGGTTAACTCAGTGTCAGCTAGGCCCTTCTAATCACCACCAATACCTTGATGATCATTAATCCGGATTAGCAGACCATGTCTCGTGTCAAAACACGTGGGACTCTCGCACTTCCCTTCACACGGTTAGCGGTAGATCAAACCTTCGTGCGGATAGGTGAGTCAATTTTGTGTTGATTTAGCCGGTTTGTTGTAAAATGTACCGTCCGGAAACGGACACCGAATATCCGTTATAGACAGTCACTTTTATAACGTAAGAGATTGTTTTTTTCTAAAAATTGACCGGAAGGCGAGGTTTCCGGATATCTGGGGTCCGGGTATCCGAGGTCTCACTGTAATAATTTAACATAGATACCCAACTAAGAAATGCACTTAAAGCTAAACAGTAGACAACAAGTACCATCTTTTAACATCTTTTGGTATGATGCAGTCGAGGATCGAACCCACAACTTCCACCCTCTATGCAGACGCTTCATCCACTAGGCCACAGAGGCAGTCTTGAAAACATGAGCAGCAACTGACTGCTGTCTGGATATCAGTGAGTGAGTGAGTGAGTGAGTGAGTTAGTATGCTTAAGCAATATTCCAGCAACATCACGGCGGGGACACCAGAAATGAGCTTCACACATTGTACCCATGTGGGGAATCGAACCCAGGACTTTGGCGTGATGAGCGAACACTTTAACCAGTAGGCTACCCCACCACCCTGTCTGCATATCAGGACACACAGCTAGGTCCCATATTGCGACCACACAATCCACATCTTAATTGACCCTTTTAGTAACCATGGCTCACTTGTACCAATACAGCCTACGAAACCTTACAGTCATCCATAAATGTGAACAAATGGAAACCCAGTCCTGCCACTGACCAGAATAAAGCTGTTTTTTATAGTGCTATCCCAATGAGATACCATGTAGCAGTTCACTCCATCTAGAAACAATATACAGTCATCCCTTGCATCTACACAGATCTCGGTGTATTGACTCCATGCTGACCAGTCCTGTTACCTACCGTAGCCACAGAGGTAGTACCACTTCAGTCTGGACCTCTCCGTCTCGAACACCTCGATGAGCATGACGTACAGCTGGACACCTTCCAGACACATCCAGGCAAAGGCCACCAGGAAGAAGAAGTGGAGCAGTCCAGCGATGATGGAACACAAGATCTGAAACACAGCCATCATGGTTAGTCTGTCATCGGTGGTCAGATAAACATCGGATTTAAATCACTGATTCAAACCAATATTTCCACTGTTAAGTCTAATTGTAACAACTGGGGTGGTTTGGTACCCCAGTGGTTAAAGCGTTTGCTCGTCACGCCGAAGACCCGGGTTCGATTCCCCACATGGGCACAAAGTGTGAAGCCCATTTCTGATGTCCCCAGCCGTGATATTGCTGGAATATTGCTAAAAGCGGTGTAAAATCCAACTCACTCGCTCACTCACTAATAGTAACAACTGACTGTAGCTCTGTTATTAACACAGATAACTGTTACAGTAGATTGTTCACCCAAATAAGGTGTGCTTTAATCTCAACAAGACAGCAAACATTGTCTAAAAGTTCTTCACTTTACGGGAAATAAAACCCTAGTCTCCCACTCACAAATCAATGTATTCACTTCAAGACCCACCAAAACACAGGATAGCATCATAAAGGAACTGTGTGATGTACACACCTTTAGTTCTGTTTGATCGATTCCGACCACGAATATAATCTCCGCCAACATGAGGCTGTATACCAAGTGCTTGTGGATGGTGGTTCGGTCACACTGTAGGTTCCTGGTATGACAAGAAACAAAAATATTAAAGCAATTCAAAAACACAGTTTAAATTCTTTTTAACTGCAAGCCAAACATATTACAGCTATATTTGAGAGCTTGAAATGGTCCAAAATGAATCTAAAGCAAGAACACAAGAGCAATGCTCAGCACAAATAATCAGCCTTAACACTAAGACTAAATCTAAATTCTGAATTTTTGTTGGCTCATGCAATAAGCATTAGGAACTCCGATTTATTTTGCATTCTCATTTGGTACAGTGTTAAGGGGTTAAGTTTTACCAATGCACCTATTGCAGTCTCTCAAAGCAGCCATTCATTTTAGCATTCGATTCTCATATCATTTAACCTCAAAACAAGACATATAGTTTCGGACAAATGCGAATCAGATTATCAGATCCAAAAGTATAAAGTAACACCAATATACAGATATGGCACTTCTTCAAATACAATTCAATCATGACTGTAAAACATAAAAAGGATAAAACAGTTTTTTGCACATTTCAATGTTAATGAGGAAAAGACATTTGAGCTTATGTTTACATGACAGCTTCTCACATTCTACAAAATAATACAAAAATGAATATAACATGAGAACAGATAATGCTTTTCGCACACATTTCAATCTGAATGAGAGAAAGAGAAGCATGTAGTCGTGTGTGTGAGCTACTCACTTGAAGGCAACGAAGGTGATCCAGGTGAAGAGGAGGCAGATGATGGAGATGATGCAGCCCACGAGGGTGATGATGCGCAGAGACAGGGCATGACCTGGTGACAGCTGCAAGACAGGGCAACAAGGTACAGGTCATTTCACATGGGACAGACCTGTAATACCTTGTAAAATTGTCCTTTGCTCACAACCAGTGTATGAAATAAGTTTGAAAAAAACCCAGGCCCAATGTGGTTTGTCTTTTTTGAATAGCAAGATTAAATAAATACTTCCAAAAGTTGCCAGCCCTGACCAAAAGATACCAGGTTACGGGCTGTCGGACAGGTCTTATTTCATACACCGTTATAACCTTATTTTGCTTTTTTGCTTCTTTGCAACTTTGATGATTCAAGACAACATAACTGTACTGAAAGTTTCAGTCAAGTATATGTATTACGATCTCCTACCAACCTTGGTGCCAGTGATGTCCATGAGGACTGCGAAGTTGGTCAAGTGGTTGCACTTGCAGGTTGTATGGGTGCTGTTTGTCTGGATCATACTGCAGCCATCTTGAGACCACTGGCCTCGCTTTTGACTGTAACAGAGAAACATTCACTTGATACTTGATTCTGTTTAATGTTGTATCCTGCAGGAAAGTGTGCTGTCAACATGTGAAAGTTTGGATTCCTGTCATTGTTTCATCAATCTAACGGGTGATTATTTCCTGTTATCTTCCAAAATTGGATTACACAAGAGGTATGACTTTATTGGAGCAAGCAATGCCTCCCAGGAGATATCTATACAATCAAATTCTATCACCATAGCAACAGTATTATTACCTCTCATCCATCTTCCAGTAGGAACACAGGGGGTTGGATTTCACTTCAGGCTGAAACAAAAACAAATTATTCAAACTTTTGATTTAAAAGATCCAAAGATTGAACATCCAAAGAGCTTTTCATGTTACATTGTCCACCATTTTGCACCTCTGATACTTAACTAATCAGTACTAAACATTCAAATAGGGGGAAAATATAAGACAAAATACTAAAACGATAAATGTTCCTCGTGGGTGAGTGATATTACGATAGCTTCTGGAAATTGAAAAGGATTCACGTTTCCACTTAATAGTTGAAAGGAGAAGGGAAATAGCAATACGCATGAGTCAGGAAAAGGAAAAGTAATGTTCCTTTAAGTCTAAATATCTTATTTTTTAAAGTTACTTCTCTCTTTCATTATACAAAAGAATGTGGACTTATTGCTTGTGCACTGATGCTGATCACAATCATTCCAAAATCTGAACTTCATGCTGGACATGAGGGTCATTGTACTTTTTGCTGACTATCAAAACCCTGGACATCGACGTGAAAAGAGTCAACACTCCAACGCCCCCAACACCCAGTTCGCATGGAATGAGGATAGTTTTATGCCAATATTCCAGCCATGCTGAGATTCAGGATTTAAACCCATCTGGTGAACCAAACCTGGATCTTTGCTGTGACAAGCAAACACTTCAACCACTAAACTCCCCTTCCACCCACTCTTGATTGAGAACTATAGCATGTACAAAGGACAAAATCTCACACTCAAATGTTGCATAGTGTATTCCACTGGTTCGAACAACTCGATCTCCTCCCTGTTGTTGATGGAAGCTGAGATGATGTTGGAATTGACGACCTTCTCCTTCTTCTCCTCTTTCTCTTCCTCCTTCGGGGAATTAACGATGATCTCATTGGACATCTCGGAGGTGCTTCGACCCTCGACATCCTTCTGCCCCTCCGGCTGATTCTCTGACAGCATCTTCGGCTGCATGAACTGCTCCAGGTTGTTGTAAACAACGAAAACAACAGTCACAACACCTGCAATGAGAAAAACACAAACATTATAATATCTTATTTCACCAATAATTTTTTTTCCAAATGAACTTTAGTCAACAGTTAAATCTAATAACAACTCAAATTCAATGATAACAAAATAATACAATTAGGTTAACATTGATGTTTTTAATCATTTTTTTCATAATTGAGTACTTGTTTCTTTGGTATGAATCATTGGCTCTGACAAGCCAGTAGAGAGATTGTCTCCCTTTAGACGGTATTCTGGACCCAACACAGTGGTGTATTTGGACATTGCTGGTGAAAGCATGAAACACCATTGACTCACTTGCTCACTTTCTGAGACCATTGAACCTAATCACTGTCTGAAACAATGTCTCTCTTGTCCTTTGGGCTACCCATAAGACAACCTTGTCTTACCTTTTTTGGCAGCATTGACAAGGCTTCGAGCGGGGATTGAGATATGGTTCGATCTCTTATTCCATGATGCCTCCTCCTTGACCTTTTCAGATGGGAAGGTCATGGGTTCAATGCCACCAAGGACATTCTTCACGTTAACCTCCAGCACTGAAACACACCAATAGATCACATGATGTTTGTTTGTTTCGTTAAAATAACACTCCAATATAAGCCAGTGGTGTTTAATTAACCCAGACTAGACAAACCAGTGATTGATGTCATGAACAACAGGATATGATGACACACCATCAACCAAGTCAACAATTGTCTTAATTATATGACCCGTGAAGGTCTGGGCTAGAACTGATCTTCAGTAACCCATGCTTGTCGTAAGAGGCGACTAACGGGATTGAGTGGCCAGGCTCGCGGACTTGTTTGACACATGTCATAAGTTCCCAATTGCGCAGATCGATGCTCATGCTGTTGATCACTGGATTGTCTGGTCCAGACTCGATTATTTACAGACCGCCGCCATATAGCTGGAATATTGCTGAGTGAGGCGTAAAACTAAACTCACTCACTTAATTATAGATTATTCTAACCTCCACTCCCACTCGGGTATATCACATGTATTTGTGTAAATCATTTGCAAGACGACCATGTAATGAACCCTTACACTGAGTGAGTATGTTGTGTTTAACACAACTTTTAACTGTATTTCAGTGCATGGCAATCTCTTGTGGTGAGATGAACTGAGCCACTTACACTGAACATACTTAATGAGGACATATATATATCTTTCATGAATATGAATTAACGAAAGAAACACAAATATTTTCAAGAAGTCTTTCTAGTCTCTCACTGTCATTGTAGTCTAAAATGAAACGATTTCAGAACCAGTGGAAAACTTGAAAGGTCTCACATCCATTAAACTGTACGCCCAGATAATGAGTAACAGTTATTACCGAGATTCTCGCTGACCATGGTGTTGGCATCGTTGACCTCCATGACCTCTGCTACTTGGAAGGCAGACTTCTCAACGCTGATGATCAAAGACGTCGCTGCCTCTTGAGACTGTGACGTTGGCAGCAGGTCCCATGACTTCTTCTGTTTCTGTGACAACAGGTTACTACTTGTGTTCACAAACGACTGAAAAATACAGAATCCAAATATGTAAGCACACAAACTTGAAATACGAAGAAAATAAAAAATATTGTCAAATCAAAATTTAGTTACAGTCATGTAGTTTTCATTTACATTCGTGACAAAGAATGTTATTACTAGGCCTCTACAACCTGCCTCTACAACTGGATGTTCTACAGATTTGTACAGGGTTAATGTAACAGCTACCTGTTGGCTAAAGCTGTAGGCTTGAGGAGTGAGTGAGTGAGTGAGTGAGTGAGTGAGAAAGGTTTGAAGCTGCTTTTAGTAATATGCCAGAAATACCACGGTTGGGGACACCAGAAATGGGCTTTACAAAATGTACCAATTTTGGGAATTGAAACCCAGTTCCTAACTTTTCAGCATAAAAAGAGAACACATTAACCAAAACCAAAATAGCAAAGGACTTCAACTGCTTATTTTCCTGTAAGCAACACGTTTGGCAAGAAAAACGGTCAAGAAACATGCCCACATAGTCAACCAAGAACTGCAATACAACATGAGATCGGCGATGAAGTCTGGTGATGACCATACCTCAGTAAACTTCTCAATCTTCTTCCTGCGAATGGCGACTGGCACATCCTGGGCAGCTTCCATCTCCATTCTCAAAGCCTGGTTCAGCCTCGGCAGCAGTTTCTGGGTCGTGCGTTTCAGATCGCCAGCGTTGATCTCATGTGCCGACACGTCTTTCAACTTTGTCATCACCTCCTGGGACGACGCAACGCCTTGGAACTGTGGGGAACATAACATTTTCTTCATATGTAAACTTGTCTATGGTGAAAAGTGAGCTATGAAGTGGCAGAATTCATTTAAAGTACACATAAACAAAATATTTTCAGGTGGCATGTTTGGCGCCAATGTCAGGCTGCAGGCTATATTTAACTTTAGTACTCAAGAAATGGCAATACAAGTGGAATCCCACAAGTGAGAGGCAAAACTTTAGACACTGTCTTGAGATCTTGTTCAAATTTTCATGTTGTACAGGTTGGTGGCAAGACGCAGTAGTTATGCGTAAGAAAGGGCCACATCCCATTGCAAGTTCCATTGGTTACAAGATAGATCTGGATCTAAGCCATTAACTACTACAAAAGTTGGGAGGTCCATTCATTGCAAGGGATGACAAGACTTCATGAACTAGTTCCTCACCACTTCATCTATGTTTTCATCAATCGTCTTCACCCATGGTGAGACACAGTCGCTGAGGTCCGGGCCACCCACCCATCCTCTCTCTCACTGCACAGCCATCTTGCAGTGCCTGGGAAACAGAGATACAATCAAAATAAATACCAGCCACAATACAACTCTACAGGCGATTGTAAATTTCTATGTATATCTATTGTGATCTGGATTTACACCACTTTGAACAGCATTTCAGTCATAAAACCATTTATTACCTTAAGATAAATTTGTCGAATTCTGATTGGTCAATAGCCAAAGGATATGAAAGCATGTAGGCGGATTTGCCAGGGTGTACAAACCGTATGGGTTGTACAAGTGACCTTGACCTTAGATGAAATGCGGCTGCCAATAAGCTGATCGCTATGAAATTTTGAGTTGGCGTTATACAGGTATGAGTATAACAGAGTAATAAAATTGTTGCCTTAATTTCTTATTTGTTTGTGTAAATAAAAAAATTAAAAAATTAAAATGTTTCTGTATTTCACTTATTGTTTAACAAAACCTCAAATTCGATCATTTTTATCATAAACTAAGCCATCCCCAGTTATCTTCCTTTATGACGGTTCAGGAAAAAACATGGTGAAAATTTTTGCATCTCATTCTACCAAAGATTGGATGTTGGTTTTTACAGATAAGCTAAATAGAGAGGAGTTAGGGGTCTTAAACTCGTCACACAGTGTTTTGAAAGGGTGTACGGGAGTATAAGATCCTTGCAAATTCTGTATGTTCGGAATTTACAAGGGTCTTACAGTCTTGTAAACCCTTTCAAAACACTGTGTATCTAATACTATCAGGACCCGTGAAGATCCGGGGTAGAATAGGTCTTCAGCAACCCGTGCTTGCCACAAAAGGCGACTATGCTTGTTGTAAGAGGTGACTATTGGAATCGGGTGGTCAGGCTCACTGACTTGGTTGACAGGTGTCATTGGTTCCCAATTGCGCAGATCGATGCTCATGCTATTGATCACTGGATTGTCTGGTCTCGAGTGTGTTTAGTTTTACACCGCACTCAGCAATATTCCAGCTATATGGCAGCGGTCTGTAAATAATCGAGTCTGCACCAGATAATTCAGTGATCAACAGCATGAACATTGATCTGCGCAATTGGGAACCGATGGCATGTGTCAACCAAGTTGGTGAGTCTGACCACCCAATCCCGTTAGTCGCCTTTTACGACAAGTATGGGTTACTGAAGATCAATTCTAAACCGGACCTTCACAGGTATATATATATACATATATATAGTGAACATATTCATAATGCCCACCAATAAGCCCTCCAGGGCAAGCTGCCTTTGCCCATCTTCCAATAGGTGTTGTCGGCCATAACACCCCCTCAGCTCTCACGGTCTTGCACACACGAATATTGTATGGACGGTGTGTGGTTGGAGGTCGAGGATGTGGAGTTGTCTCCCTTCCACTACTAATCTCAGCAGGTGGCAGTGTTGGCTTTCTGGTGTTATTTCCTGTAGATAAAACAAATACTCAGATAAAGCTGTATATATGTATTTGATATTTAATAATTTACATCTCTCTCTAACATATCCTGCCACTGATACTACAATATTAAGATTATTAATCCAGATTCAACATGATTTGTGCAGGAATAAATTTTCATTAAACAAAAAGTGATGGTTAAAGTTTATTTTCAACATCGCTGCTCAATAGAGATAATTTTACACATTGACTCAAGATGGACATCAATTTTATTTAGCAAAGAAATTCCTTTTTGTCTACAGAGTTAATGAAGAGAGAAATCTGGCCTTGATAGTTAAGAGGAATTATTAATATTGGAAAAAAAGTAAAAATTATTAATATTAATTCAGAAGAAATTAGAAAAAAGATAACATTAGAGCAAACATATTGCAGAGTTGTGAACACAGTGTTGCAGTGAGTGCACTCGGTCAAACTTACTTGTGCAACACAACACTTGAAGCACTAAATTTCTAAAACAATTGCAAAAGAAAACAATTACCCCAAAAATAAAAAAGGGTTTTATTTACACAAGCAAAGTCCCATAAATATTCCTAAAAAAATAATACCAATTCTTCTGTGACCAAAAGGTTTGACTGTCCGTCAAGTGCTACACCAAACCAAAAAAATGGTAGAGTGACTCAATATATCACAACACATAAGCTGTGTGTATATGGTGCAATATTATCCTGGTTAAATACGACAGTATATTGTCCACAAGCTACACCACAATATATGACCACTGATCAGTAGTATATTTCCACCTGTAGGAAATGAAATACATGAGTAAGCTGTGATTAGATGTCTCCCATCTGTTTGAAACTGACGTGATATTAACACCTATATAGCACACAGGAAGCAAGCACAAAACGGCCATCATGCTATAACGTGGTACATGTACATAACATTTATATCACACACAGTGCACTGACATCTTGAAAACAAAGTCATGGTTCCTCTGAAAAACCTTTTAAAATCCCAAACTTATTTAAGCCAAAACCAATAATCTTTTGATTTCTATAAAAAATCTATATAAAAAATAAAGTAAAAAACAATTATCGTTTGATTTTTATGAAAAAGCAACCCCAAAACATGTGACTGATTCATTTATCATGTTCATTAATACTAAACAATTTGCATTCTCATGTTAACAATTAACTGTTGTGATCATTTTCAAGATACAAGCCAGTCTGTTATGGATGATAGTGCTTTATTCAGAGGAACCATTTAGTACTAAGATGTATCACTCACAGTTCAACACTATATTTAACAATTACCGTTAACGCAGGGTGCAAAATAATATATTTTTCACAATCAGAAATACTCAAGATCCCAAATTTCTCCAGTTTAGCTCAATAGGTTTTCCTAGAATACCCTCATGCAATCCTTAATAATCCAGTGTTTCTTGTCTTAACTCTATGATATCTCTTGTACTTCTGTGATTTTGATTTTGATAGGATGGATTGTGTCTTTCAAAACACATCTCAGCACTTAGATGATCTTAATTCCCACACTGAATCATAGGCTAATGACAGTCAAAGCACTCAGCATGCTTAGCAAACCCTTCCTTCCACAATGTGGGGTGGTAGGGTAGCCTAGTGGTTAAAGCGTTCGCTCGTCACGCCGAAGACCCGGGTTCGATTCCCCACATGGGCAAAATATGTGAAGCCTTTTCCTGGTGCTCCCCCGTCATGATATTGCTGGAATATTGCTAAAAGTGGCGTAAAACTAAACTTGCTCACTCACTCCTTCCTCAATGCAATCTTTGCGATCTGTCAGTATCGTGAGCCTATGTTAAAGTGTAAGAGTTGTAATCATCTCAGTACTAAGAGAACTTTATGAAACAGGGCTTATTTTGTCATATATAATGATGACTTGAATATACAATGATGATAAATTTAATTAAAAAACATTTATTCAACTGAGGTGGAATTATGACGCTATGACCTTTCTGACAGTGTTTCTAAATTTGGAATGTCTTTAGTTATACTTAATTATACCTGTTGGAACTGGGTATCATGATGTTATTATATTGGTATGTAAATGTGCCACATTCAGATGAAAAAACAAACACAAGGGTTAACGTGTTAACAACTACACACAGTGATTAGTGGGTTTGTGTCATTAACAAGACAAACATTTTATGACATGCAAGTTCAGGGCTCATTAGTACAAAAGAAGGTTTGCACATAGCATAATTATCGCCTTGTTCCACTAGACAATAGACTGGTGACATGCTTTGTTAGGGCTGGTAAAAGAAAGATTATCTGCCCTTACTATGCATAGTCATTAAAAACTTGTCTCACCCACACAGAGAAAACACCTCAAACTTACTAGGTAGAACCACAGACGATGTTTGCTGGGTGGGGGATTGGGTGGGGGATTAGGTGGAGGAGAGGTAGAGGAGATAGAGGACATGGGGGGTGGGAGGTGGGTAGTAGTAGGAGTAGGGGTAGTGGATGGAGTTGTCGTTGGAGTGGTTGTTGTGGGGATGGGGGTGGTAGTAGTAGTAGTTGTTGTTGTGGTAGTCGCTGAAAAAGGTTGCCAGATATACTTATAATCTCATTATTTTTCATAAAACCAAATAAAAGTATAAAAAAGTTGCCATAAAATTTCCTTAGATAAAAAAACTATAAAAAGGATGAGAAAGGTTTCCAGATTTTCCATTTTTTGCATTAAAACACAAAACTATCACAATCCTTTTCATTACACATCTTCAAAGAAGCTAGTAACTACAATGACTCCAATTTCCAAATAAGCTGGTTGAAATTAACTACTTGATAAATAAAATAAATTCAAACAAATCTTAGTCTTCAGTATTCATTTAAAACATTGTTTACACGATTATTTGAAAACAAATACATATAAGAGCAATATATTTGACTTTCAAATTACAAAATCATCTAGAACCTCTGCTTCAGCTGATATGAGTCAAGAAAAAACACAAAGTTGTGAAAAGAAAACAACTTTCTCAGTCCAGCTTTGACAGCTTGTTTATTTCACACCATCAATCAAGTTGATAGATGTTAAAACACACATAGAACCATGCAAATCCTCACTTCATCGACATACATGTCAAGGTAACTATTATCAGTTTCAAGCATGTAAATGCTAAAGTGATGTACTTTTCGTGACCTTGTTAACCCTTAAGGTAACATCTGTCATACTTACTGCTGGGCTCTGTGGGTATTGTACTTTGCGTTGTAGTAGATGTTGTTGCAGACGTAGGAGGAGAAGGGGTTTTTTGGAGTATCAACTGAAATAGCAGGAAAACAAAAGGCATGCCAGCATGCTCTAAAACTCAACAGAAGAAACAAAATGTCTCATTCAAAAGATTAGCATCATAGAGTCTTTTAATCAAATGTCTCATTCAAAAGATTAGCATCATAGCGTCTTATAATGAAATGTCTCATTCAAAAGATTAGCATTGTACAGACTAAAAATTAAACATATCATTCAAAAGACTGGCATTATACAGTCTTGAAATGAAATATCTCATTGCAAAGATTATCACAGTCTTGTAATGAAATATCTCATTCAAAAGACTGGCATAATGCTATCTTACAATGAAATATCTCACTTACAAGATTGCCAGAAAAAGATGTATGTAATAAAAATTCTCACTGATAATATCTTCTTTCATATCAATGTCATTTGTTTTTGATGAATGATATTTCAATTGAACATCGACTTAAACAACATCGAATAAATAAAATGTTTGTATTACATGGTAAAAAATACAATTGCCATATGTGTGAATAATATTTCTTGTGTACATCCATAGTTATTTACCATCGTAACAAAGTAGGAACTAATTAACAGACAAATTTAACAATTTGTGAATCAAATTTCAGAAATCATTCCTCAAATAATAAGTTTGTATGAAAACATAACTTCGTCGATATCGTAATACTGACATATTTCCAAATCATGATTCACAACATGTTAAACAGGTCCATTGCCTACCAAGGGAGATAACTCCTCAGACCATAGATGTTATCTGCATTCCATGTTGACAGAACTGACACTATCTAATCTACGGTTGTCATCATTCTCATGTCATCTACTTCATTCCAGTGTACAGCAACATGCTAAAATGCACGCAAAATGCAAACCTACATCCTCGTTTGAGAAAGGTGTACTGCAGTGGTTCACCCTGTTTCCCCTATATGCATATGGTGCAAACATTTGCCTGATCTATCCTCCTTATCAGGTCACCTAAGAAATTACCTACCTGGATCGCAATATTAGTGTAATGTGCCCAATAACTGATGACTACAGGCATTATGCCACCATCGGCTACTACTTTAGTTATTGTGTGGTATTCAGATAAAGACTGATTTTACTTTCCAAAGAACTATTTGTAAATTTGTATTTTTTGTCAAAAGACCTTTTTCAAAAGCCTGTCATTGAGTAAATTTTTAATTAAGCCATATCACCTTTAAACTTCCTTTTAATAAAAACAAAAATCGTGTTTCATCCATAAGATTGTGGGACTATTTATTCAGGGTTTTTTCGGCATTCAGGATTAACATTAAAAGCAGTAAAGGGTCAGATTTGAATCGATTCCGAAAGCCATGTTCTGATAGGGACAATATTCACCTCAGCCCCAAATGATGGACAATTTTTTTTTAACATCTGCATTGTTTGTTTGATGTTAAACCCACCAAACCTCATTTAATTACACCCATGTTCTAAGGGAACTGAATACTTAACAGAGACTGGTTCTTGGTTGTAATTGCACTGAATCACCTTTAAAATTCTTGGCAAGTTTATTTAAAGATGAATTAAAGTTTAGCCAAAGCCAGGATACAAATGCCTTTTTATTAACCTACTGGCACTAGGACTGGTAATCCTTCAACATTTTAACCACATCAAACAACCAAAAATTTAAAAATAAAATGAAATCGGACTGCAAGCCTTTAAAGAGGGCTGCAGTTAGATGGACCTAAAAAATGTCTTTTATATTTCTGTCCTGTCAGGTTCAGGTTCATTTCAGTTTGGGTGTATCTGTCTCTAAAGCCTCATTTGTTAAGTCCTCTACAGTACTGACATCTAACAGGTTTTCCCATTGACACAGACGTCAGTCAACGTCAGGGGAGTCTACAAACGTGTAGATCTGCTTCCAAACATCACGTAATACCAGTGAGTTTTTTTGGTCAGATTTCAAAACAGGTAATTTATTTACCTTTTTTATTTTAGTATTGCCACAATGAATATACCCCTGTGACCTCTTATGAGTGAGTGAGTTTAGTGTTACGCCGCACTCAGCAATATTCCAGCTATATGGCGGGTGACCTCTTATGATAATATACACCTGTGATGTCTTATGATAATATACATCTGTGACCTCTAATAATTTTTACCTGTGATGTCTTGATGTATACCTGTGTCTTCTAATGATAATATTCACCTGTGATGTCTTTATAATATACACCTGTGAAGTCTAATGACAATATTCACCAGTAATGTCTTATGATAATATACACCTGTGATGTCTAATGATAATATATGCTTGTGATGTATAATGATAATATACACCTGTGATGTCTAATGATAATATATGCCTGTGACATCTAATGATAATATTACACCTGTGATGTCTAATCATTACTTACCTGGTTGACAGTAGTATTTCACCTCTGCGTATTTACTAGTATCAGGGCATGGGTCCCCGAAAACATGATTATTGGCCATCATTTCACACTCCTGTCTCCCATCACACCTACAGCAAGAAAATGCACATGCAGTTAAAGAAGCACTATGGCATGACGATGGGTAAGTTCAATACATTAGTTCAAATACATACTTAAATATACCCCTGTGACCTCTAATGATAATGACATTAAAGTGCAGCAAAAAGAGAATACACCACTTGAGATTTGGAGGTGGTCTAGACAATCGACTGTTCTCTTACCATTCTGAATTAAAGCTTAAGATCTGATAGATGTACATGTTGTAGCTAATTTTATATAGTTCTGATACCTCCAGTGTATTATGGTTATTCCTAATAAATATTATTGTTACCAGTATCTCCACAAAACCTTTAATTGTCAGTTTCAAAAGTATGATAAGTTAAAATCAAAACTGTGGATCCTTTTATTAAGTGCGAATATTCATATTGTTCCTTAAAAGGAAACTGTATGTCCTTAGTGAAACGATATAGTAATAAACAAATAACTGCTTGACAAGTGAAACTATACACAGTCAACAAATACAATAACATATCCTTCTTGTGAAGGCAAACTAAATTATTTATTACATCAGAAGAAATTTGAAAGTGTGTATTCCTAATTAAATGAAATTACATAAACATGTTATCAGGTTTCTGATAATTTATGCAAAGATTTCTAAGAGCCCTGAAAACTGTTAATATTGTTAAGAACCTAGAAATTTAAAAGAAAAAAGGGAAACAAAAAATTGGAACAGGAATGCTTCAAGTACTTAAAAAAACATGAAATTCTAATCACAGTGGGGTAAGTTCATGCCCACTATTTTGTAAACATTTATTTCAACAACTGACAGTGTGATTGTTAAACTGTCATCATATCCCTTCTCACTCAACATAATGTTTGTCAGTACCTAACACAGGACAGCATTCAGTGACAGCTATTTCCAACATGCTAGTATATATGCAGCTATTTGTGTGAGTCACTTCACTATCCGTGTTTATAGAAGGTTGAAATTAACATGATTAACACTGAAACAGACATGACTTGGTATCAAACAGAGAGAAATATACATACACAAGTGGTTGTCAACTGTCTACCGCTAACGGTTAGAACACCAGACATATAGGCTTGCCTGCTCATGCAAAAAGCAGTTTTTCATGGCAGTACTCATGTTAACATTCATTTTACTAAATTTGTTAGCATTTTACAATTCTGTGGAATTCTAGTCAATAAGTGTTTCTTGATTACATTGAATATTAAACATTTGCTGATCAAATGGCAGAGTATATTTATTTATAAGAAAGACATGAAAATAATATTCCTGTTATTTAAAGTCCCTTTGAAAGTGTATTGGAATTTGAATATGGAAGATATTGCCATATAAAATGTGAGCTATAATTCCACGGAGATGTATCTGAGTGACATTTAACACTAACTGAGTCTATGATACACGTAACATACAGTCATACAGTCACATCTCCACATCTCTCACCCAGTGTACCAGCACAGGCCCATTCGAGAGTATGTGAGTGTTTCATTGCAGAGGTCATCAAAATGTGAATCCTGCGCCAATATGACACTTCGGCTTCCTGTTACATCTACGCAGTACAACAAATACTGTGTCATATGTTTGTTTAAATGATATTATATGATTTCTGTATTTTCTAGAGTTTAGCACCCACATATTTTTCTAACACAGCTGTGTAAATAAGGATGTAGATAACGCACACCTATACTGAGTTCTCATGTTTTTCCCCAACACAAAGGCATTAGGTCTAGGTTTGTTAGTATGCTGTTTTACGCCCCACTCAGCAGTATTCCAACTATATGACGGCGGCCTGTAAATAATCGAGTCTGGACCAGACAATCCAGGGCTTAACAGCATTTTCCTACAATCGCCAACGGCTGAAGGGATGGTATAAATCCAGCTAGGGTCCATGCAGGTAGCAAAGGTACTGTAAGTCCCCATGGTCACTAGTATGGTGATCTACCTTTGGTTGTTGGCGATATATAGCCCATTTTTAATTGTATTGTCCTAATTTAAAATCCTGTTTTTAGAGATAGATAGTAGTTTGGTTTTTTGTGTCTGTGATATTTAGTTGGTTTTGCTGTCCTCCGTTGACAGGCTTTTAGTGATTTACATGCATTTATGATGAAGTTAAAAACTAGTTTTAGTCACGATATGGCTGAAATAATGCCAATGTGACTTTACATTTTAACCCACCCACTCACTCCTAGTGCATATTTATGTTTGTTCTTAAAGTCTGCAATAGTCTCTCATAACCCTAAACGGGTGGCTCGCCTTTATTCTGTATTATAGCTAATACATGTTCTGTATTTTACAAGTGAGGTGAGACTCAAATAAATAATCTGTCTGTCTGTGCATCCCCCTCCGTTATAACGGAATTGGCAATGACATGTGTGGCGATCAAAGTTCACGGATATCAAACACATCAGAAGAAAGAACACTTCTCTAGTCTGAAATCTGTCAGCAATAATTTGTTTATGAAGGGGATAAATATTAACATTTCATGAGGCAAATATGATTCATATCGAACTTCAGTGTCTTAAATCTTTACATATGATTTCATCCTCATCCTTAAATTAATATAAAAATGTCCATTCCATAGAGATTTTACACCATATATACCTACAAGACAAAAATGAACATAAAGTGGGAGAGTGAGTGAGTGAACGTCAGCATCGTCAGCAATTGTGGCTACATCACGGTGGTCTGAAAATTATTCCCAATGTCCATCCTCCACATTGTCCAAGCCTAATGACCAAATAAAGTAGGCCTTCATTTTAAACACTCAGTGATCATAAGTTGGCTCTCTTATAACTGGCCTGGGAAGGTATTCAGCTCCTATATACCTGGACGGTTAAAGATAGATATCAATGTGGTTGAACATGTTTACCGAAGTGTGACATTAATGGTTCCAGATACCATCATATATGTGTCACAATACTAGGACGTCACCAGGGCGTACAGATTTGCACAACAATAATCTGTGTACTTGATTATCTCTTTCAGCATACATCACACAAGATAAGCCAGTGAGTGAGTGAGGGAATAAAGCATAACATCATCTTTCATCTTGGGGTGGTGGGGGCTGTCTTGTAGTTGAGCCATTGCCAAGCCATTGGTTCGATTCCAAACATGTTTATGCAATGTCTGAAACCCATTTCTGGTGCCCCCTGTTGTAATGTTGCTGGAATATTGTTGCAAAATATGATCCAAAAACCATACTCACTCACACTCATACACCTGTCCTACTTATCTCAATGAGCAGAGCTACAGATAACTATTTGTGTCACTGAGTAATGTAGTCGCTTGTGTTCATCTCAATTGGGTATCCTAATTCTCCTTTGGGTAACCAAATTCATTGTACCCAGCTCACTCAAACTCAGTTGGGTATTTTGCCATTTTCCATTAATTGTAAAAATAAAATAAAGTTTAAATGTTGGTTTATGTGTTTGTTTCATATATTTGATCTGTAATATGAAAAACGATAAGATAGACTGCAAGTTGCCAAGTTCAGGTGCTGAAATAGAACCTCTCAATATACCTCAGTTATTTTATCTCATTTTGTTTGTACGCATGTAAGATAAAATATATTGAGTATTTACAAAAATTTAAGCGTACTTGTACGCAATAGGCTTAATAGGAATTGTTTTTCACATAAATATTTGCGTAATTTACGCAGATACGCAGCTTATCTGTACCTCTGATGAGTGAATGAAGGTTGCTTTATCAAAACCACAGCCTTATCACAGCAGTTTGTCAATGATCAGCCTTGATGATGAATTACCAGCTGATATCATGGAAAGATCCCGGCAATAATCACCAGGCTCCCATCTTTTGGCTAGCTCTTACAATATGCGAGGTGTCGTGAAAACCTATTGATTCTGACACAGAATACCCACAACGACTTATAATCATTGGGAAAACATATAGCTTCAGGCTCTATTCCTGAAACTGTAGCAGGAATAATTTGTTGTTAAATTCCACAATATTCCAGCTAAACATCAGTGGACTGGAAATAACTGAGTCTGGACCAGATAATCCAGTGATTGACACCAATGCACCGATCTATGCAACTGGGATAGGATGCCATTCATGAACCAAATCAGCAAGTCCGTCCACCCAATCGCAGTTAATAAGTCGTCTCTTACAAGGAATGATTTGTTATCACCTTTATGATATTTATTACCAACAATTCACGAGTGACAAAGGACAACGTGAATGTTCGCAAATGAATATTTTCCCTTAACATCCAAAACCCAAGCCCTCAATCTTAAGAACCCTGTCTAGAGCTGAATCTCACACCACCACTTTCCTGATTGTGTTAAGAACACAAATTGATCAATTATTTCTTGTTAAAAGAATTAGTCTCACCTCTCTGACACAACCCTGAATGACAGAACGGAGATGCACTGAACGTTCCAGCCTTCTGTAATGCCGAACTTGTTGCAGACGGAGATGCTGTAGCGGCCGTAGTTGGCCAGCATGATGCGGATGACCTCGTTCTCTTCGCACACAACATGCAGCTTGCCGTTCTCACATGCGTACGTGGTCTTCCATTCCGTCCGTGGTGGGAGGCGACCACCAAAGAAAGAACCTGCAAGAAGACATTTGTTGAAAAGTTTCATATGAAGATACACCTCCACATGGTACCACTGGGTTGTGGATAGGAAAAATAGCTAACAGCAGACATTATGGAAATGGTATTTAGCAGACATTATGGAAATGGTATTTAGTAGATAGATAGATAGATAGATAGATAGATAGATAGATAGATAGATAGATAGATAGTGAGTGAGTGAGTGAGTGAGTGAGTGAGTGAGTGAGTGAGTGAGTGAGTGAGTGAGTGAGTGAGTGAGTGAGTGAGTGAGTGTCAGACAAATTAACAGGATACGACATATACAATCAAAACAAGATACAATGAATACAATGAACCAATGTGCCGAGCCTGATCACCAAATCCACTTTTCCAACTTTTCCAACAAGCCTAGGTTACGGGAAGCCACACTCCCACCTTTGATTTACCATGACAATACAAGTAGGCACAGAAATCAGGTCCTGCCTTTACTTTACACAGTGAGCAAAGAGAAAATTCAACGAAAACTAATTTCTTACTTTACACCCTAGAAAGAGGAATCATCATAGAGCCAGTAAGCTGCGTATTTGCGTATAATACGCAATAGAAAAGATGAAATATGCAAGAAAACTAAATTCCAGCATATGAAAAAACACTAAATATTTACATTTACGCTATGTCAAAATAACAAAGCGTACTTACCCAACACATAAACATCATGTTGCGTATCATATCAATTCAAGCCAATAGAACTCAAGTTTTGCCATCTCTAAATATTCGCGATTAAATGAATCTTGAATAATTCTAAACGCAATTAAAATGTGCAACGCAGATTGAATACCAATCATGGTTTGTTAACCCTTCACTAATAGCCATCTTGGTATCTTGTTTTCCAACAAAACAGATGTAGACTAAGGCACTTATTATTTCTTACAGCACAAGTGGATAAAACTGTAGTAGCTATTACCTATTATTTAGCAGGAGGATTTGGTTTTATTTTATTTTATAATAAAAAAATGTCGCACCTCTTTTACTTATTTGAAATGAATACCGGGATTTTAAAAAGATGGTGGGTATGTAAAAGTATAGATACCCTCTTGAAATTGGAAACACCCACTTAGTCTCAAAAGAATGGGTATCATACCCACATGGCCAGAAGCTTTTCTGCTGCTCTGAATCGTAAAACTTAAAATGATTTCGGAAAACTTCAATAGTGGAATTCTTAACAAGAGAACATGTTATATTTTCTTCATATGGCTTAAGTAGGAAACATGGTAATTTTGTTGGAAATTGATTCTGACGCCAACCCACATTTAATACTGTAATACCATCAGTGGACAGGAACTACAATTACACAAAGGGAGATAACTTCAGCTGCTGAAGTTTGTTGCTGTTGGGGGAACAATCAAGTGCCATTCTTCCAAGATGTAATGCCAAGTCGTCTGACAAGTTGACAGTAAAAAGAAATTTAGAAGACAAGATCAGCTTAAGTCCTAAAAAAGAAAATCATTTTCATAGATCTAGGACTCGCAGAGGACAGTCACATGACTCTAATGTCATTCAGAACATGCTCAACCATGTTCAGGATCCTCATAAACATTCTGGGGGATCCATTAATGTTCCTGGCAAGATTTAATGGATTGAGAAGCAGGTTAGATATCTGACCCATAACAGGCACAGAGAGGAGAGGCTGGGAGGGTTTGAGGTCACCTTAACCATTCTGGAAGCAATATGCTACAAGGGATTAACAATTTGTGACAATGTCAGGCATCAGACCCTCATCACTACACTCAAACACATTGGCAACTTGGCTATGCAATAATATCAATGGCATAGTGAGGGTTTATGATACAAACAAACTATTTACTTCAAATTCTTGTTGTCAATTAGTCTGAATGGTATAGTTCTCATCTATACTACACAAAAGAGTTAAGGATCAACTAAATCTTTACTATTAGTATAATTTATCTGTCTGGCCAAGACTGATGGAGTCAGTAATGGGAAATAATTCTGTTATCCTTATTTTCTTTTGAGAGGCATAAATTTCTGTAGGTTTTCAAGAGAGTGAGTGAGTTTAATTTTACGCCGCTTTTAGCAATATTCCAGCAATATCATGGCGGGGGGACACCAGAAATGAGCTTCACTCATTGTGCCCTTGTTTGGAATCGAACCCGGGCCTTGGTGTGATGAGCGAAAGCTTTAACCACTAGACTACCCTACCGCCCCTTTTCAAGAGAGAATATCTTCAACCCTAATCATGAATTAATAAACTGAAATGGAAGTAGCTTTTAGCAATCACACCCTTACTTTCCAAAAAAATAAATATGCACAACTGTTTTCTTCATAAACACGACAGTATCTGATGTATCTGCCTTATCACCAGCATATTTATCTATTTATCATACACATTCCCCCATTTCACTGTATAACAACAGTTGCTTAAATGATAAAACTAAAAAGTATCTGACACACAAATCAAAACTCTAAAATTTCAAAATTTCATATTTCAAAACAAAATATTGAACTCAAGAGCTACCATGCTACTACTGGAACATCTAGTTTTCAGATCAAGAGTGAAAAAAAACTCTCTCTGATAATACCACATTTGGCTAATTATGATTCTTTAAGAAAAAATCCTCTGGCAATTTTATGTGACGAATCCTGTAATTTCATCCTAATTTAACATTTTCTTGATTCATCAAAATCCAAATTATTAGCGATATTCCCTCCTGGTCTCTGCATCAGATGGCAATTCCAAGATTCCGTGCCAGAAAAAAAGTTCCTCCCTCTCTTCTAGCATCAAATTATAAAATCAATAAATATGCTGAGATAATGAGATCACTTGGTGACTTCAAGTGTGATAACTTGCTCTACTTTAGACCTACTTCTATCAATCTTAAACCAAAGAGCATAGGAAGGACCCTGCAGCTATGTGTAAATGTTTATAAATAAAACATTTATCAAGCAGTGTTTTGGTTCACTCTGGTGGCCTTTTCCAGTTTTTGTATATGCTGCGATCTCATACATGTTTTGCACAAAACAGGCTAATTTTTAAGAGAGCATTTCTTTAATTAAGTGCAACATGGTTAGATATATGTGAAGTTATCATGTCAGATTTTGGTGGTTGAAGGACTTTTACAATTTCTGTAGGAGAGTTACTGGAGTGTAATATTGTTAATTATGTTCTTTTTGGGAAGTATTGAAAAATACATTCTTGTCACAATGTTACGAATATGAGTTCCATGTAAATAGAAAACATATTTGAAAATTTGAATAAACAAAGATCCCAATCTGGTTAGAAGCATGGGAATTATTAGCTCTCATCAAAAAGCCTCTCAACAATGTACAAACACGTTTAATTCTAAAACATCTTTAAATAAATAATTAGGCCAGCCTTATTGCATTTTACAATCTAATTTAATCAAGTGTCTCATATATCAAAGTCTGTTTAAACAAATAACATCTAAATACATGGAAATTTCAGCTTAGAGTCAATACGAATATTCAAACATTTGAAAAATAAGATCAAATGGATTTCAATTAAATTCCAAATTAAAAGACCCAAACAAATGAAAAACAACATAATCTTGTTACTTTGGAAAATTCTTCAAATAAAGGATTACAATCATAAAACTGTCTAAGATCACAAGACAAAAGTACCAATTTACATGTGACAGAACTAATTTGCTTCAGGTGAATTTTTTGTGTTTCCAACCCTCGACTCTGCAAACTGCTAAAGCCACCTCAGATATATCTTTGGTAGTTATAATCCTTGATCTTAGACTCCCGATATGTTTAGCCATTTTTTTCAAGGTCACAGGAATTGGTTTATGAAGTTAGCATTTATTGTTATGCTCAGATGGTTTGCATCAGACATTTGTAAGATATCTACTTGGAATCCTAACAACTTAATTTCCCCTTGTAAACAGGCAGGAGGGAGGTGTTTTCAGAGACAATAGGTTTCTTTGTATATCCAAGCTAAGTGTGTGAGAAACGTGGGAAAACAAAGTGATATATAGATCAGTAGCTGTGTAAGTGAAACTGAGAGTTGTATATATCACAGTATTTTCATAACACCTTTTCAATACTAATAGGAAATTTTTTAGGGAATTTTTAAGCTGTTACAAGAATGTTGTGCAATTGTTTGTCAGAAATTAATTTTGTTAGATATTTTTGTATAATGACAAGTTTGTTTCATTCAAAGTTCATTTCTTGGGTAGGTTTTAGAATTATTTGGGAGGAATGATCAAGACTTTATACATAACACAATCTGATGTTCACTATGTCAAATGCATTTATACTTTTATTCTTTAAATGACTGCTTAGGGACCATTCATAATTTATGGCTAGGAGGTGGTGATGATTGGTGGGGTGGGGGTGGTATTATGCTTAAACAATATTGGAGAGGGGGTCATTGATTTTGTACATGAAATGCAGGGGGAGGGGTCACTTACTTTGTACATTTTACATTTACTACATGCTCCATAAAATCATCATCACCCCCTGGCCATAAATTATGAACGGTCCCTTATATCATAAAAAATATGAAAATCTTTTATCAGTAACCATTTTTAGCTAGACATTATTAGTTAAAAGGCTTGAAACTAATATAGGCAAAGATTAAGATAAGTGACATTAGTACTGTGATGTTGAAATCAAACTAGTGGTCGATATCATGAGTAGCAGTGGCACCTGTCAGGATACACAAACACACTCATCCCAGTTCTCTGATGAACTCAATACACACTTGGCCACCACAATGGGCACTTCATTCTTATTTTTATCATCACTTAATCCGTCATTTTAACCACAAGGAATATTTTCTTTGGACCAACACTGCCCTTATTCAAAATTAATCAATCGGAAGAGTTATCATATTGCCTTCTTTTCAGTGCCACCTCTCGTTCCACATGAACAAAGTCTTTGAAAACTCTCCACAATACTGGGGGGATTACCTATTGTTACACACAGTGAAAAAATGTTAAACATGTTCTTGGAAAGGTTTCAGTGGATCTCTGCCTTACAATAAAAGACACATACCTGGCACAGCAGCTGTCAGCTGACAGTTGATCACGACGATGATGACAAGTAGCTGCAAGTTTCTCCCCATCCCCCTGACTTGACCACACCCAATGTCCAGTATAAACAGGGTCCACTATAGCTGGGTGTCCATGCTACTGCCAGGCCAGGTCAGGCCTGCAATCACCACCTGAAATGTACATGTGCATACTAGTTACACCTGCAATCACCACCTGAAATGTACATGTGTATACTAGTTACACCTGCAATAACCACCTGGAATGTACATGTGCATACTAGTTACACCTGCAATCACCACCTGGAATGTACATGTGCATACTAGTTACACCTGCAATCACCACCTGAAATGTACATGTGCATACTAGTTACACCTGCAATCACCACCTGAAACGTACATGTACATACTAGTTACACCTGCAATCACCACCTGAAACGTACATGTGCATACTAGTTACACCTGCAATCACCACCTGGAATGTACATGTGCATACTAGTTACACCTGCAATCACCACCTGGAATGTACATGTGCATACTAGTTACACCTGCAATCACCACCTGGAATGTACATGTGCATACTAGTTACACCTGCAATAACCACCTGGAATGTACATGTGCATACTAGTTACACCTGCAATAACCACCTGAAACATACATGTGCACACTGAAAATGAGCATACAACTTAGTCAACAGTCATAAATTTCAGCATCAGAAGTGTAAGAGATTGTTATTCATATTGCACGTCAACATGCTCATGTAAACTGTCATGTCAACATCAACAAACAAACAACAACCTCATAAATCATGTCTTTTAATGTTAAAAAACTATGCTTAACTGGATATAGTGTATTTAAGGACGTAGTTATCTTAGAAACATAAAATATACACCAACCATTGGTTACTTGAGAACACACATCATGTCTCAATTGTCAGGCAGTTGCTTGTTTCAACCCGAAGCCATATGATAAATTTCATGGTCTCTGTTTCAACAAACTAAATCAGTTTTATAAAAAAAAATACTTTAACCCAATTTACAACATTCATATCCTTTTGCAAGAATCTGAAGCAGGTGAAGTTAGTAGGCAGTGTGTCATCGAAATGAAACATGACTTTAAGTGTTCAAGCAAAATGATGCATCATGACATCAACTGCTTGAATCGTGGATACAGGATTCAATATCATCTGAACATGAGGATCCTTACAATCAGCTTTATCAAATTTGACATTTTGAATAAAACAGCTCAAGTTTAGACATAAACATGAAACACATTTAAGTATATCTAAACCTCTTTGTCTTTTCCAGAAAACCAGCATCTAAAGGCCATCTTATTGTCTTTTAACAGCATGGGTGATCACATGCTTCCCATTGTGTTAACACCTGTGTGTTGACAGGCTGACATAACGAGATGTACACACCTGGTAATTAGCACTCAGTGGGTGAGTTGAATGTCGAAAAATATAACACATACATGTGCATTTTAAACATTTGTTTAAACATTTCACACATATAAATTATTAATTTGCAATCAAAGAACTAACATTATTTACTTGGTTTAATAACCATCAAAATTATATTTCCCAAGTTCTATTCATATAATTATTTTATTGAAAGTGTACCTTAAATACGAATATATATAAATAATGTGCTGTAAATTAATAATATGGGTTTATCCCAATTATTTGTTTTGATCCCTCGGTGTCAAAAATGCACTTTTCACCCCTCTCACCTACTCCACCTTGCCACTGACATCTATGTCCGACCTGTGACCTTTCTCCCTTCCCATCTGAAAGTTCCCAACTTCCCAGACATACACTACATCAGCAGGCTACCCCTCTTTGTCCCTCACATCAAACTACATATCCAAAAACATAATACAAGCAAAATCGTGCAAGGAAAAAATGTACAAGCTGCAATTGACATAACTTGGAAAGAAATGTACGAGATATGTCTACCATCCCCACACATAAAAACATACCTTACATACGTGCTTCATCATTGTCCGTATCAAGAATGTAAAACCTTTTACGAAATGTCACTATCAGCAGTCAAGGCTTCTAGCACACTTTGAAGATTAGGATTTCATCGCTGACCACTAACATCCCCGAGACAGACCGAAACTCATGCCTCAGCTGTACGGATCTGGTCAGTGTAAACAATAGTCAACATGTCCAAGGTGAATTTCAGCTGATCTGGACCTTACTGCAAGCTTTGGGATCAATATCGTTTCTGATAATGGTGCCATGTGGCCAACTAGGCTGAACACGTTTCTCAGATAGCAAACTTCCAGCCTCTTGTAGAAGACTGGCGCTGCTGTTGGAGACTTTGGAAGAGGTGATTTCTCCCAATACTTTACGCAGAATATTTAAATTTCTATTAAGTTATACATCTAGGACTTAGTATTACCATTAAAAGAATGTATTTCTAAATTAATTCTTTTTATAAAAGTGTGTATTTCTCTGCTATAGTTATAGACATCCATGCAGCAAGGTTGCCATTATTCTAATACAGAGTAAGAAATAGTGTCCACTTATGTCAGCTGAACCCTCAGTTACATAGCAGTAGAGTGTGTTCATATAAGAAGGGATTTAAAAAGTTTCGATTTAAAATTAAACAAATCAATTTACTCTTCCCATTTCAGCAAAGCAACTCTGTACCTATTTGACAAGATTCAATGTTTAAACTTAAATTGATTATCAATACAGCTAACACTTCTTTCCTTAAGCATAATCGTATGTCAATGTTCTAATAAATCCTGGAAGTTAAACTGCTTGCCTGATTCTATTACAAGCGTTGCAACACCGATCCATTAATAAATATATGTCCATATAAAGGATATTGAAAGGTTTAGAGATAATTTCAGCCAACATTACAACTCTGTTAGTTTAAATTTGATTTATAGCAGTAGTGGAGTTCAATATTTTGACACGGAATTTGTCATGCCAGAATGCCACTCATGTAAGATAATCACACACACACACTCCCCCTCACATTCTCATTAACACATTTCCCCCCTACTTAGACAGAGAAATTAACCCCTGACATTTTACTGGCATCATCAGATGGGTGTACAACCTGGGCAGTAATAGTGCATCTAACTGAGAGAACAGTACCACTGTGAATGGTTTACATTTCATTCATACAATGGTATTTATATTTATATATATACAAAAACAAAACAATAACTGATTATCATGATTATCAATTGTAAAATATCAACTGTCAGCCTTAACAGTATGTAACCGTCTAAATTCAACAATAATCTTATCGGGAGTAAAAGTAGATAACTGTGATTCTTCTGTCCTCTCATACATTTGTCTTAAAAATACTTTAAACAATAACTTGTGTACACATAAAACAACTTCACAAGTAGTTGTTAATCGTTTTCAGCAAAATATCACTGACAGGTCTCCACAAAATGTTCTCCAGTCAACTGTTTAACTGATATTTACCGATATAGGATACAAAAACTGTTAACATGTACATCAACAAAGACATGACATAAATATTACCTTCAGAACATGTAAATCCATTCCCTCCCACTGACAAAGAACTTCTCAGAGTACGAGCCCTAACAGCCCACCCTCTGCAAAAAAAAGTCTTGTTTTGATTAGCACGTTTCCTCCCACTAGATATCATTCCGATTGGCCACCATTTGCTGCATGTCGACCCACCTGTCTCCCATAAAGTCAGGAGGCTGTGTAGGTCAGTCCTCAAAACAATAGCGCCAGGCAGAGACGATAGACAGACAAAAATTGCAGCTCCACATCAGCGAAGCTCATTACAAGTTGGCGTACACCAGGGCTGCATATTCCCTCCAGTCATATTTACATGTGTCTCATACAAGTTGCTCATTACTGGCATAACTCAGTTGGGAGACTGGGTGCTTCTACTCTTCAGCCAGGACATGTATACTCGTGCTGTTTTTTTATGTCATAGCAATCTTTTGTGATACATGTTGTTTTAGAAATTTAAATACCAATTGAAATACCAGTATTTAAGCTGAGCAATAATGATATCCTTTTTCATTTGCTATTTTGGTTATCTTGATCTTGCACAAGTACTTACATAAATGTTTTATTATTGATAACATTCATCAGAGCATCCTCAATACTTCATTTTCATTTGTTTGAAATTCGAAGGCAGGAATTTATGGACGTCAACTTCTAGTCTTGGTATTTCATTCACCTGATGAAGGAGTAAGAATATACTCTGAAACATCATGACCCTCAAAATAAAGAGGCTGACATCCATAAATTCTCTCCTTTATGTGTATCACTTCTGAATGACGTTCAAAGACTCTGTTATAAATTTGTTTCATTTTTATGGAATAGAGCATAATTTTGTAGCTCATGTTCAAATGATGATCAGGAGAATGTGACACTAGAGCCTGTTAACCATATCCACGCTATATACTGGATTTCATCTTCTAATCAATTAATGTCAACATGCCTGACTGTAACTCATTAGAAGACATTCATAATCAAACTTTTAATTCAGATTTCAATATTGGCATGTGTCAGCATTTCTCTCATATCAAGTAACAACATGTAATGGCGGAGTCCTCATTAGTCATTTGACAATAGGGGATTAGGATTACATAAGATTGAAGAAAACCATTGCCACTCACAAATTGTTATGCACTTGTACTGATGAAATCTGGGTTTACATAATGATGGGATTGATTGATCTTGGATCTGACAAGAGCTTGTTAACTACAGTAATCAGGCCACTGGTCATATTGTCTTGTCATGTTACAATTATGGGAACATCAATAATAAGATTGGAGCCAGTGCATCACCCGGCCTCACACACACATGGTTGATCAGATAAAACAAAAGATTCTTCAAATATTTCTGTTTTGTTCTTATAAGGTATTATTTAATACACATGTCTTGGTTTTTACCAACTCTTAAGCAGATCCTGGGTGGAAATATGAACATGCCTTTGAATATATTTTAAGTGAGTCAGTGAGAATGAATTGAGTTCAACACAAACTTGTTTGAAGATATCACGCACAAAACTAAACAGAGCACATTAATATGGCTTCAGTGACTCATCCATCATTCCTTACAAGCATGCCTTCCAACATTAAGTCTATTATTACTAAATGCACAAGTTAAAGGGAAGGGAATCTTCAAAGGATTAAACAAATTTCTTAACCCAACACATCCAGCATCTGGATATAAACCAAAGAGTGAGTGAGTGAGTGAGTGAGTGAGTGAGTGAGTGAGTGAGTGAGTGAGTGAGTGAGTGAGTGAGTGAGTGAGTGAGTGAGTGAGTGAGTGAGTGAGGTTTTACACCACATTTAGCAATATTCCAGCAATATCACGGCGGGGATGGGCTTCACATTGTGCCCATGTGGGAAATCGAACCTGGGCCTTCAGTGTGACGAGCAAACGCCCCAAACCAGAGAAAGACTGGATGCGAGTGACTATTAACCTATACATCCAAAACATCACCCAGCGACACAGCTGAGTATATATACAACACTATGCCACCGGATATGTCAGTGCGTACATTGCAACTGACATAAGTATTTTTTACATCCTACATAACTCAACACGTGCAATTGACTTATGCACATTTCATATACTACATATCTCAACACCTGCAATGTCCCATCATCGTGTTTTCCCAGTTCACAAATGACGAGATGGAAATGTGTTTCATTATCATACTGCTCATGGAGTCTACAGTCTTAGGAGACTATGCCAAAAAAACCATGCTTTCCTTGCCGTAGATCAATATTATTTTCTAATCAATAGCATAGTAGGATAACTACAGACGAGGAAAGTAGTAAGCTGATGATGGTTAACTCAGGACGACAATGACAGCAATGCTTGTCTTGTTGATGGTAACACTTGGACAAATCAGAGATACAAATAGACGGCTAAATGACAGTCGTGTTTCTTTAGCAGCAAAGCTGGGATGGATGGACTTGTAAGTTTCGTACAGCATCATGATGGTTGCGATAAAATAATGGCAATATTCACGTCAGTACCTCTTTCAGTACACAAAACATACGATAAATCTCTTGCCAGCTGCACATCTATGAAAAAATCTGGAATTTGTTAGAAATCCTGAATCCTATTTACAAGAAAACTGGGAAACATCCAGAAAAATATATTTGCAGAAATTATAAGTTACATATTTTGCACCTCAAGATTGCAAAAAAACAAGCATATGCACCAAACTGAGTAGTTATTTGTGAGTGAGTGAGTATGGTTTTATGTCACTTTTAGCAATATTCCAGCAAATAACATAGTGAGAGACACAAGAAATGGGCTTCATACATTGTAACCATGTGGGGAATCTGAACCCGGGTCTTGAACATGACAAACAAATACTTTTAGTCCCATTTACCATTTATGTCATCAAGTGTTAATATTAAAATTTAAGTAGAGCTTAACAGAACAAATGATTTTAGTTTCAACTTTTGAACTGAACATAGAAGTACAGAGTCACGTCAGAAAAAACAGTTTGACAGAATCCTTCAATCACCAAACATATTTGTAGATATTTATCACAGGAAATATTGAGCAGATTAGTTTACTATGCACATGCTATTTCCTTCTGTAATTCTTTAGTAAGCATCATGCTATTGATCACTGGATTGTCTTGTCCAGACTCGATTATTTACAGACTGCCACCATATAACTGGAATATTGCTGAGTGCTGTGTTAAATTACAAACTAATCCACAACCAACCAACTTATAGCAAATAATCAATTCATAAATAAATTAAATCGGAGTAGAAAACAATATGGAAATATATTGTGACTTTACTGAGATATGTAGGTCTTAGATGTTAAAATTGTTTTTGCTCAAATTCAACCCTTTTGATATCACATGGATACTTTACATACAAGTTTCACTGAACATTCCAGTTAACAGATTTGATCTCCACATTGAGAATGATTGCTAAAATCGTCAAGTGGTCATGTAGAAAAAAACAATACTGTAACATTTTTGTAAAGTGTCGCAAATATTTTCAAAAACCAAAACATGTTATTTATCCGGCAGGCAGTAATGTGGAATATATTAGCAAGTGAAATATGCCGATTTGCTAGATTGACACTTATGGCTGGACCCTGAAACTTGGCAAAAACCTCCACGGTCCCTAAAGCTTGCTAGTGCACGTTGCACGGATTGGTTCCGACTGGCAAACTGCATGCGAAACATGTGGCCCCCAAATCAAACACAATAGTGTTGAGATGTCTACCATATGCAAGACTACCACCATTTGCCACAGTCCCCAATGCCAAGTTCGAAGGTCAAGAAAACACTGCCGAGTGTTGTGATTAAAGCACCATCACTGACAAGTACCCTAATCAAATGGTGTGGCAACAGCAGAGAACTCACACAGTCTCGACTTGCAGGTAATTGTATTTTGTAAGGTTATCAGATTGGAAATATTGAATGTTTAAACAAGAACACAACGGAAGTGGTTTTATCAAAGAATGGATCTCCAAATGAAGTTATATTATCTTTGGGGAAAAGACATTCAAATGGTTATAGAAAAACACTGCGTAAGTAAAAGGTAAAATGTAGTTGCCATGGAAACAGCAGTGTTTCTATTTTGCAGAAGGGAACTATTTTGTGATAATTTAATCCATATATAAGACAATACCAGACTTCTTGAACAAAGTTCCACTTCTACCAACTATCCATTCTCTTAGGTACAGGTCATATTCTTACACCAGTCTGCAACAACACAGCCATATCCAATGGATGGTAAATAACCAAGTGTGGAAGAGACAGAAAAACTAGTGATTGATTGAATGAACAATGAAACCACACCAGGAGTCATGTGACACTTTGTAACATCCATATCAACCGGGGATTTGTAGGAAGCAGCGGAATCTGTTCTTACCCGAAATCAACTCCTCTGAGTTCATTAATATGAGTGAGTGAGTGAGTGAGTATGGTTTTATGCTTCTTTTAGCAATATTCAAGCAATATCACAGCGGGGGACACTAGAAATGGGCTTCACACATTGTACCCATGTGGGGCTTCAAACCTGGGTCTTCGGCGTGATGAGCAGACGCTTTAACCACTAGGCTACTCCCTGCCCCCTCCTTAATATGAAGCAATTGTGGGTGGATGTGCAACCCAAAAATTAATATTAACAGATTTCATTATCTACCAATATCAAATCGTAAAGATCTGGGTTAGGATTGGTCTTCAGTAACCCATGCTTGTTGTAAGAGGCGACTAACGGGATCGAGTGGTCAGACTCGCCGACATTTTGACACATTTCATTATATCCCGATGCTCATGATGTTGATCACACGATTGTTTATCCAGATTTGATTATTTACAGACAACATCTAGCTGGAATATTGCTGAATGCAGCATTTAACCAAATATCAAAATTGTACTTGCATAGTCAACTGCTCTGTTAATCCGAAACTTAGTGCCAGATGAGTTTACAAGAACATTAAACTATCATAACAGCATCAGCAAGCTTGAAACTTATGTTAATGATTCACACACAGCAAGTGGTACTACTTTCCAACTACTCACTGTAGTTTATAGAATCTACTCTTGAAGACAATCATGTGTTGAACTTCTCATTGAAAATCAATCACCATGTGTGATATGTTGGAAAGAATGGCAGGTTGTTTCTTTGATACCGCCTGTACAAAGCCGAGACAACCGGCCCCCTCTCAGTGAAAGAAAAACAGGGAATCATGGGTATTTTCAAAGCTGGGATTTAACAATTAGCACATGGGAGGCATGTGAAAATTGTATCTCCAAACTTTCATGAAATGTCGACTGGAAGTTATTTTAAAAGAAACGAGGCTGTCTTCCATTTCAGACATCTGTTACTTCCTTCCAAACAAGTTTCTCATGGAGGACATTGTATCATCACAAAATCAATACTCATTCAGGATCATAGTTTCAGTTTAATATCTCTGTTGTCAATTTCTTTCTTCTATCATGTCAATTTCACGTGCCTATCAAGAACATTCCTCTTAAAATGTCAATTTCTTGCTCAGATCTCATGAAATTCATGACAAGTGCTGAAAGACATCTACCAATTCAATGCAATGGGTTTTTTATAAAAAGTTGAAACATTTAAAGATTTTTCAAAGAAGAGAAATTAGTCTTGGAGTTTAAATCCGCAAAAGAACAACCATAGTAATCCGCATGATAATGGTGTAAGAATCTTGCATGATAATGGTGTAAGAATCTCGCATGATAATGGTGTAAGAATCTACACTGAAACGTCATTCTATGCAATAAACAAGTAGTTGAAGTCATATGCTTCATTATCAACCCAAATAAGGCCAGACCAATTTTATTTCTTGTTTTATGGATTTTTGTCCTCAGAAAACCTAAAGGCAGGAGGAAAAAAAAATCAAAATCAAAATCAACAGTCAAACTAATATTCCCTTTAAATACTAATTCTACCATGGCTACGTGAAATGCTCGAATTTGATTGGTCAATCCATAAAATCAGACGGTATCAATTTGGATTGAAAATGCGTCTGATTTCACGGCGCTTCACTGCGCATGTATAGAACACTGCCGTACTACTTCAGCTTGGCCACCAACATGACTAATATCAACACAACAGACGTGATGGAAATGCTGATGATGAAACATTTATTAAAACTCGAAAAATACAATTATACGATTTCTCCTCCACAATTATTAGGGGACCTCACTATCATAATTATTACCTTCTATTATAAAAATATTCAAACTCAATTACAATACACAGCCCCAAACATAAACAAACAATATCTAACACATAAATCAGAAAACCTTGTAAAAATACATCCCTATCTATCCCTATTGATAGCGGGCAAAAGCGTTTGTGAACATTTACCTACCTGGTAAATGGTATATTTGTTTCTGTTTAGAATGGAAAATTCGCAAGATAACGGTCAGGCGAAACACAAAATTTGCCACTCATGCTCCATCATGTCCCGTTGCATCGTTCAATATGTCAAAAACTGAACCATGAGAATTCAGCTCTCTGCCACCTTCCCTGGAGGCTGTCACTGCTATGTTCGTACACTTTGAAAAGCTTGGCCACAATCAAGTCCCAAATGATGAGAACAATATTCCAAGGAATCCCAAGTTAGTCGCATGTACACAAAGCAGCACTGTCACTCTTCCTTGCATGCCGGGGTGGAGGCACGTACATGAAATCATGATCGACACTCACCGGTCATAAAAATGAACAGTCTTTGATGAGTTACAGGTCATAGGTCAATCAGAAAAGGATCTATTCTTCGATTCTGCAGGGTTCAGGTTCGACAGTCAGTCAAGTATTTTCCACTGTCACTTCGAATTTCAACCTTTCGCAAAATGTAAACACTGGCTCGTCCGCCATTTCAAACTGTTGCGTAACTGTCTACTTCCAAGAAAATAAGTAGGTCAGACGATTCCATTATAGTGTGGCCAGGGGGGTACAGTAACACGGCGCACAAAACAATAGGGTTGTTTCGGTCTTGTGGAGTTATGATTATAACAACCAAGCTCTTAGGTGTTACAGTATTGCATTGAATAAACATCAGTTTGTTTTCTTTGGACAGAATATTTTTTATGTTGCAATGTTTAAAAAAATATGAACGGAACCTACCACTCCTTTATCAGACGAGTTCAATTCGCCTCTCGTCCCATGGCGGATTACGCATCATCTTCCACAGGATGAGGCAGTTAAATCGGTTATGGTAGAATGGAGATAAACATACAGTGTTTGGAAATTAGATGAATGTTAGACCGAATTGAGAGTCTCTAAATTAATCATTTGAAACCTCACGCTACGCGTTCGGCTTCAAATGAAATTTAGAGACTCTCAATTCGGTCAAACATTCATCTAATTTCCAAACACAGTACGTTTATCTCCTAAATGTATTTTACTTTTGGCAATTTATGAAGTGTATATGGGGCAAAAAAACAATGTAAATACATTTTCTTGCACATTTTCATTTTTGGCCAATAAAAATATTATAATTTTATTTTTTGAGCGGGGAAAATTTATTTATATTTTTTTTTCTTATTCTTGAAAAATTACGACTGATGGATCCGTAAACAAGAAATAAAATTGGTCTGACCTAAGAGATGTTTGCACAATTGCTCCTTTTCATTCATGACATCTCATTCCAGATAGCAGTAGAAAGTGCCCTCATGCAAATGATAATGTGGTACCATGCATCGTGAGATAATGAAAGGAAGTCATTGTAATAAGCCTTACAGAGACAGACTGCAGCTGAAATGTACACGACTAATCCATTTCCCTACCAATCACTGCGTTATCTCCCTCTGCCGATCAGCCCTGCTGTTGTGAGTGGAGAAGCAGATTAACACCCGCCCTTGAAGTCATTTACCATCAGGAATGGCTGGCTTTGTACACAGATTACAGATCAGCTTTCCTTTGACCTATCCCCTGTTGTTACTACCTCGTTCACAACAACTACTGCTCCATCGCAATGTGCATCTGTAGGTTGATATCAACAACATAGTCTGTTACTGCTACAATCTTGTACATATCTAAAACACCGCTCAATGGCTCTGTGTATCTTGAAGCAAATGTTACCCAAGAACTGAGCTGATATGTCGAGCTTATCTATATTAACTCCCTTGATTTATTGTACAACACATTTCACAGCTTGTGTCACAATAGTATTCTGGTAATGTGCAAGGCTTTTGTTTAGTCAAAAGCAGAAATGTTCATTTTCGAGTCTGAAGTATTTCTTAATTTTCATAGAATTGTAAATATAACATGTGTTGCTGCAAAGTAATTTGTATTTCAAGATGTGGTTTAAGTTTGTTTGATACCACACTCAGCAATATTCCAGGTAAATGACAGCAGACTTTAGATCATCAAGTCTGGACCAGACAATCCAGTGATTGATATTATGAGCATTGATCTACGCATGAGAGATGACATGTGTCAATAAAGTCAGCGAGCCTGATCACCCGATCCTGTTAGTTGCCTCTTGCGACCACCATGGGCTCATGCTCATGCTGTTGATCACTTGATTGTCTGGTCCAGACTCGATTATTTTACTGACCACCTCCATATACCTGGAATATTGCGGCGTGCGGCGTAAAACCAAAACCAAACTACTACAACAACAACATTAAACAACCAACCAACCAACCAACCAATCTATTTCCACAACGCACATTTCAAGATGTGGACCACACACATCTTTCATTACTATAGTTACAATTGCATGATAGATAAACACTTGTGGTATGAAAACATACCTTCTTTGAGAGGGCTGTATTTTGGATCAATAACAAAATATTGAACCAAACTGTCATACATTGATGTCAATATCACACTGTTCTGAAATATGCATATTTCAACGTCATTTATTGCACAAATCAATGACCAGGCTGGTTTATATTAAACAATCCTACTTCACTGCGTGTCTCACGAATCTAATCACGTGTGCAAGACTCCATCCGAGCCCTGTGCAGGAAGACCTGAATGTTCAAGTAGGTTTCTTTCAATATGCCTAAGGTCATGACATTTCTTACGATCAATCTCAACCTGGGAAGAAAAATATTATAATTTTATTTTTTGAGCTGGGAAAATTTATTTATATTTTTTTTCTTATTCTTGAAAATTACGACTGATGGATCCGTAAACAAGAAATAAAATTGGTCTGACCTAAGAGATGTTTGCACAATTGCTCCTTTTCATTCATGACATCTCATTCCAGATAGCAGTAGAAAGTGCCCTCATGCAAATGATAATGTGGTACCATGCATCGTGAGATAATGAAAGGAAGTCATTGTAATAAGCCTTACAGAGACAGACTGCAGCTGAAATGTACACGACTAATCCATTTCCCTACCAATCACTGCGTTATCTCCCTCTGCCGATCAGCCCTGCTGTTGTGAGTGGAGAAGCAGATTAACACCCGCCCTTGAAGTCATTTACCATCAGGAATGGCTGGCTTTGTACACAGATTACAGATCAGCTTTCCTTTGACCTATCCCCTGTTGTTACTACCTCGTTCACAACAACTACTGCTCCATCGCAATGTGCATCTGTAGGTTGATATCAACAACATAGTCTGTTACTGCTACAATCTTGTACATATCTAAAACACCGCTCAATGGCTCTGTGTATCTTGAAGCAAATGTTACCCAAGAACTGAGCTGATATGTCGAGCTTATCTATATTAACTCCCTTGATTTATTGTACAACACATTTCACAGCTTGTGTCACAATAGTATTCTGGTAATGTGCAAGGCTTTGTTTAGTCAAAAGCAGAAATGTTCATTTTCGAGTCTGAAGTATTTCTTAATTTTCATAGAATTGTAAATATAACATGTGTTGCTGCAAAGTAATTTGTATTTCAAGATGTGGTTTAAGTTTGTTTGATACCACACTCAGCAATATTCCAGGTAAATGACAGCAGACTTTAGATCATCAAGTCTGGACCAGACAATCCAGTGATTGATATTATGAGCATTGATCTACGCATGAGAGATGACATGTGTCAATAAAGTCAGCGAGCCTGATCACCCGATCCTGTTAGTTGCCTCTTGCGACCACCATGGGCTCATGCTCATGCTGTTGATCACTTGATTGTCTGGTCCAGACTCGATTATTTTACTGACCACCTCCATATACCTGGAATATTGCGGCGTGCGGCGTAAAACCAAAACCAAACTACTACAACAACAACATTAAACAACCAACCAACCAACCAACCAATCTATTTCCACAACGCACATTTCAAGATGTGGACCACACACATCTTTCATTACTATAGTTACAATTGCATGATAGATAAACACTTGTGGTATGAAAACATACCTTCTTTGAGAGGGCTGTATTTTGGATCAATAACAAAATATTGAACCAAACTGTCATACATTGATGTCAATATCACACTGTTCTGAAATATGCATATTTCAACGTCATTTATTGCACAAATCAATGACCAGGCTGGTTTATATTAAACAATCCTACTTCACTGCGTGTCTCACGAATCTAATCACGTGTGCAAGACTCCATCCGAGCCCTGTGCAGGAAGACCTGAATGTTCAAGTAGGTTTCTTTCAATATGCCTAAGGTCATGACATTTCTTACGATCAATCTCAACCTGGGAAGAAAAATGTTAAATGTCTCATTTACAGCTGGTAACGAACAGTAGTCATTTTCAATCCCTTCGGCCCCACAAAAATCGTGAACTAAATATCAAAAATAAAATAACACATCTCACATGAGAGTAGAATCATTCATAACGCACATATCTGAAAGGATTGGGCAACATTATTTGCCTGCAATTACCTCCGAAATGGCTCACAGAGTGGACCTGATACTTGACTAAGGTTAGAGCCATGCTTTAAAATAGAATTTTGATATTCAAAACCTCTAACACTGCTTTGTCTTTTATACCACAGGGCTTACGCATCTCTTTCACGAACACCTGGTGTCATCACGAAGTTTCAGTGATATATTTTTATAATTTCCACCTCTAAGAATCTGGAATCTGTTTCAATAGCTAATCGAGACTGGTTATTCCCTGGCACTGACAGTTTGTTTGTGCAGAACATGGGCCCTGAGTATTGTGTTGAAACAGCTGTACAGAAATATATTTCAATTTGTGAAATCTCATATAATTTATGAATTTAATAAAAATGTGAAAAAAATTCATTTGAATCAGATGCAAAAAATGCTTGTCTTTACATAGTATGGTATTTTTTTATTAAATGCAAATTGCTTCACGGGAATACTTCAACAAATGTGACCCATCTGTATACATTGAAGCTTCATGCATGGGCATGCATACGTTCTTTCTGTTACTGTACACTCTGAATCAGTGATGGTACAAACTGCAATGTGATTTCACTCCATAAAAAGACAATTGCCATAAAGGAAATCCTATTTGCAAACCTCTCACACACAAACGTCAACATCTATTGTCAATGGTAGTGACCTGTGACGAGGTACAACTCATTCCCCTCCTCAAAGTTCCGCCAAAATGATCTGTGTCAGTTTGCAATAGAACTTGTCAACACCTTTGACATTTGAACTAGAGGACAAATGAGGAGGAATTAACCCCACATCCTTGACATATCACCAGACAATGACTCATGTCCAGTTGGGTGTCTGTAGCTGAAAATTCCAGTCATTGCTGATCAGGAAGTTTAAAGTTTCCAACACACCTAATTCTCCCTCCAAACAGATATTCTAGGCATACAATCACACATGCTCCAGAATTAAATAACTATGGATCCTTATAGGTAATACTGACAATTTGTGCTTCATAATGTTTGTAATTAAACCTTACCCTGTGCTTTCACTGCTTGTTTCATAGATACGGAACAGAAAACTGTAAGTTTCAAGTATAAAAAATATATGTTCATAACGACTAGTTCCAAACAATTTGTATATCCTATACTTGTGGCATGAATCTTTAGGATAATAATCAGAATTTGCATACTTACTGCATTCTATAGTCGTTGCATTGCATCTTCTGATTCATAAATTGAACGTGGACATTTATTGCAGTCTGTAGTTTTTTGCATTGCACATTCTGGTTAATACTCAGAATGTGTACACTTAAAGCATCCTCCAGCAGTTACACTGCATCTTCCAGTTAATGGGCATGTTTCTTTTACTGCTTGATAGTACAATACCAATACCTGGGATATGGTACTACTACCCATCAAAAGTTTAGACTCACTTAAAACACTCACTATATGTTATGTATATACATGTGGTTACATCGAAGATGAATTTCTCCACTAACTTGGGGGAACCAACTGCAAACCATATGCAGATGAATTGCACAAGGATCATGCATCAACTTGCTGAAAAACATGTGCAAATATCGTGCATGTGAACAGCTGCGTTTTGGTGTTAAGTTTTGTTAAGAATTCGTCAATTCTCACTGAGTTTCATCATTTATTGAACTCATGACAATAAACTTTTCAACGTTACGAATTTGTTTTACAATACATCAGTTCATGTGTAAACAGTACCCTTAAACTGTATAGAATAATTTGCCAAATCTAGTTTAGATCAGTTGACTGAAGTAAGTGGCTACATTTACACTAGTGAGTCTAAACTTTTGATGGGTAGTATATATAAAACGTACAATGACAGTTTCTTGTAGTGATTATACATGTCATGATGTATGAGGTATAAAAAATGTTAGGCTACATTTTGAAACATGGTATTGGTGACCGATTTTTGTTTTCATCAAAACCCTCTTGGAAAGAAACGCTTACATATACACTCTGGAAAGAGATTGGAAATCACCACTCATTTCATCAAAGAACAGTTGTGTTGTTGTTTTATTTATGCAACAATAATAGTAGATTTATCTGTAAGAAAGTGCTTAAACAAATTTGTAAAGAAACTTATAAGCACACCTACAGGCTACCCTACTGAATGTTGTTTTTTAATAACTAACCTAACACTTGGAGGACACCAGGGCTGTATATTCCTTCCAATCTTATTCACCAGTGTCTCGTATAAGTTATTCATTGCAGCATCCTTCAACCAGGCTAATTTTTTCCCGATTTCTCATCCTCATATATTTCACAAATGTCTCAACGTCTCACTAATAATGCCCCTTTAAGGGCCCTTCAAGACACGTTGCTTCCCTAATCAACATACAAACTACTGCTTGGCTGTACCAAGTGCCTGGTGACGTCAGTACCAATGTCATGTCAGTAGCAGTGACAGGCGCCATCCGTCACTATGTCATCTCCTTCTTCTTCCAACACGTCGCCACCTCATCATAATCTCACGTCCCTCCTCTTGTCACTGACAATATTTTGATGCAGTTCCGCGTCTTTTCATCATATGGTTATTGATCAAGCATGACAAGGTGCACTTTTTATTGCATACACTAGGGAGGAATAATGTTTCTAATAAACATTGTTGAGAGAGTATAATATGATACATACACTGCTGCAAGACTTAATGACTCACGTACATTAACTACAACATCCTACAAAGGAAAACTGCACCTGTGTATTTAGTCTGTCTCCCAGACCATTAAAAGAGTAAACTTAAAAGGCAGTCAAACTGAACTCAAGAACGTTTTCTCAAGTCTAGATTGCACAAGCACTAGACCCTGACATTAAGAATTTTGGATTCTGTTTATTTTTCTTTTAGTATGATAATATTTCTAAAACATGATAACTTTACTTCTGCACATCTACTGTGTATCTGCAACAGTGAACTCGATATTTCTCTATGATATATTCTGCTGACCTGGTACAAGTCCTATTATGAATATTCTCAGGTACATCTTTGCATCATCAGTTTTGGATCTTTGATACACACATGGACAGATATGTTCAGAATCATACAAATGACAGCTTTTGAATATGTAAATGCTTTTGTCACTTTTATCATCATCATCATCATTGTTAGAGTTAGAGAAACTGTCATTCTTACACATAGTGAAACATTGTCAACCTGGAAATATGCAATCCAAAGGAAATTGTTTGGATTAATATCATTCTGCATTAAAAAATATTGTGTTAAGAGTAATGTTCTTTTATCATATTTACCACTCATAAAAAACTAAATAACACCCAGTGCTTCCCTATTTCTATAGTTATTCTGTTATGCCATGAGAGATAAACTATGTAATATTAAAGAATTATGTGTTCTTTAAAAATCTTTGGAGTAGTAAATATAAACATTTCTGGAAGCAGTTTGGAAGGGCTTCGGGACAATGGTTGGTAGACTATGTAGTTTCCATATACATGACTATACTGAGTATATTGCCATGGCATCCCTATCATACACTCTTCAAACTGCAATGTGATGGTAATGCTCTTACAGTACAGCCTTCTTTCATCAACACCTAAAGAGGAACATTCTGGGAAAATTCATTAAATGAAATCAAGAATTCAATTTTCAATTCTTTAAGTACAAACCTTATCATTATGAACAATTTGAACTGATTACCCCTTTTCCCAAATGACATGCCCTTAAGATACAGCAGATCCCTATCTGTAGCAAGGTCCCTTTAACTTGTCTGTTGAAACAGACTATCTCATTAGTGGGTAACGAGACAATAACTCATATCATCAAATGTCCATTAAAACCTTTCTCATCTCCTTACTATTAAAAGGTATATTAAGATGAAATAGCATCTGATATACCTTCGTCACACACTTGTCCTTGTTATTGGTTACGGCGGGGTAGTCTAGTGGTTAAAGCGTTCGCTCGTCACGCCAAAGGTCTGGGTTCGATTCCCCACATAAGTACAATGTGTTGAGCCCATTTCTGGTGTCCCCCGCTGTGCAATTGCTGGAATATTGCTAAAAGCGGCATAAAACCATACTCGTTCACTTGCTGTTAATGGTGGCATGATAGAAAGTACCTTCCATTTTGCGCTTATTATTAAACTTCAATTACAAAGAGAATTAAAAGGATGAAAACTAAATAACAAATTTTCAGTCAAAGACAACGTAGAAAATATACTACTTACTGATATTGTAAATGAACGTAACTATTTCAAATCACAGCAGAAAATGCTTTCAGCGAATCCAGGATGACTAACTTTAAATAGTTTCCTTGTTTCATATTCTAAAGCCCAACTCAACTCAACTCATTCATGACCATGCATACAAAGAAACTGAACACATTTTCCCACAACTGAAACACACCTACTTCCTAAACAATGGCCATAAAAATATTGTCTAGTCTGAACAAAATGTGAATAGAAATTGAAAATCAATTCTCAGCGTGACGGCAAATGATGGCGTAAACATGCATGACTATTCACAATGCATGCAGTGTTAACATGACATTAAGCACTGGTTAAATGGCGTTTCTTCAACCTTGTCAGTCATAGACCACTCCTACTTAATGTCTTCCTGGCAAATATCCTGTACTTGAAATACAGATGTATGAATGGAAGACATTTTGACATAAGGAGATATATCAATGGCAAAATACAGGCATTACAGCCAAACATTTCCGACCGGGGTTCACACTTAGCGCTCCTTGTTTGTCACCTGCAATATTCCTGCTATAAGTATATGCCAGCAGCCCGTAACCAGTTAAGTCATGACAAACACTGACCGATATAATAAACAATGCACTACGTTTTCAGGTACATTCAGGGCGGTGGGGTAGCCTAGTGGTTAAAGCGTTCGCTCTTCATACTGAAGATCCAGGTTCACTTCCCCACATGGGTACAATGCATGAAGCCCATTTCTGGTGCCTCTGGCCGTGAGATTGTTGTAATATTGCTAAAAGCGGCTAACTCACTCACTCACTCACCTTCACACACTATCATCCAAGCAACTACCTACGACTTCACTTTGTCTTGACCTGAACTTTTTGTTTTGAGATTCTCCCTTTGTACAACACACAGACATATTCTAACCCCAAACAGCATGAGGTTCCACAGTGACCACGGTTAAACTTCAATAAATCAGACTCGGTTTTCTCCTTGTATCCCTGAGGAAGATGTATCCTTTAGTCATTACCAGCGTAATTGTGATTCCTTCTACTACTGGTTAATCAACAGTTTCAAAATTTCACTTGCTGCTAAATTATTCAGACCTTCTGATAATATATGCACCAAAAGAAAACATCAAGGTCACAATATCTGCTGTCATGCAAACTTATTCTCATCAGTTTGAATTATCTTTCACAGAAATATAACTACCCCATGCTTACTTCCTGCTCTTGCATGGCAGAGTCTGTTTCTTGCCATTGTGTCAGCTAGCCTCCGAATTGTAACTGAGGTGAGGCGAGGCTCCTTCAAACTGTATGTATGTATAGGACAGTATGAACAAGGAATTTAGATGCGATGGAAGCTTATATTCCAAAATAGTTTGTAAAACAGTCATTTCGAAATAAAATGTAAACTTTTACTGTTAAACAATATGAGTTGCTATCGGACACCAGCTGACATCATCAGTAAAAGAAATGCATTGACCCTCCATCAAACCTGTCTATTTCTAGGCATGAGAAAAGTTGTCATATGCTCAAATCTGGTATAATAACCAAATAACATTACTTGGTACTTTAGCATCTGACATGTTATATTCATGAGACAATCTGTTTCCTGCATATACGATAAATATTTACATAGACTATAGAAGCTGCTGCTGTCAGAAACATATCCATGATTAGTCTAGACAAAAAAAACTATGAATAGAAATAGGGCCAAAACAATGAGTCACCCATTTTTCTCGAAAAATCAAATTTTAATTATCATATCCTGATATTTGGGATTATAAAAGCCAAGGATCTATGAAAGCAAAAAATCATGAACTTTGTTTTAACACTTTGTCATTGCTAATAATTATTCATCACGAGTCATTTTAAAGCGAAATTGCTGTTGTTCATTAAATACTCCTGTAATTCATTCATAATTAGGAATATTTATGAAGTAACAAATTCTTTTAAATCTTAACCAAATATTTACTCAAGAAATGAATACCACCCTCACACAGAATGATGATGATGATGATGGTGATGATGATGATGATGGTGATGATGATGATGGTGATGATGATGGTGATGATGATGGTGGTGGTGATGATGAATGATGATGATGATGATGATGATGAATGATGATGATGATGATGATGATGATGATGATGATGATGATGATGATGGTGGTGATGATGATGATGATGATGATGATGATGATGATGATGATTATGGTGGTGATGAATGATGATGGTGGTGGTGATGATGGATGATGATGATGATGATGATGATGATGATGATGATGATGATGATGATGATGATTTTGAGATTTGATGTGCACTTACTGACATAATGCTTATTTCGAACACGGTGACACTGAGTATGCTACAAGAGCAATTTATACTACCGGCATCCTCCCGTACACAAAAAAACAGCACACATAACCCTCATAAACAAAACTGTGTGTCATCATGAGGGGTATCATGATGGCTATTGACAATGCTGTTGTGAAATAAGCACATGTTCACTTCAGCAATAGACAACCACTGTTTACAGAGGCAGTGAACCAAGGTTATAAATGTGACACGTATCTGTTATTTCCTGCTCAAAGAGACATTAATCTTCTCTGGATTCCTGCTTTGCATAATCAGCTCAGTAAATACCAGGATATTACACGTATGGTTGATTTGTCCTTGTTAGTCAAGAGTTTCAAGCACGGCCAGCTATTTCCTGCTGTATTTCAAAACATCAGACTTTATGGTGTTGGTTTACATCAACATGGCTGTTCTACATCTACTGGAGATGCTACATGAGATAACAAGCTTTTATCATCATTAGGGAACATACTTTTTATTCTTGTGTATGAAAGAATGTACTTCTTGGAGCAAGCTCGACTGGTGCCATAGCTATAGAAATGGATTTTCCAGTTTCAGCTTGCAGACATAAAACAAGAGATCTAAACAAAGCTCCTGACAGTTGGTACTTTTTTAGTCAGAGGATTTCCAGGGCGACATTTTGCATGGAGAACATAATGAGTGTAGTCAATGTCTAAAATGTGATTCACTAAGGCAGTTTAGAAAATGACATTTTACAAACTGAATAATCTGTAAAACGTTCTAAATCGCTAGAAATTATGAAGAAGTTAAAGAGGGCTTAAGAAGTAATTATAAACTAACTAATACTAACATAATAATGCTGGGATTAGAAGCCAAGTTGGGTTTTTGTATAAAAAATGCTTCATTTTCTTTTAAACCTGTCACTTACACTGACAAGGTGTTGAAATTTAATGTCAATAAGTGTGGAATTCATAAAATCAAAGGACTGGTTTTTCAATGAATTTCTAAAATGAAATATCTAGGTATGTTGTGAATAGCCTAAGCCACAAATTTTAGTTAGCTTAAACACCGAAGGATTTTAATCAGCTGCAACATATATGTGCCTGTATATTTTAGCACCTAACGGAGATAGTGCATAAAATAGTCGCGGCATCTGGCTTTGAAATGTGGCCTGAATACAAGGAAATATTAGTAGTTGGAATGAACGAATCTTTAAATAAAACTGCCAGCAGACGAAAAAGGAAGACAGTGTAGGAGAATGATGTCATTCATTCTTATCCTGTTGAACAGGATGGTGGTTTTGACAGTTTTAACACCTTCAGCTTATAGGGAAATATCACACAGATAACACTTTCAGTCCAGTCAAACAGCTGTTGTTGTGAGAGAAAAGCTTCGTTTACTGCTGCTTGAGTTATATTTAAGTTATGACATGATGTGTCACCTTTATGTTTGAAAAATTCCAAAGGGATGTAGTTACCAGATGATCCAGATCTGGCCACGTTAGTGAAACCAAGAGTATGGGTCCCGAGCTGATGAACCAAGGAGCGAGCGAGTTTGGTTTTACGCCGCTTTTAGCAATATTCCAGCAACATCACGGCAGGGGACACCAGAAATGGGCTTCACATATTGTACCCATGTGGGGAATCGAACCCGGGTTTTAGGCGTGACGAGCCAACGCTTTAACCATTAGGCTACCCCACCGCCCCGATGAACCAAGGAACTTAAGCAGGGCAAGAAGGGGTTTGAGTCATAGGTTTCTGGCACATCCAAGGGGCACAACTCCAGAGTGAGTGAGTGAGTGAGTTTGGATAATTCATTCAGTCCAATCCGCAGTACATATGTACATACCAATTATACCAACGATTTTGACTTGGCCTTTAAACTGATCAATTTCAGAACTTTAATTGTGTTTAAATGTTTTAAGACATAATTTTCATCTTTAAAAATACAAAGAAATTGCATACCAGTACCTTGCACCTATCAAGCATTGTGAACCTTTATAAGTGACATGTTGTTTATTTCAAACATGTAATACAAGTCCATAATTACCTAGCATGCTGGTTTGGCAGGTTTGTGTTCACTGTGAACTATTAACCAAGGGGACATGATAATCTACCCATTAACCCCTCACCTTCTTATCTGAACTGTCTCTCTGGCATGTGTCCTAAAAGAAATGGAATGTTCCATTGTAAAAAATAGGGGTGGCAAGTAATTAGTTATAGAAACATGCATTTATGATAATTTTATTTCATGGCATAAAAAAATATCCACTAAAAGTAATTGTTTCGCATTTGTCTCTGAAGAATGTTTTCATTGTATGCAGTAAGTTTCTCTACAATATAAAGTTCTAACAAGTCTGTTTTCCATCCTTTTTTTTAAAATCAAAATCGAACATGCAACCATGTGATCAATATGGGAATTGAACTGATGAACTTTGCTTAGTAATCAAAATCATTAACTGTGAAGCTATTCTGCCAATATTTCCAAGAATTAATAATTAACATTAAATTTTTTTATGAAACAATATGAAACAATTTGTGTCATTGCTGGTTATTAATAATCCATTCATATATTTCTCAATGTTACTTTACCTTTTGCAACATATGAAATCTATTTCATAACAACCATATATTTCTCTGGCGTTGAAAATAAAACTTTAACGTCATACTTAATAATTTTTCAGAAAAGCATGTGAAATTATGTTGTACAAATGTGTATTACGATTTATGGTATTCTATTTTAAAATCTTACTATAAGTAGGAACAGTTCCTCTCTAAATATGCGGATGTATAACATTTTGCCAATCCTCGTTAGAAAGAGGATGGAGAACACTATCCTCTATACAAAGAGGATGGAGAACACTATCCTCTATACAAAGAGGTTGGAGAACACTATCCTCTATACAAAGAGGATGGAGAACACTATCCTCTATACAAAGAGGATGGAAAACACTATCCTCTATACAAAGAGGTTGGAGAAGAGACGTACATATCACTGAAATTAACATGCCTGCCTGTGTTATTGCTGACAGGTCAAAGGGTATGAACATCCTAACCACCAGAGGCACAATTACGTCGCGATACACGCCATCAACCTACGGCTTGTACATTGTAATTAACAGAGGAGTCACAGATTAGAAGCCCAGCATTCAGGTGTATATATATAGCGACACACAACAGGGCAGTGATTCATTTCAGGATGTGCGATATCTACATCAGGCTATTATCAGTGAGGTCAATAGCTCGTAAATGTCAGCGTATTGTCCAAACCAGTATACACATTTCTCTTGTAAATATTTCCATATTTGGGTATAGGGTTACGGATTGTTCAACATGGCAAATATAAAAGCATGGAATATTTAAATCACTTAGACCCTTTAGTAAAAATAAAATAACACTGAAAGTGATAAATTGCCATGGCTTTGAATTAAAAGGTTGTATTTTGCTCTTTCTTAATACAAAATTTGACATCACTGGGTGTTGGGTATTGAGGCTATCAACTACTTGTTCACTGTAGTATTGCTTAGAATGGTAGCTTCATTGATATGTCAGTTAAACAATGGAGGGAAGACAGTGTTAAGGAACATGATATGTTAAGGAACATATCATGCTTAATTGCGAACACAAAGCTTACTTATCATAACATATATGCAAATCCTAACACTGCTAAGGGACATAACTCCACACAGGTCATCATGAAAACTTCAGCCAAATCTTAAAATATCTTATATTTTGACACCAGCTATCAAATTATCACTTATTATCCATAGTTAGTAAATATGCTAAATAACAAATTCATATTTACATTGAACAGTATCCAGTAATTAACTATGACAAAGAGGACAGCAATTAGATTCACTAACTCGCAGACAATTGTTGACTAACAGCAGTAGTGCACAACAAGCAGAGAACTTGAACCATTCCAGAAGCTAACAACATTAATATAAAGTACATAGATATTCTAACATTGACAGAAGAAATGCATCATTGAATGAATTAAAAGTAAATAGACACAGATCTGGGATAACATATTCTTGAAGCAAGTACAAGCAAGTGATTCCAGTGCCTGGGGTATATTTATTTTCACATTTTGGTTACAAGAAAGGATCCTGACCGAAATGGAAGCACCAGTTTCAAATAGATGCAATTAGCACGTGCGATACATATAAAAAGATCGAGCATGTTGCATTCCTTGTCATAACTGGCTTCACTCATGCGAGTCTAATTGCAACATTTTTATGTGAATATATTTGTCACACTCCCAAACCCTGTTCTTCTCTGATGAAGGCGGAAGGTGAGTGTGAGTGAGTGAGTTTAGTTTTATGCTGCTTTTAGCAATATTCCAGCAATATCGCAGCGGGGGACACCAGAAATGGGCTTTACACATGGTACCCATGTGGGAAATTGAACCCGGGTCTTTGTTGTGACGAGACAACGCTTTAACCACTCCGCCCTGAAGGTGCAAGAGTAGCCCTGAAATGTTGTATATATAGTGAAGGTGTTCACATACAACTTCTAAATGCCATTAAATATTCTCATGTCACATTTCATATTGAATCCTACCAAACATTTACTCATCAATTTCACTCACTGTGAAACATGCATCACTTCAAGAGGCAATGTGTATCCATGCATTTCACAAGGTAGGAAATCAATGCTGGTAACTTTCACTCCTGTCGAAAGTCCCAACCCAGCAGGTAAATATGTGACTTCTTTCAGTCTTATCCTCCAAATCCGATTCGACAAGCAGTGGTCGCCAGCCTAGGCAGGGAGTGCAGAATGTGACAGTGATGGACAACAAAATCACCACCCTTGAGGAACCTGACATGGGGGATACGATTGTGCATACTGGCTTGTCAGTGACTGCATAATACAACGAGGCTGGGTAACCAACAATGTCTTCTAGACTTACTGCTTCAAAACAGAACAACTGAACTGAATAAATACAAACAAAGGATAAACCTTTCATGTTCTAAAATTATGTAACTGAACATGTAAACCAGTTTAGATATTGTTTTGGCTTTTTTTATTAGTGATGACTCAATTCAAAGTATATAAACATCTTTTGGGGAAGGCTTGCTGTGGTGAACTGTACAAGGTCAACGTCAAAGAATTATCATTGTCCATTATCTACCAAACAGATTACACTGTGATCTGTTTGATTGGTATTTTAGAATTTGATGAATAATACGAAAGATATGATACTCTCTGGATGACAACTTCCATATTCCATAATGATGCAACGTTGCAGCATCATAATATGATGAATACGTTGTCATCCACATAGTATCATACCTTTGAGATTACACTGTGCATTAAAGGCAAAATGGAGGAGAAAATGGTGGGAATGGATTGCTGAAACAGCATCTGTGACGACAAGTCCTCTCCTACACCTGCACAAGTCTAACAATTTGCATGAAAACGTAACTCTTTGTTGCCTTAAATGTCATCCAGCAGTAGTCTTGGTAAACAGTGAAAACAGGTTTTGACCAGACAATCCCATGAGAAGCACTTCTAATTTTCTCAAGCATAATATAATGTTTACATTTGAAAGACATACTTATGAAATTTATGAAAACGTTATACATCTCAGCATCTAGATGTAAGCAAATTAAATGCATCTTGTTTACTTGAGTCAACTGAAATAACAATTGTTAAAAAAAATCTTGTACATATAAGGAAATTAGTATTTTATGTTCTATTTGCATACTAAATACATTATATGTAAACATTCGTGATATTATATGAATAATATACGTCTCATTACCAGATCCATCCTTTGACTTAATCTATAATGTTGCATAAGAAGATCGTTAGAGCCTTTTACTTAAGCCATCCATAAATATATCTTGTCTTCATCAAGCCAGCATCAGTTCCATTAACAACTGATCATTAAAATGAATTACTGTTCACCATTCCACGACCGACAAGAAATCCACTGCATGTCTTACCTCCATTTCTCTTTCATGACAAATGTCATATCAATTTCAAAAGTTTCAGGTCAAGCTGACACGAAAGGGTCATCAATCTCCACCAATCAAATCACCTGTCTTATATCATCACTCAGGAACAAATCTGACCTCTGGTCAATCTGGGCAATGTGACACAATTAGCCCTGCATTAACTTCATCATGTAGAATGGTCAGGATGACCAGTGGATCTGATCACATAAGCTGATCATGCCATCATAGAGAATACGGCTATTGATATTTTGCGGCGCCTAATTGCCGAGAGAAAATGTCTGATTAGCTTGGAGAACGAAGACATGGTAACAACAAAGCAGTGGCGTAATGCATGTCGCAATACGACCCCTTCTTACTAAATGAAACAAATCTGGTCGTTCTAATTGAAACTTGACAGAAGAGTGATATTTGTCTTTCAAGATCTTTGAAATCGGCTTGGTTTACTTTATAACTGATTTTCATAATAGAATTTCAAAATTTAGAACTGCAAAATCAAAGCAAAGACACATTAACATCATGTAAAAAAAAACCCCACTTTAGATTGAATTTCAAATGTTATAAATCAGCTCTCCTACAGATTACTAACAAGAATCTTCTTATCCTGATTTTTTGAGAAAGTGAACAAAGAACATATATCCCCAAATGTCAAATGTTAGAAATTTGAGATGGATCTAAAATGCTGTATAAAATACATTCTCTTCTGAAAACACAGCTATTAAGAAGCTTACTGATTCTTACAAAGATTTGTCTAGCACATTAACAATACTTCAAAATCAATATTATTTCATTTTACTGATATCAGATATGATCAAGTCAAACAGATCTTTTGTTTCTTATACTAAAGAAAATGAATCCCCTAAAAGGTCACAAAATCAAGACAACTACAGAGAATTAGCATTCCTCGAAATCTAATTTTATTGCCTCCGAAATGTTGGTGCCGAAGGTCATATCCATTGTTAGCTGAACGCCCATATGCGAACAAATCAATATGATGTTCCTGACAACGATGTTAGCTCACGACTCAAATGCATCAATTTAATAATTGGCACCCACGTCCCCTCTCCAAAGTCGTAACACAAGCTATTACTCTCGACATTGGTCAGAGCCATGTAAGACCATTGTTCATGACCATGTCCAGTCACTGGTCACTCATACAGTTCTCGATGAAATTTATACGTTTACGAAACAAATGGTTTGATTAATCTTACGTCCATTTCTAGACTGATCGTTTTCGATCTTAATGAACCGTTTTGCAAACATGACCCATAAGATCGTATCACACGCCCCATGAATGCGATAACGAACGTCTTGATGTGTGATTCTGCTCGGAGGAAGTATGGGATGCCTCCAACGGCTTCAAGAGCAATAGCAAGAAAGGTTTTTGGCAATTTCTGGATAGAATTCTACTTCAAAGGGAAGATGTTCCTATTGGAGTAGTTTTACATTCGATATTTGGATCAGCCATGTCTGGTTACTCCACTTATCACATCTTTGAAGCAAAAACGTCTTCTTTTTTTAACAACCAATTCCAATCAAATTTACGGTTTTATTTGGCAAGGTCTCAGAGATGGTTGGAAATTTCAATCTAGGAAATACATTTTGTGAAAAAGCTGAATGGAGATAAATTACATAGAAGAGGAGTTATAATATATATCTTTATAGATTATTCATTAAGTGAAAGATGTTTGCCATTACAGTTGATTTGATTTTGTTTCTTCAGAACATAATCCAGACTAAAAAGATCAATATGGAAATAAATCTGTTTGCCGTGGTATTCAGAGCCACTCGGCGCTTTTTAAAATTTAACCGGGCATGGGAAAATTCTGACTTGTAGAAATAAACAGGTATTTAAGTACGGTGTATAAGGGAGAAAAAGCATTTTCGTATTCGGCAAACATCAATCAGCACTTTTTGTCATTCCAACTACCAGAGTAATATCCAAAACCCTAATGTTAAGCTCTTGTGAATTTAACCTGGGCAATGTCTGGCTTCAAGTTCAGTGTAATTATGGACAAACAGGCTTTCAGCTTGAGACTGCTTCAAAAAAGGTTTATCAAACACATCACTTATCCTTATTCTTTAGTTTGCAAGCCTGTTTGAAAGGAGAGTTTGTTCCATAGATGGAATAAAAACAGTGTTATCTTTCAGAGCATTCAAGATGTTATGATTAAAAAATACATTGTTTTACACCTCAGTGGGCAATATTCCAGCCATAGTCAGCATAAAGTGAGTGAGTGAGTGAGTGAGTGAGTGAGTGAGTGAGTGAGTGAGCCATAGTCAGCATAAAGAGAGTGAGTGAGTGAGGAGGAGTGAGTGAGTGAGTGAGTGAGTGAGTGAGCCATAGTCAGCATAAAGTGAGAGTGAGTGAGTGAGTGAGCATGAAAGTGAGTGAGTGAGAGCATAAAGTGAGTGAGTGAGTGAGTGAGGTGAGTGAGTGAGTGAGCCATAGTCAGCATAAAGTGAGGAGGTGAGTGAGTGAGTGAGTGAGTGAGTGAGTGAGGAGGAGGAGTGAGTGAGTGAGTGAGCCATAGTCAGCATAAAGTGAGTGAGTGAGTGAGTGGAGTGAGTGAGTGAGTGAGGAGTGAGTGAGGCATAGTCAGCATAAAGAGAGCATAAAGTGAGTGAGTGAGAGTGAGCATAAAGTGAGTGAGTGAGAGTGAGTGAGTGAGCCATGAGCCATAGTCAGCATAAAGTGAGTGAGTGAGTGAGTGAGTGGAGTGAGTGAGTGAGTGAGCCATAGTCAGCATAAAGTGAGTGAGTGAGTGAGTGAGTGGTGAGTGAGTGAGTGAGTGAGCCATAGTCAGCATAAAGAGAGTGAGTGAGTGGTGAGTGAGTGAGTGAGTGAGGATGAGTGAGTGAGTGAGTGAGTGGAGTGAGTCAGAGTGAGTGAGTGAGTGAGTGAGGAGTGAGTGAGCCATAGTCAGCATAAAGTGAGTGAGTGAGTGAGTGAGTGAGTGAGTGAGTGAGCCATAGTCAGCATAAAGTGAGTGAGTGAGTGAGTGAGTGAGTGAGTGAGTGAGTGAGTGAGTGAGTGAGTGAGTGAGTGAGTGAGTGAGTGAGTATATAGTTTTAGCCATATTCCAGCAACTCCGCAGCAGAGGGACACAATATACCCATCTGAGAAATGGAACCCTGGCCATGGCAGAGGGTGAAGCAAATGCTTCAACCACTATTCAATCCAGCTGATCAGCCGAGTAATTGATATCAGACTGACTGACTGAGTTTGGTTTTACGCTGCTTTTAGCAATATTCCAGCAACATCACCGCGGGGGAAACCAGAAATGGGCTTCACACTTTGTACCCAATTGATATCAGAGATATCAGTGATGTCACAATACATTTTTAAAGCATACTATAGTGATGACACATGAGGGATCATAATCAGGACAGATTCAAACTCACAGACAGCAGATCCTGACAGCACACCAACCACTGAGTCACATATGTGTCTACATTATATTCTGTTTTATCTCACTTGTACCTAAGGTTTATTATTCTCTAACTGGCATTAAGAAACTGGAAAGACATGATGACATGTAACTTTTATGAATAACAAACTTCTTTAAAGGAACCAAACCTAACATCAGACTGAAAGCCTTGTTAATGGACACCATGTAATCACTGACATCCATTAACTCAGGCTACAGCACCCTCCATCTGTCATATTCTACCAGCTGATCTCATGATTGATCGAGTATGCTATACATACATATTATACACTTCAATCTCAGAACAATGAACAGATGGTTGCGTTGTATCCAGCGAATTATCTCTGCTACATTTTTTATGTCAGCGATGTCTTTCGACGAAAATGACTCCGAGATGAGAAAGCAACGTCCTCTTTCACAGGTGAAAAATGTCATCCCATTGTCCAGCAAGTTCAGTGACACATTGTACTTGTCACTCAAAGACGGCTTGTTTAGAAGATTACCTGTGAACTAGTATGTGAATGAGCCCAACCGTGGACAACTTTGACGAAACGTTATATGTATGGTGAAAATTATCTATTGATAAAGCGGTTTTAAAACCTTACAGTTTTAAGTGACATTTTGAAGCTTTGAAATGAGAAATTTGATCCCTGTTGAAGGGATACCAGTTGACTTGTGGAAACAGAAACACATTTGTTAGTATCCTGGGCAGCCATGATAGTCACACTGTGGGAACATGCTTCAGTGTTTATGAATTAGCATGGATAGTTTGAAATAACATACATGTCTGTTCCTGAATGTTTTAGATTCTCTTATGTCAGAAGTATTTACTCTCTTCATGTTCGGTAGTGGCAAAATGCCATACACTCTTGGTGCAACGAACATATTTGATTCTGCTGCCTATAATATAGTTTGGACAGAAGAATACCATACATATATTTTTGTGTGTTTTGTTTGTTGTTAATTTTTTTGTTTGTTGTAAAATTTTGTTGAGAGAGAGAATTTGAGAGAGAGAGAGAGAGAGAGAGAGAGAGAGAGAGAGAGAGAGAGAGAGAGAGAGAGAGAGAGATTGAGAGAGAGAGATGCTCAGAGAGAGAGAGGGACATTGCCTATGCTCAACTGAGGCCTTCACGGAAAAGCTAACAAAGTATCACCTGTCTCACCTAAGGTTGGAATATTTTGTAAATATCAATAATCAAAATGAATTTAAGCATTCATTTACTGTAACTCCCCCATTGCAGAGTAACAAGTGAATAATATACTAATAATTCTATCTAAACAACCAAACTAGGTATGGTGAAATTTCTCTGAATTTTTTCTTAGAAAGTTTGGTTAAGAATACACTTGCACCTTGATTCAGATTACACCGTTCACTGAACAAATAAATTTTGAAGAAAAAAAAAATCCTAAATGTGACTCATCTTGAAATTCTCCAAATCGGTTAACCCCTTTACCAACAAATACAACATCAAAGATTTAGAACTGGCGTAATGCTGAAGTGGGGTCAAAGGGCAAAAACCAATGGGGTGAAGTTTCATGATAATCTGAGGATGTGGACCGCTGGCAATCATTTGTTGTAACTTGAGTTACCTGTTTTGTGACAATTCTTGTACAGTTTTGGGATAGGTTTGATCAAAACTGGAGGTGACAATCCCATCGAAAAGATAAATCCTCTTAAGTCTTATTGGTTTAGCAAGTTCAGCCTTCAAGGCTTAGAATATACATTAATCAGCTGGTATCAAATGTAACGTAGCACTAAAGCTGATTTAGCACTATGAATGGTTTCAGTGATATTAACAAATATGATATAATATATGTTACAGAATGCTGTTCAAACATTTCTCACAACACTTAAAAGATTCAATAAATCACAGAAATATATAAAGAATATATGGAAATCATTTTTTGGACCTCTTAAATGGTGACATTATTCAAAAAGGTATTTCATCAAGGCATTAATCAGTTTAATGGTACAAAAATGAAAATAACTAAAACTTGCACAGGAAATTATTATTGTCTAATGGCATTACATAAAGAAGCATCATAAAAGGAGGCATTATAAAAGGAGGCGTTATAAAAGGAGGCGTTATAAAAGGAGGCATTATAAAAGGAGGCGTTATTAAAGGAGGCGTTATAAAAGAAGGTGTTATAAAAGGAGGCGTTATAAGGTCTATTCAGGAAATAACTTCCTTAAGTGGCATTTAGAAGCTGGTATGATGAAGAGGAACACCTTATAAAAAGTGTTCCTCTTTATTCAGGAAATGACAACCACAAGCAAAACATTAGGATTTAATAATTGTGTCCTGTACATGTTTTAAGCTGAAGTCAATATGCTTGATGAACATCTCATACAAGAAACCGGCACCTGTATTTTTTATAATCAGATAAAGGAAGGTAAGTATCCAAAACAGCTACTATTATTAAGATAATATGGCTACCTTATCTCAATAATACCATGTTTACATGAGTCCCCAGCCAAACAAACAATTAGTTACCATGACAATCTGTCAAGTTTTCAAACAATGTTAACACTCCTTACAAGCAATGAATATTTATAACAAGGTTATTGACATCAGTTTATCAATATTCAGGTGACCAAGAGCCTCTATACTGCCCACAGCACTGACCAGCTGGACATTAAGTTAGTACATTCTAGGGTTATCAGTGACTCACAAGGTCCACATTCAACACCATGTTGACTCAAGTTCTAATCAAACAGTGCCCTGCGCTTGTCTTGCTGGTAGCCAAACTTAGTTTCTTAGTCACACCTGCGTGGGTGGGACAAAGGTGCGTTGTCAAGGGTGAAGGGGTAAGAGAAAAATGAGGGGGGATATGTGCAAAAAAATATAAATAGAGAGAAAGGCAACCTGGTGACTAATTTTGCTGACACTGCTGAAAATACATATGCAGTATAAACAATGGTCTGTATGATAGAGGCAGGAAAACAGGTATTGTTTGCTTTTAGCAGATGTAGGTCAGGCTCATCATTGTCAATAGCACCTGTCCCCTGTTGTCACAACCATGTCAGATTTCAGTTACCTGATTACATATTTTCCTGTTGAGAAATAGTTTCATAATGTTATTGTCAATGCAGTCAAAAACAACAAAACAAAAACACCATTAGTCATAACAATACTTGTCTAAATGATTAAAGGAACAACCACATTATATAACTCACAATTAATTGATAAAACAATTATTTTTATAAGCATAATATGTTAATATGTATATTCCTACCTACTGATATGAAAATAATTTTTCTAATATATTTATTTTTCATAAATTCCAACCAATAAATCTCCTCATGAAACTACTTAATGATGTATAACAAACATAATCGCTATACAGCAGCACTATAATCAGCACAACTTATAATGCATTATGCCTAAACAAATATGACAACATAATACAAGAAACACAATGAAATATAAATATACATAGATTAATATCTCAACAGTTGACAGAGATATTGTTTTACTTCATAAATAATTCCTTCAGGAGTAAACCTTTGAACTGACACTACTTAGAGACCACCATTATTTGTGTTTTTTGTGTTATTTGCAACCCAAAAGCCCTCCTCTCAAGTTTCAAGGCAACAGCCCCAATGATTAAAAACCTTTCACAGATAGTTTTAAGAGTTTTAACAAAGAAGCAGACTGCCTGTATCCAATGACAGTAATTTTTTATGGCCCCAAGCCTACAATAAAGTGATCAAGTCTCCTATAATAGCTACCTCTCAGACTAAGTCTATTGACAAGCATGTGCACAGGTGGTGTCAATACCTCGTCGGACCCTCGTCAATTTCAGGTAGCTCTCACCTTCAGTGGCTTCATTACTGTGCCAGACTTCCAGGTGGACAGGAATATATTGGTCTGGGGCATAACATTAATGCACAAAGAGGTTGATTGGCTTCTTAAATTCAAGCTCACCTTTGTGCCCACGTAAAAAATAAACACAAGACAGTTATAGAAACTTTGTTTTCGAAATTGTTCTTTTTCAATGGCTAAAATAATTTAATAGGATTCATTAGCAGTTTAAAAAGAGACTTTTCGTAAAAATATATCTGTTACAATTCCCATCAAGTTCATCTTTTATCCAAGCAAACCTATCTCTTGCGTAAAATTGTTAATATAAATCCTGTAAGAATTTATTGATAAATATATATTAATGTCTCATTTGATATTAACTTAAAAAATGGAAACAACATACAACATCATTCTGAAGTTCCCCTTATTTTGATCTATACTGTTAACACTAAAAAGAATTGTTTACAAATTGACAGATTAACGATAGAGATATTTAAGAAAAAGGAAGTTCTTTTTCTTCTTTGTGTAGAGAAAATAATCACTACAAGGGCCGAACAAATTCTTCTTACCAGCTGAGAGACTTGTGGCACAACGTGGTGACTTCAGACTAACAGTATCCCAACACACCTGCGGCAGGAACAAGCACAAGAACTTGTGCCGAATTCCAAATCAATTTCACTGCTAATTACACCATACTCCTCTGATTGGCAGGTGAGAAACAGACATCACTTGAGACGTAATCCGGGAGCTGATGAGATGATTACCTCCTAGCCAGCAACAAAGACCTGAGCTGGTCACTACTAGCCCTTACTGACCCTTCGCAATCGAGCCACGCAGGCTACTCTCATGAATGGAGGGCAAGGGTCAAAAGGGATTTCGGGGACTTAGCTTTTAGGGGCCTGATAATGAATGAACAATTAGGGCGATTTCCTAGCGTGTCTTTATGGTCGTCTGTCCGCATTGCGGTCACTTTATTGGTCAGCCTGGAGTCATGAGATGCGAATTTTATCCTTCAATGAACGAAATAATTACCAAAATTCGAAATCATATTTCAGTGGCCATTGTGGTGGATAGGTCATGAGGGAAACCAGTTTTATGTCAATTAGTACTTCAATGATTTATTACTAATCCAGTGCTCCAAGTGTCTGTTTATGGCTTATGACATAGATTACAACAAGTGTTAAGCCACCATATGCTGTGTCACATGGGCATCTGTCAAACAATGTTAAGGTCATTTAAAAGCAATACCAACTGACAAACATTAAACTTACAAGGAAATAGATGACAGGATGTATCAGGAAAAACTCAGCACTTAACAATACCTTATCACAAAGTTACACAAGACCAAAACAATGCATAAACATCACCAGCAAACATTTAAGCAATTAATTTTCTCTTTATTGCAACAACCATGGAAAGTTCTTCAGCCAGATCTGCCCTCCCTCTTGACAAACTCGCAAATTAGCAGCATTTATCATCCTATGGTATCCAAGGTCAACAAAGAATGTCATAAATTTTCGCAATGTGTTCCTACTAGCTGAAGTAACATAGCAACGTGAGAAATACCCTGACAATGTCATCTGTCTCATTTCTCATTGTTTTAGCAGGAAAGTGAGGACTCTTGTACACACGTGAGTAACCTTGGTGATTTTAGTGAGCTACCTCCTCCGATGAGAAGGGAAGGCAAACTTTGACTTGTACTTCAAACACAAGCAGACCACAAACACTAGAGGGTCATATAAAAGAGGGGAGTTATCGTCCATTGTTAACGCACAGCATAGAACTTATTAAAAAGGTAATTACACAGGAGACTATGAGGGCACACCTGCATTAAGAGCACACAGACGTAATGTAAAAAATTCAATAAAAGTTTTTCTATTTGAAGTGAGTATTGTTTTAGCGAAAAACTTGATAATCTGGAGGAGGCTTTGGCATCGCGCAAACAGTAAAGGTGTGGAATGGCTTGTTTTTGACTTTGATGCTTTTTTAGGATGGTAAAAAATAAATAATATTTGTGTAGTTGTTTTGGATTTGAGTGCTTAGTTTATCTGGCTAAAGTCATATCTACCAGTAATTTTTATTTCAGGGTAGGAGGTTTACTGTATCTAGATAACATTTATTAATTTATGATCAGTTTTTTTATCAGTTTTTTTTATGTAAAATGTCAGCTCTGTTTGTTACAATTTTGTTGTCTTATCTTCAGATTTTTTGGTTCAAAATATTGACATAAAGAGGTTAGGAAATAAAATAAAATAAAATACATTTAAACTTTTCTCGTCTTTTTTTCTGTATTCAGTCAAAATCCTTAAAACGAAACATTTACAAAGTTTCCCCAACCTTTTGACAATGCAGCTTCAGTCAACATGTTATTTAGCATCAGTCTATGATTTCCTAGGTTCTGCAGATAGACAAGGAAGTTGTTTGCCAGTAACAGGGACGTCTCCGGCACACCGATCTGGGATAATGTAACGGACATATTAATTTCCATGAAACGTTAAAAAAATTACTTCCCAGTCACTTTGATTTATCTATGAGTTATCAATCTGTAGACTAACACTTAGTCTCTGAATATATATAATTTCGATTGTAACAAATATACCCATTTAAATTGAAAAGGAGCTCCAGGGAGAAATCTAGACTTGCTTCATTTAGGGTTTAGCATTGCAGGTAGAGCTAGGCTGTAAGGAAAATAATGTGGTTCAGGGACTGTGAGGGACTAATTAATCTGCTATGTTAATCAAAATGGTTTTATGGCATCGGTCTCAACTTTGGTTTTCTAAATTCCATTATGTATCACCAGTGTGAGGACTGACTGACTGAATTTAGTTTTACGCCGCTTTTAGCAATATTCCAGCAATATCACGGTGGGGGACACCAGAAATGGGCTTAACACATTGTGCCCATGTGGGGAATCGAACCCGGGCCTTCGGCGTAACGAGCCAACGCTTTAACCACTAGGCTACCCCACCGCCCCACCAGTGTGAGGAGCAAATGATTGACTGATTGATTGATTGATTCAACTCTGCAGAATACAATAACAAAGTATCAGGACTAGATGTACAAACTGTATCCTAACGGGGAACAAAACCCACTTCTTCTGCATGAGAAGCGAGCACTTTATCCACAGTCCTACCTTGCTGTCTGCCCAGCAGAGCAGTATGAATGACATCGTTTTGTCATTAACTGTCATTACCAGTCTGTTTTCTGAAGTTGCCATGGTCATTCATTAACGACTGCTAATAGTTCATCCGAAATGACCTCCTCTGCTTTGTATACATCAAATTAACGAGGGTAAATTTCTACTTACCGTTCTCAGGTTACAACAAATTTGCCTTGCATTAATAAGTAAATGGATACTGCAGTGCTAACACGACTCTAATCCATGGTACTGAAGAACTGAAATGGACAATGTCCATGTGGTCCGAAGCTGATGGATGGTCAAACAGTCTCCATGTCCAGTGAGTGGACTGAGTTAATTAGGCATGGCAACCAATCACATTCAGCTACAGTCAAGGACATAGCTTACATGTACAGTAATGATTTATTTGTCCAAGGTGGACACACAATTTCATGCATTGTGTCAGTTTTGGTCAGCGGCTAGTTGTTATTTCAGATATGTATGCCCTGCCTTCCAGGATGTTTTCCTCACCCCCCTGGTGGCAGATATTCCCCTGGGGGTGGGGTGGAACAGTTTGACATCCCAGGGAGCAGGGCGTGTGTTGTACAGTAGCTGCTGGTATAGACTATTGGTATAGACTGGTGTAGTCTCTGAATATATATAATTTTGATGGAAACAAACAATTCCTTTTGAATTGAAAAGGAGCCCCTGAGAGAAGAGATTTCTCTTGACCTGATTTTCTCTTGACTTGTTTCATCTGGTACTTTAGTGAGTGAGTGAGTGAGTGAGTTGGGTTTTACACCGCTTTTAGCAATATTCCAGCAATATCACGGCGGGGGACACCATAAATGGGCTTCACACATTGTGCCCATGTGGGGATTCGAACCCGGGTCGTCAGCGTGACGCTTTAACCATTAGGCTACCCCACCGCCCCTGGTGCTTTAGCATTGCAGAAAGGGTAAGGCAGAAGAGAAAACAATAATGTTCAGGAACTGTGAGACTGACTATTGCTGGTACTGTGATAGTCCATCTCCCAGAACCTTAAGAAAATATTATGAAATAAATTTTAAACAAGGCTTTAAGATGGGCACCTAATCAATTTCCAGAGCTGAGAGGATAAATGAATAAAGTTACATAATGAATCTATATTAAGTCTAGAATGACTGGGCAAGTCTAGGCAAGAATATGTTTGCATCTGCTGAAATTAACAATTGTTCTGGGATCTTTTTTATTTTTGTTTGTTTTTGGGAGATAATGTTTTTAAATAAGATAAGATATTTTTGTCCCTATATGTCAATCTACTGGGCTACATTTGGAATTTATTTATTTTGCAGATACGTCTTTTTAAGTAATATAAGATTATTCCTGGAACAAGTGTTAGTCTAGTACCATGTGTTTAAAGGGCTACTGAGGCTACAGGTCCTTTTGAGTGTTATGAGGAGACACAGATGATGAAAGCATTCCCCGTATCAGCAGTTTTATTGACCTGATCAGAGATATTGGGAAAAAGCAGGGAGAAAGCATATTGACTAATTGAAGTGATGTGTGAATGTACTCAGTAATCAAACGGCGTCTGTGGACACAGAAATAGCTATACCATTATCAGCTGGTTCTGTCTAGCGTCGTTTTCTTCCAATATTCAGGAAAAAAGTGTGGGGTGAGTGAGTGAATTGACATCGATGCAGTTTTCATTTTCATTTACTTATATTGGTTATAGACACAAAGAACGGCTTATCCAGAGGATCCTGGCACAAAAAAAGGACTTAACTCTGACCAGTATATTGTGAACTGCAGACGTACACTGACCATACACTATGTTTAAAGGTTGTATCATGTGACACAACTACATTTTAATACAGAGAGCCCAAATTAACATCACAGTCATATTGCAGCCAGATCATTATGATTGGACAAATGTTTAAGTGTCATGTCATTTACATACACAATATCTGGAATCATCCTTGTTTATTAAAACTTTCCAAATGTTTATGATAATAATTATTATTAGTGTTTGTGTACATGTAACCTACACTTAAGCTCATACTACGGTATGTATCAATCACATCACTACCTCCTTTATGAATCCATGTAAGCATATTTTTTTCATGAAAAACAAAATATATAAAACTATTTGAATAGTTTAATTGTTGTTCATTTCATCCACTCTTGAATCCAAATGATGTTACATTATGTACTAAACAGAGTTCCTAACTGGAAAACCAGTATTTAGATGTTGAAACCACAAAACATTTGCACATGATCCAGATGAACAAGTGTAAAATGACAAATAATCATTGTCAAATATTTTGACATGTCTATTAAACTAAATGTCATGGACACTGAACTCAATTGTTCCAGTGGGAGGACAAAAGGGGAAAGAATGACATGATGCACATTAATTGTGCTAACTATCACTGTATTCAGCTCAACATACGGAAACTGGGCCTGACGAACTTGTAGGAGTGAGTGAGTGAGTGAGTGAGTGAGTGAGTGAGTGAGTGAGTGAGTGAGTGAGTGAGTGAGTGAGTGAGTGAGTGAGTGAGTGAGTGAGCTTTAGAACAATGAGGACTTCATTTCTTTACTTTCTTGATTCTGCAATCTCTGTTAAAGGAAACTGCCAAAAAACACAGATACCTGGTATATCATCAATATTGAAATTTGTTTTGATGTAGATGGTATTAAAAAACAACATGACCTACAAAATATCCCCAAAAGTATTAAAACACTGCTTATTATTTTTGCATTCTGATTTTTACTTTTTACTCCACTCCTTTGTACAGAGAATTTAGAAGTCTCAGTACAAAGCATTCAAGCTAAGCATGTCTTCCCTGAGATGGGTACCAGGTGGGATCTGAATCAGGCCAGTTATTCCACAGTGACATAAGAAGCTATGTCATTTATGCCAAGCCATGTATGTGTAGTAGCCATAAAATATCCAAGTCCCATACATGGATTAAACCCATGGGCCTCCTGGTCCAACATCGGATGACATATCCAGAAGGCCAAAGGAGTAAACCCTTCTACAAAGTCAGAACATCATCTGTGGGATGACTACACCAAATCAGCATGTGCCAAATCATTAACTTTCAGTCAAAATATATCCATAAGAAATTTCATCTCATGTTTCAAATAAATCTGTGATGACAACTTTTTCAATAACCTGTATTTACCCAAATGATTTCAAAAATTATTTTATTAAAAAAATATTGATCCATCCAATTCATTTTGACCTCCAAATGCATGTCTGAAGCCAGTTCTACACAAAACAACAGCTGCAAGAAAGGTTGTTCACAAGTCTGAAGCGGTACAGCTAATAAAATATTGACTACTGAACTCAATAACTCGTCATAATTGTTTCATAACTCTGTCAAGCATGCAAAGTGCATATTTGAACTACTATGATATAACATTAATGCTGTGGTTGATTGATTTAGCACAAAGGTAAAGACAATAAACACGCAATGAAAGACAATAAGGTCGGGGTTATTGATAAGCTGCAATATGTTACAAGGCGAGCCCATTGTCTGGTACTACAGCAAGTAATTACCTGTATCAGCTGTTGTGTTACCGTCATGGGCTTGAAAAAAGTATTCGGTTTGTATTTTTCAAATAAACTATATTAACTTGGAATGACAACCAAAATTTTGTAAAATATCAGTTTGTATTGAGGTTTACATTATCCAGTGAACAATTAATAAGCAAACAATAATCAATTAATCAGAATGGCCAATGTGGGGTGATTTATTCAGATAATATATCATTTGATCATGATATCTCCAATCATGTTTAATTGTAAACTTTAACATTTTGATCGGCTCGCTTTTAAATATATTTTTGTTGTTCATGGGCATTTTTCAGTATAGTGCTGTATGTATCAGAGAATAAAATATAAAATTATACATTCTTTTTAGTTTACTTCTGTTTTCTGTGAAATTCATAACTTAAGTTGTTTGATTATATAGATACGATGTCGTTTTCTTACTGGTCACCAGAAAACATGTTTGACGAAAGTGTTACCCGTAGATAAGCCGACCCTTTTTTTTTGTCTTCCAAATTCGGCTTATCTACGGTAATATACGGTAGTTGGTCTGGTGTATTGTGCATACCCTGAAGCTCAGACATGTAATCCGATTGTAACACTACATTATGTCAGACAATACAGACATTTGCTATTTATTATACAGGAACTGATAAGTATTCCAAATATTGATAAAAGCGAGGAAGCTCAGACTAATACACACATTAAACCTGGAGTGAAGGGAGATTAGGCTAGACCAATTTTATTTCTTGTTTTACGTGCCTCAGAAAACCTAAAGGCAGGAGGGAATTATTTTTTTTAAATCACCAGTCAAAGTAATCTTGCTTTTAATTCCATAAAGTATTTTACTTTTACTTTACAATTTAAGAAGTGTATATTGGGAAAAAACAATCTAAAAAAGAAAATTCTTTTACGTTTACATTTTTGGCCAATAAAACATTAGGATTTTATTTTTTGAGGAGAGGAAAAGTAATTTATTTATTTTTATTCTTCAAAAAAATATGACCGGCGGATCCATAAAACAAGAAATAAAATTGGTCTGACCTTAGCATGGCTTTGTACAGTAATTCATGAACACCTGGTGTCTTTACTGATTTACAGAGATCATTCATGTAATGTTCACTATTTCGCCTCATATTTCCTATATTTCATGATTCCTATATTCAGTTCCATGACACCCCTGAGACTACGCCAGATGTGACCAGTAGTGCCCAGATACTGCAGTGCTTTACCAACCAGTCCCCACAAAAAGTGCATCTTTTGAATGAAAAAAACATGTGTTTTTTATTCTGTCCAGTGAGAGTTACAGTGAGTGAGTATGGCTTTCCATAGCCTTGCTAAAGGGTGTACTGAGTACTAAGCTGATGGATGTATAGTAATTCTGTCATTTAAAGAGGCTGGGCGGTGGGGTAGCCTCGTGGTTCAAGCGTTTGGTCATCAGGCTGAAGACCCGGGTTCCAATCTTCACATGAGTAAAACATGTGAAGCCCATTTCTGGTGTCCCCCTCTGTGATATTGCTGGAATATTGCTAAAGGCAGTGTAAAACCAAACTCACTCACTCACTTTAAAGATGCAAGTCTAGATAAGTGGACAGTGGCCAGTCTGTTGGAGGGACAATGTGTTAATTTTATTTCTATTTTTCAAAAATTATGGTTTAAACTATTAATTATTACCTTAGAAACTTTCAAAGTCTAGGATTGTTTACACTGCTGTTCGTAACATTCCAGCAATATCACAGCGATGGACACCAGAAATGGGCTTCACATGTTTGACAAATATGGGGAATCGAAACCTGGGTCTTCGCCATGACGAGTGAACATTTTAACCATCGCTCTACCCCGGCACGTCAGTGAGTGTTGGAAGTTGGTGCTGGAATCAGCTGGATCGAACTGGGCTCATCAAATTCACAATCTGTTTCCTGTCAAACCTTCCAAATAATGAAATAACTTTCTTGGAATGGTATTAAGCTGGTATGATGAACAGGAAGAATAGACAACTTCGTTATTGCAATGACAGCTTCTGTTTCAGCATCTACACCGAAACATTGCATATATTGCAATGAATTGTTCCTGTTCAATGAAATCACTTTTAAACAACTAGAAATTTCAAATGAGTGACAGTGAGTTGAGTTTTACGCCGCTTTTAGCAATATTCCAGCAATATCACGGCAGGAGACACCAGAAATGGGCTTCACACATTGTACCCATGTGGGGAATCGAACCCAGACCTTCGGCCTGATGAGTTTGGCCTGATGAGCGAACACCTTATCCACCAGGCTACCCCTCCACCCCAAACCAGAGAAACAATGGATGCCAGTGACTATTAACATCCAAAACCACTCGGCTACTCCACAAACTTAAATTGAATGAAACAAAGAACCTGGCTGTGCCATGTGAAGTTTTCCAATATATTTACCAGAAGAACTAAAACATTGTTTCTAAACAACCATGGAGCCATTCAATCAGCATTCATGCAAAAATGACTTCTTTTCAAAGGAGCCATGCCATGTTAAGTAGGCATTATATTATCATAATAGTTACATCAGTAATTTTACAAAGGATGTTAAAATGAATTTACCTTTGAGATTATTGATTTCACATAAAAGGAACACTATATATTACATTCAAACAAACCCCATGTCAGTTGGCAACTCTTTGAATGCGACACGATGCTCTTTATGATGCATGTGTTCAAATGTCACGAATGCTTTGCGAAAAACCTCCAGCAAAATATCGTATTACAAAGAGAATAACAGTACCTCACCTCTCCTTAAATGTCATCACATCTTAAGCAACTCATGAGGAAAAGTGGAATTGATGCAAATCAATTTCATGCCTGTCGATCACTGATGTCGATATGTGTAACAGATGCCTTGGTGAAGTGAAATAGAGGCCGGAAATAGACTGAGGTCTATGTCGGAAAGGACACAGTGTGTATTATAGATCAAACATACCAACTGGCACTTAACCAATTTAATATACTCCATTTTGGTGCTCGAGGTCAATGTATCACAAAATTATTCATCAATTTAGTAAACTTTGAAATAAATCACCATGAGCAAGAACCTGTCAGAAGTCCTGCTGTGAAAATAATTCGTCACAATTTGTTAATATCAAACTGTCACTTTACAGACCTTTAATGTTTTTCATTTTGACTTTGTTTTATTCATTTTTTCCAATATTTACATTCATAATCATATATCTTTTTTAATGATTTAAATAGCCTATATTATTTTAATAGTAAATACTGCAAACTAAGATATTGATTAAATTTAATTATTGATAATTCAATTATTGCTTCATTTACTCCTGTGCATTGGGGCGACATATATATTTATAAAATTCTATATTTCTGAAATACATGTATTTAGGGAATATATGTACAACTTAGATGAAGAAATACACTTTAGTCCACTGATTCCGCGGGACATTGAGTACAACACCTGAATATGTCCATGACACCTGTTAATCCAGACCACTGTAAATGTTTAGTCCAGATAAAGCAGATTGATATAATAATAATATTGCATGCAAGGACATATTGACATTCAGATTCATAAAAGATTACTCGCAATCTACAACCTGTTAACCCCACCACACAAATGAACCTGTGTGATAGCTTTCCCAACATTAAAACCCCTCTCAAACTTAAACAAAGCATTAACCTCGATCTTTCACGACAAACCAATAAACCCTTACATAATGCATCAAGTAAGTACTTCCCCAGCCTACTAAATCTGCTTTATCTATGCATCTTTAAATGCACAAAGCCAGTGCACCAGTTGAAAAACGCAGGTGAACAACAAAGCCCTCAGTCTTTCAACGACAGTTTCCAAGGCCTAAAGCATTCTTTCACGATTCTGATCACCAGGTAAACAATAGCTCAATATTTTTTCACCCTTGGTGTTTAGAGGGCTAAAGGTTTGAATGGCCAACAGAATTAGTGCACGCTCCATCCCCCAGAATTCCCAGTCAGTGATGACATTTTCCAAGGGCGGCTAAGGTCGTGACTCCGTCTCCATTTACATAGGTAGAGGCCTGAATGGTCCCCAAACTACAGTTTGTTGCCATTTATTGTCTCTCCCCCTCCCTCCCCCGGAGAAGTGCTCAGAGCAACCAAATAGTCATTCGAAACCTGTTTAACCATTTGCATAGAAAACAATTTATTCTAATGGCAGAATGGGATCCTGCAAATATTAAACATGATTCTAAATTTGATGTGGGGACAAAGAGCTGCAGGAATGAACTTGTGATGAAGTTGTAACAAATTGGCTTCTAAACTCAATTCAAACATACTCATGGGGTTTCAAAATTAAATAAAAAGACAGTTCCTTCAGAATCCAATTTAAAAGATAAGAATGGAATCTGATAATTTAACCTACTAAAAAGCACTGATATGCCAAGACTAAAAAATATTGATATGCCAAGACATTCATGTGAATCCTACTTATTACAAGTTATTAAATTATACTGAGGTAGTAATTAAAAACTACATAGCCCTTTATCTAATTAGTTTTTAAAACAATCCTTGTGAAAAGACAAAGAGTCAACAGAATCTCTGCATCTTCTAGTGTGGAACAAAAGGTATTACTGAGGATTTAATTCTTTAAAAAATTAAACATGTAATGTCAGGAAAAAGTATAATACTTAATGGATGACAACTTGTTTATTATATTATAATGATTCTTGCTTGACAATGGTACAAGAACAACAACCGAAACATCACATCATAATATAATAAAGTATCACACTTTTCTTATTATTCATTAACTTCTAAAATGTCGATCAAACAGAACATACCATGTTACTTTCCTTGATACTAGCAAAATTTGATACACTTTGCATGCTTATGGAGTTCAAGGTGCACTTAGTCCTTATCAAGAAGTCCTGAAGTAGAATATGTAAATGTTTACCTCAAATAAACCCACTACACCTTTTCACACACTCCTACTGTGTCAACAACTACAAGGAGACAGTTTATTCCTGCTTGAACAACTATTACATAATGCCACCTACAACAGCCTCCCACAGTAGCAGGTGTTGAAATAAACAGCCCCATTCCAGCAAGCAGTCACCTGACTATGTACACTCGCAGCCCTGTTATGTAATATACATGATTTAATTACTCTGTACAGGTGAACAGAAGCTTGACCAGTGGCCAGTCTGTCTACAGGTGTGAACAATCCCGATGCTAATTACAGGTAACTGGACAGGTGTAAGTGACAGGTACTGTTTGATGTGTCTTGCAGAGATTTGCATCCCTGTATTGATAATGACAGGAAATTGGAGGGGTCGTAATTACTCGCAATCATTGTCAGTTGTGCTATTAACAAGTGTTGGTAGACACATGGCCCTGAGGCATTTCTCCTGGCAGGGATTGTGAACTGGCCTCTCTCGTTAGAGGCCATATTGTTCTGATTTTATTGGTTTGTAGAATTTAGACATCGACCTGTCAGTAACACTGATTTGTTAATTTCAGTGTAATTTTGCAATTAACATGCTTCACGACCTCGCAGGAATATAAAGTTGGATGTTATCTCTGCTTTTGTATAGATTTTAAATGTAATTGGACAGACTGGAGCCTTCGTTGAATAAAATCAGTTAAATCTTTAGATAGTTAATGCTCCAAGTGTGTAGGAGGGTTTTGTCATCATTGGCTGCCTCTGGTACACAACATATCTGTGATGATTAAAGATCCTATTACAAGTGTAGTATTAAGTGTTTACTACCAAGAATTCATGTACTTTAAAATATCATGTGAAATACTGTAAATATTCCAATTTCTAATATTGTTATAAGTTCTTGATAAGTTTTAATTTTTCACTTCAACAAGCTTTTCATTGTATGTTTAAATACATTAATGGCATACACAATTTTCCTGACAAGTTCTTTAATACTGCCATTCTTTATTCATTTTGATAACACCAACATATTTCTAGAGCAATTGTGTTTCAGAAACAGCAGTAGATGTAAAACACAACCCCTAACCTAGAAATGCTTTTTTTCAAGGCAGGAGAGCAATCCTAGGGTTAAATTCTCATTTAAACATTTACATTCTTATTTAAGAATGTACACCATAAAACCCATGTTTCTAAATCACTGATTGAAAGTGGCCTCTTATATAATGATTTAAACATTTACATTCTTATTTAAGAATGTACACCATAAAACCCATGTTTCTAAATCACTGATTGAAAGTGGCCTCTTATATAATGATTCCCTTATTAACTTTACACCTACTGAAGTAATGGACAAACGGACTATATCTATGTTTTTCTTTCTTGTATTCATATGTTTTTCTTGAACACTCTACAATGCCTGATATAGATATATTTTTTCTCCATTTATACACCTTATCACAAGGAGGAACGAATTCCTTTTAAGGTAATAAAGTATTGTCTAATGTCTAACTTGTGTATTTCAACACTGCCATCATACTACATTGTACATGTATAATGAAAAGATCACCTCAGATTAATATCATAATTCAAGATTTGAGAAGATTTTATCCCATGTCATATGATATTTATTTTTGTTTTCAATGACATCTTGAAAAAGCATTGATTTCTAATATCAATATTTTCTGCAACAAGTCACACTGTGATCTGGTTGTATGCATCTTGATGTATTAACCATCTGTATCCATTAAAAAATTGTCTCTCGATAGCAGAATTATATTAATTTACAAAACTATCATCTAATCCATAATGATAGTATTTATCAATTCATTCTTCAAATTGCATTACATAAAATAAGCTAGTACACTGAGAAGACTGTTCCAACATGCCCAAGTCGTTGGACGACATTGTTAAATGTGCAGCCAGGCATGTTATAAATAAACATTATAGTTCTGGGTTGGGCAACTTCATGAGCTCCTTGTGACGCTCACATGCTGTCAATAGCATAGACCTTTTTATTCTGCCCACGGAGTGATAGTTTAAAGTTCAAAAATAATTCCTGAATATTCATCAAACGTGCTTAAAAGAAAACTCTAGAGGTTTGAAATTTGTTTCTCGAATTACATGAAAAGTATTAAGCTCACTTAGATTTTGTTTACATATATGATTACCAGTTAAACCAACTGTACTAAAAAGTCCCCTGTAGTAACGATTGGGGTTTTCATGAATTATTAAAATATTCCGGTTTAAACAATTATAGTGTTTGGCGGTGGCCTGATTGTTTGACAAAGGCAGTGTTTTAGGAAACCATGACATGAATACCTAATGTGACGACCATCCTCCCTTGTATGTGATGATAGCAGGTATTACGAGGAATGTGTGTCAAGTTATTTATGTCACAATGTCAAATAATATTAGAAGAGCTTCACAAAGTATTCAAAAACTTAATCAGAGATTGTCACAGGTAACATTAACGTCATGAAACATAAAACTAAAACAAACTCTCAAAAAGTCACAATTGTCGATTGTGTATTTCGTGAAATCGACACAGGTAGATTTCACTCAACAGAAGGTCGCGTCTACCTATACGGCAAGCTGGCGACACTTACCTGTGAAAGTCGAGGCGACAATTCAAACTCCGTGACAGATGAGACAACGATGTGTCTATTCCGAATGTCTTTCAGATATAATCCAAACTTTCCTGAATCCCACGGCACGTTATTTATGTAAATTGCAGATTACCACTTCCACGTTTCTACGACGGAGACACGATCGGTACAACTTGTGGATCGACTCACATACACAAATGATCGTAAACGGGAACAGCGAACCTACCTTAGTTTGGACGAGTCTATTACAACGTGGGGGCGACGGGTTGCAGGTGCTCGCTGTAAATAGCGGCTCTCGTGAACACAGCGCATTTGCAACGAATTACAAGAGAATTTCTCGCCTCCAGCTATCACTTCAGCTTGGGTTAAGATGGTATTTATCGCAGAAGAGGTTCTGGCTTGTTATTTACCGCTAAACGCACTGTGTGGTGACTCTTTAATCTTAAGCCAGCTTATATCTCCGGAATTTCTTATCACATAAGGGTGAAGTTCAATCTTCAAAGAAAGAAATTCTTATCGAACATAACTTTCTTACATAATCATGTTTGACAACCCAAACCCGACGTTTGACATATCGCGATGGCTGAAAACTGCGCGTGCCGTATTAAATAGTAATTGAGTGAGTGAGTGAGTATGGTTTTACGCCACTTTTAGCAATATTCCCGCAACATCACGACGGGGGACACCAGAAATGGGCTTCACACATTCTACCCATGTGGGGAATCGAACCCGGGTCTTCGGCGTGACGAGCGAACGCTTTAACCTCTAGGCTACCCCACCGCCCCAAATATATATAGTAATTGAAAGTAAGCAGTTTTCCCATAGCTTTCTTACTTATCAAAATCGCTGCATAAGCTAAATAGGATGGTCGATATATGTCAAATCTTTATTTCTGATACTATGAGGCCACGGGCCTATGAGTACAAAAACACCTCATCGGTGCAGACTTGAAATAAAATGTTAACAATGAAAGCATGTATAATATATACAATCTTAATATGACAAAATTGATTTCCTTTTTTCGAATGCATAAAACAGATATTTAGCAGTATTCAAGGAAATGTCTTCATTTTTGGATGATAACAACGAATTGAATTTTAGTATATTGGGGAAAACATAGAATTGCGACAAAAGATATTTACGTCTTAATTCAATGTAGGCTGGACAGATAAGTAAGAAGTGATATTCATTTTCAATTACGTTTAAGTTACACATTTTGCATGTTCTTTGTTCCCGGGGAATGTTATAGTAACGTCCTCTTTCAATTTCTAAACTATGGGAACTTAACCTAAATCGTGATAAACAAGATCTATATTTGGATACAGTAATATGAGTTAAGTATGTTTCACAAGAAATCGTTAATTTAAAATTACAATACGTAAACAATTTGGGGCTCTCAGATAAATCACTATGGCAAACTTGCCGAAAATTATCTTTCAGTCGTTGAAAAAACATTTTAGCAAAAACGTTTTTATCTCCGTAAGTGTGTGATACCCAAACATCACCAAAACCTAATTTAAATATGATATTTCTAACCTTGGTAACCCAGTTCTCATAGCCTTGCTCATCATACATACGCATCATATTGTAACATTTTCGAGGCAAACGGCATCCAGGCATGTTAATAAGATTTAACCAATATTTAATACATTTTAAAACAGCAGATAGTTGGACAGGATATCTGAGTGAGTGAGTGAGTATGATTTTACGCCACTTTTCGCAATATTCCCGCAACATCACGACGGGGGACACCAGAAATGGGCTTCACACATTCTACCCATGTGGGGAATCGAACCCGGGTCTTCGGCGTGACGAGCGAACGCTTTAACCTCTAGGCTACCCCACCGCCCCAAATATGTATAGTAATTGAAAGTAAGCAGTTTTCCCATAGCTTCCTTACTTATCAAAATCGCTGCATAAGCTAAATAGGATGGTCGATATATATCATCTGGTTGTAGATGCACAGCTGTCTCCAAAGCTAATACCCAGTGGCAACTGTCATGTTTTCGACTGCTTTTAAATCCGCCTATGCTAGCACAATATGCAGTCCCTTTTGTTGAAATCATTGAAAACCCACTTTGCTCGTTGTATGTAAATAGACCAGGCGGTGATGACTCAACGAATTACGCAGAGTGAGTGAGTGAGCGCAGTATGCTGTTCGCTTCTTTAAGCAATATTCCAGCAATGCCAAAGCAAGAGACACCAGAAATATGCTTCACACATTGTGCCCTTGTGTGGAATCGATTCCGGGTTTTCGACGTGACGAGCGGACGCTTAACCACTTGGCTACCCCAATGTCCAACACAGAGAATGGAAATGTAGAACCTATACTGGACATAAGCTGGAGACGAAAACAAGCATTTGTGTCGAGACCCAAAGTGGTAGTTTGTCATATAGACCCTGAAGCAAATATATCCAAGAAAGCCCACGCAAGTCTAGAAAATGTGGCGAGTCTAGATTTCCACAGCTTTTTTTTATTATGAGCTTTTTCTCTGTAATATATTTTCATTTCAGAGACTAGTTGTTAGTCTACCAAAGTGGTCTCCACCCACGGTAGAAGCTATAGGCATTGTTTGAAACATAGACTAACGCTTAGTCTCTGAATATATATAATTTTGATTGTAACAAATATACCCATTTAAATTGAAAAGGTGCCCCAGGGAGACCAGGGATTCAGAACATGGGGAAATCTAGACTTGCTTTATTTAAGGCTTTAGCAATGCAAGGAGGGCTAGGCTGTAGGAAATATGTGGTTCAGGGACTGTGAGACAGACCTTTTTGACGCATGTCATGGTATCCCAATTACGTAGATCGCTGTTTATGACATCAGCCAATGACATGGCCGACACCGACTCGGTTGTGTTTTTAAAACCGTCTTCATGTAGCAGGAACCTTGCCACGAGCCTGATGATCATTGGCGTTTGGTGACAAAATGGTACTTTGGTTGTGTCCTATCCTACGTTGTATTTCTGAACTATTACTATTTAAAACTTAAATGAGTTGTTTTCATCGTGTTAAAACTTTAAATGAGTTGTTTTTATCGTGTTAGTGTGAAGGAGGAATGTATTTGATAACGTTGAACCCGTGACACCGACCAACTTCCAACATGCGATATATTTCCGTGTTCCTGTTCCGTCAGAAATAGTTGATTCATGTTGATATCACGAGACCTCAAAACGACAAGGACGAAATATATCGATGTCATGATGACAGTCAAACAGCAGAGAGAGAGAGAGAGAGAGGGAGAGAGAGAGAGAGAGAGAGAGAGAGAGAGAGAGAGAGTTGGTGAACGTATCAGTGTAAACACAACCTCGAACAAACCATGATACAAGTACACATGTATGGAGAGAGACACAGAGAGAGAGAAAGAGACAGTGAGAGGGACAGAGAAAGATTAGGTCATTCACTGGAAGAGAGAGAGGGATTGAGTGAGTTTTGTTTTACGCCGCTTTTAGCAATATTCCAGCAACAGCACGGCGGGGTACACCGGAATTGGTCTTCATTCATTGTACCCATGTGGGGAGGGAGAAAGAGAGAGATATATAATAAGTCATTCATTAGAAGAGAAAGAGATTAAGTCACTCACTGGGGGGATGAAAACACACAGATGATCGTATGCGTTCTTGCACGTACCAGTGTAAAGCATTCTCACTGACAACCACGAACAAACAAACCTTGATACAAATATACATGTATGTATACGGATATTTGATATGATTAATTTGAATAATAAAATACTGTGACGAAAGAATAACCGTAGCCAATTTCTCTTTCAGCTGTTTGATCGGCGTTCTACAAGTCAATAACGAAGCATTCGACCTTATGGATAACAACTTCTCTTTTATTGCATAGAGCGACGTTTTCGTGTAGATTCTTACACAGTAACCACCCTAAAACCTACAACAGAACGTCGCTCTATGCAATAAACAAGAAGTTGTTGTCCATTAAGTCGTTCGCTTATTTCTTTTTTGGTGTGTATACAGTTCTATATATAGACTGGAATCGGCACAAGAGGACAGGCATGTCTAACGAACAATGGACGGGTCCATTATTGAGAGGTGTACAGACGTTTATTACCGGTGTTCGGGGGCCTGCTTCCAAGACCCGCAAGGCAGACAGACAGGAAGATAAATAGAAAGTATGTGAGTGTTTCACATTTCCTTCAGGTGTTGTCGGATTTCATTTTCATGGGTGACTGAGTTTGTGAGATCACACTACCACGATTGTAATTATATGTGATCAGCAATGGGGTTTGACATTTCTGGGAGAAATAGGCTGTGATTTTGTTGATACGGAAGGTGTTAAATATAGCGTGTGGGAATATCGGTCGTCAAAATGTGTGTGAAGAGGCCATTGTCACAAATCCGTGTGTCTTTTAAATAGGTTGACTCATTGCACTAAAATGTATTGTGGGAAATGCCGATGTGTGTCACAGCATGAATGTGATGTTAATTTCACAATTCGCTACAGATATGTTTTTGGTTGGTTTGTGGTTTAACGCCGCACTCAGCAATATTTCAGCTATATGGCGGCGGTTTGTCTGGACCAGACAATCCAGTGATCAACATCATGAACATCGCCCCACGCAAATGGGATACGATGACATGTGTCAACCAAGTCAGCGAGCCTGACCACCCGATCCCGTTAGTCGCCTCTTACAAAGACCAATTCTTCACGGGTATATATATAAAATTTACATATTTTGTAGTATGAAATGGTACTATAATCCTCGACACGAGCAACAGAAATACAAACTATTACGATTATTAATCAAGAAAACTGTCATTAAAATTCTTATCGCTAGAATGATTTGTTTTCACTTGACAAGTGTGAAAAGTTCGCTTATTTACTCCGTCTTTCCTTCTTTCTTCCTCCGTCAGGCCGGTGGGGTAGCCTTGTGGTTAAAGCATTGGCTCGTCACGCCAAAGACCCGGGTTCGATTCCCCACCTGTGTACAACGTGTGAAGCCCATTTCTGGCGCCCCCTGTCTTGATATTGCTGGAATATTGCTAAAAGCGGCGTAAAACCATATTCACTCACTCACTCTTTCTCCATCTTCTAACAGACCATAAAAGAAATATATCAAATAAAGCCAATGCAAGTCTATAATAATCGGCATATTTTGATCACTGTAGTTTCAGGAAACAGAAAGCATTTCTAAAATTGAGGAAAGTCTCTTGATTCCTTTTTATCATAATGTGTGAGATACGTGTTTGTTTGTTGAGCTTACACCTTTGACAAGAACATGCATGTTTTCTCGACTTTACCCTAACGAGAGATCTATGTGTTTTGTTGAGCTTAAACTATTCTAAAAAGCTCGTGTTTAATCCACAATTACAACATATTTAGTCCAGCTGTACGCAGAACTGAAAACATATTTGATCAATTAGGTTTCAGAACAGTACAGGAAATTACGTTGTCTCTGTGTGATGCCAGACAACGGTGTACGAGGCCATGATTCTGTTAGGCTGGTCGCTGGTGAAGGGATTCCGACCTTGGACTAGAGTAATTCAGAAACTTGGTTTTTTGAATGGCTACGAATACTTAATCGATGTTCCCACTATCGTTGTCTCACTGCACCAGACTGTCGACCTTCTTATGAATATCGCTGATGTAACATGCAGCTCACATGAAGTAGTAGTAGTAGTAGTAGTAGTAGTAGTAGTAGTTGTAGTTGGTTGGTTGGTTTGCTGTTTAACACCGCACTCAACAATATTCCATATGGCGGCGGTCTGTAAATAATCGAGTCTGGACCAGACAAACCAGTGATCAACAGCATGAACATCGATCTACACAATTGGGATACGATGACATGCGTCAACCAAGTCAGCGAACCTGAACACCCGGTCCTGCTAGTCGCCTCTTACGACAAGCATGGGTTGCTGAAGACCAATTCTAACCCGGATCTTCACGGGTCAGTAGTAGTAGTAGTAGTAGTAGTAGTGGCAGGTTTGAGTGAGTGATTTCGGTTTTACGCCGCTTCTAGCGTATGGCGGGGGCACCAGGAATGGGCGTTCCCATGTATGGAATCGAAACCTAGTCTTCGGCGTGACGACCGGACGCTTTACCCACTAGGATACCTTACCACCCTCGCAGGGCAGAAGAAGTGGCCTTTGTGGGGTGCGTGCGTGTGCGTGCGTGCTCGCGCTCCGTGTTGAACTGAACACTCGTATTGTATAGTAAGGTGAAGTAGACCATTTAATGGATTGGTCATTTTCTGTGACGCAGTTTGGTGTGAATGTAATTATAGTGTGACTGGGGCGGTGGGGTAGCCTATTGGTTAAAGCGTTCGCTCGTCACGCCGAAGGTCCGGGTTCGAATCCCCACATGGGTTCAATGTGTGAAGCCCATTTCTGGTGTCATGCCCCCGTCGCGATGTTGCTGGAATATTAATAAAAGCGGCGTAAAACCAGGCTCACTCACTCGCTCACCTCAGCGTGAATATTATAATATCGCTCACTGGGTTGTCTGACCCAGAGTCTTATATTAACAGGTCGATGTTATATAGCTGGAAGTTTGCAGAGAGCGGCGTTTCACAACAAGAGAAATGAAAGTAACAATAGCAGCAGCAGCAACAGTAATGTTACTGGTGTTGAAAGTATTAGTATTATTAGTATCGGTTATAGTAGTAGTAGTAGTAGTAGTAGTAGTAGTAGTAGTAGTAGTAGTAGTGGCAGTTCAATCAAGATCACAGTGACTCCTTCTTGGGCTCGCTGGTCATCACGCACACTGACCCAATGTTCTATTTCTGAATGAGTCGTTTTTCAACAATAAAAAATGCATGATTGATCAGGACTGTTTGACAGATCCACACTGACAGAATGCACCTGAGCGCCTTTAATGAGGAGAAGATAATTATCTCTAATTACAATTGTCATCTGATTTGATTGAAACATTCTTTGTGTGGGGCCACTCGTGTCTGTTGAAGAATCATCGGGAGTTATAATTGCGTTGTCAGAGAGCCCGCCCATATCATAAAATCGATTTAAAATGCATTAAAATGTTAACATTTCATGACCGTATTTTGTGAATTTTGATTGTTATCTAAACACCTGTAACATTGTTGGTAGAATGTCATGACTTTGAATTGGCGTTAAAATCTTAAGCACCTTTTTAAAATTTTACTTGGAATTTACCTTCCTCAAAAAAGTACAATTTATATTATTTTGAGAAGTAAAGTCCCATCCGAGGTTTGAACTCACCCTCTCAGTCAGGCACCAGATCGCCAGTCATCAACCTCACTGATGCTTCACGAAAGAAAACGAGTCCGGTAATCTAAATCACGGATTTTCTCGAACCCTCAAGTTTTAATCTTAGTGTTTTGGATACATAAGAACGTTAATGGACTTGTATCCGGGTTTGAATTAGGATAATCTCTTACATGTGAGGCGGTGGGGTAGTCTAGTGGTTGGTCGCTCACAAATCAGCTCTCAACCCGATGACAAGCGCCAAACTCATCAAACTGTGTTGTCTCCCAAAAGCACTGTATGGGTGTGAACTCTGGAACTCCATCCCGCCTACAGAGATGAAGATGTTAGAGAGGGCACAGCACCACTGCATCAAGCTATACAGGAACTTCCCAACAGAACACTTTCTGATATGTGCCAGAGCTTGTTAGGCTGGCACCCCATAGAAGCTTACATCGACAGGAAGAAGCTTCTGTTCCTGAGCCAAATTCTTCACCTCCACCCCAGAGCTCTGCCCAAACAGCTTCTCACTAGACTCATGGAATACAGACAGCAATATTCTCCAAAGTATTATGGATTCGTTCCCGATATCATCAGAATATTGCATAATATGAGCCCTCTATCTACATTGAGAAATTCCTCGATGCGAACATTTTCCCAAGTCACCCATCATGGCAGGCGCTGGCATAAAAAACTATCTATTTTGTGCAATCCAGGACGTGGGCCGATACAGTAGCAAGCAAAAGAGACTTCGACATATTCAGACAGATTCACCCAAGAATAGAGACGCACTCTGCATGGAAGCTGTCTGTGTAAGCTGGACCCGTATATAGCAGTCAATGCACAACTCCATGTTCTACAGTGTGCCTCTGGCAGGACCTCGACATCAGAGATACTGTGCCATAAGTGTGGACTGTTCTACACCAATGTGATTGTACATGCAGTCAGTGTGCGAAATAGTTTCCAAATTTTGCTTGCCAGTCGAGCTATCTATGCCTGACAGATACTAGCCAACAAAATGATTCACTAGCCCGAATTTTGAATGTAGAAACTAAGCAAAAGATTACTCAAAGGTAAGCTGCTTAGCGGCTAATATGATGAACATTTTCATCAGGCCATGATCCTGCATGATTTAAAAGTGTATTATAACTTAACAAGTCGGATAGAGTATTATATTTACAAAATGACCCCATGGAAATTTACTAGCCAGTCGGGCCAGTGACTGTGGAGATTTACTGGCCCGACTGGATTTGTACTAGCCACGCGCTAGCTGGCTAGTGGCTATGTCGCACCCTGCATGCAGTAACAGGCTGTGACTTCACAACGACACTCCGCGACAATGTCTGGGCAGAACTGGCCAATATAGGAAGTATGGAGTTTAGCGTGTATCTGCACAATAAATCAGACCTGGACATTACCTGCACATTCCTAGCTGCCAGAGAAAACAGTGATATGTTATGGCCTGAAGAACAGTTCTCTTTAACAGCTGTCCAGTTTGTGACAGGCATGTGTCGACGGTACCTCGATATATCCGCCCATTGCAGTGTGAATATTGCATGAGGAATCATGTGAAAAAGACATTCTGAATTGATACCATGTCTGCCTCTTCCTCTGCATTTATATCTGTCTGTCATCTCTGCCCTTCTTTCTCCCGTCTCACGCTCGTCTCCTCTGTACCCTTATCTCTCTTTATCTCACTTCCTTCCTTGTATCTTTCTCTCTATTCCTCTGACCTTATCTCCACTGTCATCTGTCTCTATCTCACGCTTTCTTCCTCTGTCACTATCTCCTAGTTCCTCCCTTGTACCTTTATCTCATTTCTGATTGAGTCATCTGACTATCTCTCGCTTCCTTCCTCTGTCACTCTCTCTCTAGTTCTCCCTTGTACCTTTATCTCATTTCTGATTGAGTCATCTGTCTTTATCTCACGCTTCCTTCCTCTGTCACTATCTCCTAGTTCCTCCCTTGTATCTTTTATCTCATTTCTGACTGAGTCATCTGTCTTTATCTCACGCTTCCTTCCTCTGTCACTCTCTCCTAGTTCCTCCCTTTGTATCTTTATCTCATTTCTGACTGAGTCATCTGTCTCCCTTTATCTCACGCTTTCTTCCTCTGTCACTATCTCCTAGTTCCTCCCTTTGTCCCTTCTTTATCTCATTTCTGATTGAGTCATCTGTCTTTATCTCACGCTTCCTTCCTCTGTCACTATCTCCTAGTTCCTCCCTTGTATCTTTATCTCATTTCTGACTGAGTCATCTGTCTTTATCTCTTTATCTCACGCTTCCTTCCTCTGTCACTCTCTCCTAGTTCCTCCCTTTGTATCTTTATCTCATTTCTGACTGAGTCATCTGTCTCTATCTCACGCTTTCCTTCCTCTGTCACTATCTCCTAGTTCCTCCCTTGTATATTCTAAGTAAAGGTGAAGTAGACCATTTAATGGATTGGTCATTTTCTGTGACGCAGTTTGGTGTGAATGTAATTATAGTGTGACTGGGGCGGTGGGGTAGCCTATTGGTTAAAGCGTTCGCTCGTCACGCCGAAGGTCCGGTTCGAATCCCACATGGGTTCAATGTGTGAAGCCCATTTCTGGTGTCATGCCCCGTCGCGATGTTGCTGGAATATTAATAAAAGCGGCGTAAAACCAGGCTCACTCACTCGCTCACCTCAGCGTGAATATTATAATATCGCTCACTGGGTTGTCTGACCCAGAGTCTTATATTAACAGGTCGATGTTATATAGCTGGAAGTTTGCAGAGAGCGGCGTTTCACAACAAGAGAAATGAAAGTAACAATAGCAGCAGCAGCAACAGTAATGTTACTGGTGTTGAAAGTATTAGTATTATTAGTATCGGTTATAGTAGTAGTAGTAGTAGTAGTAGTAGTAGTAGTAGTAGTAGTAGTAGTAGCAGTTCAATCAAGATCACAGTGACTCCTTCTTGGGCTCGCTGGTCATCACGCACACTGACCCAATGTTCTATTTCTGAATGAGTCGTTTTCAACAACAAAAATGCATGATTGATCAGGACTGTTTGACAGATCCACACTGACAGAATGCACCTGAGCGCCTTTAATGAGGAGAAGATAATTATCTCTAATTACAATTGTCATCTGATTTGATTGAAACATTCTTTGTGTGGGGCCACTCGTGTCTGTTGAAGAATCATCGGGAGTTATAATTGCGTTGTCAGAGAGCCCGCCCATATCATAAAATCGATTTAAAATGCATTAAAATGTTAACATTTCATGACCGTATTTTGTGAATTTTGATTGTTATCTAAACACCTGTAACATTGTTGGTAGAATGTCATGACTTTGAATTGGCGTTAAAATCTTAAGCACCTTTTAAAATTTTTACTTGGAATTTACCTTCCTCAAAAAGTACAATTTATATTATTTTGAGAAGTAAAGTCCCATCCGAGGTTTGAACTCACCCTCTCAGTCAGGCACCAGATCGCCAGTCATCAACCTCACTGATGCTTCACGAAAAGAAAACGAGTCCGGTAATCTAAATCACGGATTTTCTCGAACCCTCAAGTTTTAATCTTAGTGTTTTGGATACATAAGAACGTTAATGGACTTGTATCCGGGTTTGAATTAGGATAATCTCTTACATGTGAGGCGGTGGGGTAGTCTAGTGGTTGGTCGCTCACAAATCAGCTCTTCAACCCGATGACAAGCGCCAAACCTATCAAACTGTGTTGTCTCCCAAAAGCACTGTATGGGTGTGAACTCTGGAACTCCATCCCGCCTACAGAGATGAAGATGTTAGAGGGCACAGCACCACTGCATCAAGCTATACAGGGAACTTCCCAACGGAACCTTTCTGATATGTGCCAGAGCTTGTTAGGCTGGCACCCAATAGAAGCTTACATCGACAGGAAGAAGCTTCTGTTCCTGAGCCAAATTCTTCACCTCCACCCCAGAGCTCTGCCCAAACAGCTTCTCACTAGACTCATGGAATACAGACAGCAATATTCTCCAAAGTATTATGGATTCGTTCCCGATATCATCAGAATATTGCATAATATGAGCCCTCCATCTACATTGAGAAATTCCTCGATGCGAACATTTTCCCCAAGTCACCCATCATGGAAGGCGCTGGCATAAAAAAAACTATCTATTTTGTGCAATCCAGGACGTGGGCTGATACAGTAGCAAACAAAGAGACTTCGACATATTCAGACAGATTCACCCAAGAATAGAGACGCACTCTGCATGGAAGCTGTCTGTGTAAGCTGGACCCGTATATAGCAGTCAATGCACAACTCCATGTTCTACAGTGTGCCTCTGGCAGGACCTCGACATCAGAGATACTGTGCCATAAGTGTGGACTGTTCTACACCAATGTGATTGTACATGCAGTCAGTGTGCGAAATAGTTTCCAAATTTTGCTTGCCAGTCGAGCTATCTATGCCTGACAGATACTAGCCAACAAAATGATTCACTAGCCCGAATTTTGAATGTAGAAACTAAGCAAAAGATTACTCAAAGGTAAGCTGCTTAGCGGCTAATATGATGAACATTTTCATCAGGCCATGATCCTGCATGATTTAAAAGTGTATTATAACTTAACAAGTCGGATAGAGTATTATATTTACAAAATGACCCCATGGAAATTTACTAGCCAGTCGGGCCAGTGACTGTGGAGATTTACTGGCCCGACTGGATTTGTACTAGCCACGCGCTAGCTGGCTAGTGGCTATGTCGCACCCTGCATGCAGTAACAGGCTGTGACTTCACAACGACACTCCGCGACAATGTCTGGGCAGAACTGGCCAATATAGGAAGTATGGAGTTTAGCGTGTATCTGCACAATAAATCAGACCTGGACATTACCTGCACATTCCTAGCTGCCAGAGAAAACAGTGATATGTTATGGCCTGAAGAACAGTTCTCTTTAACAGCTGTCCAGTTTGTGACAGGCATGTGTCGACGGTACCTCGATATATCCGCCCATTGCAGTGTGAATATTGCATGAGGAATCATGTGAAAAAGACATTCTGAATTGATACCATGTCTGCCTCTTCCTCTGCATTTATATCTGTCTGTCATCTCTGCCCTTCTTTCCCCGTCTCTGTCTCGTCATCTCTCTACCCTTATCTGTCTTTATCTCACGCTTCCTTCCTCTGTCACTATCTCCTAGTTCCTCCTTTGTACCTTTATCTCATTTCTGATTGAGTCATCCGTCTTTTTCTCACGCTTCCTTCCTCTGTCACTATCTCCTAGTTTCTCCCTTGTACCTTTATCTCATTTCTGATTGAGTCATCTGTCTTTATCTCACGCTTCCTTCCTCTGTCACTATCTCCTAGTTCCTCCCTTGTACCTTTATCTCATTTCTGATTGAGTCATCTGTCTTTATCTCACGCTTCCTTCCTCTGTCTCTATCACTAGTTCCTCCCTTTGTATCCTTATCTTTTCTGACTGTCTGTCTTTATCTCACGCTTCCTTCCTCTGTTTCTCTCCTAGTTCATGTACTTTCTTTATTTCTGACTCACTGTCTTTATCTCACGCTTCCTTCCTCTGTCACTCTCTCCTAGTTCCTCCCTTGTACCTTTATCTCATTTCTGACTGAGTCATCTGTCTTTATCTCACGCTTCCTTCCTCTGTCACTATCTCCTAGTTCCTCCCTTGTACCTTTATCTCATTTCTGACTGAGTCATCTGTCTTTATCTCACGCTTCCTTCCTCTGTCACTATCTCCTAGTTTCTCCCTTGTACCTTTATCTCATTTCTGACTGAGTCATCTGTCTTTATCTCACGCTTCCTTCCTCTGTCACTCTCTCCTAGTTCCTCCCTTGTATCTTTATCTCATTTCTGACTGAGTCATCTGTCTTTATCTCACGCTTTTTCTTCCTCTGTCTCTCTCTCCTAGTTCCTCCCTTGTACCTTTATCTCATTTCTGACATTTCTGATCTGTCTTTATCTCACGCTTTCCTTCCTCTGTCTCTCTCCTAGTTCTCCCTTGTACCTTTATCTCATTTCTGACTGAGTCATCTGTCTTTATCTCACGCTTCCTTCCTCTGTCTCTATCTCCTAGTTCCTCCCTTGTATCTTTATCTCATTTCTGACTGAGTCATCTGTCTTTATCTCACGCTTCCTTCCTCTGTCACTATCTCCTAGTTTCTCCCTTGTACCTTTATCTCATTTCTGACTGAGTCATCTGTCTTTATCTCACGCTTCCTTCCTCTGTCTCTATCTCCTAGTTCCTCCCTTGTACCTTTATCTCATTTCTGACTGAGTCATCTGTCTTTATCTCACGCTTCCTTCCTCTGTCACTATCTCCTAGTTCCTCCCTTGTACCTTTATCTCATTTCTGACTGAGTCATCTGTCTTTATCTCACGCTTCCTTCCTCTGTCACTCTCTCCTAGTTCCTCCTTTGTATCTTTATGTCATTTCTGACTGAGTCATCTGTCTTTATCTCACGCTTCCTTCCTCTGTCACTATCTCCTAGTTCCTCCCTTGTACCTTTATCTCATTTCTGACTGAGTCATCTGTCTTTATCTCACGCTTCCTTCCTCTGTCACTATCTCCTAGTTCCTCCCTTGTACCTTTATCTCATTTCTGACTGAGTAATCTGTCTTTATCTCACGCTTCCTTCCTGTGTCTCTATCTCCTAGTTCCTCCTTTGTACTTTAAAATCATTTCTGACTGAGTCATCTGTCTTTATCTCACGCTTCCTTCCTCTGACGTTATCTCCTAGTTCCTCCCTTGTACCTTTATCTCATTTCTGATTGAGTCATCTGTCTTTATCTCACGCTTTCTTCCTGTGTCACTCTCTCCTTGTTCCTCCCTTGTATCTTTATCTCATTTCTGACTGAGTCATCTGTCTATCTCATCTCACGCTTCCTTCCTCTGTCACTCTCTCTAGTTCCTCCCTTGTATCTTTATCTCATTTCATTTCTGACTGAGTCATCTGTCTTTATCTCACGCTTTCTTCCTCTGTCACTCTCTCCTAGTTCCTCCCTTGTATCTTTATCTCATTTCTGACTGAGTCTCCACCGTCATCTTCTCTATCTCACGCTTCCTTCCTCTGTCACTCTCTCCTAGTTCCTCCCTTGTATCTTTATCTCATTTCTGACTGAGTCATCTGTCTTTATCTCACGCTTTCTTCCTCTGTCACTCTCTCCTAGTTCCTCCCTTGTATCTTTATCTCATTTCTGACTGAATCTCCACCGTCATCTGTCTGCCCCCCTTAAATTTCTACCTCTGCCATCTCTCAACTCCAATCCGTCTATATCCCCTCTATATGTCTCTCCTAGTAGACTATAGCTCTATACTTGTTTCTTTATCCATTATCTGTCTCAGTCTGTCTCTATATGTCTATCCATTTGGCTACCTGCCCTGCACTATGGGACTATCCCTATAACTATCCGTCCACCCCCTTCGAATATTTGTGTTTGTTGTACATAACCCATGTTGTTGTAAATCTTCATTACTGGAGGACATAAAGAAGTATATACTCTTACATGTGCATGTATGTGTGGATTCGCTTGTCAGTCAGAAAGCCCTGCTGTTAAGCTGAAGCAGTTAATGATTTCGTAACTGGCTTCATATGACAAAATGCCATTTAAGCGTTTTATAGTTTTAAACACAATCCTGTACGAACAATGCAATTCAGAAACAATAGTGTTCATGTATAACACAAGGACTACTTGTGTCCGGCAGTGTAACCCAAGCTGTATAATGGATAGATTTCTTCCATGCTGAAATAAAGCTGAAGAATAACACACGTGTATGTATTAACTCAACCTTAAATCATCTGGACACTTTAATACATGTGTGCAAATAATATCATTGATATTCTTTCAAGCTTTTGTTGTATATTGGCAGAGTTGATAGATTTATTATCTTTCGTTCACAATTTATGAGGGATGTATTGCAACGCCTATTTTTCAAGGATTTCCATTAAATTAACGATGAAGTTGTTTTGCGGATTTTGCAGACTTTCCCGTATTTGAAAACCAGACATAAAACAGCAGTAAATAACTGGCATCCATAATTCGAAAGAACAATATTTAACAACAAATCATTCTCCAGCCAAACCCAATTAATTTTGTTTTGTCGTGACAAGTGCTCATTCAAAAAACTAGGTAAACAGGGGTCATGCGATAAAAACACTCTGGCGATTGAAGGGGTCACGTTGATCGATATACAGAACAGGGACAATAGACGCCTCCTATGAATAAAACCCATCTATACTTGTATTATGAATTTAGCATCTCAGCAAAATCTTTTCAGAGCTCGCGTTCCGTCTGGAAAATATTGATCTAAGTAATTGATTTTATATTCTAATATATTTTACAAGCGCAACCTGTGCGCAAAATCAATGACGGGAAACGTGTAAAATTAAATTTCTACTTGATGGTTTTGTGATGAGAATAATACCAGAGCAGATTATTATTAACGGGTACTTTGCAGAATGTATTTGTCTAGCCTGGTGAGAGTTTTGACAGCTGATTGTTTTGACAATGGCTGTCACAACGCAGGTATATTTCTCTGTTCCGCGGTCACGTTCGCCCAAGAGTATCGTTTTGCACGTGCCACACGTGCATTAAGCACGCTCTAACAATGTTAAAGGGTGGGTTAGTGTCCAGGATGTAGGGGGTGCCTGAAGCAACAGCTGTCCGGGCCACGTGATTAATGCTGCTTATCTTTACCACAACCAATATTCGCCCATTTTTATATCCAGCTCGCACACAACACTGCTAAGCGAGTCATATGGGGGTGATATTGCCCCGAGTCATACTGTAAGAGGAAGATAATGCCGTTTCTTCTTTTTTTATTAAAGAGTGAGTGAGTTAGTTTAGTTTTACACCGCTTTTAGCAACATTGCAATATCACGGCGGAGGACACCAGAAATGGTCTTCACATATTGTACCCATGTGAGGAATCGAACACAGGTCTTCGGCGTGACGAGTGAACGCTTTAACCACTAGGCTAGGGGTAAGGGCAATAGTTGGAACAGTTTAACAAATGCACGTGCGGTACGTGATGAGCGTTGACCTAGACCAACCCAACTTGTTCTCGGTGTTTCATATAATGTGCATACCCTCTTGTAATACAAACCAATAATAGCGATTTGAAAGTATGATCGTTTATTAAACAACTTTTATCGTAAGTTGAATAAAATTCTGAGATTTAAATGTTCAATTGGCAAGGTAAAATTATGGGGATTCTTAATTTTACTTTATTCCATTTACTTTTTTGTTTAAAGTGAAATTCATCTGTACGTTTTCACTGCAAACAGACTATAAAAGAACCCACAAATCTGTTGGTATATGACCAGATGGTGGCCACATGAATACGTGCAAACACCTAGTTGCGGGTACAGCAACGTGCAGTAAACTTGGACAAAGTACTGTGACTATGTGTCCCAGTCCACCCAGCTGTGAATGGTTACCTCGTTAGGATGAGAAAGACACATTAACTCGGTGCGCCTAGTGACTGCAGGAGTTTTATGATCCCTGGGGAGTTGAGATTGATAATACGATGTGCCGTTGAGATTGACATCCTATGATCGAGGGAAAAAATACCAGCGCCTTGAGCATGTACTAGTTGCGTGGATATGTGCGCTATATAAATATCCTATAATTAGATAATAAAGAGGCGACAACCAGAATCGGATGGTCAGACTCGCTGACTTGGTTAACACATGTCATCGGTTCCCAAATGCGTAGATCGACGCTCATATTGATGAACGGTGGGTTGTCTGGTCCAGATTCGATTATTTACAGACCGCCGCAATATAGCTGAAATATTGCTGAGTGCGGCGTAAAACAGCAAGCAGAGGTGGAGTCCTGGTAAAGATCAAACGTGGACCAAACAAACCAGTGACTGACTGCAAGTAAAACGATTCACACTGTCGGATTACGTCATGTCGTTAAAGACCGGGAGCCATTCCCCAAAGCGATGTTAGTGACAGGACAGTTGTAAGTGTATGCTATTGTAACTGATTCCCGACATTATAAGGCTGGGGACGCGTTGTGAAGCCTCCCGAGTCTTACCACAACCATGATACATCTGAGAGCTATCGTGACTGTGATCGATCTGATTAGAGGTGAGTCATTATACACCATCCAATCCACAATCAACACCTACATGTCACCTTCAGCGTTATACCAATAATTTACCGTTAGGATGTAAGGCTAACCGTTTGTGTGAGCCAGTCCCGGCTCTTGTATTTTCACAACCGACACTAGGCCAAGCAAACCGGTGACTAAGTGACTGGAAGCAGAGGGATTATCAACGATAACAAACACATTAATAGTCTGACTACCTGATCCCCATATATACATTTGGCATTATATGTACCCAGGGCTATCTACTAGCCTGCGGTTTCACTGAGAATAATTAAATTTGTAATATACCCACCATGGCCAGACATCCTACAGGAACTTTGTCCAACTGGATAAGGACAAACTTTATTGATTAACAACTTCGTTGTCCAGGTGTTACTGTCCCTCGATGACAGGTTTTGACGTTCTAAATTTATTTATTTTAATATTGATATAAATTGAAATGTTCTCGTCACGATATGGCTGCAATACTGCCGATGTGACACTTAACTCACTCACTCACTCACTCACTGAATAAAGAAGTTGTTCATCCATAGAGTTTGTGCTTATCTGACTCGCCAACTTCTAAAAATACCACTCAAGGAAATTTCTCCAACTGTTTTGTCAATTATTATTTTTAAGACATTAGCGTTCTTTCGTTTGCTGTTTTTTTATTTTTTTAAATTAATATCAGCTTTAATTCCACAAAATCACGCTTGCCTGAAAACAATCGAGCCTGGCCCAGGATGACCAGATAAGCATAGAGAACATTCATTATTGTACGCCCTGTGCCTGGGTACGATGCAATTTAGCAAGTGACTGAGCCTGACCACCCATGCAGCATTTGTTTCCGAAGACCCACTCTAACCAGAATAATGTATAGATGACACTTTTGAGACACAGTATAATAAAGAAACCCACCGGTTATTCTTACAAAAGAAACCTAACTCTACCAAAAACATTATCAGGGAAGAGGCCAGAGAATAAAATCAACTACTGTACTGATCCATCAAAGGTACTCCTCATTTACACGAACTATCTGTCATTTGTAGATGGCACATCACAGCCATGTCATCAACGGGCACGCGTGGCACGTGTATCTGTAATTGTTAATTGCAGCTGTCATGTCGTGCATGAAACACCCCCTCTTATCCGTGGGATGCATGCGGTGTTAGATTATGGCATGATAACATGGGACAGGACATGAACATTTATGCCTGGGGGTAAATTAGGTTTCGTCGCTCAGTGGCAAACCATAAACCCTGTCAAACATAAATATATTTCGTTACCTGCCAAAATAAAACGTAACCACACGGTAATTGCAATAAGGCTCCGTAGCTCACCGTATCCATTTTCCAACGAAAACTTAACAACACTGATGGATTTTGTTGGAGATTTCACACTATTATAATTAACGTCGCTATATGGATGAAATAATGCCGCTGTGACGTAAAATTTTAACTCACTCACTATATATTAAGAAAGTTAAGACAAATGGACAAAAAAACAATAGTACATGTTTTTCCATATGACCCTCACGACTGTCAAAGTTTTAATATTATTTCTGATGTAATGTTTCTTTAAGTGTACCCCATTAACAGAATGCATCGTAACCTTCTTAAAAGCTCCAAAACCGTAATTTGTCACTTTAAACCTGTGCTGTAAGTCAGATAAAGCACTGGAATTTGTTAAATAATGATACTCACCAGCTCATACATTATTTGTAACGAATGTACAGTTACGGTCAACGTGATGTGAAAGCTACGCACAGAGACTTTAATGCAATGAATTGCTTGTCAGATCTTACCTAGTGTGTCCAACATGAGGTGAAATGGGGTTTAACAGCGTACTTAATAATATTTCGCTCATATATGACGACGTCCATGCGTGTGCATGTGCGGCTGCTTGAACTAGCCCAAGCTGGTTTTATAGTGCTAGCTCACTGAGATACCATGCCGCAGTTAAACATGAATACCCCACACATGTTATACTAACTCCGAGCCGACCAGTCCTCGTTGTACCCATCAAAGCCGAGCGCCAGGCAGGGACCAACAAGTACCATATTTTAACGTCTTTGGTATGACGCGGCCGGAGATCGAACCCGCGACCTTCCGCTCTCTGGGCGGACGCTCTAACCACTACACCACGGAGGCGGTCGAGTCCAACATGAAAGAAATTGGTGCATATATTGCCCCCGAAAGCCAGCTCACGTAAGCAGGCATATCATGAGGATTTTTCCCAAACTGGCCATCACCGTGTAATGTCATAAGGTAAACATTTACATCGTTTACACACACACAAAAAATAACGTTTATTCTGGCAGAATTTCTTCCGTCCTATTTTATTGTGTGTGAATTGAAACGTACAATTAACATCTTTAACAGTTTTATAACACAACTGAAGTGATGTATGTTTCAGCCGCGTGTGACCCCGCATGACATACACCTGCAGGTATTGACGTCACAGCCTAGTCGTGGTTGTGAGGTGAGTCATAATATGTTTTTCATCCCGGAGATATGAAGAATAATCTTCAGTTATGCAGAAGGGGGACGGACAAAATCCCAACCAGACAAAATCCCACCCGGACAATATCCCACCCGGACAATATCCCATGTCTGGTATGGCCATGATGTGACCGTCAACAATCAGCAGCGCACCAACAATCCTTCTGAAGTTTGGAATTCCAGTTATTTATGAGGAAAAATAAAAATATCTATTTCAGAATAAATTGTATGTCATTTTTCACACTGTTGGGATTTTGTCCACAGTGTGCAGACATTTTGTCCTATGGGAATTTGTCCGGTTGGAGTTTGTCCGGGTGGGTTTTTGTCCTACCCTCTCTGAAACAGTTGCATATTAATTTAGCTCTTAAAACTTACCGCTTCAGAAACACAGTAGACTAGTCAGTGTAGGATAGGATCAAGGAGAATAAAAGAGTTGAATATGGTTACCATATGCAATGCAATGGCGTAAAGTAAACATACATGTATATAAATATTATAGTCGACAATCAGTATTCCTAATATCAAGGGGCGGTGGGGTAGCCTAGTGGTTAAAGCGTTGGCTCGTCACGTCGAAGACCCGGGTTCGATTCCCCACATGGGCACAATGTGTGAAGCCCATTTCTGGTGTCCCCCGCCGTGATATTGCTGGAATATTGCTAAAAGCGGCGTAAAACTAAACTCAGTCAGTCAGTCAGTCCTAATATCAAACACTTCAGCATTTTTTTAAAGAAGACATGTTCTCTACTGCACAAGCAGATGAACAATATGAATCTTTTCTTACATCTAATACTTAGTGTTGTGTACTGTTCAGTACATAACTAAATCAGATATAACTAAATCCAATTATATTTTCAAAACACTTACACAACTTCCAGCAAGGTTTGTTATTAAACACATCTCCTGATAATTACTGGACACAGCAGTGTTTTCAAAAGATGTGTTCACTCTTTACACACTACGTTGTTCGTCCATCAGGTGGCATACCGACGAGACGCTCTGTGGTGAATTTCAAGTATGACCATATTTCAAGGAGGAGAATTTTGGTCAACTTCTGACATGAAGAGTGAGTAAGTTGGTTTTTACGCCGCTTTTAGCAATGTTCCAGCGACAACACGGCGGGGAACACCTGAAATGGGCTTTACACGATGAAAGAGCAAGAGGTAGACTTGGGATTCATGTGGAGAAAGGCAAGACTGACTGACTGACTGAGTTTGGTTTTACGCCGCTTTTAGCAATATTCCAGCAACATCACGGCGGGGAACACCAGAAATGGGCTTCACACATTGTGCCCATGAGGGGAATCGAACCCAGGCTACCCCACCGCCCCGGAGAAAGGCAGGAAGTATACTTGGATTCATGTGGGGAATCGAACCCGAGTCTTCGGCGTGACGAGCCAACGCTTTAACCACTAGGCTACCCCATCGGCCTGATGGAGTAAGAAAGAAAGACGCAGAAAATAGGCGAAGTTTTAACACTTGTCATGTGAAAACAAACCATTCTAGCGATAAGGAGTATTAATGACATTAATCCAAATAAAAATGCTGTAATGTGCGCCTTGTAAGCAAAAGCTTTTTCAGTGGTATTAGACACACAAAAGGTATTAGAACACCTGCAACAGTTTTCTTGATTAATAATCGAAATAGTTTGTAATTCTGTTTCTCATGTCGAAGATTATGGTACCATATTTATATTACAAAGTGTGTAAATTATATATCTGTATCCGTGAAGAATTGATCTTCAGGAACCCATGCTTGTCGTAAGAGGCGACTAACGGGATCCGGTGGTCAGGCTCGCTGGCTTGGTTGACACATGTCATCGTTATCCCATGATTTTGATCACTGAACCCGCCCCACACCCATGAGGAATATTTGTTGTGGAACTGAATTTAGAATCGCTATAATTTTATTATACAAGTTATAAATATTAATAAAATGCCACATATATTTGTCATTTTAGTTTGCTCTGGTGAAAGTTATAAAGCAGTGCTAATTAGTTCATGCAGGGAGAATAGAACATTATCTCTGTTCATGGGACACCCCATCCAGCCGTTCTAGGGCCTAATTCCTCCATCTTTTCGTTTTTGTTTTTTAATTTGTCTCTTCATACACTTCATATTCAACAATCACCTCTGACTACGACAGTCATGCATGGAACCAGACACCAATAAATATTTTATTTTATTGTCTCTGATGCAACATCAAAATATTGACACATAGCACAAAGTCCCTAAAATTATCGCTCGACCTGAATACCTTTCTCTCTAAACAGTGAGCTATTCTAACCTAATCCCTACGAACGCAACCAGACAGCATCTCACAAGCAACAATGAATACGAGCAGCTAGATAGGCGTCTGCCCATAACAAAGAAGATTCCCGCCCACCGGAAAAAATGACTTCGTGGGGAGACAGGGTCGATAGACAATTGTTTGAGCTTGTCAAAAATAAACCCGACTGTCGCCCCACCTTTTATGCATTTAGAATATGCCGGTGTGCTGTTTAAGGTGGCTGGCGACTTGTTTGAGATCTTCCGCTTCTTAGGCATTGATGGATCAGAGAAACGTCGCGCTGCTCGAACACGCATGCGCAGTCTTGTGTTCGGAGGTATGTTAGATACCGGGTGCGCAGATTGGAACCCCGCCTACTTTTGAAGGAGCACTATTGCAGATTTTGATGGGAACAGTAAGGGCTGAACCTTATGAATTAACATAGTCATTTACCATTTGATGTCGGTCATGCATAAAGCAATGGCATCATTATCGTACTGATTGAAACACAACAGGAAATATATAATTAGTAGCCTACGGAAAACTCGAATTACTTCCGGTATCTCGAAATTTACTAATTTCATTGTAGTATCTTAATCTCGAATCGTCAGCGAGTGCGTTAACCCCGTGTTTCGGATTAGCGTTTAAGCGGGCGCTCATTTACTCATAATCCTAAAATTGGGACTGATGCAGTCTTAGTGAATCACCCATAATACGGACTGTGTTTGGATAATCCAGTTCATTCTCCGTATAATTGGTCTGTCTGATGACTATAACCGCCCCAGTACCAAGCAGCCATGACTTAGACGGACTAGACCTAACGGTAGAGGCGGGTATCAGACATTTGAAGATGAACAGCTTTTCAATAATCCGATTTCAAAGATCGTCTAGTGCATGGATACAAAAGGATCGTATGCATAAATCAGATTATGAATGACCACAACATTTTTACTATTTATTATGAGTGAGAGTGTAAGAGGCCTTAAGTTGACTGTGTTTCGGTGAGTATAATCATGGAGGTGGGGGTAGCCTTGTGGTTCATGCGCTCGCTCGTCACATCGGAGACTCGGATTGTTTCTCTACATGGGTACAATGTCTGAAACCCATTCGATGTGTCCTCCGCCGTGATATTGCTGGAATATTGCTACAATCGGCGCAAAAACATACTCAATCAGTTCGGTGACTATTTACTTGTTACACGTGATAAAATTCGTAATTTCTTGGTCAATTTTATTTTCATATTTTCTTTTTTAACGACATATCCTACGTTTGCCGCTATCGCTTCGCTGACATTGCAACCAACGTGAAAGTGGATTGGGTGGGCAAAATGTAATACATCGTTGGCGGCGTGCCCTTGGTACCCGATGACGTGGAACGATGCTCGTGGTATCAATCACTGGTTGGGGTGGCCAAAGCATCATTTCTTGAATTGTCCGTAAACACGCCTTTAAGAACGATTGTGTTGGACTCGTATGTTTACAATAAACAAATGATAAAATCTGCCATTCCAAACTTATCCCGAACAATCGTAAAAGTGTATTTCCCGTGTCATTTTTATAGATTTGTCCATTTTTCAACCAGTCAACAACATTTAATAGCCATGCGTTAAACACCCTGTAATACTTGTATTCAACAGTTGCTATGCACAATTGCAAGACATTGTTAACCAAATTGTTAGCAAACGATGGAATTTAAATAGTTTTCCCATGGACTCGTACCTCCGTACCTGAAGTGTTGTATCCGCTGCCACAGAATGTACAACGCGTTGTGTAAATATCGCGATACTGTGGGTAACAGATGACGGCATAGTTCAGGTTAGCGAACACGTGTGGCGATTTGACTGCTGTCATATGAAAAGGTTTTTTGTATTGACAACATAGGAAGGTCAGATGGTATTTCCTTTTTAAAATACTGAAGCGAATTGCGTTACCTTAACTCATTAGATCAAATGATTTCCTTGATGTAACACATGCAAGGGTTGATTAAGTGAAAGTGTTTTTAACTGTGGCTAGCAGTATCATTAAATCACAGCCAAACCAATTATTTTAGAATCGGCCACGGTCTTCTTGTATGAAGCAGGTTGACTGGATAAACAAACCAAGGGTTAATGCATGAGCAACAAACGATGGGTTTGTCTGATCCAAACTCGACCCAGACAGTCTGCATCAAATGCAGCTTCCATTCCCTGTGCTCTGGTAGGCATACTGACTGACTGACTGACTGAGTATGGTTTTACGCCGCTTTTAGCAATATTCCAGCAACATCACGGCGGGGGACACCAGAAATGGGCTTCACACATTGTACCCATGTGGGGATTCGAACCCGGGTCTTCGGCGTGACGAGCCAACGCTTTAACCACTAGGCTACCCCACCGCCCCGGTAGGCATACAGTCCCTGTAGGGGTACAGGATAGGCAGTACTTATTGCAGTTTCCCAGCTCCCGCTGTTGAAGATTTCCTTTCCACCGAAAACACTTACAATATTTAAACCTGAATTATCCACACCCATCGGAGCAGTGGGGTAGCCGAATGGGTTAAAGCATCAGCTCGTCAGGCCGAAGACCCGGGTTCGATTCCCCACATGGGTACAATGTGTGAAGCCCATTTCTGCATGGTGTCATACCCACTCCACACGCATCTGTATTTGTATGCAGCTTCTCGCCAAAAAAATATAAGTTTCACAATTAAAGCGTTTTTGAAAACAGTAATACCAGTTGGCGTACGGTGAACTGTTGAAACTTGGAGTGGAAGCAGCTCTTGCCTACTTATGCTTCTATGTTGCCATACAAGAGTCGCTTCCACTATAGTTCACATGTTAAGCAGGTATCTGTGTCGATGTTTGAGAAAGCACATGGCTTTAAAACCTGCAGCAGTGGCAGTCACACTTTCAGGCGTCTTGTTATTCGTCAAGTTCGGGGTTGGTGCAACCTCGGTCGTTAACGCAGACGTAAATGTCTGTTTTGAAAACTTTCTGACTATGACGTTCGATGATTCTCACTGCGACTTCATCTAACACAGCAGAATTATTCAACATAGGCGGATCCAGAGAGGTGTGTGTGCGTGCGTCCCTTTTGTCCTGTGTCCTGAAAGTTTATTAAATGACCATTAAAATTCTCGTGAAGACGGGTGAAAATGAAGTGTGCATCCCCCTTTTCTCAAGAGTGTGCACCCCCCTTTCTCAAAAAGCTGTATCCGCCCCCGTTCAAGCTTACCTTCATCAACATATACACGCCCGGTTCACTTACAATGAATCTCTCTGATGTGTTTTACCTATTCGTTATATTTTGTCATTGCATATACAAGTCTAAATGAAACCGACAAAATCGTTCGGGATTCTTATCACAGTTAATAATATTCACACTTGCATACATGTACTATTTTTTTGCTGTCTTATTTCAAACAGACTCAAAACTGTTTGATTTATATTTTCTTTTGCAGAAAATGTCAGCACATCAATACTTTTAATATTAAACAGTTCACGAATTAGCGTGAGATATAACATGCTGAATAAACCATTTTATCGTACCCCGTTGTTCAGAATGTCAAGGCCGCCGTCATACATCTGGGTGTTGCGTTAACCACCGCCACCACCACCACCAACAACAGGGGAATCGAACCCGGGCCGTCGGCGAGTTCAACCTACACTTACACACCTCCAAACCCGACCTCCTTTCTATATTTTCACATTCTCCAATCATTGAAACATTGATTTTATTTTTACGAATGCCTAATGTACTGAATGACGCTAAACATAATATGAAGTAACTGAAACGTTAGCCAATAACCAAAATAACGGCATATGTACAAATCATGTCATCAGAGAATCGATTCCTGTTGTAATTTAATGTGAGTATGATATCTTTTAAACAAAAAGCAATACGTTCCATCAGAAAATTGATACATGGAAATATTTCTTATGGTTATTTACAGAAAACAATGCTTAACGTTGAGTTCGTGCTAAACTGAGACAGCCTTGAAGTCTCTATATTAATTTCGCCCTAATACCCGTGAAGGTCCAGGTTAGAATGAGTGAGTGAGTGAGTATGGTTTTAGGCCGCTTTTAGCAATATTGCAGCAATATTGCAGCAATATCACGGCTGGGGACACCAGAAATGGGCTTCACACATTGTACATTGGGGAATCGAACCCGGGTCTTCGGCGTGACGAGCAAACACTTCCAGGTTAGAATGAACCTTCAGTAACCCATGCTTGTCGTAAGAGGCGACTAACGGGATCGGGTGGTCAGGCTCGCTGGCTTGGTTGACACATGTCATCGGTTCCCAATTGCGCAGATCGAAGCTCATGCTGTTGATCACTGGATTGTCTGGTCCAGACTCGATTATTTACAGACCGCCGCCATATAGCTGGAATATTGTTGAGTGCGGCGTAAAACTGAACTCACTCATTCACTCACTCATTTCGCCCTAAATCAAATTTATAACATGTCATCTGCTATAATACGTTTTCCCCTAGCTCATTTAAACTGTCCTTCTATTCCTACAAATGACATTACTTATCTTTACTCCTCAATCAAGATAGAAATGACATCCAAAATGAGAAAAAGAGTACCTAATCACAATGTGTATTGGGGGAATTGACGAGAGGAATTACGGTAGAAATGAAGCGAGAATGATTTCAGCTTCAACATAAATATAGCCTATCATAGCTATAACACAATAGGGATAGAAATCAGTGAAAGACAGATTGTATGACGGGTATTTGGTGCTCACAGTATTTGATTTGATTTATTTTGGGATGCACTAGATCGAAGTGTACGTATCTACTGGTTTAACTGGACCAAGCCAAGGTGATTTAGCTAGTTACTGCTGGCTGGTGTACCTTCAATCAACACTCATAGATATTGGCGTCATAAGTTGGTTGTCAACGTTACACAGTCTTCTCTACCGTCCAAGAGATTGCTTGTTTTGTTTGTATGTTGTTGTCGCACTCAGCAATATTCCAGCTATATGGCGGCAGTCTGTAAATAATCGAATCTGGACCAGACAACCCACTGTTCATCAATATGAGCATCGATGTACGCATTTGGGATACGATGACATCTGTCTACCAAGTCAGCGAGTCTGACCATCCCTTCAAGAGAGCACGGGCAGCCATGTCGTCAAAGGCGCCGCAATTCGCTGTACGGAGTTGGGTCCCTTAGGCGTGCCAGTAACCTATTATCGTTTGTACGTTCTGGTAATGTTTACCCTTGCATCATTTCGGGGTTTTCTCCGACGTCAAGCTGACACGTTGAAAAATAAGCTACTCGAGATTGTGTTCAAAGTGGCATTAACATCTGTCGACTCACTTACTGACCAGCGTCAAGTTCCCCAAAGATAAAAACACAGTTTTACGCTTCAGCCGTACCAGGTACCAATATATTTATATCCTTATAGTTTTCAGACAATACCTATGCAAAAATAGAGTGGAGCGTATAAACCGTAATAAACAGTGTCTAAGTGTAAACGGTGCTACTAATTAGCTTCAGTAGGAGAGACATTGGTAATTGATGACGTCACAATGGTAATATGAAAAGGCCCCATTTCATTGTAGCAATCTTGATCTTTCCAAAGTGATATCTTATCTCACCTGTTTTGGATGATGGATACTTTTATGTGTTTCTGTCTAATTTTAGTTTCTTATGGCAGTTTATGCACCACGACATAAGCGAATTTGACTTTTATCCAGGTGTGCTAAAACTACTGCAATCTCCTTTCCATAAAACGTTTGTACCTGAGAAAAGGTAATTCCCGATTACAAACTGTGCACAGATTGCTAGTAGGGGAAGATTGTTTTCGTTTAATATAACTCCGTCATATTTAATCTTCGATAACTATTAATGAGTTGATTTTCATTTAAGACAGCGTGTGGTCATTTTTATCATGAACAATAAAGTAATTGGATAATATACCCCAAGCAAATACACGTCATAAATAAACGTGTTTAGTTAGTGTGATTAAGTCAGTTAATCTACCCGTATCCCGCAGTTATAGCGTTTAACAGTGGCCTCAATCAGGCAATCGACGACTCGAAACCAGATGCAATTCATTCCATAGTCTTGCCTACCCACGGAGCTCGTGCTATTCTGGTTAGTTGAGTCAAATATGAATTATTGATTTTGCCACTGTGCTATTTATTCATGGTCTCAGAAACAGGTAGAAAAAGAGTGTATTTTGTAATGACACAGCGCGTGTTGAGTAGCGGGGACTATTCAACATTTGATCGAGAGTTGACGTTCGATAAAGTAAACACTATCATAACAGAGAAAAATAGCACATGAGTGGAAAGATATCGGGTTAATTTGCTTGGCTTTTAAAGAAATTATAACATTTTGTTTCATTTATGTAGAGGGAATTACGTGAGATTGCTTCGTTTGTTTGGGATCGTTTAGTTCTGATTCATGGCAAAATATAGAGTTTAATATAGCATATTGACAACAATTAATAGATGTACCGACATTGAAATATCTTTTCTATATTTTATCTTTTTTTATTATGTGAGATCAGATCTTCCCAAATGAATTATTAACAAAGTTCCTGAAAGAATAACTTAAAGACTATTTTGTGGTTAAATTAATTTGAATATAATACGTATGCATGGATTATGAATGACTGACTGACTTACTGAGTTTGGTTTTACGCCGCTTTTAGTAATATTCCAGCAACATCACGGCGGGGGACACCAGAAATGGGCTTTACACATTGTACCCATGTGGGGATTCGAACCCGGGTCTTCGACGTGACGAGCCAACGCTTTAACCACTAGGCTACCCCACCGCCCGATTATGAATGAATGTGAGTAAGTGAGAGTTTACTGTCGCTTCCAACAGTATTTCAGTTCCGGTACAATTTGATTGTAAATGTGAGAGAAATGTCAAAGCGACATGTGCTGTATAACGGTGAATGATGCCAGTGTTTGTGTGGACAGATCAAGCTCCCTAACTTTCCCATCTCACAGCCAACGGTTCTTGTATTGTTATGAAGCCACCCAGGAAAACAAAGTGGTGAAATACAGGATACATATGTCTAATCTCCTACACGACCATTTAGGAAGCCCGAAGAAAAACACAAACACAGTATGCATAGCGCAGTTTCAAAGCACGTGTTACATACACATATTTGCATGAGGTCCTTCATTAGCATGTAGAAGTTGGAGACAGGAAGGCTAGGTTATGGATACAAACTTCAGTAACGCTTGTAATGACTTGTATGGTTACTTCGTGCTGGCGACATATGAATTCAGCTCAGGTGTAGGGGCAAGAAGTAGACTTGGATTCACCCGGTGAAAGGGCAAGAAGTAGACTTGGATTCACCTGGTGAAAGCGCAAGAAGTAGATATGGTTTCACCTGGTGAAAGGGCAAGAAGTAGCCTTGGATTCACCTGATGAAAGGGCAAGAAGTAGACTTGGATTCACCTGGTGAAAGGGCAAGAAGTAGCCTTGGATTCACCTGATGAAGGGCAAGAAGTAGACTTGGATTCATCTGGTGAAGGGGCAAGAAGTAGACTTGGATTCACCTGGTGAAGGGGCAAGAAGTAGACTTGGATTCACCTGGTGAAGGGGCAAGAAGTAGACTTGGATTCACCTGGTGAAGGGGCAAGAAGTAGACTTGGATTCATCTGGTGAAAGGGCAAGAAGTAGACTTGGATTCACCTGATGAAAGAGCAAGACGTAGACTTGGATTCATCTGGTGAAGGGGCAAGAAGTAGACTTGGATTCACCTGGTGAAGGGGCAAGAAGTAGACTTGGATTCATCTGGTGAAAGGGCAAGAAGTAGACTTGGATTCACCTGATGAAAGAGCAAGACGTAGACTTGGATTCATCTGGTGAAGGGGCAAGAAGTAGGGGAAGTAGACTTGGATTCACCTGGTGAAAGGGCAAAGAAGAACTTGTAGACTTGGATTCACCTGATGAAAGGGCAAGAAGTAGACTTGGATTCACCTGATGAAAGGGCAAGAAGTAGACTTGGATTCACCTGATGAAAGGGCAAGAAGTAGACTTGGATTCACCTGGTGAAGGGGCAGGAAGTAGACTTGGATTTACCTGGTGAAAGGGAAAGTACCTTTGGATTCAAATGGTAAAGCGGAAAGAAATAGACTTGGGTTCAAATGGTATATGGGAAAGAAGTAGCTTTTGATGCAGCTGGCAAAAGGATAAGAAATAGCCTTGGAGTCACCTGATGAGGTTGAAAGAAAAAACCCTATTATTCACCTGGTAATGGGGAATTACGTAGCCTTGGATTCGCCTGATAACGAGGAAAGAAGTAGCCTTGGATACGTTCTTACCCTTACTCTCACCTTACCCTGTGTATCGTTGAGTGTCTAGACGTGTGTGGTGACTGGTTACCCCAGTGGCTAGAGTGTTTGCTGTGGCTGGGTTTCAATTAGGTTTCCAAAGTATACATGCTATTGATGCAATACTGCTGAAAGCAGATATAAAGCGTGCGCACATTCAGTCATGTGTACGAGTACATCTCACGTAACCAAACCACGTGTGAATATGCCTTTTGAACCTCAACATTGTCATGAAAACAATCTTACATGTCCTGTCAACAGAACAGCTGAACTAATTGTCGGAAAGAGTTCACATACTACCCCGGCATTAACTGAACACCTTAAACACGTTCACTGGTCCCCGGAACAGCTACATCTCTTTGTGAATCTGCATGACATAATTTAATCAAGAATGGGTAATAAAATACCTTACATGTAACTATACTAAACAGACAGACCGTTAATTTGATGTCGCTTTTTAGTCGGACTGCATGTTCCTTGGGTTCGTTGGTCACATCGAAGTACAAGTCGCTCCAGGGTAGAAAACGGCATAACACCATACCCCCCAGTTTGTGGCAAATTGAAAGCGTGGGGTGTGGGCCAACGTTCATATATTTTACGAACGCTTCACTAGGTTTGCTTTGCATACGTTTAATGACGCTATCAATCTCTTGACTCTGTTTTAAATAAAAAATAACCTTGACAGTGTTGGCAGTTATGTAGTCATTGAATGAAAGTGAAATGCAATAAATATACGTATTCAAAACCATGAGTTGTGTTATATCTGCCGTCCAAAAATAGACTGACTGACTGAGTTTGGTTTTACGCCGCTTTTAGCAATATTCCAGCAACATCACGGCGGGGGACACCAGAAATGGGCTTCACTCATTGTACCCATGTGGGGATTCGAACCCGGGTCTTCGGCGTGACGAGCCAACGCTTTAACCACTAGGCTACCCCACCGCCCCTCCAATAATAGATATAACAAGAGAAACAAAACAAAAACCAACCACATTTTTAAAATCCAAAAACCAAACACTCCATTTCGTTACCTGGCTACCTAGTCTCTCATCCGCTCATCTATTTATCTATAAATCTGTTCGTTAGGGTATCTACTTTTTAATCAATAAGTACACCAAACATCTATCTATTTATCTATAAATCTGTTCGTTAGGGTATCTTCTCTTTTAACAATAAGGACATCAATCAGTATGTCAATCATCTATCTATTGTCATTCAGTCCACGTGTCTATCACCTTTCTGTCATCTGTCCATCCACATAACTGTTACCTGCCCGTCACCATATACCTATTGTCTCTTCATTGTCTGACCATCACCATATATATCATCTTTCTGTCGTCTGTCCATCACCATGTCTATGATCTTCCTGTCGTCTGTCCATCACCATATATATATCATCTTTCTATTGTCTGTCAATCACCATATCTACCATCTTGCTGTCGTCTGTCCTTCACCATATATATATCATCTTTCTATTGTCTGACCATCACCATATATATCATCTTTCTATTGTCTGACCATCACCATATATATCATCTTTCTGTCTGTCCAGCACCATATCTATCATCTTTCTGTCTGTCCAGCACCATATATATCATCTTTATATTGTCGACCATCACTATATATATCATCTTTCTATTGTCTGACCATCACCATATATATCATCTTTCTATTGTCTGTCCATCACCATATCTATCATCTTTCTGTCTGTCCATCACCATATATATCATCTTTCTATTGTCTGTCCATCACCATATCTATCATCTTTCTGTCTGTCCATCACCAAATATATCATCTTTCTATTGTCTGTCCATCACGATATATATCATCTTTCTGTCGTCTGCCCATCACCATATCTATCATCTTTCTGTCGTCTGTCCATCCATATAATTATTACCTGCCCGTCACCATATACCTATTGTCTCTTGATTGTCTGTCCATCACGATATATATCGTCTTTCTATTGTCTGTCCATCACCATATCTATTATCTTTCTATTGTCTGTCCATCACCATATATATCATCTTTCTATTGTCTGTCCATCACGATATATATCGTCTTTCTATTGTATGTCCATCAAATGTCTATTATCTTTCTGTCGTCTGTCCATCACCATATATATTATCTTTCTATTGTCTGTCCATCACCATATATATCGTCTTTCAATTGTCTTTCTATTATCTTTCTATTGTCTGTCCATCACCATATATATCGTCTTTCAATTGTCTTTCTATTATCTTTCTATTGTCTGTCCATCACCATATATATCGTCTTTCAATTGTCTTTCTATTATCTTTCTATTGTCTGTCCATCACCATATATATATAATCTTTCTATTGTCTGTCTATCACGATATATATCGTCTTTCTGTCGTCTGTCCATCACCATGTCTATGATCTTTCTGTCGTCTGTCCATGCACATGTCAATCATCTTTCTGTCGTCTGTCCATGCACATGTCAATCATCTTTCTGTGGTCAATCCATCCACATGCATATCGTGTATGGTAGAGACTGAAGACAGTCTATGTCTAACTGCTACAATAACACCTCTGTCACCCACCTGCCTTATATATAATATATATCCCACGGGTATTTGGCACAGACAGGCGACAATGGGAACTCGTAATCGATACAGACCTACCATGAGACAAACCCCACGCAGAAGGCTTCTTTAAACGTTAATCCTTATACTTTTCTGTCTATCGTAAGCTCGTATTGTCTGTCTTTAACCCAACGTAATCACTTTTTGACAGACATTATTTCTCAAACCTTGTTAAATCTCCCTATTGCTTATCGGAGTGTTATCGAACCCACTGTTGGCCCTCCTAATACGATTACAATGCATAGTTTGTAAGTGAGTATATGAAATTTGCCCTCAACACTCAAGGATCAATCTCCAGGCGAAACGGACGAGTCCATTCAGTTGCCAGGGACCAGCTTATTGCTGTTACCGTTTTACAAACGTACCTTAATTAAACTATTGAATAATTCTATTAAACTATCCTCGGTACTCTATTACTACAGGGGTATATGAATATATATTGATCAGTTATGATTTGTTTTTAAAGTGATCAATGTCGACTTTTTCGATGCCCTACCTGTCCCCCCTCGAGTGATTGTCATGCTCTATCCCTCCCAGGTGGAATAAGTTTCATTCCATGTCAAACAGGTGCACGTTAAGATGGCTCTCGACTACATGAAAACTGTTTATAGGCAAGAAAGAGATGTATCGCCACGAGCAAAGTAAGCAACGCGTTTATTGTGTCAACTATATATTCTATTGCGTCAGTTAAGACATCAAGGAGCCGCTCCTTCAGAACCTGTTAATTGTGCAAGTATAATTTAATAGAAACGATTTATTTTTACTTGATTATTGTTTAGAAGGTGGTATATGTATATGTTTGTAATTCTGGACAGATAAACCCAAATGTATTCAGTTGTAAATTATTGTAGTCGTAGGTAATACACGACTCGTCCCTAAGCGTCGACATATGTATAACAGACAATTGCACAGATGGATCAAGTCAGTGAAGCATTTCAATATTAGCCCTTTGTCCTGCACGGGTTATGTTCGCGCTAATCAACTTCGGTAGCCCCCTGCTGTTTGAGGACAGATAGTATATGTACCAGTGTATACATCCAGCTATTCCATATTTCAAATTGTGGGTAGGGTTATTCTTCGAGGGTACGTTCGTCTTCAACTCTCTGCAGTTTCATCTTCCGACATGACATTGATACAGATGATCTTTGTCACAATTTAAAATATAATACTTATTCAAATATTATTTCTGCTTAATTATTATAAAAGTCGACAAACCTTCAAAACTGTTGCCAGATTGGAATAAAATCTATAATTTAAAAATCTGAAGGAAATCAAACAAATAACAGATCAGCAGAGGCTACGAACATTTACAAAGATAAAAAATGAGACTTGCATAAGACGGTGTTGCTGGGCAGGGGCACTGGAACAAGTACATGTACATTGTAAATGTTGTATATGCCTGTCCAACACCGAGAGCATGTTAATAGTCACCATGCAGACACACAGTAGGTGGGTTAGATGAAATAGGGTTCAACGGCGAGTTTAAGATTATTGCACTTACAGAGAGACATGGATGTACACAGTTTACTGACTCCGAGCCGACCAGTCCTTGTTTACTCCCTTGTCGAGCGGGCCAGAGAAGTTCGGGTTAAAATTGATCCTCAGTAACCCATGCTTGTCGTAAAAGGCGGGAACGGGTGGTCAGGCTCGCTGACTTGGTTGACACATGCCATCGTATCCAAAGTGCGTAGATCGATGCTCATGCTGTTGATCATTGGATTGTCTGGTCCAGACTCGATTATTTACAGACCGCTGCCATATAGCTGGACTATTGCTGTGTGCGGCGTAAAGCTAAACTCACCCACTCACTCTTGTCAAGTATCCACGTCGTTTGGACTGATGTAGCCGGGGGATTGAGCCGCCGACCTTACGCTCTCGCCACACAATGGAGACAGATCTGTATAATATCAGTATAGACAACATGACGTCACATTATACACCATATGGCGAACTGGGACCGTAAATAAGAAAACATTTTTTTTACCGCCAACTTTTGTATATAAAAATATATGAATGTTGAAATTAATGCGCAAATATCTTAAACAAATAACCCAACAACAATGTGTTTTGTTTTCATATGAAATTAAAACTATTCATCGCATAATCCCCGACAGACTTACGGTACCAAGAGTATCCTGAACCTAGGGTTATATACGACTTCTATATACCACTAATAATTACGTCGGGAGCACTACGTTTTATCTTTTAGTTAATTTTGTACTTCAACGTTAATTCTGCAACTGCAAACGTCAGTGAACATTTAAAGACCAAAATTCACTGTCAAACTGCTGGTATATATTAAAAAATATTAAATATACCGTATATATACACCACATGATAGCTGCTTGTTGTGTAGAACAGGACACAGTGTAATGAAATGAATCGGTATGCGAGCCATGTGGCCAAATTACATGCTCACAGATGGCAACAGTTGGACTAAAGCATTTAGACTTTCCATAGCGGCGTGCGTCTATCGTTTTTACTTCAGACAACACTGCACGCAATGGCTGAACTAAGTCAACGTGGCTCGCCGTCTCCTGGTGATTATCTGCAACGATCAGTGTTAAATAGCATGACATAAGTACATCTTTATTGAGATAAATAACGACAGGGTTGGGTCATTTAAAAGTTGATTTATGCATGTTGACTTTATTTAGTATTTGATCCATACGACTTTATGGATAACAACTTCATGTTTATTGCATAGAGCGACGTGCACTTTTAGCTCGAAGCCGGTATAAGAGTCTGCACCGAAACGTACACTCTTAGCTTGATAACGGTGTAAACATCTGCTTTGTGCAATAAACAAGAAGTTGTTATCCATAAAGTCGTATGATTTATTATTGACTCACCAACTTCTAGAATACTGATAAAACAATTGGCTTATATAGCACACAATCGTCATTTTTTCCGTAACTGCAGTCAATGGCGTGTTCAGAGTGTGCAGCATATTCTGAGAGCCAGTTATTTGAGAACTTTTGAAACGGAAAATAATACATTTGTCCTGTTATCGAAAACTTTTGAAACGCAAGAAACAAAATTGATCATGCTATCTAAGAAGCTTTGTAACGGACTAATTCCCTATAAGGCAGAAAAGCCTCTCTGATAAGAACTATAAACGTGATAATTACGTAAAGCATGCTATTCCAACATAGGGTTACAAATATGTTTCCGACTAGATAATCATGATTATGGATTTTGTTCCTTATTTCAAGACATACAGGTTGGTCTTCTTGCCAAAAGAGCCAAGCATTGTTTTTTTCAAAATTCCCCAAATAACAAACCTTTTTTACGGATATCCAGGTTGTCTGACGATTTTTATTTTATTTTAAAACCCTATGTAAGATGTTTTCTGAGCACTGCTATCTGAAGATATCCAAGAACATCAAATGTGGGTACCTTCGTTGTTCTGTAACTATTCCATACAAGACACGCTTGTTTCTCTGTGCAGCAAGACCAGCTATGGGCACATGTCTCGATGGATGGACGTAACAGAGGGGCCCTTCTTGCCCCCAACCATCTCCGTCAACCACTACGCTAGCGCCAATATGTCCCCAGTCTTCGGCAAGAAGAGAAAACCCTGGGGTAAAGCCCCACCCAAGGAGCGACCCCCGGGGCCCGTGGTGGCTCTATCCCAGCCTGACATGGCCAAAGAAGCAGCGGTGAGTTACTTTTAACGTTTCAGTGTCTTTAGTGAGTGAACCCTCGACACGCGACAGATGAGTGAGTGAGGGAGGGAGTCATGGAAACGAATAAAGGAACACTAGTACTTTCAAGTGGAATACAAAATTTGATACAAAATGCAATACTTTGTTGTCCGTCCTAAGTAAACTAGTAATATGAAATTATAGCATGTACATTACAGAGTCTAGTCTAGACAAACCGGTGACTGATATGATGAGTAACGTCCCACGCCGTCGGGGTAGGTTGACACGTAATATGTCAACAGAAAGGTCTTGTATAATAGAATTTGACACTGTAAGAATTCAAATGCTATAAACAGGGCCGAAACCACCATGTGTCAAGGACGATCCAGCTAAGGCTCGGTTTCGGAAAGCGTCGGCGGGGTAGCCTTGTGGTTAAAGCGTCCGCTCGTCACGTCGGAGATCCGGGTTCGATTCCCCACATGGGTGCAATGTGTGAAGCTCGTTTCTGGTGTCCCCCGCTGTGATATTGCTGGAATATTGCTACTAGTTGCGTAAAACTAAACTCACTCACAAACTGGTTTTGGAAAGTGTTCATCGTGTTTTGCCATACTTACGACAATCAAACGCTAAGACCACTTAATGGAAAGGCGTCCATATTCTGCCGGTCTTAGTACATCGGGCCGTTTCCGGTTGCAGTAAACTGTCTAGTCCTGAAACAGTGCCAGACTCTACACACACCAACTGAATATTGTGATATCAAGTTCAACTCGCTTTCAGATTGACAGCAGCGTGCCCGTCCACCTCCGCTACAGCCAAAACAACGGTTACGACGACTACCACCGCGCTTTCAGAGTTATCAGCAACCAATGGCCGTCAGCTAGTTACCCTACGTTTGGACCACCGAGGTAATGTTGCTCATTCAGATCCTGACATAAAGGTATAAAAAAGAATCACAAGCCTATCTACAAGCCTGTAAGTATGCTCACCTTCTCCAACTCAAAGCTCGCATTTCGGTAAACCCACCCCGAACTCTAGAGATGTGATACTGTTCTGAAAATGGACATATTCTCTTGGCCCCTTCCTATTATATATCCAAGGGCAACTAAATAAGTTATTGACCGAGGACAATACTCTGCTGTACATTTTCAACAGAATGTGTTCTCTGCCCCCTTTTATGCTATAGAGCGTGCCAAAGAAAGAAGCTCGTTCAGGGAACTTTCAGCAGTCACCAGTGATCCAACAAGGAATCTTGCTTTTCGTGGCGTGATTTAACAATGTTGTTTGCGACGTGCATGCACACAATGACACAGTTTAACACGGACAGCCCAGGGAGACGTACTGCCCCGACTAAGAGCTGACTGTCTTTGTTTTATCCCCTAAATGTTGAGCGCCGACAGGGTATCAACAAGAACCGTATTTGGGCATGACGCGTGAGTGCGTGCGTGCATGCATGTCATCATAGGTGAATGCTATATTTCTTCGTTGATATGTCTCAGCAGGTCATTATTCACATCATGGCTATTTCCAAACGTAATTTAACATCAAATACAGAGTTCTTTTAACCCAAACAAACGTGAAGCAATTCTAATTCTGTAGTTGGGCGAAATCTATGTTCAGAGATTTCAGTCATCGCGGTGACAGACAGGTTAAGTTCTGTACACTGATTCAATGAACATAAAATGTGTGCATAAATTTTGCTGAACGGTCGACGACGAATATAACATAACAGTGGCGGGGATGTCTAGGAGACAATATGTGATATTCTGGAAATACCATATAGCGGCGTCAAACAACACTAGTCGTGGTAATTGATGAGTGAGTGAGTTCAAATTTATCATCGCATCTCCATATACCTTCAGCCACTAATAATTGATGAAGAAGATGTGATGTTATGATGGAGATTTAACGGCCGCTTCAGGAGGAGCTAATTTCTCACTTGGATGATCATGCCAGTACTTACTTTGTCTCACTTCAGACTGCGTCATGGACGTCAGGGAGGCAGCTGGCGTCACGTGACGGAGGTGATGCAGGCTGGGGGTAGCAGGACCATGTTCGTGGACGGCCGGACGACGTTGAACGACCGCTACCAGATGGAGGAGACCCCAGGGGGAGACCTGATCCTGGGGAGGGAGGGGGACCCACCTATAAACTTCGACAGCGAGGAAGCCAGGAGAACGGCCTGGATGGCTAACTACAGGAGAGAGAAAGACGCTGAACCCAAAATAAAAAGTAAGTATTTTAATTTCTAAAATAAAAATCTAAATAGAATTCGTGTCTCCACAACAAAGATTTTCTTGAGTGTGTGACCCTCCAGGCACAATATTCTGGGTCAGGGGCGTTTGGCTAGTATAGTGGTTTGGTCGTAGAATTGGTTGGCACCCTTCATAACTTCATCATATTTGAAGAACGAGGCTTAAAACCCGTCCCAGTATATCTAGGGTAACGTGTTTCCATTCTGTTGTAATGACCATTCACACATCTGGCATTAAAGCTTGATTGCTGAGAAATGTCGTTGCCATTTCCGTCTCTTATCGCTGAGATGACTTCCAACTTGAAACGAAGCTCTTGCAGCAAATTGGTCCACATACTCGATTATATAGAGCATGTTAATACAGTACAATTGGCGATGGGTGATGACTGGCCCTGTGTATCTACTAATATAAAGGCGACATACTGAATGATATTTTATTGATAATTAAATTTCATGAAATGCAGGAAAAGAATGTAAATGGTTTTTATGAACATTGTCGCATAGGCCCACTTTGTGCGATTGCTTCCTTTTCTTTTCCTTACTGTGCATTTTCATCCTGTGCTAGTTTAATGTTGAGCGTTATGAATAAACAAGTCCTTAATAAGAACACAATGCCTTTTAGAAATTTGGTCAAATGTATGGATATATTTGGGTTTACACTTTCGCAGTACAGATTCTAGTGCTATCCGGAATTAACCCTAACTCTCAGTCAGGTACCCAATCGCCAACCCACTCAGTGATCAAACCCACTCAGCCACGTGGCTTCCACAAAAGTGAAGGTCGGGCAACTAGTAGTCTGGATCATGTACTATGTGTACCCCTCTGACAAGTGTACATTGCCACGGATCCCACTGCCTACCCTGTGAATACACAATCCCGGAAGTGACTCATCCCTCAACAGTACTAGAATTTATAGGTTACTGTGAAAGTGTAATCCTCAATTTAACAGGCCATGATCAGTTTAGTGATATAGTGCACTGGATAATCCAGATGCTTGTAACAAGGCACTGTAGCTCACCTTGACCGATCTTTCTTGTGTTTCAGTGATGATGTACGGGAGCCTGGACAAACAGAAAGGCGTGGAGAAGAACAACTGGATGATCATGAGATAGTGCTAGTAATGTTTCCTGTAGCCAGTACCTGTCAGTATTAGATGCCCATGTCACATACCATCTGCCTGTGAGCAGATTATCTGCATTTTCCATGTTACCATGTCTTTTCCTTACTGTATCACCCATATGTATGTTAGAACCATGCTTCCTCGATAGGCTATAACATCCACTCAACTACAATGTGGTAGACCAAGATACAAGAGTATATGCACAACTTCTAAACAATATCTACATAACGAACTGTGTTCAACTTGATAACAGTGGAAGTCATTTGAAAGATTACTCTTGAATAAGGGAAATGGGAGATAAATCAACTTCTTTTTCAAACTACCCACACCAAGGTTCCAGTCATCTTCAGAACTCTTGAAGGCCATATTCCATGTCCAAGAATTATTAGATAACCATAAGACTGACCATTCTATCAGGCAGTAATGACTATCAGCAATTGGTAATAATTGATTATGTGCATTTAAATAGGGAGGACATATGAATATTGTTGAGGGAATGATGACCAACATGTGATGTGTGTACATATCAAACCTGTGATAGTATTAATGCTCAATGGGCTCAGATTCTGATGAATCTGGTCACTCTCACCAAGCAGTATTAGCAGCTGTTCCATTTCACTGTAATGTAAATATGTCTTTTGATATTTATTTGTGAGTGTGGTGTATGATTATGTATTGTTACTGTATCAGAAATACATATTTTTTCTTACCCACTTTTTTTCATCATATTCCATGATTTATCTCCCAGTCACTGTTGCTGTGCCAGAACACTTACAACTTTTCAGAAAGAGTGAGTGAGTGAGTGAGTGAGTGAGTAAGAGTGAGTGAGTGTGTGCGTATAGTTTTACATCGCACTCTGCAATATTCCAGCTATTCCCGTAAATAATCCAGTCTGGACCAGATACTCCAGTGATCAACAGCATGAGCATCGATCTACGCAATTGGGATACGATGACACGTGTCAACCATGTCAGCAAGCCTGCCCTCCCGATTCCATTAGTCGCCTCTTACGACAAGCATGGGTTACTTAAGATCAATTCTAACCTGGATCTTCACGGGTGATTAAGTAATAGACCACACAAAGACAGAACAACGCTGGTAACATATTTAATACTACCATACAAGATGCTTCACTAGAAAATGGTGTAAATTGTAACAAAATGCCATCAGATTTGCTGCTTCTATATGACAGGAATACAGTGCTGTAAGTAGCAGTAAGGCTGGCACTAAGCCGCTTGTATTTTGGGAGATCAGTTTTACAGTCACAGAACACACTATTTGTATCTCCTAGTGAGAGGTCAGCACACCATATTATTTCCACAACATATTACTTCAGGACATCAAGTATGTCCATGAAACAACTGTGTTATATATGTTTTTTTCAAGGTTAGATTATGAAATGGCTGGTCCCTTATTTGAGTGAGTATGGTTTTATGCCGCTTTTAGCAATATTCCAGCAATATCACGGCGGGAGACACCAGAAATGTGCTTCACATATTGTACCCATGTGGGGAATCAAACCCTGGCCTTCGGCGTGACGAACAAACGCTTTAACAACTAGGCTACCCCACCACCCCTCCCTTATTTAAGACATGCTAGCTGCTGATGGCAGACTATAGTGCTGATATGTTTACAAGATCTACATAATACAATATCAGTTAATAGAGTTTAAGACAAGAAGGTTCCACTGCACGAGGACCCAACTTATCTAGTATACCCAAGGTGGGTAAGGGAATGCAGTTGCTATACAAGGCATACGTAACTAATTTGGCTATTTCATCAATATATAAATATTGTCAGTTCTAAAAATACATGTAGGTGGACTAAGGCCATAATGAATAATTCCTATTTGTTATCCCCTTTTGAGAAGAAACAATGAGAAATCTGTATATTTTCAACCTTGACACAGCATCATACACACAACACTAGTATTCACTGTTATGCATATTTCACATCACAAGAATACCATCATATGGAAATACTGAAATATACAATCAGGTGCAATATATATATATATATATATTTTACTTGGCGTAATTTTGACATGTTACTTAAAAATGGACATATTAAAGTATGTGTATCCAAATGGATACAATTAATCAAACTCTACATGTTGTTTGCAAGTAATACTGGAGCTGAAACCACCTAATTCTAGCAGGGGAGGGTATGAAAATTTTAAAACATGACTAACGCTATTATCTTACAATCTGTGTCACATGAGTGAGGAATACACTATACTACATACTCCCAGCCGGAGGGGTGTGGCAGTGGCAATTACAAGTGGTGCAGGTCTCCCACTCAACACTACATCCCTGCAAATCATCAGTACCTTAGTCACATGAATGTAGAAGGAGGTATAGCAATATCATTGCATATTCTAGAGGATTTTGCAGATGTTTGAAACAGAATTCTGAAGCATGAACCATTAAGCAATATAGGAGTGTTCTGTCTCCCTTCTGTAGTCAGTTAATGCTGCAGTGGAAGCTGCATACCAGCAGTAAATGATAATGGTTGATGGAATGCTGTACGAATTAACAAATGTGTACAGGGAAATTTATTGTATCAATGACACTTGTTAATACAAATTTGGCAATGTCTAAGGATTAGGAATTCAAGACCTTGGAATAATGAATTCGGTTGCTTAACACTTGGTACATATCAGATTTAATTCCCTTATTACTTCAGCTGAATTCTCTATTAGACATTATGACATTTATTACACTTCATTTATTATATTGGGAAAAGTACACATAATACTGTAACCATGGTAACATAAAGAACAGTGATGTATTGCACCAACGTGGGTACTGAAATCAGAACTTCATCAATAAGACTATTTCAAAGACAGAGTATATAATATTATTCCCACAGCATCTTTCTTGAAGAAACTTAAAACACTTAATGCTAGGATGACAATTAGAATATAACCGTATAGGCACAAAACAACTCAAATTACTTACATCAGTAAACAAGAAACCTTTCAGAAACTAGGTCTCAGCAAACCTTCTACATTGCAGATGCAATACTTTATATTTTTTCAGTACGTAAATTTCATTTTCAATTAAAAGATGTGAGATCATGACATGACATGACAAAAACATAATACAAAGATATGTACAGAATTTATGCCGAGTCATGATACGCTTTGATTAAATAGACACTGATATGTTGTTATATGTTAGCTGGTTGTTATTTATTGCTGCTCTCAGCAATATTCCAGCTATATGGCAGTGGTCTGTAAATAATCTGGACCAGATAATCCAGTGATCAACAGCATGAGCATCGATCTATGCAATTGGGATGTAATGACGTGTCAGTCGTGTCAGCGAGCTGACCACCCGATCCTGTTAGTCGCCTCTTACGACAAGCACTGGTTGCTGAAAAGAAATCCTACCCGAATCTTCACAGGTTTTATGTTATGTTGGATGCTGGGAATGGATGACAAAACAAACATGATATGCACAATGATATAGGCACACAAGTGTTGAAGTGAATAATACAGAAACACTTGTTTGATTTAAATTACCATTAGTTCTGAGTGAGTGAGTGAGTATGGTTTTATGCAGTTTTTTGGCAATGTTTCAGCAATATCACGGCGGGGGACACCAGAAATGGGCTTCACACATCGTACCCATGTGTGGAATCAAACCCAGGACTTTGGCGTGATAAGCCAACGCTTTAACCACTAGGCTACCCCACCAACCCCATTAGTTCTGAAATCACTTAGTGATTATTTTTCCGACTTGAGGGCAGACTGATGTTGAATGAGACAGGTTCTAAGCTTCTTTTAGTAATATCATTACAATACCACCATAAGGGACAACTGAAATGGGATTCACATATTGTACCAGTATAGCTATAAAACCCTGGCCTGCAGAGTGATGAGGGAATGGTTTAGTTATAAAACAAACCACCCTTCCTGAACACTCTTCAGGGCAACATGTGAAGCCTTGATTATCAAGACAATGTCATACCCACAGAAGTTGTCCGAAAATGTAATTTTTATGATAAAAATGATATTTTATACTTATTCTGACTCATGACTTCCAGATTAATAACAAAACAGTCCTTACGAACCTTTCATGCGTGTAGATATAAAAAGTGACTGTCAGGAAAGCAGTATTTCCAGATAAACAGGGTTTTGCTCTGCACTACTGACTAACCCTCAGTAAAGATCACAATTAACATTTCATTGCCTCTTAACTTATTTGATTAAACATCAGTGATTATCAGCTGATCTGTTATTATCACACAAATCAGTGAAAACAAATTATAATATAATGAATGTTATATTCAAGACGAATTTGTTCAATTTAATATAATTCAGCAAAATATATATTTAAATGTATTTGAAATTCAATTGAAGTCGGTATAAACAAAAAACAATAATTTCATCACCTACTTGAGGATATTATGTAACAAAATCACAACACAGAATGAAAAATTAAAACACCACAACCAAGTAACTGCAAAAATAACTGAAAAATGTATATTCATAGAAAACAGATAACAGTTAAACATCTCCAAATGATAATGCTGGACAGAATTGACTGAAATCTTTGCAAACAAAATCTCCAATTCCTGGCAACAAAAAAGTGAAGTATCCAATCAGAAAAATAAGTACAAAATCACATAAATGAGACTGAAATAGACAAATACTATTGAATATACCTTCATTGCATCCAGTTACAATATGCTTTCAAAACATGATATGCTAGCATGACTCACAAATGATCCCTGAGTCTTAAGATATGCAGAGACAACATACTATTAGACAAATGGTTTTGAAAGATTTAACAACACACTGGTAACCCCATTCTCTTCCCACAGAGGTTACTCAAGTCATATCTTCCCACGTAACCTCTGTTCTAATACGGACATATTTCCCAGTTCTCATAAAATCCCCTGGCGGCATAAAAATCGCAACATGAATTATCTCCCTTCTTTTTATCCAATCAGAACACCTGTTACATCGTCTTAGATCCAATATGGTGACCGCCATGGCGTTAGTTGATCAATATGCGAAGGATACATTCGGTATTTCATGTTTAACTGAAAATCAGAAACTATAGAAATTGGAGCCACAAATATCCCTCCTCTGCCGATGACTTATGTTGATGTGACACACAAGACATTTAATGGCTAGCTTGTCCGTTGTCAACGAGGGCGATGGAGATGCCATTGATCCGCCATTATATGACTAAGTTCTGTCTAGAAGAAACGTTTGCGCATCTCACAGGGTAAGGGGTTCTGGTTTTCCTGTAGCATACAGAACTTACCGAGGCTTTGCGAATGATCACTTTTGAAACAACGTTGCTGATCGCACAACTAAATCTGCTTGCAACCAATCACAATTTCTGGACACTCGCACCTTGAACAGGCCATAATAGAACAGACTTTACGGGGGAAGATATGACTTGAGTGTGGGGAAGAGAATGTGGTAACACTGGGGGGTGGATGGACCTGAAATCAAGGCCACAATAATAAGTTCCTGGCCTGCCCAAACTCTGCAAAGTGATTGGCATGTTGTGCATGTGGTTACCAGGGTAACATATCATAAAGGAGCAGGTTTACTTTTAGCCTGCAAAGCCAAAGGGAGGCAACTATCAGTTAAAGGTAACCAACAGCAAATCCCAACCCTCATTAAGCTTCAGCAGAGGATAGTTGTACAGGTTATCAGGTTGATAATGATCAAATTCACACACAAATCAGCTGATTATAGCTGTGAGATCAAACAGTCAAACACAATATATATCAGTCTTGACATTGGCACCACGATACAAAATACTTGATATGTGACAGAAATAACAAATACAAATTCAATACAAACTAAAATACATCAGCTTGTTAATCGCATATCACTGTCAACTGCTTGTGTCAATGCTAAAGTTGTAAATATCCAACAGACAAGATCGCACTACAAAACTTTTGTATAGGCACCACATAAACATTCTATTTACAATTCACAATTTCCAAACGAGATTAGTCCAAATATTGTAAAACAGGGCTTGTAGGATGTTAGTGCATGCTGCCGATATAAGAACTTACGTGGTTCAAGGCAGATACCATGTAGTCACTCATGGAATGGTAAGGACATGGAAAGGTGGTTAGATATATCTTATATATTCCTGAATTGGCATCACAGAGCTGTCTAGCAAAGTCATTCAAAAAGTGGAAAGATATTTGCTACTTCTTGTTCACATGATAAACACAAAAAGCCATTAGCACCAAGCTCCATTAAACACATATACAGATAAGTATTTGTATTTACACTTCCTGAAAAAAATTCAGGTTGCCGATTTTTAGTCAATATTCAACATTCACACTGCTGTCAAAGAAGAATGAAAGACAGTTGACTTTGTCCAAGGATGCATAAGTATTCATCCATACTAATTTGCCATTTGTGTCAATATAATCAAGAGATGAAACATTTTCATAATAGTTTGTACTGTTACATGTTTGGCTCTATAATCGTCAGACAATGAAAATATTTCTAACGTTAATGTACATTTCCTATCACTGTTTTTCATATGTTGATTCTGCCAAGGGGAGACAACCTATGCTTCATCCTCTATATCTTTAGCTGTTGAATTGGCCTTATGGAAGAGCTTCATCCTGAGGGAGTCTATGTTATCTGAGGACATGAGTTGCAGGGAGGCTGGAGAGCTGTGGGTGCTGCCAGATGAACGCTTGGATGCTGTTGTTCGGACGGATTCAGTGCTTGCTGCTTTTCTCACTCCACAGCTTTTGCTGAAAAAAATTTGTTTGGATTAGAAAAAGAAAGAGAAACAAGCAACCCTGTCACTCACCTATACTTTCCTATCTGTAACATTAAATTATTAACATCACAAAGGCTGAAGAAGACAAAGCAACAAGACTTGGATGAGTCATATGCTTAGAAATACACTTCCAAAAATCTCTGATGAAATTGGGCAATATTCGCTGCTCCCATTACATACCTTATCTTGCCAATTTTTACAATAAAATAAATGGATTTCAGGGTTTTACGCGACTTGCTCATGTAGAGAATGGATGCATAAAACAAGGTCACTGCATCCAGAGGGACGCACAGTATTATTCTCTGTACCCATAACACGTCTAGAACTTTGCTAAGTATTTTCTTTCAGAGCAGTTACGTGCAACATTTCATCATCAGTCCACATGATCAATGATTCATTCCAGGCTCTAAAGGTTCTCTACACTGTTACTTCATAGGACCCTCATATTGTCATCAAGGACCCTTAAAACAGAGGTATACATAAGTTGCGTATCTGCGTAAATTACGCAAACATTTATGTGAAAACTCAATTCTTACCAAGTCTGTTGCGTACAAGTGCGCTTGAATTTGTGTAAATACTCAATATATTTGATCTTATATGCGTACACACAAAAATGCCAAATCTTTCTTTGCGTACCGGTGCATAGATAAAATAACTGAGGTACATTGAGAGGTTCTATTTCAACACATAAACTTGGAAACTTGCAGTCTTTCTTATACTTTCTCATATTACAGATCCAATATTAATAACATTTAAATGTCATAATATTTTTACAATTAATGGAAAATGACAAAATACACAATTGCGTTTGAGTGAGGTTTGTACAATTTATTTGGTTACTCAAAGGAAAATTAGGATACCCAATTGAGATGAGCACGAGCGAGTACATAACTCAATGACCCCAAAAGTTATCTGTAGCTCTGTTAAACCTAATAACTGGGGGTCCATGGAAGTTGAGGTAAAACCCTGGATGAGCCTAATAACTAAATACATACTTGACCACTGGAGTAATACCAAGGCTTCTGTAGAAGTCTGTCGTGGACGGAGTTTTGGGCTTACCCCCCGGTGCAGGGGAGAAGAAAGGTGTGGCAGGGAGGAGGCGGGCACCCTCTGGGAGAAGATACACACATTATCATACAATGTACATATCAATGTAGAACACATAAACACTACCTTGAGCTGAAGGAAATCCGAGAAGGAGGATTAATACGTCACAAGTCTATGGTCGACTTGAGATTAAATACCATAGCATCTTAGTAGCATCCTGGTGTGTCAGTTCATGGTTGGAGGATAGCATCATCGTGAACATTGTCATCATGTGCACTGCTTTGGACATATGAGAGGTTCAAACCCAGTTATCAAGGGTTGCACAATCCTCCTTAAAACCTCTTGATTTTCAACAAAAGTGTCCTGATAATTACACAACCCCTTGAGGACAGTTTCATGTACAAGAGTGACAGACATACCTTTCTTTGGCCTAGGGCTTGCTGCTTCCTTAAATGGAGTAAGGTTGAAAAACTGTTTCAAAAGCAAATTGGACCTTTCATTCTGAATTGCTTGTCTCTGCAAAAAAAATATATCATTCAAAATATGAAAAATGTAATTTTTGGAGTAAAATTGATATTTTATACTTATCCTGACTCATGCTCTTTTTGCTTGTCTTCTTCTTCTTGCGAACATAGTGGAACACTTGTATCTCCCTAATTGAAGCTCCCTTCAATTTAAAATCACTAATTAGTATTCACCATGAGTTACCTCCTTTCCACAAGCTCGGGAACAAGGGCGCCACCTCTACCCATGTGCCTCACTCTCTCCTCATATACTGAGCCCAACATTTGAATTAACAGGGAAATCCAAAGTGTTATTTGGGGAGGATGGGAGGGCTGACCTCATGAGTCAGGATAAGTATAAAATATCAATTTTACTCCAAAAATTACATATTTTTCCTTATCCTGACTCATGCTCTTTTGCTTGTAGCATCCCTCACGGGAGCGGAGGTGGGAATATCTAATACTTTGGATTTTTAATAATTAGTGATTTGAACTGTGATGATTGTAATAACCCTATGGGAACTTCATAAAGGCACTGAATTGATGAATTCCTGCTGCTAACTTATCAGCTGCCATATAAAGGTTATTACCATGTACTTATTATATAAAGTATATATAACATTAATACAATGCTTAAGACTAATAGACTTAAAGCTTGTTAATATCACTAGTATAAACTCCTTAGAGTTTGTTAGCTAAAATACTTTAAGATATAACATAGTACTAAGCTTAAGATATGATTAAACTTAAGCTAATTATATAATAGCAAACTCTTTAGAGTTTGTTAGTTAATATACTTATATGATATAGATATAATGCTGAGCTTAAGATATGAATAAGCTTTAGCTACATATATAATAGCAAAAACTCTGTAGAGTTTGTTAGCTAATATATTTTTATAATATGAGTATAGTACTGTGCTTAAGCTATAATTAACTTAAGCTACATATATAATAGCCAAACTCTGTAGAGTTTGTTAGCTAATATATATTTATAATATGAGTATAGTACTGAGCTTAAGATATAATTAACTTAAGCTACATATATATAATAAAACTCTGTAGGGTTTTGTTAGCTAATATATTTTTACAATATGAGTATAGTAGTGTGCTTAAGATATAATTAACTTAAGCTACATATATAATAGCAAAACTCCGTAGAGTTTGTTAGCTAATATATTTTACAATATGAGTATAGTAGTGTGCTTAAGATATAATGAACTTAAGCAACATATATAATAGCAGAACTCCGTAGAGTTTGTTAGCTAATATATTTTACAATATGAGTATAGTATTGTGCTTAAGATATTATTAACTTAAGCTACATATATAATAGCCAAAAACTCTGTAGAGTTTATTAGCTAATATGTTTATAGTGTAACCATAGTACTAAACTTATAGTACTGAGCTTAAGTTATGATGAAACTTAAGCTATATATATATAATAACAAAACTCCGTCGAGGTTTTGTTAGCTATCTGCTTTATAATGTAACCATACTGCTTAAGATATGATGAAAACTTAAGCTAATTGTATAATAAGCGAAAACAACCCTTTAGAGTTTGTTAGCTACTGATATAAAACCTAGTATTGAGCTTATGAAGGAAAACTTAAGCTACATATATAATAGCAAGAACTCCGTAGAGTTTGTTAGCTAATACATGTTATAATGTAACTATAAAGCTTAAAATATGATGACACTTAAGCGAAATATATAATAGCAAAACCCTCTTTTAGAGTTTTGATAGCTAATATACCTATATGATATAAACATAGTACTGCGCTTAAGATATGAATAAGCTTAAGTTACATATATAATAGCTAAAACTCTGTAGAGTTTGTTAGCTAATACATGTTATAATATAACCATATTGCTTAGAAATATGATGATACTTAAGCCAAATAGCAAAAACTCTTTAGAGTTTGTTAGCTAATCTACTTATATGATATAAACATAGTACTAAGCTTAAGATATGAATAAGCTTAAGCTACCTATATAATAGCAAAACTCCTTAGAGTTTGTTAGCCAATATATTTTAATAATATGAGTATAGTACTATGCTTAAGGTATAATTAGCTTAAGTTACCTATATAATAGTAAAACTCCGTAGAGTTTGTTAGCTTAATTAACTTAAGCTATGTATAAAATAATAAAAACTCTGTAGAGTTTGTTAGCTGATGCATTTATCATGTAACCATAATATTACTCTTAAGATATGAATAACTTAAGGTAAATATATATAATAACAAACTCTGTAGAGTTGTTAACTTATATATTGTATGATGTAATAATCATAGTACTGTGATGATAAAAGGAACTTAAGTAAATTATATATAGCATGAAGCTATTTAGTATTGTTATAAGATAAGTAAAAATCTGTTAGATTGACTTATCTTCTCCGAGAAACTGTCAGCTGTTGTCTGAGAGGACCATGGGATCGAATTGGTGTATACCTGAGGCGTCCTCGGTGGTGATATCTCTCAGATAATGGTTTGCAACCACCATATCGGATCTCCAGAAATAAACCCTCCAATATTTCAATCACATTTGTGTGGAACAATTGTAGAAGTTAGCTATAATATCATGAGTATTAAGCTCATGGAGGGTCGGAATAGGTCCATCCGCATATGCACGTAGTATGACAGTTCTGATCCAAATGGAGATATAGTACATGAGACTTCTCTCTAAGTAAGTTGATGATAGAGGAAATAATCTGTTGCATTTTTCCTCCTGTTTGGTTTGGTGGAGATAAATTTACAGTGCTCTTGCTGGCCATCTTGATAGAATCATCATTATCATGGGGTCCAAGTATATCATCCAGGCGTGTTCATAAACCTCACTTGTGAGGTGTTGGAGCACTATATTCATATCCCAGGTTGGTGAAATTTCCGTTTATTCTCCAAACAGAAGTTTAGTAGGTTTACTAACCATCTAGTTGTGTTAGTAAACTTGATGAAATTCAGCTGTAGTCTGGAAACTGTGTGGATTTAGATCCACTTGTATCTTTCGTCTAGGTAATTCGCTGAAGTCCTTGACGATGTAGGTGCACACAACCAGGTGTGTCTGTCCTCGTTGAACTTTATGTAAAATGCGCCTGACTGCGATCCCTCGTCTTAACTTGACAGGGGAGGTCTCTATCTTGAAGAAGGCAGTCTAATCATGAATGTTCAGGTTAACTGGACTGTAATGAGGCTTGCTCGTTCACTGATATATAGTTGTCACTTGTGGCGTAAGTCTTGAACTGTGAATAGAGATCGACCTCTGTGTGGAGGTCGTTGTCCCTCAGCGGTCCAATCAGAACAAGGCATTTTGATTCTGTATAATACCCGCTGTGATGATGTCACCGGTGTAGCGGAAAAAACCCACCTTGAATAAATTCTTGTAAATTAGTTGATATTAGCATAAGCGTCGGTCTTCACACGTAGCTTCGAAGTTATCCGGTGACCACGTGTTTTTGGGGTTAATGGTAACGCGCTGAAACCTCCGTATGCGAAAATATCTCGCTCTGTAATTTTATGCTGGGTAGGTTATTTTCCTGGTTGTCGGAAAGTAATTTCAGTTTTGAATATAATTCCGACTTCCTTATATATAAGGGTATAAACAACTTGCAAGTTGTGAGCTTGTAGACTGTATACATGAATGTATCGTCATAATTGTAGAATTAACGTTGAACTTGTTGTACATATTTCTTCTCAGAAACTTTGACGATTAAGAGTTATACTTTCGCTGTAACAAGGCTGCTGTTCAATTTCGATATTGAATTGTCTGCAGATATGCGTAATGGTCACGCATGTAGATAATCGTGTCATCGTCGTCCGGGATTATTGTATATTAGCAATTTATAATGAATAGTTGATTTCTGTGAAGATCTATGAAATGTGGATTGACTAATAATACAGCGGCGTTCTGTGTTGTAAATAGCCTGAGCAATTATCTTCGTAGAAACTTATAGGCGGCATCTGGCATACAGTTGATAATCAACT